>NC_142714.1:10000-687500 GCF_055471065.1 Atractosteus spatula | reverse complement strand
TCAGTATCCCAGTAATTATCATGACAAGCTGGGTTATAGAACATGGGGAGAAATATCAAAAGGCCTCATAAAAATTGGTCAAAAACGAAATTCTTTCGTTATTTTTTTGTCATAACTATACTTATACAGTACCTTAGTCAAGAACAGATTACACAAAGACCTTCACTTCTATACAACAACAAACAAAATACATCTAGGAGATGCGTTACTACCAGGAGTGTTTCATGACACAATATTTTCAAAAATAATATTTTGCTTGGTGAATGTAAAGTGAAAACTTTTCAAGATAAACTTATAAAATTATAAAGGCTATTAAGATATAAAACACAAAGCAATGCCTTCATCTGGTCTTTCTGACAATGTTTAGAATGATAAGAATACAAAGTGAAATGTAAAAGAATAAAAAAACATAAAAATTAAAGTAATGTTGATTTCATTTATCCCACCTATGTGGGACAACAATTTAGCAAACTATTTAAAGGCATATCACATGTATAGTTACTTATGCATACGTTTCAAGATGGCATTAGTCATGAAGCATGCTGTGTGTTGCTTATTTATGAATGAGCTCTGCTTGTTCTAACTCATTAAAAGTAGGAGTACGTTCTTTGGGACTATAGCTTATCCTGTGCAATTCACTTTGTAATTTATTCACTTTAACAGTGTCAAAGATACATATGATTAATGAATACTCCATCAATGATGCCAAAATTAAAAAAAAAAAATCAATGAATGTAATATAGTTAGAATATTATGTTGCTTAAATTAGTAAAATTGTCATGGTTATTTATCACAAGGACCTATATACTGTACTTCATTAGTTCTCTGAATACTGCATATGGGTTTTCTTATCCATAGCATAGCATATCAACAGCACAGTTAAAGATCAAAATAACAAAAAGTTGTATTTCTGTACATTCTAAGTCTCAACCTCTCTGAAATTAGCATTTCAATTTTGTTGTGTATAGAAAAAGTGTGAACATTAGAGCTATGTTCTGTAATGTAGCTGTTCTTACAGCTAAGCCAGAGAATGTGGCCTCTACTATGGTTTTAGTTAAAAATGTTGTATTCAGTTCTCGTGAACCCTGTTCTTGTCAGCAGTCAACTTGCAGCACACATGCTTTGCTTTATCAGGAAAGACCAAAACATACATGACGTGCAGGTGGCCTATTGCTCAGTTCCATTAACTGAGTGCTGCTGATGCATATTACATTTCTGGCTTCATGACTAATGTAGTTTTCAGAAGAAAAATTCAAATATGAAATACAAATATGAAAGCATTTTTCTATGTTCTGACTGGCTGCTTTATCTAAGATCAGTGCATAATGTTTGGAGATCAGCCATGACTGTGATACTCCCTTATGTTGGAGGAGGTCCTTCGTATCTCAGCATCAAGTTGAAGGATCGGGCAAAGTTGTTGGCCAGGGAGCAGCTGCTGGCAGTTTCGTCACCCCAGGGCAGCAGGAACGCCAGCAGGAGCAGGGAAAGGAGCAGGAGCTGCAGGGGTAGGGCAGCACAGCACACCCTGTACAAGAACCCAGAGCGCTTCTGCAAAACGGCAGGCAGAGGCTACAGTCAGAGAACCTTCAAAAAGCACTGAGCGCTCTGAGAGCAGTTCAGATTAATCATCCCTTGTTCAATAAAGACAGCTCCCTCACATTTTCTCTGCGGGTTTGTAGATGTATACTAGTCTTAGTAAATTCCATGAGAAATTATAAGAAATATCATATATAGAATTTTAAAAAAGAACAGATTAAAAACATTTGCCAGTGTTACAACACTAGTTAACTTTATTTCTCCATGATAAATATCCTTCCAAGTTTCTATCTGAGGTTTTGTAAAATACATACTATTAGCAAAGTTCTAGAAACATTTTTGCAATTTAGAAACATATTTCTATATAAAATCAATAATGTACATATCAGTGCACCAAAGTGTGCAAGACTCAGATACTTTTAAGCCAGTAAAAATTATATTTGCAACGATTTACGCCTACATAAAACTATTACCAGTCCATGATTTCACAAGGTAAAATTGAATGCAAAGAGTGCAATTTCCTTGGATAATATCATGAGCCACTTTCCATCAACGCCTCTGCTATAGCTGTGCATTATGTAGGACATTTGTGAGGGGGCGGCAGATCTGCAGTGAGCAAAAGCTCTGTGAAATGCATTAATTTTATTCAGTGACTGCACTTCAGCTAAAATATTCACTTGACTTGCATTTATATGATAAACCACGAGAAAAATAACTAACCACTTGCAAAATTACAGATTAACAGGTTTCCAGGTTTATGTTTTAAAGATTCAAAAGAAGTGTGTCCCTTATTTTGCAGTCCTCAGCTCATTTAAACTTAATTGTTTAGTTAACAAAATAAGCGTTTGAATTTGCAAATTATTAAGGCAAACAACCACAATACAAAAAAAATAAAAGTTAAAATTAAATAACTAGTTATATATTAATAGCTGTTCTAGCTGAGCAGTGCTTGTAGTAAATCATTAAATGTCTTTTTCAGACAGAAAATATTAGTAGATATAAATATATAATCCAAGGCAGAATAATAGATAGAAAATGCACCAATACAAGCAATAATACCTTGAAAGTGCGCTTTCAAAACAAAGCTATTCAGATCTCATCTGTTGAACGAAAACTTAAGGATTCCTACGCTGTATATTACAAAGACTTGCATTAGCAAAAAAAGGAATAGTTACCTACTCCAAAATCTACTCTTCAAAAAGCACACACAAAAATGGCAGTTGATTTTGTACAGAACTTCTTTTCTTCAGAAACTTAATAAAAGTAAAATCGGACGATATTGGACCAGGGCAGAGTGGTGGCTCTGTGGCTAAGGATCTGCACCTGTGGCTGGAAGGTTGCTAGTTCAAATCCTGCAGCCAGCAGAGGAATCCTACTCCTTTGGGCCCCTGAGCAAGACCCTTAACCCCAACTGCTCTGGGGCACTGTACAATGGATGACCCTGTGCTCTGACCCCAAGCATCTCTCCCTGTCTGTGTCTCATAGAGAGCAAGCTGGGGTATGTGAAAAGACAAATTCCTAATGCAAGAAATTGTATAGGGCTAGAAAAGTGATGTTATATTTAAACTATTCTATTTTTAAACTGCTAGACTCCTGCTGAAGTGCCCTGACTGGCTGTTGGGAGAGCATGAGACTCATAATCTCAGGGTAGTGGGTTCATGTCCCACATCGGGTGCCATGTGGGCACAAGGCTAACAACCATGTCCCGTAAAACAATGTTACGGAAACAGCAACAGGATGTTGCTGCCCCTACATGCCAGAAGGCATAACAGGCAAATATCCACATCCAGACCCCTGCTGATCCAGGTGGAAAGTTAATATGGCACTTTGATTATTTTAATGATTGACAGATGGATTATTGAAGTGTATAACATGATGCAAACTCTCAAGAATTCTTGCATCAACACAAGTAACCTGCCATGAATGGCTTTTACACTGCCTGTTGTGAGCACTGAGCGAATACTTCTGGAAGGCTTTAGAATTAACGCAGAGCTTTGACATTTCCTAATCCTAAGCTGCCCACTGTGCCTTTAAATTAAGTTTATTTTCTACTGGACAGCAGACTGCATGACCTCCCACAAGTGTCAACAACCTGAAAGTAGGCAGCGGACATTAACTTTGAAACCGTCTGCTTTCATGTGTTCTATATAAATACAATTTCTTGGCCTCATGCATTGGCACTCTGACTTAAATTCACCTAAATTTGGTGTGGCTTTTTAAAAAAAATGTCAAACATGTATTTTATTTTTATGTAATAACAAAACATAACTCTAAAAACGTGCAACAAGGACCCGTAAGTGCAGATAATGGAATAAAAACACTGTGACTCCCTATTGGGCTTCAGCTACGAGCCCACAGCGGGGTACGGGGTCAGCCCCACACGCTGGCTGCCATGGGTCTGAACCAGGCGGCGGCCAGAGCACCCTATCCAGGCTCTGCACAACGCCCAGCCCCTGTGGAGTCCTGGCTCACCGCAGGAGTGGGTGACGTCAGTGGGAACTGCGCCAGACAACCGGCTGGCAAAGTGGAACGGGTCACTGGCCCAGAAGAACTCCCACTCCGGAGGGCACCGCGACTGCAAGGCCAGTGACCCCTGCCAGATTTGTGCAAACAAAACCCCATGGGCCAGTGAAGCGTTCACTCCACTACTGAATTCATTGCATGCTCTGGTATCAGTCCCATACAGGAATGACTGTATTTATTCAAACTGGTTCACTCTACCTTGTGAATGCTGATCGGTTCATCAAGAGCACCAACATCCTGTAAAACAACGTTCAGGCTATTCAGTAGATCTCCAAGAGAAAACACAGAAGTATTCAAAATGGAAAAGACAATGTTAAACACAAGGCCAGCATCTTATGCATGGATTAAAGCTGACCTCGATTTGATCATTAGAGCAGTGTGATATGGTGCCACCTTGTGGCTGTGAAATGGCTCCTAAGCATTAGAACAGGACTGCCAGCAAATATTTGATCACTTTAAAATTTCAACTACTACAAAAACTGGGACATTGTATCATTGGTAATAATATATTACAATTAAATAAATCACATTCTGTAAGGACATGACAGGATACCCAATATTGTGATTACACTCACATCTGTGTATAAAGTAAACACTGAAAGACTTGTGCTCTTATAATCATCAAGTATTATGGTTGATATTATGCTACTTGTTCTTTTTTTTATTTGGCAATGTATAAAACAAAAATTAGCAGCAGTGTTTTTTTAATATATTTTTGTTCTGAGAACCCCACTTCCAATTACTTGACGACAGACCCCAGACTGAGACAGTGATTTCTTCGCTGTCCAGGACACACTGCACTCGGAACTGAGTTCTCTGCAAACCAAGCCTCTTCGCCATCAAAGTAAAAAAGTAAGAACTTCCATATCTATATTAAAACAATATATTACAAATGTAACCCAAAGGAAAGGGGTTCTCTGTTTTTGTACTTGACCTTGGGCCCGACACTTGCTGTCAAGTTTCGTGAATCTTTCAGTTTTGACTTGTAGAGCATCCAGCGATACCGCAGCTCCTCCAGCTCTGTGTCCCCCACACCTCTGCTGCCCGAGGACTTCATTAGCTGCTGGAAGAGGCTCTGCCCATGAGCGATATGAGAATGCAAATCCTGCGTGTGGAAAACAGACGTCTGTACTGAGGACGCATGACAAGGGAAGGCAGCGACGCAGGACTTTCAGTTTCAGATTGGGACGCTGCCTTCATCCAGAGCTGGGGTTCCTAAACTGTGTTTTCTAATCCACAGGGATGACCTAGCATCCTTATTTTGAAATGTCGAAGTACATTTCTGCTTTTCATTCCAAAATAACAATTTAGTTTTTACTTAAGTTCAAGTTCAAGTTTATTGTCATTATACTCATATACAGGTATATAGTATAACGAAATGCTATTTAGCTAGCTCTCAGATGATAAGTAGTACAAAAAACAACAACAATACAATTGTATAGTAAAAGAAAGACAGAGACAACAGGCAGTGTGCAAAACAACAACAGTCAATGTGCAAAACAATAAAAGGTAACAGGTAATGTGCAAAAACATCAGATGTGCAAAAACATACATCAACTGAATGAAATAAAGGATAGAAAATTATGGGGAGTAAGCTTTTTGACATGTGAGGTAGAGGTAGATTTCAATGTGTGTTTGAGTTTTTGGTAAGAAAGAAGGCACTGTGAGGTTCAGATCATAGGTGAGAGAGGCTGGGAGTTTAATAGTTTGATAGTGCGGGAGTAAAAACTGTCTCTGAGTCTAGTAGTCCTGGCCCTAATGCTCCGGTACCATTTTCCAGATGGTAGAGGTTCATACAGTCTGTAGCTGGGGTGTGTGGGGTCTTTGATGATGCTTAGAACTTTCCTCAAGCACCGCCTGTCATAAATGTCCTGTATGGATGGGAGGGCAACCCCAGTGATGGACTGGGCAGTTTTCACCACTTAGACGGAACGGTTGTCACTAACTTATTGAATGACCTTCCAGAATGAGTATGGTTTTAGAAAATAATAATAGATTATTTTAGAAAAAATCATTCAGTAAAATTTAGATAGCCATAGATACAAAAACTAACTTAAATCCTAATGCTATATTTTTGTTCGAAAGAACACACTAGTCTTTAAGCACATTCACCTGAGGACTGGGAAACTGGCTTACCTTAAGACCCTTTTGCCTGATTTTCAATTCTTTACCACTCAAAAAACTTCCTCGACTTAAAATCCTGGTTAGTTTATGGTTTTCACCCTGCAGCCATACTTCAAACTTTTTCTGTAGTTTAATAAAGTCAACATTTCTTGGGGTTTCTTGTGAGACCTCCTGAAAAACATCATATGAAACACAGTAAAAAGAATCATCAGACTTGAGCCATCAATCTCTCTAATATATCTGTTTTGCATATTTTTTAAGTGTGTGCTATATTTGGTGTTATTACGATTATAGGGTTTTAAAACATTTTTTTATTCAGCATTATTTCTCTTCTCTTCCCCTATATGCATGGGGAAGCTCTCAACCTCCTGGACTGCAAGCTGCTACTACATTCAGTCTCTCTCAGCACACACACCCTTTAACCATTAAAGGACAATAAACCCTGATGAACCCGAGTTCTGCTCTTCTGCGCCACCTTCCTACATCGCAGCCACAACCAAATAAAGGAGGGTCATGAAAGGTAATTCTCATATAAATGTCCACGCAGCAGCTAAGAAAGGGCCATTGCCGACAAACATAAGATCGGGGCAATATAAAGACTTTCTGACCCACACCCTTATGCAACCCAGGCAGTGAGTGGAAATAAAGGTCTGCGAAGAGCACCTGCAACAGTGAAAACTATCACAAAATAAAGTTTTTAAATACCACAATATCATTACCACCTTGTCTTTTTTGACTGCTCCCATAGCATATTGTACCTCTTGGCCATTGTTTGAAGGTGATGGCGCTGAAAGATACTTCTGATCTATTGGCCTTGCTCCATCAGGGCTCTCTCTCCCTGGAGCCATTCTTCTTGCGGGTGCAAGCAAATCACTTATTCTGGAAATGCAGTCAGGAGTAGCAGATGTAAGAATCTTGCAATTTCAGTATTGATTTTACCTTATTTTTGAGCCTCCTGAATGGTAAACTGAGACAAATACAGTACTCGTCATTCAGAAAAAATGGGCATCCAGTGAGTAGGTTAAGACATAACGTCCCAGTTTCATTCCAAAATTACTTAAGTTTTAATTACACACATTCTTGGAGAAACTCCATATCAGTGAATCATTCTGAAAGGAACCGGGACAGTATGATAACCTCAGAGAAGAAGCAGAGCCATCCTGCCTGCTGAGGGTCATGCTCGGTGTGTGGAGGATTCTCCAGGATTCCTTCAGCCGCTCCAGATCACTCCAGATGAGCTCTCTGCCGGCAGGTGAGGTCTTTGCTAGAACAGATTCTCCTTGTGCCTCAAGGTGGTGGAGCTCAATCTCCCTCTCGGGGAATTCAGCAAGGACTTTCTGAGAAGACAAAAGCACACCAGCCTAAACCAGCTGCTGCAGCCTGCACTGAACAGCTCTGAAGGACTACACAACTAACCATAAATTATCAATTATTTGTTATACAATACACAGAGCTACAGACAGAGAGCTAAGCCTCTAGCCAGAGGGTTATGGGTTCTCATCCTGACACTTGAGTAGTGTGCTCTCCCTCAGGTTCGGCACTTAACCCAACTGCTACCCGCCCAAGTCACTCCTGGTCTCCTTGTCACCAAAGAAACCTGGAAAATCTCAAGCTCGTGCTGCCAGTCATGACTGGGTTTAACAGACAACAACAAATATAAGATGCTCACAGTTTAACTACAAAGACAATTTGTTTGAGACTGTTAATTATGAACCACTGCAACAACAATTTGAAATTGACCACAAGACTGTACATCGTGGATTCAAACACCAATATACTCAGGAAACAATGGGAAAAATGTATGCATTGCTTTCAAAATCGAAACAAGACAAAGTCTCTGTCATAATTACAGCTGAAGTCTATTTTCCTTTTATTTACACAATATTCAAATAGAATAAACAAACAAGATGAATATTAAGTTTGTTCGGTATCATGTGAACCTCACAGTGAGACCGGCTGACCTCTGTTTCGGCTCTGTGGTGGTCAGCACTCCAGTGCTCCTCCGTGTTGCCGTGCGACTCCAGTTTCTGCCTGGTTATCATCAACCACTTTTCTAGACTCTGTAGATTCTCATGGAAATTTTTATGCTCCCAAATATTTTGCCTACTTGCCAAAATCCTATCCTGAAAAGAATTACAGGAAATATAATGCAGGAGTCAACAACTTAGAATTTCCTAGGTTTCCAAAACAGTTAAAATCAGACATATTTTGATACAAAGACACTTGTATGTCTTGTGAGTATAAAGACACCTGTAAATAATTACATCAGAAGAGAAGATCAATGATAACCTTTCTTAACTGAAGACTAACTTTAGTATTTTAATATACAGAATAAATTATAAAACTATATAAATGCAACCTGTTTTTTAAATTCAGTTTTGTATAAAACCTTGAGTTTGTAATGTAAGTCTGGTTCTGGTTAGGAACCTAGCTCAGTGCCAATTTGCTGTTTTATGTTTTGATATGTGATCTCATTCAATTGCACATGCTTTCCCTTTTAAGTTGACCCTTGATAAATGCTGAAAGGCTAGGTTAGTAAACCTGTGACAGGTCCTACCTGCAGAGCTATAGAAAGAGCCTTGTTTTCTGCTAAAAGCTGGCTGATCTTGTTTTTGTCACCTGGGTTTGAGGAAGACTGGCTCTTTAATGCTTCAATATGTGTTTTGACGTCTTCTAAATCCTCTTGGATTGCCTGTAATTAAATTTACATTTTTTTCCATGAATTTAAAATGTAAAACTGAATAAGCAGTAACCAAAAACTATACAATAAAATGGATGCAAATAAGACACATCTGATTTTGCTGAGATATTATGTTGCACAAACTTGAGGAAAATAATCCACTGATTGTATGGAAGTGTATAGCCCACAATTTACTGAGTTTACACCTCACTAACAGATCTGGTTTTATTGCTGAGCATGTTAATTGTTTTATTAGACTAATATGGCAGCTGAATTAATGATGGCACTACATGGTCTAATTGTAAGCTTGTCTTTAAGTAAGTAAACATGGAAAAAAGTGAAAGAAGACCACACTTAAAAAGATGTTTTTTATTTGTGATGGCACATTATACAAAGAGGTATTTTTCTCAAAACAGGGAAATTTTTCCTGCAAAATAATTCACTCAAGAGATATTTGTGTGAAAATAAGTGAATGGAAAACATGATTTATTCATATCTCATGCTACATAATAACACAGAAAACTGATTTGAAATGAAAAGTGACATAAAAGCTCACCTGTAACTGGTTGTGTTGTCTTGTTTTGGCCTGTACATCAGGCTGCAGCTCATCTCCAATAGCAAGTTTTACTCTGATATCAGCCTGCTTTTGCAGAATAATCCCATAATTATCATCAATATCTTTTGTTCTCAACATTAAACCCTTCAAAAGAAATATTGAATAATTTAACATTAAAAAGACAAAAATGCTATAAACAGAACAATCGTGACATTTTCAATGATTTATAAAACAATCAGGAATTCAATTCTGATAGACTGAAAATGTCAGCAACACTTTTTTTAAGTGCTTTACATAACTACCAGCTCTCTTATCAAGCTCAACTGTTGATAACAGTTCTTTAAAATTACCAAATGTACGACCTATTTCACTAATCCCCACAATCAATGTCCTGAGAAAATGTTACATACTGTACATATAGTATTTTCCACTTAATAATTAAAACAACTATGTAGACAAGAAAACGTTATCCTTCTTCCAAATGCATTTATATCTCAGGAATGCTGTTTCTGGCCCTCAAAGAAACGTGTACATATCTCAGCCAAGGTAATGTGATCTGAAAATGTCTGGCCTGAAATGGTCTGAAATGTTCATTCCAGGAAATGTGAACACATGAGGGCGCTCTTGGTAAAAACAATGCTCTAATCTTGAGACTTTTTTCAGAGATGAGGCTATAGGATACAATTGTGGCTGCTTTCCTCTACCTGAAGCTCGCTGTTTCTCTGAAGCAGTTTATTGTGAAGATGCTCTCTCTCCTTCACAGCCTCACTGAGCTCCAGTCGCAGGCTGTCTGCCTTCTCTTCACTGAAGACACTGCTCAGCAAGTCTTGCTTACTGTGCAGGAGACGCAGCTGCTGCTGGAGCAGGCTGCTTTGTAACAACAGCTCCTGTATGGAATAAAAGGAGCCATTCATTTATGTTAACAGTAGTCTTGTTTTTTTATTCCTTGTGTTTTTTGCAGTTGCAGTGGCTAAAAAACATTGTTTTAGGTTTACAGCTTTTTTACGTCAAGAAAACACTGTATTACAAAGTTTTAAAGTCCTGATTCTCCTGTTTCAATAAAAAAAGCTGCTCTTTTATTGAGAAAACTTTCACAACTTATGCAAAGAAGATCGAGAGTGTTACATATTGCAGTATAGCAAAAACATCCTGCAATCTAAACTTCTATAGACAAAATAGTCTCCAGAAATTACAGTAATTTCCCTTAGGAAAGTTTTCCAGGGACAAAAATGCTTATTTTAAATGACAGAAGGCTAGATCAAGTTTCAAAAGTGCTGGGAGTCTGTCATGCCTGCGTGTAAACAGTCTGCTGATGTTTTTCTTCTCAGAAATAATCTTCTTATACTTAAGCTGCTCAACTAGACTGAACATGCTCAATCAGATACAGAACAAAAAACAATTCTGAACATTTACAAGCCTCTCCCATAAATTTCCATTCACAAAACAAATTTGCTTTAATATTATTTACACCGAGCAGTCTATATTTGAAAGAATTATTTAAAAAAAACATGAAAAACACAGTTCAGAAGGAAAATCTGCAGGGTGCCTAATTAACCCAAAACATTTTTAAAACTTCAAATAGAGCTAGAAAAGGAGATAAGATACAGTAGAATTATCTTGATGTGAGGTCAATTAAAGAAAATCTCAATGAGTACAGAAAGGGAATGATGTGCAACACATGCCTGAGGACATATGTTAATACAGTACATTGGAAGGTATCATTAGACTGCATTCCATTCAGTGCATCTCCAGCATTCCTGTTCCTGTAGCACACAGCTCCTGGACTGCATTCCCATGAGCTGACAGACTGAGAAGGGTGCGGAAATCTCTACCTCAATGTTCCGCAAGTGCACACTGATGAGAGAGCTGTCAGCAACATCTGCGGATGCATCCAGAGTCCTGGTCACCGAGGGACTCCACTGACTAAAGTCCCGGAGAGGGTTCTGGAGAACGTGCCTCAGGCTGGCCTCCATCTCCAAGGACAGCCGGAACGCCTTGCTCTTCACGCTGAAAGGATCCCACAAATCAGAGGCTTAAAGCAGGCAGTGTGGATAACCACATCATCAGATATGCACATAATGGAAAAAACACTTAAAAAATAAACATTAAAGCATTAACCATTTAACCATTTTGAACAGTTTCATGGAATAATCTTAAATGTTCCATTCCAAAAATAGAAGAAAACTGATTGCAGATCTTCATTTCTAAAACTAGATGAAGAGTCATGAAGAAACAGAATGTAAAAAGTGATGTAGTAGTGCAGTATATTTTTCCTGAACTGTACATCTGAGCCAAGAGGTGATCCTGAGTCTGTATCCTTCACAGACAACTGTTCACCTTTGATATTCCTTCACCACAGCCAGGACTTCGTCAGACAGGGGTTTTGTGTCTTGGGAGAGCCTGAACAACCCCTTCAACTGGGCCTTCAGCCTTTCAATACTGGGCTCCTCCTCCGCCAGAGCCATTCTGGTGGCCTGGGAATCAATTAACAACAGGGTTGAGCTAAAGAACACAAGAAAAACTAAAAAAATACACAGTGAAGAACTAAATTAGAATAATTTCTTCAGAATTTCACATACATCTAACCATTTTTGAAAATATAATGAAAAGACAATCAAGATTGATTAAGTTTACACTTCTTGTGAGTTCTGTTCCAAAAGTGAATAACCTTAACTGGTCCTCACAAAACATCTTACTTTTTGCATATGTTGTAATATTTTGATAAATTGTTAATTTTGTGTTGGGCTGCAAAAAAATCCAACTTTATCTCATTGCACATTCAGTATAGTACTACCATAATGCTCCTTTTTTCCCTTGGGGATTTAAACATGGTGCTGTTTTACCCTGAAACAACATCCCTGGTAACACCTGCATGCGTTCAACTTGACAGCTAAAAAACTGAAATTCCAAGAATTTATGGCACCGAAGAGAGAGAGGAAAAAAAGCTATAAATCAAAAACACTATTCCATAAAATGCACCGTATATCTTCTCCACGTGACCATCATCTGCTCTTCGGATCTTTCACCATCCTGGGTTTCCAGTTGCCGACTGAGTTCCAGCACCCGATTCCAGAGCTCTGCGATGTTCTCTCTAAGCTGGCTGGCCATAGCCATGTGTTCCACCTGCGACTGCAGGGTGACCTTCGCTCTCTCCTGCTTGTGGACACAGCTCTGCAGTAGCCTCTCCCAGGACTGGCGCAGGTCCTCCACCTCTTCGGCGATCCTCCTGGAGCCCTGCGGAGAAGTGTTGGCCTGCACAGACTCAGCTAACGTTTCGATCTTTTGCACAGTTTTCTCTTCCCTGTTGACACTTCTGTAAAGCTCCTATGAAATAAAATAAAAAAATAACAAAGAGGGACATCAGCCTGCTTGGCCACTCAAGGAAGACAACGATGTATAAATGATTTCAATCTGAGCTTCAGAAGGTGGAAGCCTGCTCAAGAATACAAAAAAACAACAAATGATGACACTGAGATGTAATGATTTTTAAGAAAGTGGCTAGAAGTCCTAGCCCAATAAAGCCCAATCCATCATTTAGGATCCCAACCATCCCAGCCACAAACTGTTCTTCCCCCTGCACTCTGGCGAGTGGTACCGCACTATTAAAGCACAGACCACTAGACTCAAGAGCAGCTTCTAACCTACTGCAGTGCACATCCTCAACAGACTAACTGCAATGACTCAGACTCAATGCACCTCTGCACTATGCACTTTTTGCATGGTCTAATGTTTTTTTCTTTTACTTTCTTTATTGTTCTGATTGTATTATTTATTATGTTGCAATATACTGTCTACACTGTGTGGTGATGTCTGCTGTACTGTGTATGTCCCGAGAGATCAGAGCGAATAAGAATTCCAATGTGCACGTACATACGGCAATGAAGTCCTCTACCTTTACTACTACTTTAATCAGGTATACCTCCAGTTCCTTAAGCTTTTCTTCTGTCCCATCCTCTGTCTTTTCATTGCAGCAGCTGAGTTCTTCACACTTAGATAACAGCCACATCCGAAACTTTTCTGCCAGGCTTTGATAGAGCTGGTGCTCTTCTACCACTTTCGTAAGTAGCAGCACTCTTTCCTGAAGGAAAGAAGAAGCAACACAAGTAAAACCATGAGAACAATTTCAAAATCAACAATAACACAGGGACTGTTCAGTGGAGTACTTCTGCAGCACTGGTTATAGTTAAAATTAAATTTACACTGCATTAATGTAGTGTAAATACTTTTTACCAACTGTACTTTCAAGCAGACTAAGAAAATAAATGGCCTGTCAGTACTGACCTGAGCTCTGGTTCTGATGTCTTCATAGCTGGTCTTCAGGCCCTTCAGGACCTCTTCTCCCACGGTGGGGTCCTGGGTGCGGCTGTGTAGGGTGGCTGCCTCTTCCATCAGCCTCTCCAGAAGGAGGGCCTGGTTCTCAGTGTCGCTGAGCAGGACCCTGTGGTGGTCCAGCTGCCACAGCTTCTCCTGGACACCTAGCTGCACCTCCAGCTGGCACTCCAGGGCACTGCTGGTCTTCGCCAACCACTGTCTGAACTCCTCGAGAGCCTTTAGGTACTCACTCCAGTGCAGCCACACCCACTCGATACGGCTGCAAGCAGCAGGACAGGACAGCACTGGGTGAGCAAGACACACCACCTCCTTCACTGGTCTGTACGAGTGCTTTGGCGGGTCAGAGAAATTCCTCTTTAAACGTCAATATCCCTTCTAGTTTTAGAACTGTGAAAATAAAGCCTACAAGATTCCATCTGAGATTGTATGGCCAGCTCTTGCTTTGTGCTTGCATGAGTGTTTAGACAATCCTTTTTTTGGCCTTAGAGATATTAAAAAATAAATTCAGTTCAGGCATGATTTAGTATGTAGAAGTGACCGCTGTTTATGTGCTTAAAAAGGACATGATACATTTAAATATGTTTATCCAAAACTGAAAACCTACTCTACTGGCCTTAGCACAGTACAGCTGTGCTATACCTAAGTATAGCATCCAGTTAAAAACTAGTTTATCACCAACACATCATCCATTATTACTGCAACAAGATTCTGAGAATTTTGTTTTCCAAACACATTTTGTAGCCTCACTGAAAAAAGGATTTTTGGTACAGAGTAGAATAACAGTATTTGCTACAGTACCTGTGACAGTGGATGATATATGTGTATGTTTCCTCCCACAGGTCTTTGACTTCCTTCAGCTTGGTGAAGGTTTCCTGCTTTGTGTTTTCATCCCCACACTGCAGAAGAGCCTCTCCTGCCACCAGTACCCTGTCCATCTTCATCCTGCCTTCATGCTGCGACTCATATATTCTCTGTTACAACAAATACATAAGTACCTTAGCAAGCTAATTAAACTGCCATCTAAAGACAAGTGCTGAGATAAAGGATGTGTTGTTATATACAGCCCATGTAAGAAGTGCTAGAAATTGAGTACTGGACAACAAAAAAGAAACACTTCAGTAAATGAGGGACACTAAGTATATTGAAAGTAAGGGCTTCCACACAGGTCTGGCTCAAATGCCACTGCAGTGCTTTGCATCTTAGGCTACTTAGAGTATGATTAAGGCTTACATAGCTGAAAGAGAAGACCTTGGTGACGTTGAGAGAGGAGTGATTGTTGGGCGCTTTTGGCAGGAGTTTAAATAACTGAAACAGCTCAGCTGGCTTGTGTCTCAGGTGATAATCCAAGCGAAAGATATGGACGGTGGGCAGAACTGAGTACTCTAGGATTATAAGATCCGTGCATTAATTTGAAAAAAAAACAGGAGAACAACTGCAGATTAATCGACACACTCAACCTCAGGTACGATCAGCTCGTTTCATCAGAATTGTCCACTGAGAACTCCACAGAACGGGATCCTATAGTCAGGCTGCAGTGCACAAACTGCTCATCACACCAGCAATGCACATTTGTAACCCCAGTGGTTCATATATGCAGTAAGGTTAAAAAATTTGTGTCTATAAACAATACCGTTTAAAATATCATTAATATATAATATATTTTGAAACTCACCTTACTGACAATTATGGGAAGAGAGTGGACAATGAAAAACAAAAATATCAGAAGAACGGTAAAAGGTGCTAATTAAGACATATTCACAAATAAATTTAAATCTCACTGAAGGGTAATGTTTAATTGTCCATGCCCAGCTCTTTTAGATCACAGTCTTTATGCGACAGGGAACACCTCAGTATTACGGTAGGTCAGGAAGAGGCGATATTGATTTCTGCCCACTCTGGGGAACCCCAATATTTCCTCACCTCCGTTTCTCTGAGCCTGGCTTCCAGCTCTGTCCTGGGGCCCTGGGTGTTGTCACTGATCTGTAGCCTCTCCTGGATAGCCTGCATCCAGGCCTGGGCGCTCTCCAGGCTCTCTCCAAACTCATCCCACTCCTGCTGGGTCATGGCAACGCACACAAGAGCTTGACAGGAGGCCCTGCTCTGTCAGTCAGCCTGGGAATCTGCAATGCAATCAATTGGAAACAATTGGTACTGTAATGATCATTGTCGCACAGCGGCCATATCACCCTGCAGCTCTCAACTGGCTACTCATTGGAGCCCAGCAGGGCTGAGCATGGTCAGTACCTGGATGGCTATGGTTGCTGCTGGAAGTGGTGTTAGTGGGACCAGCAGAGGGCACCCACCCTGTGGTCTGTGTGGGTCCCGATGCCCGGAATAGTAGTGAGGACCTTATACTGTAGTGGGCGCCATCTTTCGGATGAGACGTTAAACCGAGGTCCTGATTTCTTGATAAAAGTAGGGAGTTATCCCGTTGTCCGGGCCAAATTTCCCTCCTCGGCCTTTACCGTGGCCTCCAAACTGTCCCCATGTGTGATTGTCTTACCCTTGCCCTGCGATGGACTGGTGTCCTGTCCAGGGTGAACCCTGCCTTGTGCTCGTTACTTGCTGGGTAGGCTCCGGCATTCCATCACACCGTATGGTATAAAGCGGTTTGGCAAATGACATGACATGACATGATCATTGACATGATCAGCTATTGAAATAACAAACAGCTTTCTGGTTGACTTTACCAGGTCTTCATTGGTGGCTGTTATTTAGGAAAACTGCCTGAACACTCCCTAAATTTATTTAGAGGAATCCAAAGGGATTCAGAGAAATGCTCTCATAATACCTGATTTAAAAGTCCTCTTAAATTGCCCCCCCATGGATGAATGCAGTATGTTTAATTGAATTGAATTAAATACTGGGTTAAATTAAACCTAAAATATTCCTAATGCAGCAAGCTATACCACTATGGATTACTAATTTATGAATAAACAGTGTGGTTTATTCATAACACACACATCAAATGTCACTAGGTACAATTACATGACTTTTTACAAAAACGGGTTTATAGAGAGAGACATTTTTACGTTTTATTCTATTTGGTTTAGTAGGTAGATTATCTCTATTTTTGTGCCTGTTAGGTATTATATAGGATTCTGGTTGGTCAGGACATAAAGTAGGCCTTCGAGACACCTTGTTTGTAAATAGTGTAACTTGGATGTTGTATGTTTATGTTGTTTGTTGTTTAGTTTGTGTTGTGTTAATATTAATACGTATTTGTTTAATCCAGTGTGTCTGATTTATTACTCTTTTCACCAAAGCTGTGCCAGAGAACTAAGAACTCAGGGCCTCTAACTGGTAATACCAGCCACTCAGAGGTATTCTTGGCAAAATCTTTACAATTTGGGGGTTATGGTTTTTATTTTAATTACTGATTATCATGCTCTGTCTATTCCTTGTATTCTCTATTTTCATAATGCCTATTTCCAATAGTATATTTTTCATTGTTATTTATACAAATTACTGTTGAACTGTATTATATTACGGTTAAAGTCATCTGAAAAAAAAGATCTAAAGGTATATGACAAACTATAAGTGTTTATCCTAAGAATTACTAAAACTTAATAAGATGACTGATAAAAGTCTATACTGTGACCAATAAACAGTTCTAGTCCTGCATTTGAACAAAAATGTAGCGTATACACAGTAGCACATACGCACATGTAGTGTTAAGATTTGGGTCACCTCTCGACAAGAAGCTCGGGCCTTCCTAAATATAAGCTGTTGTCAGTCACAAAAGAGTCCCTTTTATTCTATGTGGATGGAAACCACACGGACTCTGGAACCTTGAGATGGTGTAGAGAGCACAGGCTGACCTGTAGCGATCCTATGACACATTATGGTTGTATAAGACTCAGCAATAATTGGTGGTCCCTGTCCACTTTTTGCTGAGAGTGGCCTCCTTACCTGACACACAACAGTCTAGTGCACAACAGCACTTGTAAGCACATGGTTACATGGGAGAAATAGCTACACCTGAAGCACAAAGCTGCTGTGGGATCTAGTTCCCAACAAGTCTTTTTTTTTCTTTGGAAATAACACCTCAGAAAATCAATGAATAACACTAAAGTGTCTTCTCCGGCAAAATGCACATGTAAAACATGTAAAATCCCCATGTCTGATTTTGTAACTAGAAAGGATTAGTCATTAGAAAGGGTGTGTACAGCAGAAGGCTGGGCGTGGCTGACTCCCTCTGGCTACAAAGCAAGCACGCATTATGGAAGATGGAGGGTAGTGTTTTGCAGAGCACGTGAGAAGTCACAAAAAAACTGCCCAAAAAAACCCAACACCAAACTTATTGTCTTAAAGAGAGATCTCTCCTTGCAATCACCTTAAGAAAGCCTGAGAATTTTCTTTTATCTTGTTGAGAAGAACTATGATAAGTGTTATATTGAAAAATGAAAACATGTCTGAAATAGTTCCCTAGCATTTCTGCAAGCCACAGAAGGGAGTGGAAAGATTAAAATCATCAGTTGTAAACTCCTGGGGAGGACAGGCTCACTGAGCCAACAGTGTGAAAAGAGCCTGAAGCAAAACTGCAAAAGCTTGAGTTTTTGTTTTAATTCTGAAGTGCTACATTAAGTAGGCCTTGTCTGTAAAACACTTAAATATCATTAACAAAAACGGCTCTTTTCATCAGGAATGGGATTCAAATAGAAGGGTTTTCTTTCATTTGACAAACAGACATCTTCTCTCACAAAACTTGTAACACTTTTCTTGGGAATAATCACTTTTTCGAATCTGCCTTTTAGACCTTTAAGTTAACAAACCACTGGTCTTGACTATGGAATAAAACACAATAAATCTGAACTAACTGAACTAAATAATAAGTAAATTAAATTCTGAACTTAAAAGTTCATATTTATTGCTTTCCTGGAATCACACTAGCATTCAGATACACTGAAGGATTGTCCTAAAGGACACTATTATTCTTAGTCTAAAGCAAAAAATAATATTAGCTTAAATAAAAAGAAATGAGCTAGGTGGGAAAAATGGCCTCCTCCTGTTTGAAACCCTTCTTATATTCTCAATGTGCATGGGCATGTTTGCCTCATATAATAGATAACTATACAGGGAATTACTGCAAAATTCACATTTGCTTTCAACTGCCATCAGGTAAGTAGTTTTTATTCGGTTGAGCCAGGTGGTTTCTTTTTTCTAAATTATTTGCATACACACCTATCCAAGGCTTATGATACACAAAGCACTTTATTAATCTTCTTTGTCCCAACTAGGAATACTCATGCAGTTTTGTATTACAGATTATGGAATAATTTACTTATTGAAATGTCATGTATTCAGCAACCCACCTTCTTTCTCACAATATCTAGCAAACAAACCTATTTCTCTTCAGTCCATAACACATTTTGGTGAATCATCTGATAACAAAAACATTTTGACTGTCTAGTCTACCTACATACCTTATGCTAAGGAAGTTCTCTCACATTTTTGTTTACTATCAGTGGCATTGTTTTTTACCATAGCCTAACAATCTTTAGACTATAATTCTCAATGCTTAAACATCTTATTGGCAAATCAAAACATTAAAATACTGTAACAAACATGAGGCTATGAGAAAAAAAATAGATATCTAATACCAGGCCCTAATGCCAGCAAAAGCTATGGAAAAATATGGACAAGATGTTTCACTTTATTACTTTACCATTTAAAAGAGACAGACAAGGCCATTCTTTGATGTTCTGTTCTTTTTAAAGGTAGTTCTATACAATTGCACTAGTAAAAAATCATTAAGATTCAACTGCATCAAAACACAAAACACCTCTACTTCAATCTCTGGGAAAAAAATATTTAAAAATATATTAACTAATAAATAAAAAAAATAGCATCTATAAAACACACATTTAAAATTCTAAAGCCATCCAGATTATGACAAAGACACTTTATTAAAACCCATGTTTTTTAAAACTTAATTAGAATTACTTTAACTCA
The DNA here is from genome assembly GCF_055471065.1 of Atractosteus spatula. NCBI lineage: Eukaryota > Metazoa > Chordata > Actinopteri > Semionotiformes > Lepisosteidae > Atractosteus > Atractosteus spatula. The sequence goes on along the minus strand of NC_142714.1, from coordinate 667,794 downwards.
ACTGGATTGACAGTTAGAATCTTATTCTTTTTAAATATATAATAATTTCTTTAAGTTTACAATTTGTTAATGAGTATGACATAGCCATTCAGCTGCAACAAATAAAATATCGGCATGTTTCAACTGCAATTCCTAGACATATGACATACTGCAGCAGTGAAATAGATCTATGCCTAACAGTTCAATTACCCTTTATTTTTTTTTGTTTTTAATCAGAGCCAGACAGCATTTTTTATCCAAATTACTCAAGTAAATACATATGAAATGCTATAAACTGAATTACAATTTTAGTAGTGTGCCAGTTCTTGAACACAGTGAACATTTTCCTGTATGACTCATTCTAACCAGCCACAGTTTTTTTCCATGGTTGCTCGGCCAACTATCTTGGTTTTTACGGATGTTCTGCCAGTTTTGAACAAAGTAGTTCACTACTTAAAAAAGTTTACATATCACAAAAAACATTTACTGATAATTTCAAACACACACCTACCTGAAGAAATCATTCTGATACGACGTCCTCTCTCATATGTACCATGCCATAATCAACATCAGAAAGCATGGTCATTAAGAAACAATTTTATAGCTGACTCAGAGGCTCACTTTATCCATTTATTTTTAATACCTGTGTATTGCTTTGTCCTGCTGTGTCACAGCCTAACCCAGCAGGGCACAAGGCAGGACCACTCCTGGACAGGATGCCAGTCAATCACTGGGCACATACAGACACACATCCTGGTAGCATTGTGAAGAGAGCAATTAACTGGCCAGCAAGCCTTTAAACTGCAGAAGGAACCCGGAGCACTTAATTAAAACGCACAGTGCCAATTGTGGGAATAATATGCAAACTCATCTTGTGTCCCAAGCTGGAACTGAACCCAAACTAAGAGCAGGACTGACCTCCATCCCACAAGATGCTTACTTTTTGTCCCTATGAAATGGATTCTGCTTTTAAAACCTGTCATATTCACCTTCTGAGTGTACCTGATGCAACGTTTAAAAAGTGTATTGGTATTGCAGTTTAAACATTTTATTATGAAACATTACCAGCATACTGAGGTGCTGTGTAAACAGAACACGATAAAACTGCATGCTACAGTACGTTACTACAATGGCAGTTCTGCCCTTCAAAATGGTAAATCCAAATGTCAGACCCTTATAGACTGTCGACGTACACCATAAACGAAAAACAAGATTGATCGATGAAAATAGAACTTAATCTATCCACTATAGTATTTTAGTTGATGTCCACAGTACTTTAATTTAAACCTTGCCCATGATGATGCACCTCATAAATGGTGTAACTTGATTTTGGGACGTTTTTAAACGATCACTTGCCAAGAGAAAGTTCCTCTAGTCCCTCCCAGTCCTTGCTGTTAGGACAGATGAAGGGACGTGAATACACAACTTTCTCGTTTTAGTCTTCGCTTTGCAAAATATTTTACAATTGCGGAAAACACATTCCAGAAATGACGGGCTTTGTCGCAGCAAAAGCACGTAACTGAGTTTAAATCTGAACGTTTCGGACTGGTTACAGTATGAATGGAAATTCAAGGAATGCACTGAACGTTTTAGCTCACGTTGTTTTAATGTGGAGTCTCATGCCCAAGGGCTGCGTCTTTTTTAAAATAAACTGGACCTCATATGACTATTCTAAGTGCAAGCAGATTGTCTTACCTTACTACCTGGACATCTATACTGCGCTATGATTGGCGTGTCGCAGACCGAAAATAATCCCCAGCGCAACGAGGTCGCTCTCGCCCACCCGTGAGCAAGGGCAGGAAGTGAGTGTCCTGCCCTGCTGAACACAGACCCGGGTCTGAGCACAGCGCCACATTTCCAACAGCAGGCATGCCCAGTAGATCAAAGCACACCGCAATACTGTACTTCTGTCGTACAGACAAGATCAATAGCCGCAGAGCAACCGATCGCCTTTCAGTGTTGTTGATTTTAGGACCGTGTTTTGAGTCCCAACAAAATGCAGGAACTGTAACATCGTGAGGTATAGTCTGCACCGAAAAGTGTTGCGTAGTTGTCCAAATATAGGGTTCATTAGTGGAAAAAACTGGATACTGTTTGAACTAGAGCTTAAATTTGCATTACTCATTGAATCCCTGTTGCTAAATTATCAGATAAAGAGAGAAATATAATTTGAAAGCTGTAAGCCTTACCTTTGTCGTGATATATATAAGAAGGGCTAACATCCACTTTCAAGTAACGAAATGTATGCCGTACCAGATGTAAGCTATATAATGCTGTAAGTCAGATCTCAAATCTAGGATCCAGAAGCACACATTCAGCAACAGCACAGCTCAGGACACGACCAGATGACATTAAAATTAAGAAGGTTTACAACCACTGGGAGGATAATAACCGGTGAACCGGAACAAAAACTCTGGGAAAAACTACAGTGAAATGAATTAACTGATTAAATAAATGCTTTAATTCCTTAAACTGGCCAAGATAAAAAAATAAGACTTTTATTCACAAATTTCAAAGATGACATAATATCAGCAAATACACAAACAAGAGATAGTAAATAAAATACACCACAGCACCCATAGGTGATCAAACAGTGAGAAACATGAAGGTCAATGTAGAGCCTCAGACGATAACCCTTCTGTCCCCAAAGCACTACTGTGAAACCACTGCTGGGGACCAGAAACTCTCTGGTACTGGTGTGAAACTCAAGGCCAACCAATATGGGAGAAAGCTGTGAACAAAGACTCGCTGGAGAACATGACAAGATCACTGATGCACTATACAGTGCTGATGATACGTACAACACTTTGTTCCTGTCGGGATGCAAGTTATTTAGTGATTAGTATACCGCTTAGCTAATTAAGTGATTTCACACTGTCTGGGTGGTCACTCCCGTAGCCAATTCTGTGGCATTCAGGTACCTGAATTACCACTAGTTGTGACTGGACGCAGGCTTTGACACATGGACACCCACTATGAGGCAAATCCATCATGTCTGGTTTGTCTATTCTATTCTACAGCCAACTAAAAAACACAAAGCCCTGAAATGTCTGGCTGAGTTCCTCATCAAGAGATTGATTTTAAATTCAATTTTATCATGAAAAAAGGCTACATCAGAACTATTAATGCTACTAAACCTTCCCCGGTGTCATCATTCTGATTTTTTCCACTAGCACTTGGAACAACCGTATCCACCTATTAACAAAAATAAACAACCTTGTGTTAAACTTAACCTTGAATACTTACAGAGGTGCAAGCCACACAACTTCAGACTTTAGTTATTAAAATGAACATGTAAAGGTTTATTCTGTGCTGAAGAGAGACGTTTCAGCTGTGGAGCCTTCGATACCCAAAGAAGGCTCCACAGCCGAAACGTTGCGTTTCTTTTCTCTTCAGCACAGAACAAGCCTTTACATGTTCCTTGCAGCCTACGCATGCTGAGGCAGCTACGTATTTGATCTACTTTAATAATTAGTTTAACAAGACCTAATATGGGTCTTTTCAAGATTTACAGAATACAGGCTTATCTTAGGAATGATTCTAGTTTTGGTTCCATGTGCAAATACACCATGCAAACCTAGAGCTTCCAGTAACAGATTACAACAGAGACAGACAACATGCTTGCAAATGATTTAACGTACCGCTAATGAATATTGTTTGTAAACTTCAGTCATGTGAAAAGTGATATGCATGCATCTTAAATATGTTGTGATACAGTACATTTTTTCAAATCTTTCCTGATGTACTTCAGGAATAAAATCCCATGTGTCCTTCGATCTAAAGGTGTCCAACATACAGTGTCACTTTGGAGATGCCTTTATCTTCCTGTTAAAATAAAAAGAGGTTGAAATTAATTTGTATGACAACTCTTAGACATCATGTATTATCCTTTACATAAATAAAGGACTCATGATGATTATTTATGTAACTTTACCTCTAGTGTGGAATTAAACTAAACCATTTACAGCAATTCCTTTTCCTAACCTTCACTGCACAAGACTGCAGACAAGGGGTTTGACAGTTTTATAGCAGCTTTGAGTATCTGGTAGAAAGAGCTCGCTTCACCGAACAATATCAAGCTGCAGCTGTCTTTGCTCTGCCTGTCTGCAGATCGATGACAGAACTGGACTATCCGCCATCTCCGTGGAAACAGGGCTCGAGTGTAGGGAGAACATCGCACGTGGGGCTGCGAGTCTCGAGCAGTCACGCCTTAGCTTCTCCCACTGCTATCCGCCATCCTGACAAGCCCCAGGCTCAGACTCCAGGGGCGCCAGCAGGACGGCAGGGGAACCGGGGCAGCACAGCACCAGGCCCACAGCAGCCCTTCACACACCCACCTGCATGCCGTCCGGCTCAGCCTCGTGGGTCAACCGCAGCGAGCCCGCAGAGGCGCCTGCGAGAACACACCGCGGCCTCGGGGTCCAGCTCCAAAGAACACCACCTGTGGACCAAAGGGAGAGACCAGCTGATCCCGCTCCTGTCATAAGCGGCATGTGTGTGCAGTCCGTCAGAAGACAGCGTTCTGCTGGTGTCTGGTTAAGCCTGTGTATCTTAGAGCCATGCCGAGACTGTGGAATGGGTAGTTGTCCACAGCTTTGCTGTTAACTGGAACAAATCAGTGTCCAGGACGCTCGACTCACAACGGGTTATAACTGGAACACAAGAGGTAGACTGAGTAGCGGTCAGAAACCGTTCCAGAATTCATTCAAAAAACCGATAAGAGCGCCATCTTTAAAATGCCCCTGCGTTTTCAAGCATAAACCAACATTTTATCCACCTTTGACTCTTACCAGATCTAGTAATTTAGTACAGCAATTCACACTATCTACGGAACCATCGTTAGTTAAACGCTGTCTTCAACTTGTTGCAACTGACTGCGGTAAAAGCTCAGCAAATGCATATAAATGTAATCAATACCAGTTCTGATTATAAGCAAAACATATTACACACTTAAAACCTAGTCTGAGTATACGACTAAGAAGCTAATCTTAAATATCCAAAAGACGTTAATTTTAGAGTTCGCATCATTCGATATAACCAATTCACAAACAAAGCACATTGCATTCTAACGATAGACAATCCGGCATCGCAATGCACCAGCAGTACGAAACACGGAGCTCCCGGACTCCTCTCCTCCACGACACACGCGCACAGCCCCTGCGGGAGCACGCGGAAGTGACCCCGCAGCCTCTGACGTTTAACCGCGATTACCGGAAGCGCCTTTGCGAGTTTTCATTCCTGGATTTTAGTTTCTAAATTAAAAAAATCATTGCAAGATTAAAATTATTAAATATCGTTAAACGCAATACGTTTGGAAAAATAACCGGTTACAGTTAATTCGCACATATCAGTATTTTCTGTACTAAGGAAACTTCAGCCCTGATTGATCGCGGGCACAGCGAATCAGGACCCAGGGAGTCCGGCGGCAGCCAATCAGCGCCCGGCGCTGCGGCGGAGCTTCCCTGCGTGGCCCGCCCTGCGTGACCTGCTGTGGCTCTGCTCTGCGGGAGGCTTGTTGTTATAAAATAGGGAGGTGCGGGCTGCCGGTTGTTAATTAGAGAATCTGGTGTGATTGCCTATCCCTGGGGGAAGCCACCGGCACGAAGGAGAGCCCGTCCCCTCGACAATGAACAGTCTCGTTCGGTTGTCCGGCAGGTGTCTGCGGCAGCGGGCCCTGGTCCCAGCCCTGCCCCGGCGCCTGTGCACCCGGCCGGGGAACGTGGAGCTGGGCGAGCTGGTGAAGAAGGACAAGGTGGTGGTGTTCATGAAGGGCACCCCGGCGCAGCCCATGTGCGGCTTCAGCAATGCGGTGGTCCAGATTCTGCGGATGCACGGCGTGGACGAGTATGCATCTTACAACGTGTTGGAGGACCAAGACCTGAGACAAGGTCAGCAGCTGCTTCAGTCGCAGGCAATGCGAGTCGGAGCACGACCCTTAGAGATGCTGCCGGTGTTGCTGGAAAACAACGTACAGATGTCTGGCTGTATGCAGTGTGAAGTTTCACTGAGCTTTTCCCAAATTCGGTCTTTGACGGCTTTGTCATATTAATTTAAAAATGGTTCAGGTTACATTGAGGCGAGGCAGCCATTCATGGAAAACTTTATCAGTCAGGACAGCTCTGTCAATGAAACTACAGACTCTCCTCTGTTCTTATCACTGAGGGACAGCTTGGAGAACAGGGCAGGTCCCTAACTCCTTATGAGATAAACGGCGTTTTGTCTCTGCAAGTAATGGTGATGGACGTCTGCTTTCTAAGCTTCTGTTGGTGTGTAACTAACAATCCTGACTTTCGGCAAATGTGCAGTGGTGATCCTAGCCCAGTTATTTTAAGCTTTTGCCGTTAACTTTTTTATCCAAAGTAATATGTTGTTGTTTTCCCACAGTGCCTGGTATTTCAGTTTTGAAACGAATCGGGTTTGCTCTCGTTAAAACATTAATTCGATGAGAAGTTATCAGTGTGCATGGCAACTATAACTGTTAAAAACACACCAAAGGTGAAAAACTCTTAAAATTCTTAGCAGATTCTTGTATTTCATCCAGGTTGTGTCAGCAGTGTTTACATTTTTGTATTAAACACTCCCCAGGAAACTGAACGCCTGTCTGTGAGGGGCACTGCTGAGTGTACCCATTCTGGCAATGTAATCTGTGCCTAGAACTGAGGTCAGGCTTACAGCAGGGGCACATAGTAACAGCCTCAGTCTGTAGCCAAGGCAGCCTAAGCTAAGTGATGGTAGACAGCAGTTTTGTTTTGTCAGTAATGAAACCTTAATTTTGACTTTTCATTTTTTAATGAGCTAAACAGGTTGAGGTAATTCTATGCAGTGTCTTGTATATTTACGCTTAAATCAATACATATTAAAATTGTCCGAAAGCATTCTATGCTTTTAGAAAAGATTCCTATAGAAGTGGTATTTCTGAATGAACAGTCCTTGTATGGCTAATCAGTTGCCTATAACTTTCTTTATGATAAAAAAACATGATGTTATGAACATTATTATTAGTTTTTTGCAAAGCAATTTATGTTTGTACCTATTTGCACAGCTGCGCTGTTTACAGGTTGGTGACTCAGTGTTGTTGGCTTTAACTTGCTGTGTGGTTGCTGTTATTCCAAATCTCACCTCCTCTCTGTGCCTGTGCTCTGGCAGGAGTCAAAAGCTTCTCCAACTGGCCCACGATCCCCCAGGTGTTCTTCAACGGCGAGTTTGTGGGCGGCTGTGACATCCTGCTCCAGATGCACCAGAATGGGGACCTTGTGGAAGAGCTGCAGAAACTGGGGATCCGATCAGCTCTACTAGATTCAGCGAAAGATGAAAATAAAAAGTAGCTCTAGAGATATGGGCTGGGCTGGCATTGTGCCCAACATGGCTTTCCTCTGAATAGTGAGATGGATGTGCTTATGTCTTGAAAAGCATTTTGTTTTCAGTAAGTAATGTCAAGTTACCAAAGTGCTATATATGAACAATCATACTAAAAAGCAGGTATCCTGCACCTGATTTTCTACTACATACTTCTTACTATTTTAGAAATACTGGTTCAGTAAAATTAAAAAAATAAAATAAAGAATATATCTCATTATGAAATATATTTCAAAAGAAGAATAGTGTAAAGAAGTAAACCCTTTATATATAAATAAAGATTTTAATGCATTTTTGCTTTGCAAGTAGCATCCTCGATTATGTTGGTACTTTAAACTCAGATGTAGAAACTGGAAACTTGGATTTTTGGTTCTGAAATCTGATTGAATGTACAATAAAATAAGTAAGGTTGTTTTTTTGGTAAATGAAGTCCCATGTAAGGGTGACAAAAAAAACAAAACAAAGCAGCACAGTGTTAGGACAAGATGTTAGGACTGGTTTAAAATTTATAGTGACTGAGAAAAATGCATGAATTCTGTAAGTTAAGAAAGGTGAAGTAAAATAAAATTAGATTTTGCTTTCAAATATGATTTAAATCTGTTATGCTTGATAAAACAGTACTATAAGAAATACTGTTTTTAAAGATGTACTATTTGTCTTCTACAGGATTGTCCATAATAGTCAAGAAAACTAATCTTGCAGGTAAGAGTACTGCAAGTGTAGATGTAGACAGATTACCAAGAGTGAACAGAAATAGACCCATGTTTCCAGAAATCCGATGGTACTCTACTGGGGCACCTGCTTGAGAGAGATAATATACAACATATAGTGTAGTACAGTATAGTGTATGTCCTGAGACATCTGATATTTGTAGCACTAAAATGAGTGAGGTACAAAGAGAGCCATTTAAAAAATGTGGAAAAAATAAGAGAATACACACGCTGATCAGTGGGGAAACTGTTTTACCTGGTTACTAAAAAATTGAAACATCTGTTTAGTTTAAGCATGTGTAGTACATGTTTAATTCTACTGAATCTTGTTGGCAATAGGTGCACATGACAGGCTGGGAAATTCAAGTGTTTCCTGAGGCAGGGGTTCCCAGTCCTTGTCCTGGTGGGCCACACTCCTGCTGGTGCTCATTCCAGCTGAACTAAATTTCCCAAGTGAAACATTAATTGAGTAATGTCTGATTGGAACATTTTCCAATGTTCTTCTAGTCAAAAGTTTGGAATTCTATAAAATACAGTAGAAGACAACCTCCACCATGTTTATAGAGCTGAAAACACTCAAACAGCTCCAACTTAGTCATTATTAATTCAGTTAAGGATTCAATAGTGTAACTGGGAGCTCAGCTGGAACAGAATCCAGCAGGCGTGTGGGGCTGTGGGACACAGGATGTTCTCTGGTGGGTCTCAGCAGAGGTTGAGGAGGTTAAGGGAAATGGGAGTTTTGTGCCTGAGAGCATGGGTGTTGCCCTGTGTTCTTCTCCACCTGACCTGCTGTGTGGTGCAGTCTGGCCAGGTGCGCTTCAGCGGCAGATGGAGCGAGACCCCTCCTATACTGTTTGTGAAGCTGCAAAGGAACATGTTCTGGATAATTCTAGAGTTGGCAAAGTCTAATTTTAAGGCACATATCTTCATATGTATTTATTGTGAGAGTCTGGAAAAGCGTAATGAAACACTAGGATTTAAACTGGAGCATTTTAAACTAAATAATTTGCATACTCTTCAACAGCAGTGAAAGGATTCATTGAGCAAACCAGTGGGGAGGCATGGAGTTGCTTTGTAATGAGTTAGTTTTCCATGGGTAGGGATGTCAATGAAAATGGGCAGCAGCCATATCACTCTGCAGCTCACAACTGGCAGCCCACTGAAGCTAAGGAGGTGTGAGCCTGGTCAGTACCTGGATGGGAGACCTGGGAAAACTAAGGTTGCTGCTAGAAGAAGAAGGGGTCAGTAGAGGGTGCTCACCCTGCAGTCTGTGTGGGTCCTAATGCCCCAGTATAGTGACAGGGACACTACACTGTAAAAATGTGCTGACCTTTGGATGAGCCATAATCTCTGTGGTCATTAAAAATCCCAGTGTTTGTTGAAAAGAGTATGGGTGTTACTCTGGTGTCCTTCCCAAATTTCCCATTGTATAGCAAGTATAATAATAATTATTATTAAAAGGTAACTTGCTAAAGGTTTTATAAGGGAGTTGACATTAACCATTGGGGGAAAACTGGATTGCCAAAGCTCAAATTGTCCACACTTTAAATAAAAGTGATTCAGAACTGACACTTTTTCCACTGTGATTGCCTTAAAGGGGAACGGTATTTTTACATTTTGGGGTTATAAAGAATCAGCATTGATGAGTGCATTTCAAACAGTAATGTAAAACCTCCAATTTGCGTCATAAAATAGACTACATTTCCAGGTTTGTGCAGCTCCATTTTGCCATCATTGAGACTCAGAACGAAAAAACAAAACTGGTGACTTGAAAACGACCGTAATTACATTGTAAACAAGCTGGCTTGTGAATACATCTCTTTTAATCCAATAGAAATACAGCTATTAGTGGTACAACACAGTGCTACACACGAGTTAAAACACATCTTTACTTGGATCTTGTTGAGAGAGTCATACTGAACTGGATTGGAAGAATGCTGAACACAAGGACTACTATGTAATTCTATACTGTTATATAGGAATGCATGCTACAAACCTAAGTAACCAATTGTGTTAAAAGAAGAGGAAGATGTGTGTGATTTTGGAACACTGCCAATCTGCTAAGCACAGGGAAGTGTGATAGCAGAAACATATTCAAGGACAGTTCTAGTTTAATTACTTTGAGAAAAATACATCAAGTGTGTGTTTCACTCCCATGCACATGACATAAAACTTCTTTTAACTCCTGAGACAGATTTCTGACTGTCTTTTAAGGGGAAGAGGGAAAATTTCTCCAACAGTCTTAAACATAACTATGATAAAAAGGATCACTCAAATCATGAAGATGATTTTTTCTATTTTTTCTCTCAAGCAATGAGATCACCCTCTTGCTGCATTCTCTTTCCATGCATTGGTATTAATGGGTAAAAATGGTAGGAATAGCATTTAGTTTGAGAACAAGTTTTGGTTCAGTAAATAAAATGAAAATGTATTTCATTTTATAAACTGTCATGTTTCATAATCATCTAAACTCCAAAGCAGAGAAAATTTCAGTGCACATCCTATCCCTAATTGACAATATTTGAAAAACAATCATTTTCTGTTGCAATAAAGCGCGTGCTTTTGACCAAGCGAATTTTACTACCGTACTAATTTATGGAAGAGGTGTTAGTGGGACCAGCAGGGGGCGCTCACCCTGCGGTCCATGTGGGTCCTAATGCCCCAATATAGTGATGGGGCCACTGTACTGTAAACAGGCGCTGTGCTTCGGATGAGACGTAAAACCGAGGTCCTGACTCTCCGTGGTCATTAAAAATCCCAGGGCGTTTCTCGAAAAGAGTAGGGGTGTAACCCAGGCGTCCTGGCCAAATTTCCCATTGGCCCTTATCAGTCAAGGCCTCCTAATAATCCCCATCTATGAATTGGCTTCATTACTCTGTTCTCCTCCCCACTGATAGCTGATGTGTGGTGAGCGTTCTGGCGCACTATGGCTGCCGTCGCATCATCCAGGTGGATGCTGCACATTGGTGGTGGTGGAGGGGAGTCCCCATTACCTGTAAAGCGCTTTGAGTGGAGTGTCCAGAAAAGCGCTATATAAGTGTAAGCAATTATTATTATTATTATTATTATTATTATTATTATTATTATATATAATGTTATGAAACCGACACATACAAGATGACGTGTTTAGATACTTTAACTAGGCTGCTGATTGAATGAGTGAATTGAACTCTCGCTCTCACCCCTGGTGAGACCAGTGGTTTGCGACAATGTGGGCACCGTACAGTACTTTCAGACAGTTGACAGTTCCAAATTTCACAATTTTGTTTATAATTCATGATTTGCAAAATTTTGTGATCCCATCAACTAATTTATTTTGTTACCTAGACTTAATAACTGGTCTGAGGTCATGGGGCTCAAAAGGCCTTTAGCTATACAATCATTATAGAGCCTAGACAGTTTTATGTCCACATTTTTGGCATTTTATAGATGCCTTTAATAGTTACGTTTCAAAGTGTGATTTTAATGAAATGACTGAGACATGATTTAAAAATGACACTGTTTTGGTTTGTTGTGCTCTGGCATAATAAAAATTCCTGTTTCTCAGGCTGTACTGATGTTCAGATAACTTTGATTGAACTATGAGTAGTGAATACAAACACTAGGGGGCAGTAGTAGTTCATTCCCAATACTGAACTGAGCCACAGTCTGAACCATTGCTTGTTAAAACTGTACATCTCCCTCCTGACATGAATGACGGAAAAATATCAGCTTCAATCACTATACTAGTTCTGGGGAGAGGTTGCTAGGGGGACACTCCTGGCTGCCAGTGGAGGCTTGTGTGTTGTGTTCATCTGGCACAGTTCAGCTCTACAGATGGACTGAGCTATATTGGCTCATTGGCGTGTTAGGTCTCAGTGGCCAGGTTTATTCCATAGCTCAGCTTACTGAGCTCCAGCACAGACACATATAAGATAAATATGTGATGCTAAATTTAAAGTTGCAAATCTTATTTTTGAATATATTTATTAAAAGCATTACTTTTCTGCTTTTTCGGTATTATACCACAGAGGACTGTGATGCCAGGGATGAGGCTCAGTCAGCTTTGTGGAACACATTTTTCATTTACCCAAGTATTTCCAAGAATAATCAGTGGCATGAACATTGAAATATCTTTAAAAAACTGATCTCTTTAAGTGGTTGAGTCTGCATTATTAAGCAGATTTTGTAATTAGTTATTACACAGCACACAGCTGTGAGACAAGAGTGTGCTATGTGGTTCATAAAATAATGATACTCTTTCGCAGTTAGCAGCATTAGTCAACTTCTCTATTTTTAATTGTTTGTTTTCCTTCTCTGTCCTCCTATTTTCTTTAGTGTTTTATACATTTTGTTGCTTTAGAACAGTGTTTTATTTACACTGACACAAAAGCTATCTGCAATGATGTTACCTCTGAAGCAATTATTGCAAAAGCTAAATTGTCATTTCAACTCATCTTTTACCAGCTTTGCTTTTGGAAAGTTAGTAGACCGAGAGATCTAAGAAGTGCAGTCTGATTCTCACAATTTTTTCATTCATTGTTAGAGTACTTTGCCTGTCTCAGTCTAGATTCAATACAGTACCTCTATAGCAGGCAAGAATCAAGGATGAGACAATGTGCATGCTGTTTAATCTTATAATGATGCCCTTATTTCTATTCCCTTTATTCAGAGGTATGGGATTGAGCAAATAGCTTTCTGAGTAGAAAGTCTGAAGACCAAGATAAAGTTAAGCTAAGCCTTTAGGAACCCATCATTCTTCATTAGATTGTGCAATTGATTCTTGAGAAAGATCCATTTTGCCTCCTGAATGAGCAAGTCATGCATAGCATGTAAAGTTCTTCTGTTTAAACACTGGATGGTGCTGTAAATCTAATCAAGTAGAATGCAGAGATTGCCATTTCTACAACAGTAGAATTTTAATTTATCATTTATAGATCTGCATAGAGCAAATAAAAGATGAAGGGGTGGATTTGATATGATAGAGATTTCATTGATATATTCCCTCAAGAAATATCTTGTTATGAATTTCAAGATTTTGTGCTTAATTCTAATCTGTAATAAAACAGCAGATGGGGAAGGGATTAGAGAGACTTCATTTGGTGAAATCCAACTTGGTATTTTACGGTGTTGGTCTTCATTTCAAAAGGATGAACTTTTAAAGGCGACATTTATTCTGATTTTGGAAAAAAAGCGGTTCAGTTTTTGAGGGGCTTATAAAATTGGAAATTTTGTAATTTAGTTTTGTTCTTCGTTGTTAATTATAAGCACAACTATGCAAATAAAATACTGAGATGAATAATATTTTCTCCAGGATTCTTAGCCAGCATCCAAGTTCTTTAATCTATGCACCAGAATAACCCTTTCTTTCATATGATAATAAAGTAATTAATTTTTCATAATCAATAAAGAATGTATTGAACAATTTTGTTTCCTTGCTTTGAGTTCCAAATTTACTGTGCTTACCAATGGTTTTACTTTAGAAGATATACTCAGTAGAATTAGAATTAACTCTGGATTTTAATTAGTGACTAATTATATAGTTATATATATATATGAATATATATCCAGTTAATTTAAAAAGTCAAAGTAACGATTTTACTTTGAAAGAGAAACACAAAATAATCTTAGCTGAAAATGGCTTTTTTATTGTAGTAATATTATAGTAATCATTAAAAAATTGTAAAATGGAATTAGTTAGGAACAGAAAATATACTTGAATTTAAATTAGTGCAGATGTAAGTACTTGCATTTATCACACTAATGCCATACCTATTTAACTTGAACATTTCTGATTAAGTAAGTTTTGCCAGTTATTTTACACAGCTTGTTTGCAACCTTTATAGGTCAAAACAAAAAACAAAACAAAACAAATACTAGTAGTTTGAGCACTGCTGAATAACTAAAGCATTAAAGAAATTGAAAGATTGTTGTTAACAATGAACTTTTATTTGTTCATTCTCTGGATAATCATCTGCATCCTCCTGTGTTTGCTTTAATTGTCTATATAATAGCATTGCTTCATTATTATTTAGCATTTCTGCAGTTCATAAAAATAGTATGCTTTAAAGAATTGAAACCTTCTGGAGGTTTTAATGAAACAGAAGCCTCTTCCTTCTGTTTCTGGGGTAATGTGACTCCTGAGACATTCTGAACTACAGTTAGAAACTACACAGTTGGAGAGTTTTACATGTTATGTAACTGAGAGTGGATGACAAATCTAATCATGCAGGAAATGCATAGTCCTCTTTGGAAACGGATTTACAGGTATGAGATCTAATGGAATATTGCAAGTTGAAGTCTTCAGGCATAAGACCTAGATAGACACCCAGAGTATTTTTGTTTTAATACTTTAACAGTTTTTTTAAAAATCATTTTTTAATTTTCATTCGTGTATTGTGTTCACCATGTTCTTTGCTTGGATTGTTGGTAGCCAAAAGGTGTGGAGACCACAGCACCCCAAGCTGCTGCGCTGCTAGACACTTTCTCATATTCAGTGAAATTGCAAATTGCTTAATCATGGTCTTCCTTCTCATCAAGCTTGGCTTGCTGTCCTGTTGTGATGAGGTTATCGCACTCCTCTTGGGTCAATATACTGTACACCTCACAAAAACAGCATTTCTGACTGGGTTTTTGCAAACCCTGAAATCCAGTTTGTACAATGTGAGAAAACAGTTCCTATTAGCTCACTGGTATCTCAAACAAGCTTTCCTACCAGTCTGTGGTTTCAATGTGGATTTATGAACTACTGCATTTACATTCTAAATTAAAATATAAAATATACACACATAAAAGGGATCAGAATATTGTATAGCATTTTTAGGGGCTTATTTTTTTCCATAATGATCCTAAGGTCACACATTACCCTCAGTGTATTTTTTATGTTAGGGAGAACCTGAATTGAATACAGAGCAACTAGTCCAAATTACAGGCTGAATGTTTTTTTTTTTACATACATCTTAACCAGGCACTTGATGTGTATATCTTTTGAGTCTGCAGTTGGATGAAAACTTACAGAAAACCTTGTGCAATATGTCAGATAGACCAATCAGCCAGCCTGTTGAAAGAGAAATGAAACAACATTACAAATTATAATCCTAAGAAATCGTTAAATATTTGTATGTACTGTACATGACAAATTGAGTTAATGGATTTCAATGCATGGAGATGTCATTTAGATTTTAAAGGTTTTTTATTTCTCTGAAGGGGACCATACCCGAAGAAAGCTCCACAGCCGAAATTTGTTTGTTTTCTTTTCTTTTCAGCATGGAATAAACCTTTACTTGTTGCTTTACTGTTAAGTAATAACACCAACATTTCTGTATCTCATCCTTGGATCTTTTCTGTCTACATTTAATAATGGAACTCAAAATGACTTCTGATGTTTAATTTAAGCTTGTAATTCCAGGTTCTTCACACTGATCACTCTGAGTGAGAGGGCCTTAAAGCTGGCCATGTACTGTGCTGTTTGAGTTTGGGTAACTGACTAGACATTTGTTTAGAATGAAATGAGACAATCAAAATTATAATTTAGGTTTTTAATTATGAGTTAATTGCAATGATAAAGTTCATTATCAGCATCTGAAGTAGAAGTATTGAACAAAATCTACAGTTATCTATAACTTCAAAAAGCCAAAGCAATGTTATTACACTTGGCTACAGCAACTCAGCTTTCATTTTATTGCTATTCAGTTAGTACTGAATATATAAAGCTGTGCTGATCAAAGTTCAATATTAAATGGATTATCCAAGGGAAGGATGTATTTGCATTTCCTCATCTTTTTCAATTTTGCTTCATAATGAATAAGTAAAGACAATGGGCCACAGCACATCCCCTGAAGTATTCATCTCGTCAGGTATGTTTACTCTGAGCCCCCACAGGAAATAGTAACATAGGCAGCCAAAGCCAAATAGGAAATACATTTGCAGTCACAATTCCAACTTTAATTACTTTCCGCAGTGTTAAAATAATTCCTACATGAAGTAATTACACTGAAAGATAATAAGCTTTTCTATAATTCCATTCTACTTGTAGAGCATGGTTCTCCTGTGTGATTTCTTCCTATAAGAAGGCAGAGACCTCCTTTTTCCTGAATGTTGCGATACTTATCCCATGGGATAAGGTCATATTGCACTATGAATTAGGGTCATTAGTGTAGAGCCATAATACATCATTTCTCAGTAAAACCCTTGCAGTAAAGTTAAACTTTGTTCGTCAAACAGTTTTGAAGTGGCTTTCAGTATTTTCAATATTGTTTGTTGTTGTATTTTGTTGTGCAAAGACTCAGCAAATATAAATGTGTCGATGGATAATTGCAATGCAACAAAAATGTTACTTGTCCACAATACACACAATACGGAATGATCTACTGTAATTCACTGTAAAGGATGTGACAGAATTGCTTAAGCTTTATTTTTTTATTTTCAATTTTTTACTAGAAGGAAAGCAATTCTTTTTCATGGGAAACGTTTTTTTTCTCAATTTTGTATCCTTCATTTTATATCTAAAGGGTCTCTTGGGTGTTACTGACCTTTGCTCATGAACTCACAGCTAAACCCCAGTCTTATGATGATGCCTATAATCATCCTGCCCATTATGAATTTTCAATTACCTGGCATTAACTCCTTCACTGTCACAGTGGCAGAGCTCATTGTTCCAGATAGACGGAGAAAGCTGCAGGTCTCCTGTGCTGTTCGGGCGATGCCTGTTTCTCCTCAGCAGACGGAGGTCATGCTCCATCAGCAGGTTCTAATCAACATGTCATTTTACTGCAGTTTTTAGAGGAAGAAGAGACATTTGTATCATGAAGTTTCTGAAGTTGTTTTTGTTTATTTTTTAAAAATCAATAATTCAGCACAATTTATAGCAGCAGCTAGAAATCAGACCAAGGAGAACGTACAGAATATAAGCATGCCTACCCAATTTATCATTCTAAGCATATTTATAGTTCAATGTGCAGTGTATGTCACATAAGGTTTGTAGCTGTTGATGCTTTTGTCTGAATCTGTGTTTTTATGTTCTTGAAAAGCCAATTCTAGGGTAACGGCATAAAGCATGAAATCAAGATAGTCACATTTGGATAAATTAACAAAACTAAATTCAGAATAGTTTCCATTACATATTTTAGGAATTCTTGTTACACAAATAAGGCTCCACTGTTAAAAAGCTAATGTAATCTGATGTGTTTATTCCCTAACCCACAACATTTTCTTTAACCAAGTCCTGAATTTTATCATTGAAAATTTAAATTCATTTAAATTGAAAATACTTTATTTATCCCCAAGGGGGTGGGGGGAAGGCAATTTTGAGAAGCAAGCAATGCAAACATTCCTTGTAAAGACCTCTAAGAATAACTAGTAAGAAGATAAAAAATAATCAAAAACAGCCAAAGGTCTGTTAAAATTATTATGAAAGTAAAGAGTTAGAGAAAAAGAGTGCACGTGCATTGTAAGGACTCTGTCCTGTTCTACAAAATATAATAATACTCAGGTCATTATATATTTACGAAAGTATTGAAGATACATGTACAATACATTTGTAGAGGGGTTTCTGATGACAAAGAATGACAGTGATGACAGAGAAGGCAAAAGTTCCTGAAAGCAAAAATTCAGAAGGCTGAGATGAATCTTCACTGATGGCAATGATGGCCTTCCTCAGGGTCTGATGGACATAATGCTGTGCCAGGGGTCTCAGAGGCTCACCAATGATTTTATATACGTGGCATCACTAACTTCACAAACAAGGATGCAATTAATGTGGATAATGAATAACTCATAAAAAACAACATTCTTATAAAGTATTATTCACCTTCAGAGATTATTTGACTTTTACTGCACTGAATGGCCAAATAAGCAAAATCGATGTACATCTCATTCTATACATACTTTTCTTCACTATTTTTGGGATGTGGATTGTCCACACTGCTATGGCATACTATAGAAGGACTGTTCTATTAATGTGTAACAGTTTGAGATATGATTTCTTATTTTCACTCACCCATAACCATTAGGTAAAAATAACAGAAACTGTCTAGCCTTTGTAGGATAGCATAGCTCAATTTAGCATTTAGCACTTCTTTGAGATCATTAATTTTTAATCAAAGCTGTTGTGTTGTTTTTGTAAAATAATGTAAGAATGGTTACACACAAGAGGAGGCTACTCCACCCATCTAGCCCACTAAGCACTTAGTAGCTTAATGATCTGAGGTTTTTATCCAGATATTTATTGAAAGTGGCCTCAGTGAGTATTGGCTTAAACAACATAGCTGCATAGCTTATTCCAGACTCCTACAACCCTTATGTTTTCAGTTACCTCCTTTTATTTCTGTACAGTCTTTCCTTCAAGGAATAACCCTCTGCATCCTTTCTTTCCAAGACTGTCACACTTGCAAGACATCTTATACTCACAGAAGATTTCCAAAAGCTGTGTTTACCACAGCTTTTCATTGCAAGAGGCTCAGCAAATGTTTCAGTCTCTGGTCTGCACATGCTGCTCACTGTGTGCGCACTGCTTCTGAGCTGCCTGTCACAGTTTGCCTCCCAGCTCACAGTCACAGAGGACCACTCTTCCTTGTCCTGAGGCATTGGTGGCATGCTACATCTGTTCTTACAATGAGTCTTTCATGTCCTACATTTATGAGACAGTATGCCTTGAAAGAAAACCTAAGTATAATTTACTGTAAAACACAACCATTTACTACTGTTATAACAACCTTATTTATAGGGGCAAGAGGCACTTTTGACACTAACAAGAACAAAGTCATGTTTATTGGCTCTACTTAACAACTCCAGACTTAGCAGTTTGACTATTGATGGTACTGGAATCAGTCCAAGTACTCAAATAAGGAATCTTTGGCTTATTTTTTACTTGAAAATGTAATGTTCACAGTATACTGTAGCTGTCTTTTTTTATCTTTGTAACCTTCCTGGTATCTGTGCACATGTCTCCCAGTCTAATGCATGCTTTTATCTTTTTAAGCTTTGATAATTGTATTGCAATGCTGTTGGGTGTATCCAAACATGTTCTTAACAAGCAGCAGCATGTTCAGAACTAAGATGTCCGGATTTTAAAACTAACAATGCATGAGCACATATCACTCGTTTTGCACTTCTATGAATTCGGAATAAAACCTACTGCACTGCTGCTTACCTAGAAAGGCTTGAATGCTTTGTCTTCTGACTATATCAGTGAAAAGCTAATCCCCTACATATCTCCGAGCTATTTGTGCTCTCCTTAACTTATTTCAGTTAGTTATACAAGGATCCAAACACTGAAAGGCCACATATTTTGAGAGGTTTATTTATTTCTAAAACAAAGGCTGATAATCATGGAGCGCATGATGTAAAATGAGCAACATCATCACAAGGAAAATTTGCCTCTGGGAGAATTGTATTAAGAGTAGAAAAAAACAGAGAAATGACCGTAGATAGAGTGACAAATAAAATATCATACAAACCACAAAAACTAAATAAACAGAGGTGAAACTAAACAAAATGCCATGCCAACATACTGTGAGTTTGTCTATTAGAAAATAACTGTTATTTGAATTCAGAAAAAGCTCTTACAAAAGACAATAAGAATTAATAGAACAGACAATTTGCCTGTGAAAGAAATGGGAATTGGCAGTCTCAGGAAGCAAAAGTCAAGGTTAAGGAAACACAACAAAGCAATGGAGCATTTTGCATTGGAAATCAATACTTACCTTCTCATTAAAACACTCACAGTCTTTCATAGATGACAGCTGAGCCAGTAGAGACAGAAGAAAAGTTTTTCTTTCCACAAACAAAATTAAAATAATTAAAAAACAGGCTAAAAACAAATTTCCAAAGAGGTGTTAAACTCTTCTATATATCTATATGCAGGAAGTAATTGTTAGGGCTCTGGAGTAAGATTAGGAAGATGGTGGGTCTTAAACCAAAGTCCTTTACTCATAATTCTCCAGTCAGTGGCCTGCTTTATAAATATGTACAAATATACGTTTATTTGAATAAAAGCTTTAGCCAAGTCAATAGGTGATAATATAGCATATATAAAAATAATGTGAAAATAATGTGAGTATTTTTGATTTAGAAAAAAGTATTCCTATATGAATATTTTATATTGTAGTGTACACTAATGTATCTAATACAGTATGTACACAGTGTGACACCATGCTCTACACAAAATAAATATACTCCATAAATTTGTGAGTTGCACCAAAATTATTTTCTTAATTAAATACTTAAAACTAATGTATTCCTCAAAAAGCTTTAGCAATAGAATTAAACTATTTGCAATAAAATGTAACTTATCTTAATCGACATGACTTGAGTTTTTTCTGCTTGTTATACTGTATGTGCAGCCCATTTTAATTGGTCTCTTTTAGTATTTCCTATTTTGTGTTCATTCTGAAGCACAAAAGTTGTGTCTTTAAGTAAGTAAAAGCTGGGCACTGCAGCTGTCAACTTTGCAGAATTGCTGCTTTGTACTCACGAATTCTGATGTGGGTCTTTTGCTTATTCCCTGAGCTAAGTAGTCCAGAGGGCAAAAGAGCTATCAGCTGCTACGCAGTACTGTATGTTTTCAGAATTGTTCTCTTTTCAGATACAAATTTTGATTCTGTTTTATTTTACATCTTTTTTTTAAAACATACATTATAGTCCTTTATTATCATCATTCTTCTCACCTAAATCCAATCCAATTATCTTGTTCTTTAGACCAGAATGGCAATACATAGAATCATCAGGCAGACAGTACAAAGCTAATAATGTATTGAAATCGTCTGTTTTCACTTAAATGTTTGTATGGAGACATCTTAATGGAATAACATTCGCCAATTCATTATATTTTTACAAACTTTGTATCTTTACAGACTGCTATACATAATTGCAAATGATCTGAGCTTTTGGTTTCAGAAACAGCCAAAACTGAAATGAAATAAAGATTTTTATTGATTTATTAGGAGATACTGATTTCTTCTAATCAGGGATAACAAAAAGAGTCTCTTACAAGACATTTAAACTTCAGAAGATTAAGCTTGATTTCTAAAATAATGCATATAAATAACATAGCTATATGTGTACTGTACAAGTAAAATATTAACTATTAAATGCAATTGTCAGATACAGTATGCATTAAAATTCCAATGAAGAAGCAGAGGCATTCTTAAAATCTCATGACTGTATATGGTATTAAATAGTTCTAGCTATCATCCAGACCTGACTTTCAGATTAAAATATAAGAGAGGACTTCTACCTATAATTGTTCTTAATAAATTGAATTCCATATTTTAATCACATCTTTTGCTATGCCAAGCAGACTTTAAGTCCTTGTAGGTTTCAATTCATTTACATTGAAGCTAAGGCAAAATAACTGGCTTATGCTTATGTTCTTATATATTCCTTAAGACCTAAAATTTTTTTTTGCTAAAATATATCAAACAGAAAGAGAAAAAAATATATCAGCATTTTGTTTCTCAGCCTAGACATAAGCTTAAATTTATTGTTGTGCGTCAGACACCATCATAGAAGACAAGAATGAACTCGCTTGTTGAACATCTAGAGTCATGACATTTACTGAACAATTTAAATGTTACTCTGTAAGATGAAGTAAACAAACTAATTGTGGTCATTTTATTTGTCAATATAAAATTGTGTATATGGAATTTTAGCTATGTTCCCCAGGAATTACAATTCAGAATTTAAATTCTAGTGTTCATTTCTAGTATTAAAAGCTTTCATTTTTGGTTTGTATCAAAACATCTCTTGAAACTTTTAAAAGTAAAAGGAAAATGAAATAAAATGTTGTTAATTTCCACAAGCATTCTTATTTCATGACCGTAGTTTCATGCCCAGAAAACCTGACAACAGAAGAAGAAAATCTTCTTTAGGAACCAGACTTTGACATCCTAGAGTAATGACTGTTTTTAAAATATGTAAATGTATTTATTTCAGTATTAATTATCTAATTATTAAGCACATTTGGGTTTCAGCTTCTCTGGCCAATATAACTGCTTGTAATGGAGAAGGATGCTGCTCTGATGTTATGGGAGATGAACTGCTGGGATGAGTGCACGGTGCTGCTTGTCACTTGGGTGTTTTACACACCGAGGCCATGAAGACCTGCCAGTGCATCAAGAATTCACACTATAGTTTAGGTGATAACAAAAACATTATTAGCAAGAGTTTTTATAGCTGTGGTTTTTATGATTCAGTTTTTGATGGCACACATGACTTCATATTAATGTGTAAAGTCCATAAAAAGTTTGACATGGGTCTTAAGGTGGAAACTCCCTGTTAATTTTGTAGTCCCACTTAGACATCTCAGTTGTCTCATTGAAAGTCTGATGGTTGGTAACAGCTTGCCCCTGACCAAGTTAAAAATCTTGCTACACTACCAGTCTAGCTCTGGTGAACTGAACTCTCATGCTATGATATACTCTCACGCTATGTATATCAGAGAGGTTATTACCATATAAATGTGATAAAATCTTTGATTGCAGACAGCAAGTAGGGCAAATAGCCTTGCATTATAGAAACTCATATCTCCAGAGGCACACACATCCCATTTTTACTGTTGTTTAACACTTTAATTTTGTTCTAAAATGGTAACAGCTTTTAAATGTCTGCCATTTTATATCCACACTACATTAGGATAGAGTACCACATGCCTGATATTCTCCAATGTAAATAAAGAAAAATAACTTGTCTAAATCACACACAATACAACCCTCCTTCCATAGTTCCTTAAGCACTAATCTGCTAAAAGAGACTCATTTATATTTTTACCACTGTCTTCATAGTTTAAGAGGGTGGTAGGTTCTGACAACATGGAGATCCTTGTCTGAACCACATTGACCATTCAATGCAGTGGAATTGTGAGTTTTTGGTGAGTACATTGGAAGTTAGTTTTAGAGAGATACTTAGTTTTGAGAAGAGTAATTAAAGAGAAGGAGAGTAAAAGTGTAAAAGAGACCTTATTGAGGAAGCTGGTAAACAGCTTAGGGGTCTAGCATGAATAGTGAGAGGAAGTTAATTAGGAAAGAGAAACTTTGCATTTTGTGTTTGATGGTTTTGATTATTTTCCCACACTATACATAAAGTACAGTAGTTTTGTACCTTATGACTGCAATTATGTGGGTTTTACCTTAACCCACCTCCTTAAAAATCCCTTGTTTTTGCACCCCAGGCATTATGTCATAATAAAAAGCAACGATGTGTTTCCCTGCGTGATGCATTCATTTTTCATTAATATGCTGAAATGAGTTTTAGAGATTTGTAATTGAACTCATGATAATGTGCATGAACACTTAGTTCTCGTTCTCCACAAATGGAGGACCTCTGTCTCAACCAAAAAGGAGAGGTGAATTTGGACAAAAGCACATTTTCCTAGGGCGTGATGACAGTCTTTTCTTTTCTAAATAGTTTTTAATGAATTCATGTCTGCATGTGAAAATTGAAAAATAATTTCAGAATTAGAGTAAAACAGCTGAAACTTATACTCTTTTAAGACTTTGGCTAAAGAATGTTGTGTGGAATGCACTAATACACAATATTGTTAGTCTTTTTACTCTTATATTCCTGTAATAATGAGTTAATTTTACAATTCCTTTAATGACAGTTCTACGCAAAGATAATGACATTTATCTGCTGATAAAAGTGCACACTTTGAGCGAGAGTGTGACAGAGATGACAGCACTGCTGGGACACAATTACTGTACTCTGTATATCAGCATGTTGAGGGCAGTCTGTCATTTCATGGTTCATTTATGAAAAATATTTTAATTAGAATTGAGCATTTTTTGTAATAACAGTAAAGTGATGTTTATATAACTCAGACGTTATTGTAAATATATTGTGCATTGTCCAACATTGCATGCATTTGGCTCATAGGATGAACATGCATTTTGCCCAGGCTCCCTTTTCATTTTTTCCTTAAATATTCTTAAGTTGAACATGTATACAATATATATTATATCTTTAACATTTAATAAAAATAGTAGAAACATATATTTAAAAACATTAATAAAGCGAGTCAGGTGTCCATAAATTTCCTTATACTGTTTCATGTCACCCTTCCTGTGCAGAAAGTGAAGTTACTCAATTCTTCTGTTTGAACAAAGCTTTAAATGAAAAATAAAAAGTAACAAAAAAGGCTAAGAGAGCAAATTTTGCACTTTCTTTTACAATTAAAACAGCCCTTGAAACTATATTTTGATGTAGTTGCAGAACATTATATATGTAATGCAAGCATTAGTTAACATCTCCCTGCCCATGATATATATTGCTCTATTACATATATTAATATATATATATCTGCTTTTTTAAAAGACATGTAGAAAATTAACAACACTCTGAAACAATTACTTATACAATGTATAGAAAATAAATAAAAACAGTTTTGTTTTGACATTAGTAAGAGCTGTAGGCTTTGGCCCAATCATACAATGTTTTCTAATTTTTAATAAACACATTAATGGCTTTTTGCAGTATATAAAAATCCTATCACATATGAGGTATGTCTTTGGAGAATGTTGTAAAATAATGACATTGTTTCAGACAAATTATGGTCCTGAAGCATTCTTTTATTACAGGGAAAGAAATTGCTACATTATTTTTTGTAATTAGATGTTAAACATTCATCAGGAAACAGCAAGCAATGAAATGAAAATGAATGATTAAAGAAGAGCTTTCCCTCATCCCTAAAGGATTGAGTCTTGAACTGGTGAAGTTTTGATATTTTATTTTTTTAATAACATACTCCAGATTTGATCATCTACTGTTACATTTTTTTGTGAGTGAATGAAGTTGGGCTAAAGCCAGTTGTCTAGTTCCTGGCTTTTGCAGGTATTGTAACTCATCCTTAGTCTTAGCTTCATCTCTTGATAGAAATGGGGAGATGTATGTGGAAATTCCTTCTTTATTTTTAAATGTTTGCCACCAAGGTGGTTGCAAGATTCTAAAAAGTCCACTGTGGACTTCTGAGTTAACTGACTAGATACAAGATAATACCAATATTCAAAACTGAATTTATTGTTTAAGAAAATTAATTTTTACTTTTAAAGATATATAAAAAACATCTTTCATTTACAGGAATGGGAAGGGAATGCTCGTCAAGACTGAACATATGTAACAAATATGCAGATCTGGCAGATCTTATAGGAAAATTTACTTCAGACCTAAAACTGGAATAAAAATTCCAGTTCAAGTTCTTGCTTGAATCTTGCAGAGAACCTGTGGAAGGACTTGAGAACCGCTTTTTAAAACCACACACCAAGCAACTTGACTAAGCTTTAACAGATCTGAAGAATGCACCAAGCCAGTGAATATAATTGGTAGAGACCAACCCAAAAAGACTTGCGGCTCTAAATACTGCCAAAGAGGCTTCCTTTAACGAATATTGAGTTCACAGGACTGAATTTATGCAGTCAGCATATTTCATTTTTTCTCTCTAGATTTAGCTGACATTTACTATAACCTGTCTTACCCTTGGAACAATATTCTAAGGGCTGACATTGTAAAACGCCTGTTTGTTTATTGTTGTCCTGTACACTGATTGTTTCCCATTTTCCTGTGCTTTAGTCTTCACAGCCTAGTCTGGTTATGTATTCAATGCATCAATAGTTTTTTAAACCATTATTGGCTGTTTTATCGTAAACTGCTGAGGTGGAGCACGGCCATTCTAAAATGGAAGACAAGCAGCGACAAGAGATTGTTTGTTAATTTGTCAGGCTGATGACAGATTAATCACTGCATCCCAATGATTAGAACTTTCAGGGGGATTCTGATTCTGAGGTGTTCAGTCATAATCCCACAGATGGGATCTTCACACTATTGGCTCCACAGCCAA
Organism: Atractosteus spatula; assembly: GCF_055471065.1. Taxonomy (NCBI): domain Eukaryota; kingdom Metazoa; phylum Chordata; class Actinopteri; order Semionotiformes; family Lepisosteidae; genus Atractosteus; species Atractosteus spatula. Next base: position 641,943 of record NC_142714.1, on the reverse strand, counting down.
GCACAGACACCACATGGAGTCGTGTACTTATCATTTACACTGACTGAGACAAGCAATGCTGAGAGCATTGACTCGTGTGCAAACTTTTATCCAGGACTAAGTGATGACTTCATATTTTTCTTCAGAAAATCTCTTTAATGCAATATTAACCCTTTTTCTAAACAGATTATATTTGTTCTCCGCTGGACAATTAAACTGTATTAATTGGGTTGTGTATTGACCTTTTTGTAGATGAGTGAAAACCCTTAGAGTGGTGAGATCTTTTTCTTGTTCAGAATGCCAGTGAATGTAAGGTCACTGTGGCCCAGAACTGTTCATCCTTGAAAAGGTATCATGAGTGACCTTTAATGTTGGTTGACACATAAAGAGACAAGAGCTGTAAAAAGTCACTGGTATTTAGAACAAGATTGCATAGCACTAAAATTGCTGCATCCATCTGTATACTTATTATTTCCCAAAAGAACAACATTAATAAATGTATTGTGCTTATTTAACAATGAGGCAGGCACGGATTAATGGTCAGTTTCAGATTTACTACTGGTTTGCGCTAGTATTTAAACTGACAAACCCAAGGCAGATATCCTACCTCACATAACACCTCAGACTTGGCTGTCTGTGATTGGTCTACTTCTTCCCTCTTGGTTGAAAGAGCTGAAGCAGCTCCTGAAAGGCAATAAAGCAAGATGCAGTGGAGGATGCTTTTTCACAACTCCAGTGTCCAAATGCTGTAGCTGGTAATGCCAGTGTCCTGTGATTTTGATAACATACACAAATTTAAACTAAAAAGCCTGAACTCAATTTCAACCAACATTGCTATTATAGTAATATAGTAAGTTATATTGCTGGATGGTGGCACAGTGGTTAGCATTACTTCCTCACATTTCTGGGGCCCTGGGTTCAATTCTGGACCTGAGGTGCTGTCTGTGTGGAGTTTGTATGTTCTCACCATGTTCATGTTAGTTTCCTCTTGGTTTTCTGATTTCTTTCTACAGCCTAAACACATACTGGTAGATTAATTGGCTACTGGGAATACTGGCCCTGGTGTGACTCTGTGTGTGTCTGTGTCTGCCCTGTGATGGACTGGTGTCTTGCTCAGGGTGTATCCTGTTTTGGGCCCGTTGCTTGCTGGGATTGGCTCCGACTCCTCTGCGATCCTGAATTGGAAGAAGTGGTTACACAATGGAAGAGCATTACTAGATCACTTTTTGTTACAAAAAATGTTTTTTTTAGCAGTGTACACATTTAATTGAATTATTCTTGGTTATTAGTGTTTTCTAGAAATTCAAATGTCAGGGTGCTAACTTAGAAATGCTTTCAGTACAGTAAGTAAATATGGGTTTCTCACAGTATGCCCATTAGATGTACTGTACTGAACAGAACACACTTGCTGTTCTATTGGTTTCCCAAAGTTTGCATCATGAATTGCACCCTATCTTAATTATTCTTCTTGTAGTGATTTTGAGTCAGGACTTCTTTTGCTCCTGAATGATCCTTAGCATTAGCAGTTCTGCAGAAGTAATGGTCCATGTCTACAATTACCATTCTAGGGAAGTCTTAATTATTTAAAAACAACTAAATCTATGGGTGCACAGAAGCATGGTGAATACCACTTCCTCCACACAGCATGTGGCTTTTGGTTTTGTTCTGGCCTTCAGCGGCTGTTGGGTGGAAGTATGCCCCAGTGACATGTAGCTTTGATTGGACTAATCTCCTGTCTGATGTTAAGAGGGCAGCAGAGCTCCTTGCTGGTAGAACTACCATTGATACCACCAGGTTTTTTTGCTTGTTGCTCTCCTGTGACCATCTGGTTACATACATAGACAAGAATAAACCTGTATCATCTGAGTTTCATTTAAACAAACAAAAGTAAAAACTTCAAGAAATTATGTTTATGAATAAAAGAGCACAGAAAACATAGCTTTTAAAATCTGCTTGGTATTTTTCAGAGTGGTGGCTTGGTTTGTTTTTAACAAGTGTACTACTTCCCTCAAAGAAACAAACTAAATTCCCCAAACAAGTCAAAAGAACAGACAGCTTGATTTTTATTACATTTGGCATGTAGCACTTACTGTATATAGCAGCCTCAATAGCATGAAAAAGATCAAGTTTTAAGTGCTAGCAAAGCGGATTTCCATACATTTTATTCCAAGACAACACCCTACTGTCAAGTGGCTACAGACTCACAGTTTTGTTTCAAGGCTTCATCAGATCAAGTGAGCAAAAATCACAAATTGACATCTTTCTGTCATTCAGTATTACAACAACTGCATTCAATGGCCACACTGCTGCTGAGGTATAGAAATCCCTACCTCATTCTCTTATAAATGTTGAAGGTAGCAGAAAAATTAATAATATCACTGAGTGGAAACTATTTCTGTGGTGAATTATGTTATTAATTTTAGTATTGTTTTTTCCATAGTGAAAAATACATTTAAAAAGTATGAATTACACATAAAGGCATCTGAACATTTTCACCTTTCACTGATCTTACAATATTAATTATTTTCTGAATACATTGCATTATTACTGTGAGAATGTTTAAAATTACATTCTCACAGTAATATATCTCAGTATTTGAATTCACATGTTAAAACTTTTTTTTAAACAAAAGGTTACTTCCATTGAGCTAAATATCATGAAATGCATGATGACTTAGATTTTGACTATTAGAAATGACCTTTGTCCTTCTTGGATAAAATCAGAATGATTTGCATGAAAACTAGATGAGAATCAACCCAGGTATTAAATAGACTGAGAGGTTAGCAAACTCCACATTTCTTTAATGATATTTTAAAGAATTTTAAAGAACAACAAACTTTATAAATGAAAGAAGGCTGTTCAACCCAGTTAGCTTATTTTGTTTTTAATATCTAATTGATCTGAGAATCTATAATTTCTTCTCAAAAATCTTATCATCTTAAGTAAAAGATTAACACTTTAACATATTCTTAAACCTTTCTGCTCCACTCTTAAATTATCAATACTTTTCATTTTCTAAAAATCACTTATATTCACACCAAAAAATTTGTGCAATCATGTAAAAATAAGTCACAAAACCCCCAAAACTCGAAAGATAAAAGCACCCTTCTGTTTATTACCTCAGCCTGCTATTTTCCCCAATTACCCAGGACACCTTGAGCAGCAGGCAATCAGGGCTTTTAACTTTTGCAAATGAAAGAATACGTTTGGATGTCTGTTGACAACTGATATTTTAAATATTTACACAGCTTTAAAAAGATATATTCTTGTGGAAGAATCCCATGTCTCTGTCTAGAGAAAAAACAGCATCCATGTCAAGTCTAACTGTCAGTGCCAGCAGACACCGTGAGTAAATTTAATATATTGCTTTTTCTTGTAGATGAGGGAAACATTTTCCACTTAGTTATTCACTGTTACAGAATGTAAGAAAAATAACTTAGAGCAGTGTCTTTAATCTACAAAAATAAAGTAATTTAATCAAACCAGAGACTGATGTATACTTTTATGTAGTTTTTCACCTAGAAGTGGAATTTCCAGAACTTGCAGTAAAAGCATGAACGTTACAATACATTCCAAAATGTGTGAATCAGGACAAAAAGACAAGAGCTGAAGAATGAAATAAGGAAGTGGGAATTGTGGGGTTCATACTTACAAACTGAAATAGGAAAGGAATATTGCTCCTTCATAGTGTTGAGTTTCAAGCATAGTATCTCTGTCAAGATGTTGATTTGTTCATTACATTGTAATAAAGAGTGAACAGAAAAATCCTTTCTTTTTACTAATACTTAAAAATCTGTATTCTTCTTGAACTATTGTACATGATAGAGAACTGAGAAAAAAATAATTCAGTAAATTATTATAAAAAGAGCTCAAGATGCTAAACAAGCTGAAAGTATTTTAGGAAGTATTTTGATATCTAGTAAAAAAAAAGTTGCAATTATAGAACAAAATAAACCAATATTATTTGGAATTCAGATACAACATTACAAATTTCACAGAAATAACATAGAAACAAAGAAACCAACAGAAGAAATACGATCCCCCATGGGGACTGTCCAAAAAAGAGACCTCTTTCACTGTAGCAGAACAGTCAGGAATGACATTTGAAATTGAAAGTGTTCAGGCAGGCTTCAACAAAAGTTATCTGTATATTGATGCCAAGACCCATAGGAGGAATAGGAATAAATGATACTTGTTACGTCCCAGTGTGTGTTCTGTGTGTGTTTTTTCTGTTATGTCCACACTGCTGGCCCTTGATTGTTCTCTCTTCCCCATTGGCCAACCATCATACCACTGTTTCAATATGATGTCATCATCAATCAGCCCTCAGCCAATCAGAACTCATTTTATTCACTATATAACATGGAGGCTTTCAGGAAGGAGAGGCCTTTCGTTTGACTTCGGTCCCGTTTGGTTTTGGGTATCGCTTCGCTTCGCTTCGCTTCTGGTTATTGCTTCGGCTTCGTTTGTTGGTTTGTTTTGCTTTGTGTGTTTGTATTTTCGTATAGCTTCGGCTTTGTTGTTTTGTTGGTTTTTTTGTTTGTTTCTTTGTATTTTCGTTTGTTTGTGTGTTCATCCTTGTTTTGTCATTACCTTGCCCCAGTGTTACATGTTCAACTTTTGTGTTCTTTTGTACCCTGCTCCTGTTGATTACTCTTATTTTCCCTTATTTGTATTCCTGGTTCACTTGTGTTTTTGTGTGAACTTTTGTATATAAGGTTAGTTTAGGTTGCTGGGTACACTTTACACACTTAGTTGATTTTGTATTAGTACACTAGTTTAGTACGGGTGAGTGCCGTTTGTCTTGTATGGTTTTGGGTAGTCAGTGCAGGTTAGCTAGGGTGTTGAAGACGCCGAAGACCGTGTGTTTCGGGTTTTCTTTTGTAGTCAGATTAGCTTTCCCTCACTGTCCTAGCCAGCTCCATTTTGTTTGTTATTTTCTTTTCTTTGGCACCACTCTAGTTCCTTACCCTTGTTATCATACTTCCTAGTCCCTCACCAAAACCCCCCTGCTTCCAAAAGAATTATCCTAAATGTTACACCCCTTTACCCCTAGACACTTGGGGTCGTAACAATACTGAATGCAGAGAATATCACAGCAAAATTGTGAATATTAACCTTAATAATTTATCTATACATGTTAACAGTGCTATTTAAAATTGTGATAACTTTAATATGTAATGGTGCTGAAAACACTTTCCAGTCTGTACAGACACATGCATCTCAATGTCCAAATCTAGTACTGTTTTAGTTGCAATTTCTTTATTGGATTTGAATGTCTCTGCACTACATGGATTGTTATTTGAAAAGGCAATCAGGACCGAGTTTTCAGTGCTGAGTCTGTTCGTTAGAGCTCCTGTGTGATTTACTGTACCTGAATGCAAAGAGTCCTCTTGTACCTCAAGCTCTATCTCATGTTCGTGGCACACTATTAAGCAGTGTTTAGCAAAACTACTAATTTAAAAGGCAATTGGTCCTGGAAGCAAGTGTCACCCTAATTATTTATGATAGCAGCTGTCATGTTTTAAGGCAACGCCCTAGAAAACTATTACTGCTAAACATTTCTATGTTTCTATACTTGAAAAAAACTTTTAAGTAATTTATAAACACAGTGTATCAAAATATTAAAAAGAGGGAGATTTTTAACTCATGCAATTCTTTTTTTAGTTGTTTAAGATAACAGCTGGTAAAATTAACATTAGTTTTGTTCTAGTTGTTCTTACTGTACGAAAAAGGTATGAAGGATGTAGAACATTTAAAAAGGATTACGAAACAAATGGTATTTTTTTTCATTTTTCTGAGTTGTAAATTGTTTAAGTTAGTAATGTACAAAAAATGTGCAGTATATGATATACAGAAAAAATTGCCATTATTATATGAATGTGTTAATTCTGAATTTATTTTGGATTAGAATATGGCCAATTTTATAGTTGTCCTTATGTGTTCCCTACATTAGAAAAGTTTAGAAAGGTTTATTATTCCACTCCTTTTAAGTTAGAAAAAAAGCACTCTTGGGTCTGTTAGTGTGGCACCAGAATTAATTATTTTCTTCATGGAAGTTATCCAAACCAGCAGCTTGAAATTCTACCTTCTAGTACCAAATCACGGTTCTCAATTCTGTAAGTTCAGTTGAGAGGTTTTCTGTAAAAGGTCTTGGATTTTTACTTTTATTATAGGAACACTGAGCCTTTGAACAGTCTTGTGTGATTCTGCAAAGCTGTTGACCTCGTAGCAGGTTTTGAGATTTCACCATAATCTATTTTGCCTTATGTCAAGTAAACAAATTGTACAAAAAAATACACATGCAAAAATATTTCCTCCCATGTAGTCAAGGTTCTGCAATAACAGAAACAACTGTTTGAGACTAATCCCTTCTGGCTTCTACATTTTAAGCTGCTCTGTCATTGTGGTACTTCCTCACAGATTGGCCACCTCAGCTCCTCCCATCTGCCTTGTAGTAATCAGAAATGAAGCAAGGTCAGTGGGCCTTTCATATACAGGTACACCAATTTACTAGTAAGATCAGTGGAGAATCAAGTGATAGACGTTTGAATTATACATAAATAAAGATCATCTGACCTTATTTATGTCTAGTTTTGGTATGGAACTATCTGTCAACTGCAGATCCCTGTAATATTAATACATCATGAATAATTTCTGTATAAGTTAGCAATTTTCCCTTTTCAACGTTTAAATGATCAGAATAGTTTTTGGTGAAGTTAAGAATGTTTTTTCAGCCATGAATGCAAGAAAATCCTGCTACAGCAGAAGTCAAGTTAAGCCACACTTGGTTATCGATTTTGTTCCTCCACAAGATGCCTGTATTACCGAGGTGTCACAGAGGTTTCCACAGTGTGGAGTCCTCATCTCTTTACCACTTTTCTACGATATGTGACAGCTTGACATATCCTCTGTCACAATGTCATCCAGTTTGCAGGAGGTTCTCTTACTAGAACAGGACACTCTGGTAAAATCTGAGCGAGACAGATTTTGACTGTGAATAGATAATGGCAAATAGCAAGTCCCAAAGGAGCCGAGGACTTCAGGCTAAATCAGTTTTCCGTGTCTGAATCTGCTCATGCTATAATAGCAGGGCCTTTTGATGAGTGCAGAAGGGTTTGAAGTCTGTAGCTGTCATGGGAAAATATATTTGACAAAAGCATTGATCCTCAGAGTGTTTTGAAACATGCAAGCTTTACAATCCCACTGAATATTCAAAAGGTATTAGAAAAGTGGCAATAAAAGGACAGTTACTTAAAAACAGAAATCTTACAAAAAAATATAAATGTATAATAAATAAATCAGATATATAATATAAGTGACAAACCTTAAAAATGTTTTAAGCTTGCAGACAAGGTCCTTATAAAGTTATGTACACCCCATACTTAATATATTTTAGAACTAATTTATTTAGATAGTAGCTGTCCCACGTGCCTTTTTACCTCTATTTCTAAACCATTTTCCAGGCTGTACATGCCAGCCGTTCTGGCACAGACCCAGATGAGTCCCAAAAGGGAACTCTGGAGCAAGCTAAACTCACATCCACCTGATCACACTGTGAAGAACATGGATAGTATGATATTCATTTAATTGATATCCAGATGCAATTTTCTTTCATTTTCTTAAGGGTAGAATATATACAGTATCTTATAAACATTTTCCTTGGGTAAGACATTACAAGAAACCTTGCATTCTTACACATTTAATTCTTAATCCTAATTCTTGCACACTTTTATTCTTACAAACATATTAAGATATTTTTCTATATGGGTCTTAGATTTTTAATGGATTGTTGTTCAGTGTAAGGCATACATGTTTTGAAGGCATACAGTTATTCCAAACCTGAATGCTCAAATGAAAGAGTTCTAAGGGTAAGATAAGTTACAGCAAATGGCAGCAAAAACTAAGGAGAAAAACTGAAACATGTCAATTGTGTAAGTGTCCATACCTGTGAGCTCAATATTTGATGGACAGACCTTTACATCCAATTACAGCTGCAAATCTTTTTGGGTAAGTTTCTACTTTGCAAGCTAGCTTGGTAGAATTCGTGCCCATTCTTCTTGGCAGATTTGCCCAAGCTCTCTGAAGTTGAAGGTTCTCAATAGGATTCAAGCCAGAACTTTGACTGGGCCACTCAAGGGCACTCACTTTCAAATTTTTAAGGCACTTCAGTGTATCATTGTCCTACTGAAAGGTGAATTTTTGCCTCAGTTTTAAGTCTTTAGCAATCTGAAACAGAGTTTCCTGTAATATCTGCCTGTACTTTGCTCTGACCATGTAACCTTCAATCTTAACAATTTTGCTAGTTCATATTTCCTCTCCACCATCATTGACTGAAGGGTTGGTGTTGACTAGGTGATGTGTTGTGCTGGGCCTGTGCCAAATTTAAAGCTTTGTTGCAAACTCTATATGAGCTTTGAGACTGGCTTATTTTTAGTAATTGTTTCCTTCTTGCCACCCTGCCATACCATCTTGTCTTCATGAGGTGTTCTGGATCTTGTTGACTGATGAACATTTTCTACCATCTCAGCTCTAAAGAGCTCAATGTAGCTCTTTAAATGTTGCCATTGTCCTCACAAGGCCACCTGCCACCAGTCTGCCTTGTCTGGCATCTGAGGTTGGAGGGTTACTCAGTTCTAGGTATAGTCTGGGTGGTATGATACACCTTCCACTTCTTGATGATTGAGTAGACTGTGTTCACAGGGATATTCAGAGACTTCCATTTTTTGTACCTTCTCCTGGTCTGTACCTTTCAATTACTTTGTCCTTAACTTTCTTTGAAAGACTGTTAGTACACTTTGTGACCAAGGAATCTCACAGAAACAGGTATTTTTGTTATGAAATCATGAGAACCGTTGTTATTGCAAACAGCCAGAGACCACTGAACTAGTTATGTGGCTTGTTAAAGTATTTGTTTGCACAAATGGTTTGAAAAGGGATACTGAGGCAATCATAACTTTCCCATTTTTGTTTCATATTATATATTTACTTTTTGTTTCTTGATTTAAAAGTGTGGATTAGGTGGAGTGTATGACAAATATTAGTTACTACTTCAAAGTGTCATGACTGCAAGATACGAAGCAAGAAAATATGCAAACTGTGCAAGGGTCTGAATAGTTCTGCTGAATACTTTGTAATTAAAATGTTTTATTAAAGGAAACTGCTGCCTTAAGTACCTGACATTTATTATTTGTATACCTTGTTAAACTTTAATAGTTCCTGAAATAACTTCATAAATCTCAAATTTTCCTTTTCAGAAGCAAAAACTTTACTTCTAATTGTTTGTTATTTGTACTGATGTCTTTGCTCAGAACTCCTGACCAAAATCATTATAGTCTTGCCTTAAAATGGACTTACAGGAACACTAATCTGTGATCTCCATTTTATGCACATATTGTTCATATAATATTTAGTACAAACTCTCCGGTAATTCCAAAGTGAATTACCAGCAGTGCACTTTCCTCAGGGCAGAGCCAGCTGGCATTATACATACTGTACAACAGTGTTTCATGCAGATGAGCACAGTAATTGTGTCCTCTTCAGCTCCATTAAGGGATCCTATGGGATGGGATGGGATGGAGAGCTCTGATAGCAGAATGGTATAAACTAATAGTATATATGATATAATATATACATTTCCCACCAAGAAAACATTGTACTGAATCAACAGAACCTGCTTGAACCTGCTTCCACATGGATTCACATGTTAACAGGATAACATCCTTCACAGCAGTAGTTATGTAGCATAAAGACAGAATCTTGTCATTAATATTACTTTGATTTTGAATGAAAAACAGAGATATGTAACAGAGGAGAATAGAGCAGACATTTTTTTTTGTTCAAGCAATTTATTTGCAAATGAATAAAAATGGATTTGGACTGCTTCTGCCAACACTGAAATTCTAAGAGCAACTGGAAGACATTAGAGCATCCCTATGGGTCTGCATATAGACCGTAAGCCCAGTCTTTCTTGACAACCATTCAAACTGGCTTCCTGCCACTATCATAGCACACAGGTCTTTAGGGTACCAGGGGGAAGCAGATATCCAATGAGGATGAGAAACAAACTTTTCTGTTTACAGTGGTTAGATCATTAAAGAAATGATACTAATGTGTCAATATAATGAATAAATCCGCTAATGATTAAGACTGCGACAGGAGAGAGGTTGTTGGATGTCAAACAAACAAGCAGGGTTAATGGAGTTAAGACAACACAATGACATGTTTACTGGTAGCAATAATATCATAGCCATGTCTCGTAGAATAAATGTGATTAGAAAGGCTTAGATATAGAAAATAAAAATACAATGAAATTCAAAACTTGAAATCTTACTGGTAGTTTTAAACCAATCCAGGATGAGGATTCTGAGCTAACTCTTTTCATAGTGCCATGGTGTGCCAGTGAGCCGAATTACTGGATGAAATCCCCCAATCAGGAATGTGCACTACTTTACCAGGAAGGCTGTGGAGCTCTGGAATATGCTGTCCAGCCATATAATTGAAGCCAATTGACTGGTTTCTCTCAAGAAATACCTAGATGATTAATTCCTGAATTAATTATTTACAACACGCCAAATGAACTAGATGGGGTGAATGTTGTTTTGAAAGTTTAATAAGTTCTACTGTTTTTTAACACCTTACACAAACAGGCCTTCATGTAAAGACAAACAGTAGATTGAGATACTGAAATTTTACAATTATGACTGGTTTGCTAAAGTTCTCTAAATTATGAGGTTTTATACATTTAAAGAAACATTTAAAACTACTCATGACTCCGAATTGCACCACACCTTATCCCAATCCAAGTAAACATTAAGTAATTTGAACTTTTAAACATTCCCTTAATGTTATTCATATACATTGTTAATTATTCAGCAGTTCCTAAAGACTAAAAGCGGCACAGGATTTTTTATTTGGGCTTGGTGGTTGAGAATGGCAGTCACACAAATGAAAGCTTGTGAAAGTGAAATCAATGTGTGTTTTGTATTGATCCTGCACCTAGAACGGCGACAGATATTACAATATATTCCAAGTAATATTGGACATTTGAAAAAAAACTAGAGAAGTGTCTCCTTTTTTATATTCCTGGGAAATCCCTCATTTTCAGATTTTTCTGGCCACTCAATGCATTTTTTTACCTTAAGGTAAATAATGTAAAATGTAAAGAAATGGCTCCTTTCAAGACCATAGGGATCACTGGCGTTTGAACAAAAAATAGATAACTCCATCTTTCATACCCTCTACCGATAACCCATAGTCCGCTCCCCTCACTGAGCACAACCCACAGTGTGCGGAAGGCGGATTTGTAAGGAATGCACTTCTTTTCATTGCCCCAAACGTACTGTAGTATCTGAACGGAAATGTATGCCTTGGGGTGTGCGTGCTATTTGCAGATAAAGCTATAGGTTTGTGATTAATATAGAGATCCCAACAGACCTTTTAGAAAGACAAATTTAGGTTACAAAAAGTGAAAGTCTCCTGACAGCTTATTTTAGAGATCATTTTGCAGGGTTAAAACAGAGAGGAATGGCACATATATTTAAAAGCCAAAGTGCTACAGGCATTCCTCTGTTAATGTAATAATCAGAGTTTGTTTACAATGTTCTAATTTTGATTTTATTGAAGTTGAAACTTTAATTTTTTATTCATTATTTAGTTCCCGGAGGATGACATTAATGGGATATTGAGAAGTCATTGCTGATGTAATGCATGTTTAACTGAAATCATAATATCAGGGAGGAGTGGTGATTCTGTGGCTAAGGATCAGTGCCTGTGGCTGGAAGGTTGCTGGTTCAAATCCTGCAGCCGGCAGGGAAATCCTACTCTGTTGGGCTCCTGAGCAAGGCCCTTAACCCCAACTTCTCCAGGGGTGCTGTACAATGGCAGACCCTGTGCTCTGACCCCAGGCTCTCTCCCTATCTGTGTGTCTCATGGAGAGCAAGCTGGGGTATGTGAAAAGATAATTCCTAATGCAAGAAATTGTAAAGGGTTAATAAAGTGATGTTATAATTATATATTAACTGTTCCTGTTAAGCAGAATAGTGCAATGGGAATTGGAAGATTATACAGTATACTGTATAGTTAATTATTTACAAAAATTGTTAAATTCAATAATTCAATAATTTTTCTTGTGCACTTCATTTCACAAGCCTTTTTTGTAAAAACAGCTAAACACATATACAGTATGCAATGCAGTCAGCTTCAATTTCAGTCCATTTCTAAGATGTAGGTTGGACAATTCTACCTTGTAATTGTGTAAAATCTTTCTATTACCTAATATTTGAAGCTTGAGATTCAGATTATTTGGAAATCTGAATGCAGGGCTTCTTGCATAAGGAAAATGAATGAACAGATTTTAATTAATCTTTAATTGTGTCACTCATTCCATAGCCCCTTTCCTTTCTTCCCCATATCCCATTTTTAAAGCAGGGAAGAATGGATTGTCTTTAAAATTCTAACTTGTTAATGAACCACAGAAAGATTCAAAGAACGAAATATTGAAAGAATGAAGACTTTGTCATTCTGAATGTGTAATCCACTGACTACATGATGGTGCGTGCCCTGGGGTCACTGTTACTCTGTGGAATATTGGGTGGGTGAGATGACTGTAGCAGTGAAGCTGGGCTGTTTGCTATTATAAAGAGCTCAAAGACAGTTGGGACCAACCAAACAAAACTGTTCGTTAAAGACAATGGGCAGTTACCCTGTCCTGATTTTCTGAAGTTATTGTGATTATATTATAAAGTATTGCATTCATGAATCATGACAAAAGCACAATATACAGTATAGCACATTAATGAAGAGTATTCGAAGTGCAGTTTGAAGAGCATTTAATTTACATTTTCCTTTTTAAATTCCAATTTTATTATTCTACTTGCAGTTGATTTCTCTTGATCTGGGTGTTGAAGCAAATGCTTACTACAATAAACATAAAATATGGACCTGGAATGTGGATATTTTAAAAGTTTTGGAATTTTATCAGTTAACAGCTCTTGCCCTTATTTTCCCTGTCGGTGAGCTGTGACTGAACTAAACTGCCGACTGTAATATATTAATTAGATGGCCACTTTGCCCACAGAAAAAGTCCAAAAGTATATTTTCTAAAAAGTCTGCAAAAAAACAACTTTTTTCAGAGTGATAGTTTATGTATGTGTATAACTAAATGCTGACTGCTCCAGAACATTGAAAATGAAGAGCATTGAAAATTAACTTTAGATGTTTTTAACCAGAAAGCTATTTCATTATATTTTAAATCTCAGCATGGGAGATATCTTATTATTCTTATTATTTTACAAAACCTTTTCTTCAACAAAACCTATCTATGTCCATGTCATTATTAATATGTGATTAATATTTAACCATTATCTACTCAGGAGTTTATTAAAATTAGTAAATAACAAACAGAAACAAAGTCAATCAGAAGAAACAGGTGGCATATGAAAGGTCTCAGGCTGAGAGTGATACAAATGTTATTCTAGAAAGTGAAATAATGAGAAGGAACTAAACTGATTTATTACTGCAGCCACTTTTCTTGGCTTAAAAATATGAGGTGTATTTGCTTTAATGGCAGTAATAGTTGTCCTTTTTTATTACTACTACATTTTCAGACAAAGATTAGGTTTCGAAGCTTTAAGTCTGTAAATCAAGATTTATTGCACACACTTAAAAAATCTTTGTGAAAGTTCAAGTACATTGAATACACTTATACTGTGTACGTGTGTGTTACATACTGTAGATACTTCCATGTTTTAATTCACTAGGCACATCACTATATATACATTTTACTGCAGTATTTAGAAATACAGGATTTGTTCTTGGTCACATTATGACAGAGGTGTGTCGAAAACAGTTACAGTACAGGATATGTTTCTCAGGTGCTTACCAATTAAATTAATCTCTTTTTATTCACAATGGTATCCTCTGATTTGAAAAACAGAAGACATGGACATGCCAAGAAGCAGCATTTGATATTTCATTGTTACAGGTGCTGTTAAACTTACTGTAATGATGAAAAATATTGTCTGTATTTTATGGTTTCACGTCACTTTCAATTATGTTTCTGAATGCCTCTCCTGAGAAAGTTACACAGGCTAAACCTAATGTATCCTGGATGAGCTAGAAATGAGCAAAAGCACTCACTTGATAGAGTAAACTAGTTCAAGATACACATTTGACATTTACATTACTTGTAACATAATGTGTATTCTCAATTACATCTAGTTTCCTACTGTATACAGGTCTGATTTAGTAACTACTGATGGGATTGTACCATACCACTAAAGTGATTTCAGGATAAACAGATTAATAAAGCTGAGGAGAAATGCTTTTGTCCAGAAATATTATCCCTATTAGGAATACATGTTGACTTCCAATGGTATAGCTCAGCTATACTGGTTCAAAATTGCAGTTAGTTGCTTTTTTTGGGAATATTAATGATCATTCATCCTGTATAAAACCACCAAAGCAACATGTATTTAAATCCTGACCAACTACTTTTATGAGTCAGAAAGATGGAAACCTACAGTATGCATTTTGAACCACAATTGTTAGTATTTTTCCCCTGCACACATCTGCAGAACTTGAGGTCTCATGACAATTGTCCATGTCAGCTTCTTAAAATTAGGATGCAATGCAAGATCAAACATACTAAGCACTTACACTCTCCCTAGTCAATTTCAGTCTGCTTTAATCGTGGTACAGTAAGTCAAAACGGACCATGTGGAACACAGCAGCACAAAGGCTGTAGAATGTTTTTTCACGTTGGGCTGGGTTGCCATGAAACAGTTAGATATTCAAGAATAGAATCAGAAGATAACTTTTATTTTCTGTGTTATGGAAAGAACAATCTACAGCTGATTATGAATTAATTAGTGATGAGTAACTGACTGTAGCATCATTGCTCTCAAGCCAGGTTTTATCTCTGATGTCACCGCCTTGAGACAGGAAAATTGCTCATGGGGCATGACACTAGTCAGTAGCTCCTCTGCTGTTGTCACTCATACACCTGTCATTGTATTTATTCTCACACGATCACAGAAACTAGAGAGACAAATGTTTTATTTTCGTAGTAGCGAAGGAATGAAATTATTGAGGCCGAAATACTATTTGTGTCATTTAATTGTTTGAGGAAATCCGTTTACAGTGATGAAACTGCTGCACATGCAGTTCGTAAATAACAAAAAGAGAAACAATCTATAAAAAATAAAAAAATGTATATTTTATTTGTATAGATGTTTAGCAATTTATTAATTTTTTTGCTAAAAAATTAAAAGTAAAGTAAAATTAATTAGTCTTAAATAACAGTAATAGTCCAGAAATTATCATTAAATTAAAAATACATCCAGAATAAAGAACAATTTAAGTTGTGTTTAATAACGTTAAATTTAGATATACATAATACCTAAAGACTTGACTAAATCTAAAATTAATTTAAATCAATAATTTTTACAATACAGTAAAAATAAAATGAGAAGATGTGAGGCACAACAGAAATGTGGTCTCCAAATAATACAAATCTTGTGGGGAGCCATTCAGAAAAAAAAATCTGTTGTACATATACTGTATATATACAATGGTATATATACAGTATATGCAGTATACTGTATATTTGCAGTGGCTCAAAACAAAGTGTTTGCTAACATGCACTGAAAGTTATTAGGAAACCGAATACACAGAATTTTCTGTAACAAAGCTGAATTCCACTCCAGAGAGACTTCAGTTTATTTTGTTTGCTTGTCCATTAAATCTTCATATCTAAGAGGATCATTTTGCTTTGCCATCAGGTCAATCCTGCAAGCTCACAAAAGCTGATATAACAAGTCTAGAATTCTAATGGTGATTTTACTTTAAAAATTGCATGTAACGTGTTTATCAGAAGTGATATTTCTAAAGGAAATACTTGTTTTAAAAGATTTTTTAAGTTTTAGACATTTACATTTTTAAGCCAGTAATAGCAATATGTAAAGACTATTAGAATATGATAAAAACAAGGAACAACTGTGTCTTTTAACTATTTAATGTTAATAAGCAGCTGTAAAATAAAATACTTATTGTTTCTTTTACAAGAAATATTGGGGATGCCTGATAATGTCAGTTTTTCTTTAAACATGAGACAGGTATGAATTTTTGTATTTGTTGTTTACTACTGTACATCAAAAACCCAATTAATTAATTCTATACATGTCTCATATTTTAATGAAGAACGAGAGAGTGTTTTGATTAAATCTAACACAAATGCTAACACAGCACAGAATGCTGACTGGTAGATTCTTGCGTCTTGCAGTACTTTCCCCCTGTAATACTGGGATCAGAATAGATGTGAATGTGAAAAAAAAAACTAAAATGAGTGCCCATAATTAAATCAGTAGAGAAGCTAAGGAGAAGAGTTTTGGCAAGTGACGTCCAGCAGGCTCCAATTACAGTATTTATGGATGACAATTACAATTACAGCTAAGTAAGTACCAAAAGCCAGGTGGATTTTGGAAACCCTTGGAAAGCTCACCACCTGGGTGAGAATTGAGTTTAAGCCTGCAAAATCTAAAAGCATCTGGAAGCACTTTGAATATAAGAGTGATCATTGACCTGGTAAGATATTTGGAACATTGAAGAGCAACACATCTAATGTCTACTTTGCTCAGTTTATGATGTTCTGCCCACATTAACCAGCCTCCATACATGAGGGCTGATAGAGAGTCCTAATTGCACAGTCAGTCTGTGGAAAGCCAGCTAATCTGGAACAGTGCTCTCCTTCTGTCAAGCTGCTCGGTCAGATGGGAGATTTAGAAGGCAACATAACCAGATACTGACACAGCTGGCAACCAGAGTAGAGGTGGTAAAGAGGAAATCAAAACAACTTACCCAGGGATCTTGTTTTACCCACTTTGTCAGGTCAGGAGAGGGTGTATAAAGGGGGCAAAGGCCAAGAGGATCTAGTGACCGAGGTCGCTAACAGAGGCAGCATCCAGATGTAAGTGATGAGAGGTGGCAAACTAAAAAAGGCTGTAGAGAGATGGAGCTGTGCTGAGTGGTGTACTGAGGAGGTGGCTCCAGGTTGATGGGTTCTGCCGTTGAGCCCTTCTGAGGTGTTGTGGGTT
Source organism: Atractosteus spatula (assembly GCF_055471065.1). Classification (NCBI taxonomy): domain Eukaryota; kingdom Metazoa; phylum Chordata; class Actinopteri; order Semionotiformes; family Lepisosteidae; genus Atractosteus; species Atractosteus spatula. The sequence continues at coordinate 624,871 of NC_142714.1, read as the reverse complement.
TATCAATGAGATACTGGTGAGGCAGGGTAACCACCTGAGAATCTGGTGAAGACCCCACTTTGACAGGTAAGAGGGTAGTGTTAAATGGAAGTTAGTGATTGTGATGCTATCAGGTACTCAGGATGTAGAGGAAAAGGAGTACTTGTCAAAAGTCCCTGTTGCAATGATCCCATTGCATTTACGATATCTTAAGCTTCTATTTTAGTTAGTACTAAATGGTATGCTAATGGTGGAACGTCCTTTTGTGATCTTGTACATAACATTGTTCTCTGGATACTACATACTCACATTCATCTACCAGCTTATAGAACCAAAGTGTGATCTGTTATTTGCTCACATTTATAGATATTGCTGCATATTGAAGAGCCTATAACATTGCTTTGGTTAACGTCTGTTTAAAATGTTTGTATTTTGCCATTTTTAAGTACTTGTTCATGTTTTGTTACAATACCATAAGGCTTTAAATGTCATTAATCATGAAATTCAGGCATTTTGAAACGTTATGATCATGATCACAAATTTGGCAGGTACCTTTCACAGGTACCTACTTGTAAAACTCTCCTGGTCCTGGTCTCCTGGTCTTTTGATCTTAGTTATTTGTATTTATTGAGTGCACAGATGCAAACTTATAATGGGTGGCCAACATTTGCATATTAATGAAATTATTAACTGACACCCTATTTTTAATGAAATGACATATACATTATAAATATATATCACAAATTAGCTAATATATTTTCTTCCATTGTATCTTGAAAGCAATGCCAAGAGTGATGTCTTATTGCATTGTTTTTCCAGTAAAACTGAGAGAGAATATCTGCTGTGAAAGTTAGTATGCATGTCTATTATCATTACTACTGAATGTGAGGAGGTTCCCTTTGAAATGTTCTTTACTAAAAAATAAAACTTAGTTTAGGAATACATACATTTTAAAACATAATACAGACTCTGATAGATTGATATTATATTACATAATTTTCATATTCTAGTAGAATAAGGAAGGTGTCATATACTGTAGCTGAAAAACAAAGTTTCATTAATAATTGTACAGTAAAACAAATACAAACATATTTTAAGAAACAAGACAATTCCACAAAAAAAAATAATTTAATTTTTGGATCTCTCCTCTGCAGTACAACTCACTGAAAATAACTATTCTTTTGTCAGTTATATTATCAGATTAAAATTAAACATTTTTAAGCCTGGAGTAAACTGGCTGCAGGGTTGTTTATTCAGCATTTAGCTTCAGTGATCTACAACCATGACTCTGAATTTTAAAATGAGCAATGATACGGCTGGAACAGAAAGAACTCCTCATTAAAATTAACGTAATGAAACTGTTAGATTCCAATCATTTAAGGTCAATCAGAATGTAATCACAACAGAAGACATCTGCTGCCAACTCTATGGAATGCCATATGACTTAATGAACATACTGTACCATGCACCATACAAATCACAGTAAAATGTAACCAGTTACATGGAAAAAAAAAATTTGGATTGGTTATTTTAGGGCATCTTAATATCTCTTAATTTTACTTACTTAATTTTGCTCACATTGATATACACATGGTATACCATCAAAATGTATTTTTTGTTAGATTTTTATTGGATTATTTGCACACCCTCCTTATTTAACGGTTGTGATAATAATCCATCAAAGGCAGCCAGATATTCTTATAATTCTCATTCTCAACATACCATTTCATGAAAGAAAGTTAATGCAGAACAAGAAAGTCACATTGCAGGAAATATATGGGGAATCAAAAGTTTCAGCTATACTGTTTTTTCTTAATTTTTAGTTGCTTAAGTAAAGTTGCTTTAGTTTCTGTTCATGTGTTACAATGCAACATGAATCACGTTAGGAAGAATTTGAGTGTTCCCTGTATACACATATGATACAGTTGTTTGTAAGTTTTCTTTAATATCAAAGAAGCAAAAATAAAAGTAAAAGGAACATGATACAGGTGTGATTTCAGAGTTTACCCTGAAAACTTGTGATCATGTGATATCGGTAGAATATTTATCTTATACAGTGTCAGAAATGACAGATGTGATGAATGTACCTCGTATCAGTAAAAACAATTTTGATACAACAGTAAAGATATAATTAATCAGTTTATAAGACAGTACTGGGTATTTACAGAATGGCCAAACATTTATTAATAACTAATGACCTCAGTTGAAAATTTTACAATTCTGTTGTCCCACAGAGACATGTGCTTCAGTCTGCCAACCTAGAGTTTAAAAAGTAGCAACTGTGATTCACTGATGAGTTTTACAGTGAAGAGATGCAATAGTTTAACATTTTGGAGGTAATCGGATGGTATTTAAATGGCACAGGCTATTTCCTTTTTTTGTAGTCCTTTACATAAGAAGCAGATTTGCAGATGTGAAGGCAGGGATTTCCTGTTAGGAGGAGAACTGAAGACCAGAAATGAATACCTTGATGTACTTGGTTCATGATTTGTTATAGTGAGGATATAAACAAAGACAATGTTAAGAAGTTAAACACAGTTTATGAATGTGATCCAGTTTTACTTGTGACAAAGAAGTGCCAAAAAATTATTATTGAATTATAAATGATTCATACACATTCCATGGAAGTGGAGGGGCCTATATTTCTCTCTATACTAAGAGAAAAATGAGCTTGAGGTGGGGGGTTTGGAGGGAGAATCGATGAGAAAAAAATAATCCAGAACACCAAGAACCGAGAGGAGCTGAGGAGTTTATATGAAGGAGCTTCTGGGACATAGGTTAGGGAGTGGATTATATTTATTTTGCCAAGTAGGTGCTAGAAGTTGAGATCAATTGGAACAACTTTCAAAGAATTAGTGATGTTAGCTTTTACAAGCTGAGTTTTTCAAATGGCCTCTTAGATCAAATAAATGACATGATCAATGGTTGAGTAGCACAGGGAGAAATCAGAACCAGAAATCAGAAATCAGAAAGTTGGTTGTTTTCCATTAAGTGTGGAGAAGTAGAGAGAGAAGAGAAAGCTTCTTCTAGCTGGAATGAAAAAAGGTCATTTCCATCTTCTCCAGGGTCCTTTGCAGATGAGCCAATGACCGGTATCTCATATTGGTTAAAACGTATTTAGAGGAGCAGTGTGAGGGTGTATCAATGCAGTGCAGAAGACGATGGGTGAATAGTGGAGCATTCAGAGCAGAAGAGGGTTTGTGACTGGAGAGGATCACCAAACTCTGGTGGAAATGGAAGTGAAAGTCAGACCAGGGTGGCTGGTTGTAAGCAGTAAAATGGTGGTTAGAGTGTAAGGTCCTACTGGGCTTGTAAGGCTGATGAGATTGAGGTGAGACAGTGAGAACACCAGCTGCTGTGGAAACTGCAGGATGGGCGGTGTGGATTGGGGCTTCAGAAGAAGTTGGACATGAAGAGAATGAGACTCTGCTGAATACACTAAAATGTATTAAAATGTCATTCCTGTAAAATAAAGTTTCAAAATGTGTATATGCTTAACATATACTGTACATATACATAACAAACAGTACACCGCTAGCAAAACATTGTCTTAGTTATCTGTTAAATAAAGTTGAGAATGCATCCTTAGCTAAAAGCTTAAAAAGTAAGGCCTTTTTCATGTGCCTGTTCTTGTGTATTTCCTACCACTGACAGTTTACATATTTGTTCCACTGAAGTAGAAGCGTGACAGGGTCATGAGAATCAAGAGTTTTGTCAGTTTTAATGTGTTGGAAAATTTTTGAATGAAACTAATTTTGTTCTGCATGACAAGTGTGAAATAAAACCAGGAAAATCTGAATAATAGCGAAGTGGATTTGTATTCATCTTTTTCATCTTAATCGAATTTCACCATTTCCACCACTTACTGCCAGGCATCTTTAGAGACAGAGTACTCCATGGCATTCCAGGAGATCAGTTTTGAACAGACTTTTGTATAGATACAGATATATTTAGTCAAACTACTTCTCCTGTAGCCATTCCCCTGTCTAATACATACTGCTTATGACTATTTTCGTAATTGGCAATGTCAGAATTCATCATTCCAATAATCCTCAAATGCACATAGCAGGAAGAGAGATAAAGAGATGCATAGATTCATAACAGATATAGAAGGACACAACAAATCAATCATTCATGCACACTTTTGCACAACTACTTATTAGGTACCTTACAGTTTTTTAGAAAAGTAGATATTTTTATCATATACCAACCTCATTGGAATAGGAAGTTGTTTAGGATAAGCTTACAGCTCTCCACATCTCAGGACCATTCATGTTTTGACTGCAAGCTACACAGCATTTCATAGGAGGAGAGTTAGTGTCATCTGGAGGAGTGGTACTTTTCTTGGTGATGTTACACCAGCTTGCAGGTGCCCAACTAGTCCCTGGACATGCAAGGAGGACTCTGGCTGACTAGTCCACCCAAAAGTGAAGACTTTCTTCATTTAGTCTTTTTTCTGTTTTTTTGTACTGCATTTTATTTCCACTAGCAACTGAGTAATAAATAATTCCTGTGACAGACTGTATCGTCTGCAGTGGGGTAGATCGGGGAGAAGATGACTGGCTGTGTTTTGACTGTGGAGAACAGTAAGCAGGTTAGCTGCAAGCTGTGTTTGTGGAGGGACAACAAAAGTGTCTGTTTGTACTGTACCTTAAACTCAATCACATGTTGATCGAACACGCTTTTTCACTTGGTTTAAACTATATAACATATTAAATAAACATTAACAATATTTGTATTTAATAATAATAAAATCAAGAAAAAGGGAGAAAATACATTACATTATGCTAATTCCAGTTTACCAAATGATGTTCTCAAATCCTTTACCTTTAAACAGAGAATTAAACTGTTAACCTTCTTTGATTTTCATGTATGAGCAAATAAGCAATATCACCGCTCATAGAGAAAGGATTTCTATGTTGTAACAATTTTCAGCCTATTTTAAAAGTATTCTAAGGACCTTCCTGTATTAAATATGAAAGACATATAATCTATTGTACATTACAATAACCATCAACTATAAGGTAAACTCAAAAAAAGAATTGCTACTATATTTTTAAATATTCAAATGCAGTGGTTAGAAATTCTATATTTTTAAATAGCAATGTAATTCTTTCTAAAAAATGATTTTTGGTATATACAGTATGAGAAAAAATACAGCTGTCTCAGCACTGAAAAGTGCTCATATACATTTTCTCTTGTAGTCCAGTGTTGCTGTTCATCCTGATCAGCACTCTGATCTTTCACAGAATGCTAATTACATGTGAATCCTGGGACATGTCAGCAGTAACTGAGGCAGTAGTCTGCAAGGTCAGATCCCACAAGCCCTCGCAATCACATGAAAAGACCTTTAGGATTAATAAGGCTTTTTACAATAGATTAACAGTCTGATTTTATTGTATGGTTGCCTTTTCTTACTGTATTCTGCTCATTGAAAGCGCTCATAGGGTTTATGACAACTTACCTACTATATAAACTCAGCAAGATCAGCTCTGATACTCACCTGACATGTTTGGGAAAAACAGTTATTTCCTGATTGAGATCTGTATTCAGGATATTATGTGGCCGTATAAACCATGTTTCCAAATAGGACTGTGGACGATGCAGCAGCTCTTGTTTTACACACTGCTCTCCAGCACCTGGAAAAACACAACACTTACATTCATATGTTGTTTTAAGACTGTAGCTCAGCTTTTAACACCATAAAGCCCTTCAAGCTTGTGCTGTAACTCACTGGGCTTGTCCAGCCTAATTCTCTGTGCAATTGGATACTGGACTTTTTGACAAAAAGACCACAAGTAGTGAAAATAGTTTGAGATACCTCTTCCCCAATTACCTTAAGCACAGGAGCATCCCAGGGCTGTTGCCTAAGCCCAAAACATTTCTCATTATACACACATGACTGTAATTCCACCTATGACAATAACATGCTTGGCCTTATTCAACACGATGATGAAACTACTTACAGGCAGCTAATTAGAGACCTGACCAATTATGGTAAGGATAATGACCTTGTTCATAGTTCTTCTAAGACAAAAGAATTGATCTTGGATTTCAGGAAAAACATCAATCCTCACCTATCAGTTTACATCAATGATACTGAAATTGAACAGGTTGACTCCATCAAGTATCTTGGCCTACATATTACCAATATGTTGAGCTGGGCTGAGAATACTAGTGCAATTGTGAAGACAGCCCACCAGCGTCTGTACTTCCTGAGGTGCATAAAGAGCAGTGGCATCCACAAAAAAGCAATGGTTAGTTTCTACCATGGTGCCATTGAGAGCATTCTGACTGGAGGTATTACTGTGTGGTTCGGCGGTGCTACCCAGAAGAACAAACGCATTCTCCAGAGAGTGATTAGAATAGCTGAATGCATTATGGAACAGAACTTCCTTCCTTGGAGAATCTCGATACAGCCCGCTGCAGGAGCAAGGCTCACGCTATCCTCAAAGACCCACTCCACCCTAGCCACAGTCTGTTTACCTGGCGAGACAGTAAATATAACCTTCGGTGTCGTAGGTCAGAGAGCATTAAGACCCGAAGTGTCATGACTGCCAGCCAGAAGAGATCGATCCACAAAAGAGCTAACCAGTGCCAGCAGCGGATTAATAATAAAAAGCACCTCTTGACTACAGACTCACCTATCATTTTGGATTGGACACCTGTGTTTCTGTATCTACATTCTCCCTCATCTGCATAGGATCCTCAACCTCATCACTTGGATTCGTTACACGAAGGAACAGGTTTATGAACATTTTTTTTTCCCAAGGACAGTGTGCCTGATTGCCAAGGACATGCAGACCGGCATAACATATACTGTAGGAGGCCCATATCTACTTCAGCTCCATAGGCACAATGCCTTTTATCATGTGTAACTTAGGAGCCATTCTTCTTATATGAATTTTTTTGTGTAATAGTGTGTATAGGTTGTGTATAGTCTTTTTACAGTTTGTGTATATAGTGTCCTGCACATAGTCTGTTTACCCTTTTGCTTTAATGTTTTCTGGCTGAGAGAAACTGTGTAAGATTTCCAATGCACTGTTCGCACAAATGGCAATAAAGGTACTTGAACTTGAATAAAGAAACAATAACTAACACATAGATAAGAGGAAGCAAGTGATGTTAGGATGTATTCTTAAAATTAGCTTTTCTAACAAATAGTTATAATGGAAGCTGGTGTATGAGGTGTAAGTAAATGACTTTTAATATTTACTTTTAAGTTGCCTGGTTACCTGGATGGGAGACCTCCTGGGAAAAACTAAGGTTGCTGCTGGAAGAGGTGTTAGTGGGGCCAGCAGGGGACGCTCACCCTGCAGTCCATGTGGGTCTTAATGCCCCAGTATAGTGATGGGGGCACTACACTGTAAAAACAGGCGCTGTCCTTTGGATGAGACATAAAACCGAGGTCCTGACTCTCTGTGGTCATTAAAAATCCCAGAGCGTTTCTCGAAGAGTAGGGGTGTAACCCAGGTGTCCTGGCTAAATTTCTAATTGGCCCTTACCAATCATGGCCTCATAATAATCCCCATCTATGAATTGGCTTCATTACACTGCTCTCCTCCCCACTGATAGCTGATGTGTGGTGAGTGTACTGGTGCACTATGGCTACCATCGCATCATCCAGGTAGATTTGTGCGACCATTGATGGTGGTGGAGAGGATCCCCAATAACTGTAAAGCGCTTTGAGTGGAGTGTCCAGAAACGCTCTATATAAGTGTAAGCAATTATTATTATTACTTTTAAGTTGTTTCATCCTTTCTTTCTTGGAAATATATTGTGCTTTTAAAATGCATGGCAAAACATTTATTTTTAGGGCTACTTGTCGTCTTGTCATTGTGACATTTTCATGAGCCGAATTATCTGTTCAGTTCCAACATTCTGGATTTTTCACCAAAGAAGATAACAGAGAGTTTGCCTTCTTATGTAATAGGTGAGAGGATTTACTGTCAACACTTTCCCTCAGTACTTATCAGGAGTAAAAAAGACTTTAATATGTGTTGTAACATTGAAATATTGACATGAAAGCAATGGCAGCTGGGCATGAATGGCAAAAAAATCAAGTTCAAGTTGATAGGTTTAACAGTGTGAGGTAGTGAGAGGTGACTATGTGAGAGGGGACTGAGCTGACTCACAGGCCAGTGGGACCCAGTGATTTGGTGAATGTTAAAAAACACAGTTTAGGCTTAGTTTGCACCTGGAAGAGTGAGGCAGTGCTTGGCAAGGCAGCAGCATACTTTTTCTTCACAGCTGAGCGACAGGAGTCTTGATGGCACTGGCTGAGTCCCAGGTACTCCCTGGGCCTTCCCATCAGGAAACATATGGGAGAGCGGTCTAAGAGTTTGAGATGAGAGGGGAAAATGACAGACCAACTGCTTCTGTATCAGGAATGCAAGTGGTGCTTACAGGGAAGAGGAACAGGATCATCTGCGTTAGTTATGAGAAGAGTTACTGGTTGTAAGTGAGTATCTGGTGCTTGGTGAAACATAAGAGAAAAGAAAAGCTATCTCACATATCAAACTGGATTTATTCATATTAAAGATTCAGTCTGTCTGGCTGTTGAATTGTTTTAGATATTCTCAACCGAGTGTTGAAAACGTTGATGCAGATTGGTTGGTTTTGAATTGGCACCTGTATGTTCAGTGAATTTCTCTTGTGTTTTAAAATGCCAGCGATGATTCCTTCTGAGTATCTGTCTATCTTCAGTTTTTATTATATACAAACTTACATGCACTTGCTATAGAACTGTAGATCTTTTATTCCACAAATTTGTATCTTCAAAACTTATGACAATTTTTTCACATCCACACACAAAACCTACACATTTTTTCTCTATCTGTACGTAGTGACTCTCAGATTGTGTCATGGTTCTCGAAGCATATGCTACTGGCTTTCATTTGTCACTGTTAATATGTAGTAGTATAGCTCCTAAACCCACTCCTAAACTCACTTTTAGATGCGACTCTGGATTAAAATCCTCATGCTCACCTACAGTATAAGGCTGTGTATGGCTTGGATTCTCAGAACCTGTCTGAACTATTATCGCCCTACTCCCCACCTCGCAACTTTCGCTCTTCTAATTCTGGTCTCCTAACTGTCCCCCAAGCCCGTCTACATTGTATGGGTGACAGGGCCTTCTCCTGTTATGCCCCCAAGCTCTGGAACTCTCTCGCCAAGGATATCAGAGAGTCCCCTTCTCTAAACTCCTTCAAATCCAGACTCAAAACCTTCTTCTTTAGAAGAGCCTTTACTTAACTGGTTCCAATCTTTACCCCTCTGCTCCTACTTTGCTTTGTATCACCATCCACAGTCTCCTCTGTGTATTGTAATTGTGTTTTATCTTGTATATTCTTTTATTTATTGTTGTTGTCGTTCTTAAAAGCACTCTGAGAAGCCATCTTGAAAGGCGCTATATAAAATAAAGTTTATTATTATTATTATTATTATGCCCATCTAGATCAACTACAAACATAAAGTGATGCATTTTTTTTTCTAAACCAACACTTTAGTGGGACTTTTCTTGTATAAGTGTCCTTTCTTTTATTGCTCTAATGTCACTCATATTAATTAGGTTAGCTTTTTCCCCAGTTCCATTTATTTACAGAGACACTATTTGTTTCTGATGATTGCATTAATATTTGTCTGTCCAGTATTCTGAATATTTGCATGGGTGTTCTCTTCCGGCTGCTGATTGTCACATAAAATAAAGCCTACAAATAGTTTCTCACTTAAATCAGCATCTTCAACATTATGGATCTTTTGCCTTCTTTTGTTGCCCTTTTAGAAAAACATTGCTTAGCAAATTAATGTTTTCCTTTTCATTTTGTACACTGTTTGCTATATGCTAGACATGGCCTTGGTTGGTGTTGCGTACCACATTGTTTGCAGTTAAAAGTGCTACCATCTGCATGGTTTGCAATTTTGTTACTTGCATCTTTTATATCTTGACCAGCACAGCACCAGCAGCCACGCCTCCACTTATCACTGAGCTTCTTATATTCTCACTGAAAGTCTTTACGTACTGCTGAGCAAGTTCACTGGTATGGCATATTTTAACAGCATCAGCTAAAGTAAGATCAGTTACTGTAAGTAGCTATTCTAGGACTTTTTTATGTACCCAAAACAATCTGGTGGCATATCACAGACAACATTAAATCTGAGAAATAAATGTTTAATCAAAAGTTGCAGGGAAGAATTCAACAATGAAACATATGCTCACACCCGAAGAAGGCCCCACAGCCGAAACGTTGTGTTTCCTTGCTTTTCTTTTCAGCATGGAATAAACCCATTACCTGTTCCTTTGTTACCTCTCATATGTCTCATTTTTCTTTGGTGAGCAGTGTTCAAATCAAATTTCTTTATCATCTTTTTAACTTTGTCCTTTTCCTCTGGATTTTTAAATACATAAATGTGATGAATATGGCTGGCAGAGTGGTTACTGTGAGCAGAAATGCTAGTTTCCTTGTGTCTGCCTTACTTTCTAACCTGATGGCTTGAATGTACAGCATGGATTGCTTTTTGGATGCTCTCCAGTTGCAATCAACATTTCCAGTAAATTTTAATCTTTTGGGTGTTGTCAAAGCATCCATGTTGATTGGATAAACTCAGTGATGTATTTATTTTTTCTTCCTGATATGATGCAATGTTAATTAATTGTTCATTAATGAAACGTATTTTAATGAACAAATGGCTTGTGCAAAATCATTTATTTACATGTGCTCACTGAACTTTCATTAACCCCTTTTTTCCTAAGTGTCATAAAGCAGTCTGGAATACCTCCCTATATTGACATCAAGTAAAATACTGCAATTATACCATATATATAGTTCATGGGCAATAGTATATTTTGTTACTTAAGAACCAGATCAGAACACAATTTTCAAAACCATGTCATACTAGCTCATTTTACAATTGTAAATCTTCACTTTCAGGTGTACAGTGTATCCTTAGTGTCTTTATTGATTGCCCATATTGTATGAAGGAGTCTTTCATTGGCAACATTTACAAGCTCAGTGTTTAAAATCTTATTTATATTTTTGCTACGAGCTTCCTGCTCAACAGCTCAATCTGCATTAAATTCAGAAACACAGAAAATTATAGTACTCATCTGCAAAGAAAACATCAAACATTTGATGTGTATCTTTTCTAAAACATAAATAGAGCAGTATTAAAAACCACTTTTTTTCAGCATAATAAACTAGTTGAACATAAGATTAAGATATTTTTAATGTTAATGTACTGTAAAACACCAAAAGAAAATGAACTGGCAGATGGAATGAATGTAACTAACTAGAGCTGACATTTTGAGAAAGATATTATCAGTCCGTTGTATGAAAATTATAAAGGATAAAATGTCTTAAGGCAATCATAATTTATCTTTTATATAATTTATCTACAACTCAAGGCATTCTTTATGACTTAAGAATTCAGAAAACTGCTGTGGAAAGTCACAGTTCATTAAATAGAACATTTCATTTTAGAAAACACTTGTCTTATATGTGAGGCCATGATTTCAGGACTGCTGACTATATACAGTATGTGTGAGCTGAGAATTTAGTTTGTATTTGACCCAGGATATTTATATACTTATAACAATCACCTTGCACGTTGTTGATAGAAATATTCTGTTTTAAAAGGTACAGATGTTTAACATTTGAATCTTTTGCCTTTTGTGTGTGAATGGCAGCATAAACCATCAAAATTTGCACAAGGATCAAGGTCTATCTGCTTTCTCCTCAGAGAAAGGTTCTTATAGTGAATCATTGCCGTTAGCAGCTCATTTACAGTATCATGACAATTCGTGACATTTTTTACTGGGGCTTTGTACAGCTAATCCTGAAAGCTATTCTGACATTGTGGTAAATAAAGCTAATCTTTGCATCCCAGTGTATCTGAAAGATGAACAGGTACAAGTCTTTTCCTATCTTCTGTAACTCTTGGTTGGGTGTGCTTTTGATAATTTAAGGTTTCTAAAGTAAAGACTTTAGAGTATGGTGGTAAGTGGTGAAGAAAGATATAAGATGTGAAGAAGGGGTTAACTGATTCCTTACTGCACAAGGACTTGACTTGTGACACAAGACATTCCAGGCTTTAAGTTATGGCAGGAAAGGGGGATAACTGATAAGGATTCCAGATGCCAGCTAGAAACCCCCACCAAGGAAGGAAACCTAAAACTGACCATTAAGAGTGGTCAAAGCCCGGAGGACTGTCTGAACACCGTGACCTCGCCCCATTACCATGGTAATGAGCTACAGTACGTCAGAAGCGGCAGAAAAGGGCTATTACCATAGTAATGAGCTACGTCAGAAGCGGCAGAAAAGGGCTTTATAAACTGGAAGTTTTGTACCGGTACTTCGAACAATACTTTGGTTTTATTGTTCCTTGCATGCAATAAAACTCATCTGTTTAAACTTCATCTCGGGATCCAGAACTTATTTGTCTGTTACAACAGTGGTAATGTGCATATCACTGAAGAAACAAGCACCATTTTACGAGCCAAATAAAGAGTGAGGTTAAATAAAAGAATACATTATTAAGTGTTTAATTTGTTAAGCCACTGCAGATTTCAAAACAAGAAAAAGCACAGACAACATTAGCCCTATCTGAATTTTTCTTTTTTTCTCTCCATTTCCTGCTCTTATATCAGCTAGAGAAATGTGCTAAAATACAAAAACAAACTGACATTATACATCAGTCAAATAGACTAGAGAGCACTAGCATAGTATAGTGTCACAGTCTAGTTGTTAATGCTTTTGTTACTCATGTCTATGCTAGAGAAAACCAAAGTATCATAACCCTGAGACAGTATTACAATTATTATTACAGTGAGCACCAACACTCAGTGCCAGGTTAAACAATGGAACTCCAGGAGTTCCAAGGAGCTGAAGAGCTTTGTGCGATACTGTACCTCCTGATTAAGATGCAAAGCCATATCCACTATTTGTAGTTTCTTGAGATGTCAGGGGGCTGGTTGTGGATTGGCAGCTGATGTTGCAGCAGTCACATGCAGCACAGACATGTATGATTCTTGTAATTGTAATGATCGCTGGGGAACACTTTTTTGTCAGACAAGATGCATACTTTTCCAGAACCTGTGCTCATCCATAACCTTTGCTAATGTTGCACATAAGACAAAAATGTGCAAGATTTGCTGGCAATGTAGAAGCTGAATGCATCCACTTTCAAACAGTTTGGATGCAACTCCAAATGGAACTGGAACTGCTGTGGTAGCTTTTATTAGGCCAGGAGTATATTAATGTTAAACGTTTACTTTGTACTGTGAGGAACATTAATATAACATTAAATATAATATGGAAATGTCCATTTCGTGGGCTTAATAATAACCACATTCCTGTGAATGTTTATATAAAATGTTCCTGGTATGCAGCAAGGAAAAAATACATATGACTCGAATGTATAAAAGTGTATCCAGTTATTTGTTATTGAAGATTGAAGACTGTCATGTTCTATGCACCAAATTGGTGCAGATTCATTAAAAAATAATAATAGTGTTATTTGAATGCTAGTTATTTTTCCAAGAAAAGCTGGGTAATACTATTATGCTGGAATAGTATAAGCTGGGTATACTGGAAAAGCCTTTCCATGAACTACAACTGCAAATAGAGGAGTCTTTTCCTAAAGAAAAATAATAAAAAAAGGACTGTGTGCTGCAAGTGTGCATGTGCACAGATCTATACAATGCATTTTCTGCAACCTTTCTTGTGTCCATCTGCATCTGTGTGCAAAAAGTGGACTTCCACTAGTTGCCTTAATGTGTTAGGAGTTCATTTGTGATGAAAACTTCTAAATGAAATGAAGAAAGTATTATATTTCATCATATCACGTTCTGCCTTGAGCATTCAGCCTTTATTTATACTGTTTTTATCCATGAACCAATTTATAAATTAATCTTTTTTTGAGGAACTTTATCAAACACCACCTTAAAATCCTTAAAATCTACATATGCTGTACCTTATCCATTACTGCCTCTTTTAAAAATTGACAAGCTGGTTAAGCAAGACCTAGCTTTAACAAATCCATACTGACTATCCACTAGGATTTTATTACCATAAAACCTCTAGTGTATTGCTTCCATAGCCACGCATTTGATAGGTCAGACTTGGTTGTCTGTAAATATTTGGTTCAGTTTTGTCAACCTTTTATAGTGTTGGGCACTACATTGACAATTTTCTGGTCAATGGGTATCACCCTTCTCTTTTGTGACTGAGTTTGCTGAGGGCCTATGACTAATATCTACAGCCAGGCCCTGGAGATTTGTTTATTTGAAGTGCTTCTATTATCATTAACACTCCTGCTTTGCCTGTATTAAATATATTTAATATGGTAGTCTCTGTTCTCAGCTTCGGGTATCCTGTTAACTATCCTTTCTTTGTGGAATACCTGAATTGAAAAGCTATTATATACATGCATAAAATGAAAAATAACATAAAACAAATTACTTTTGCAAACGTATATTGGCCTGTTTAATATTTTGAGTGCCCACAATTTGCTTTATTATCTTGTTTGTTATTATATTTCTAATATCTTTATATATATTTCACCCCTTGTTCAGCCTTGTAGTGTCTTTCATTGCTAGTTAAAAAAGAAAGAAGAAAGTTTCAGATTTTCACAAAGAACCAAAGATGTATCAGCCATCTAAACAGGATAAGGTCAGAACATTATTAAAACTGCTGAACCAGAAACTTCATATCATACCTGGAGGAAAAGATATAGACATGCCATGGCCTTGCAGTTTGTAATAGAAGGTGCTGGAGAATTGCAACAGTAAGCACTGGAATTATTAGCATTTACTGGTGCCTCCCTTTAATGCTTACAAGACAAAATTAAATCTTGGTAAGCAAAAAGAACAAGAGGAGGAGCATTTAGTTTTTGATCTTTAGTTTAATGTATGTCTTTTCCAATACCAGAAACAAATGTTCTTTTGATTAATTAAAATTCAATAACAGAATTTTAAAATGAATAAGGAGTCACTGAATACATGATTTGTAGTACATGTGGTCATGTTCTGATTTTTGTAAGATACTGATGTGTAATAAGCACTTAATATTACTTTGAAATACATATTTTTTTATAAGGGACGGAAATAAATGCCTTATCCATTCCCAGTCAGGAGAACTTGTGCAAGTACTGTAAGTGTTAAAAACATTTTCCATCGCACTGGTCTAAAGGCCCTGTTTTCAAGTTGTCTCTGCCTTCTAGGCCACTTTACAATCTTAATGGCAAGCGATGCAGCATGAGAAAACTTTATTTCTTTTTCATCCATTAAATGATTCATTAAATGTATTATTTATAGATAAGTGCTTGTTGATCATCATAACTGGTCCCCTGTCTATCTTCCAATTTTTGTTCCAGGTACATCATGATCAGCAGTCATATCACACTGCAACTCACAACTGCAGGTGTGATCCTGGTCAGTACCTGGATAGGAAACATCCTGGGAAAAACTAAGGCTGCTGCTGGAAGAGGGGTTAGTGGGGCCAGCAGGGGTCGCTCAGCCTGCAGTCTGTGTGGGTCCTAATGCCCCAGTAGCGAGGGGGATACTATACTGTAAAAATGCGCCATTGTTACGACCCCTAGTGCCTAAGGGTAAAGTGTCACAATAGCTATGACACTAAAACACAGCTGTCATGCAGCAGTATTTTTTGAACTAACATAAACCTCATAAAAATGCAGCATTTTATTTCCTAATAAACAGCTATAGAAGAAACATACAGTAATTTAAGGGAGATTAATGTCACAATCAGACCTAAGAAAGTGGCTATGTTCAAACTATCTAAAACCATTCAATGGACTTTCCTGATCTGACAGATGAGAAGTGAAAGGTGAATCAATAGTTTAAATGAAGACTGATTTTAATTGGCTTAGTATTATTGACTGGTGCCTCTTCACACCTGTGTTATTTCAGCCTAGATTTACTTCAGAGTCTCCTCAATAAGGATTTGTTTTTAGTCATTTGGGCATCATGCTGAATAAATTTAAACTTTGCACTTTTAATAAAGGGTACTAGAGGACAACTGCTGTACTCATATACTGTACATACTGTACCAGACTGGATCTCCTTTACTAATTTTCTTCATTTCATATTGTATCATCTGTAACATACAGTATTTGTCTGAAACTGTTTTATAAATTACATTACATTGCAGTCAATAGAATAAGTCAGAGGCAAGACAATTTAGCATAATGACATTTGTTGGTTCCTCAATTCCCTAGACTTGACCACATATTTAACAGCTGACAGTGGTCTTTTGATTTCATTTTGTGATATCTCTTCGAGTTATACTATAGAAATACGTTTCCACAATGCTATTTCAGTTATTAAATAGCACTTGCCATCTTAATACACCACTATTGCACAAATCAGATATAATATGTAACATCTTTTCATAAGGTCCTGAAACACAATTATTGAATAGGTCTTCAATTTAATTATTGCCACACCAGTGCTGTTCAAGTTTAACCATATATCTTAGCATCAGTATTCAGTTCTCTTCTATTAACAGCAGAAGGAGTTAACAACTTTTACTCATTAACTAAATATATAGAAGATGTGTAAAAAAGATAAATATTTTAATAAGATTCAGAATGTTGTAAGAGCAAAGATGACAGTTAAAATGACTGAAGGCCCTTAATGGATTCGTAAAAATGCTGATGAAAACATTTTACAGATAGAATGGGAAGCTTTGGCTTCAAAAGCTTGATACTGAAGGACCAGAACGTGTGAGGAATTGTAACTGAAATGCAGAACAATCAAAGTTTTCTATCTCTTCTATTAGATGCAGGAGTGTTTTATGTTACTCACTTAAATTCTGAATTGGAAAAAGATTGACTTTAAGAAATTTAATTCTTAGCTCATTAAACTATTATTACTCCAACAAGCAAGACAGGATGAATGCTTACCTGTTTTGTAACCATTCTTGTGTTTCTATGCCTTTTTAATTATAAATAAATTATAATGCCACCTCTGTTTGCACAGATCTCAGCATAATCATTTTTTTATAAAGGCCCCTTTATGATCACCTCACTAGTTAATGAAAGTACAACATTTTACAAAACTTCCAACTTTATCATTGTTTTATATAATATACTGTATAACTGCAGTAAATCCAATTGAAAAAACAGTGCAGTTGACATAGGTCATCTTTAGAAACCAATTAAAATAAATTATAATCTTAGGACACACATGCCATTTTCTCCCAATTATATATATTTTCCATGTAATTTAAACACGTTAGACATGATTTTGAGTGAATTACCAATTTGTCAAGGCTAAAGAGTCTGAGACTTTTCAACAATGGAAAAAGGCAAATGAACTTCTTTAGGGAAATCAATTATAATCACTTGGGACCCAAAATCCAGCACTGAGCATAAAAACAATGTCTAAGTAGTGTGTGAATGCTAACCCTAGCTGGGGTTTCAACAGAGCGATCCTGCAAACTGTCTCTGAAGCCCTCCAGTCATCAGATTCGAAAATGTTCCTTAAACCAAAAAACATAAGTCTAAAACAATCAAAGCCATTGAAAAAAAGCTCTTCAGAATGTATCTTCTTCAGTAATGTGCCTTTTTTAGACAAATTTTCAATCAGCTGAAAAGTGCTGTAACAATCATACTGAAATGTGTGATTTTAGGCCAGTGTAAGGTTTGGGTTACTAGAAGAATTACTAAATGTTGAATCCAGTTTTACATCGAGTTGTATGTTAAGTGACAAATTAAAGAGAGTTAACCCTGTACAACAGGTTTTCTTACAACTTTTGATCTGACTCAGTTTTGGAATACAATTACCGAGCAGTGTAATATATTGACTTGTACAATGCAAGCAGCCAAAGGTCATATGTGTCTAAGAAGTATGTGTCTTAATACATATTTGTATCCAAAACATAATTTATGTTTATTATACACTGTATTTAATAAATAGAAAGAAATGTATTGAGAGTCTGTGTAACGTTTTCATTTATGTTTATTTATTGTTGTGGAGGGTTGGAGATCTCAGTGATGCCATATTGCCTAGAGATTTTATTTTCTCGTAGGAAAAAAAATCTTTGTTCTCACAATGTATTTGATTTTCTTCACTCCTCAAAGTACATTTTTCTTGTATACCTTTCTGGAGTTTGGATGGAGGGAGGAAATGCCCAAAATATCCCTAGGCAAAATTCAGACAGCTCAGCGGTGACGCCAAGGCCATTTCTCCACATACGGAGATGCTGAGATATGAGAGATTTGGAGAAAGGTCTTGAATTTCTGCCAACTTTAGCAACAATTCCCAGTTTGAAGTGAACACCCAAAGCTAAATTTTTCTGCTGGAGAGCAACACAGTATTTTATCTTCACAGCATAAATACAGAAATTAAAATTCAAATCATTCAAATTCTGAACAGTCTTCTCTGGTCTAGAATTTTATAATATCTTGATTCTTCAGATCTAGAATCATCTTTTGCTAATCCTGCTCTGTGATATTATTATTTTGAACATAGTCCTACATCATACATATCTGATGGTTCTTGTACGAATTGGAAGATTTTGCATTATTCCTGGCATTTAGAACTAACACATCTCAATCCTTTTATTTTTATTTGTATATGTTTGCATTTACGTTTTCAAAAAATATATATTCTTTCAGTAGATGAACATATGGAAACAAACAGCAAGTTAATTAATTTAAACCATATAAAAATAGTATCCAAAATGGAACAACACATTGTGCATTTTGTCATTTCATTAATACAAAAAGAAACAAATCTCAAAATTAAGTCCTTTAAACAAAGGTAATGTTATCTTATTGGTAAATACAAATATAATAAAAGTAGATTATTTGTTAATGTGTATAATATTTTCTATATCTTAAAAAAACATTGAAAAAATCTTCCAGTTGGTATTTAGGATTTAGGAGGTATGGGATTACAATGTTTTATAGATGCATTTAAATTATAATAAAAGGATAAAACAAGAGATCTTTTATTGATGAACAAGCCTTCCATGAGGGATGGTAAACTTAACCTTATCTCAGTTTTTCATCACTATTAAATATAAAAAGAAAGAAATATAAAGAAATAACATTTTTGCTGATATTTCACTAATCCTGACCAAATCTGAATGCTGGTTTTGCATTAACTTTTTTTATTTGCTATTCTTTAATGAGCCATTTCAAATAAGCTCTTATAATGCTCTAAGAAGGTTAATGATTGAGCGCTTATTTCTGGATGGTGAAACAAAATTACAAATAACCAAATTATCTTCTCCGTCCAAGCCATTAACTTGTTCTAATAAACAAACATAATTTAACTTCACAGGAACTGAAAACAAAAAAAAACTTAGAAATAAACTGGGCTGGTGTCCTTGTGTAACCAGCCCCTCACACTACTGTAGATCTGAATTAACATGCCTGAGCTAGTGCAGCACCTTGATACAGCACTCAGAATCCCCAATAAACTTTTCTAAAAATAAATTGCTCCAACTAATGTGAGGAGAAATTTGACAGAAAATATACAGGAAATCTTATACATTATTTTAAAATAATGTATGGTGTTGATATCCATTAGGTATAAAACAAGTTCTGGCATTACAGGTATGGCTACATGAACATCACGTTATTTTTATATAATTCTGATATTGTTTTACCATACTTTTCCTCTCTTGTTCTTAAATAGGTAAATTATCTGTTAATAATTATATAAATTATACATTAAAAGATAATAATGTTGTTTATGTGGTAAAAAATTATTTAAAACAGGTTTAAACTGCAGATTGTGGATATACTGTAGCAGTGATGCCAGGGCTGTGCTTGCCATAGGGGAGTGAGAAGAGTGCTCACATCTTCTAAACTAATGAGGTCAAATCAAGGTATTGACGACGCCAAGAAGGAACCCTACAGTATTGTATGCTTCTTAATAGTTAATTAATTTTGAATCATGTTTGCTGTTCAACTGTTAAGCACGGTTTTGCTTTTACAAGAAAAAAAAAAGGAACAGTTTCTACTGGGATTTCACATATTCAGCAGTCTAACAAGTTTAAATAAATCTCAATGTATTCCTATCTAGTCACTGTGAAAAATGATCCATTGTTGCTCTTCTTTTAGTTCACATATAATTATCATCTTCTCCATCACCTAGAATTCTAGACAAGATAATTTACACACAGAGCTGTCTCAGTGCTTTTTGAATTTCAGCAATCTTCGGCAAAAATTGACCATCAAAGTTAAACAGATTCAAAAGTTCTTTTGATTGATGTTTGCATTAGAAGAAGTATCATTTGTTTGTACCATGGTGTCTTATTATTATAAAGTGTAATATATTCTGCTTACCGTACCAAGATGCAATTAAATGAATAAATTTGAATACTATTTTAATAAGATTAAACATTTTTTGGAATATGTATTGATCTTACTGTGTGTGTATTTCAGTAGGAGACATAAATTCAGATTTCAAACAAATGGAGTCATTCCTTTCATGTTGCCTAGGTTTGATAAGAAAGAGGCTATCTGAAATTGAGCAGGAGAAAGAGTTTTGTGTAGCATAAATGGTATTTATAATGGATAACGGAGCTTTATTTAAAGTAAAAAAAACTTTATTTAATCTTGCAATTAAAATGACACTATCATATGCTAAACTCAGTTTTTGTTAAAAATGTTGATATACAATCATATAGTTACAACTAAAGTAATTATTTTGATAAAAACACATTCTGTAGTCATGATTCTTAATCATTACTGATGAAATTATGATACTCCAATCATGACAAAAGTTCTCTAAGGCTTGATTTCTGTCACTATCTTAATTAGCCTGCTTCTATACTGTTGTTTCATTAAAAAGAACATTTGTTTAATATCTTAAAGCTTAAAATCTAATTAATATCTTAAATATATGTTGAAAATTAAATATTATTAAAAATAAATTATATGTTTCAAAAGCAAAATAAAGTTGGAGTTCTAATGATCTAAAGTTCTAAAGAAAAGTTCTAAAGAATTTTAAATTGATACATTTTGTGTTGAGTACTACTGGTCAACCCTTTATGGTGCTGATATTACATGGTTGAGAATTTATTTTGATCATATTTATTTTATGGGTTGAAAATATTGTTTTATAAATGCATAATAGCTAAGTCATTAACATGCATTGTAAATTGCTAAAGCATCTTTTTTTAGGGGCATGGAATCAATCATTAGTAGAGGTCATGTATGTAACAGGTTCATATCGCTCTGTGAGTACTGTTTATGTACTGTTAATGTTTTGTGCTGGATTGTTAATAATTTGGAATTCTAATCAGTGACCCATATTCTGAGATGTTACCATTTTTACTTTAGTGTTCCTTTCAAAAGGTGCAAGACAAAATTAGAATTCAGCAATGTTTTTATTAATATTATAGTATAGCTGTATCTTTAATAGTAAATTCCTCATATTACTTATTTATTTTCATTGTGACTATTTCAATGAGTTTTTATTGGTTAAGCAACTATGAAGGGATGCTAATGGGTATATATTAATACAAAAATATATACCATATGTCTATGTCTATGTCTATATTAGTATGCATTGTATCCAATAGAAGAGATACTGTCATTATCTCTTGCATCATTATTAGGTTTCCATATTACGCCTGTCTTAAAATACTGTAGTACGGGCCGCAGCAGGGAAAGTCATCTCCAGTATTTGGGGATCAAGGCACTACAGTCTTTTGAAGGATCCAATAAGTTATTGGTTAAGACCTAAAAAATAAGAAAGCGTAAATTCACAGAGGACCCTCTGGCAGTGGAGGGACTGATAAATAGTACTGGATCAGAAGAAGACACTACTGTACATCATATTACACATGCCATTCTTTTGCTCTTGTGTTCCATGAATCTGACTCTTGCTAATAACTCCAATTGTAATGGCTATTCTAAGTAGGGTTAAATTTCTGTATTTTGTAAGTTTAACACAATTTGAAATATTTTAACCCTCTATCCAAACTTTTAAGTTACCTTTTGGAGCTTTTCTACAAAGTGTATTGCTGCAGGCTCTGACAGTTCAACAACAGCTTCTCCAAGCTTTGGTTACTCATTCTTGACACTCCTATAATATTCAGGTTCTCTTGTTCTCCATAATGGCAGTAAATGGTATTTCATTTCATTCATGGGTTGCCACTTCTGAGAAAATGAATTTAACTGAATCCATGTTAATCGTAGATGCATCCCAACCTTGAAAATGTTCAGCTCTGAATTCAGAATGTCCGTAAACACTTTCAGATTGAATGGTCATAAACAGAATGAACTAGTATTAACTATATAAAGTTATAAAAGGAAGACTATTGTACCACCATGGAGCCTGGTAGTGAAAGTATTAATAACTGTGATTGTTGCTACTTTTCCACCACCATGCACCAGTGGCTAATTTCTGCTTTTTTCTAAGGGTACATTATTTGCTTTTACAGGAAAATGAAAGCTATTGTACACCCTTGCCAGTGTATATTCCTTAAGGATGTTCCTATGCACCAAAAAAATACAATTTCTATGATAGATCAAAGAATTTCTTGAACATGTTAGATATTGCTGTTTACTGACCCCAGGGTAAACACAAGAATAGATGGAAGCAGTTTTCTTATATGCTTACTGCATTGGGAATTTCTTTCATTGGCCTAGTGGGAGTTTTGTTATAGACTATCTTGAGAGCACTACATTTTTTATACTGGTTTTCACTGTCTATGTTGCATTTTTCAAGCAGGTCAGATATGTGTTGGATGAAAGATATAATCTTATTGCTTCAGGCAATTCCTGGGTTCTGTGAACATACAGTATACTGTATCTCAGTCATGCCATATACCCACCTTTGTATAACTTACCAAACAACAAAGGAATGTTAGCTTGGAGAAAGGCTCTAGCTTCTATCACTGTTAGAGCCATAGCAATAAAGTGTTCTCTTTCTCCTTATATTTTTAGATTTATTTTTATACTTATTTTTAATCAGCACATTATAAGGAGAAAGAGACCACTACATAGAATGATTAAAATGCTGTTCAGCAAAAGAAGAGTAAAATACATGTGAAATAAAGTGTCAAAGGTTAATAATAGCAGCCTTTTAGAAGATAAAAGGAAACTGAGTAATGTTTAAATTAAGATAAGATCACTTTATTGGACATATACAATTTCTTGTATTAGGAATTTGTCTTTTCACATACCCTAACTTGCTCTCCACAAGACACACAGACAGGGAGAGAAGCTGGGGGTCAGAGCACAGGGTCAGACATTTATATGGCAGCCCTGGGGTTGGGGTGAAGGGCCTTGCTCAGGGGCTCACAGAGTAGGATTCCTCTGTCAACTGCAGCATACAAACTGGCAACCTTCCAGCCAGAGGCCCTTAGCCACAGAGCCACTGCACAGCACCATTACATTAATGTTTAATTCAGGCATTTATCAATGAAGAAAACAATAACATATACTCTAATGTTGACAAATTCAGAGTATTGCATGCACGTAGCAGAAACATAAATTCTAAATACAAAATGGGAAACTGAGCTTGAAGTAGCTACAGTACGTCTGAAAAATATTTAATTTAAGCTGACACTGTCTTCTAGATTACAAGGGGAAACAATAAAAAGGCAATGGTGTTATATGTTATATGTTATAATATACTGTATAAAACTTTATAAAATAAAGTTAAGTAAGGGGTGTTGTATATTGTACAATGGAACAGTAAGGCTTTATTTAAAATATCATGCAAAAAAGATGTTGCTGCTATGGAATCAATCCAGAGATCACATACAAGCAAAAAAATGACAGACCTGCTAATAGACCTGAATTGTTCAAGCTTTGATCTACAAAAGGATCTGATTCAAAATACTGAAAGTACTCACAAGCATTGACAGAGCCAAACTAGGGGTGTTCTTCAGAATCAACATTGAAACATTAACCAGGGGACATAAGTGGAAACCACATTGAAGTGCTTGAGCCCACACTGACTGCGTGGCCTAATGGATAAGGTGTCTGACTTCAGATCAGAAGATTGAGGGCTTAAGATAAAATTTAAGAGTTTGAGTCCCTGTGTGGTTGTTTTTCTTAAATTACCTTCCTGGCATGAATAAAGTATTTTGAATTAAATGGAATTTGAATTTATACTGTGATCAGGAGGTCTTTTTCTACACAGAGGTTTGGGAGTATCTGGATCAAGCTTCCCAGCCACATTATCGAAGCTGATACCTAGTTTTTTTGAAGAAACAAGTGAATGAAAAACCTCAGAGCAAATATGTTGCTATTTAGCAGAAAAGGTATACTGGTCTTATGTCCTCTTCTCTTTTTTCTTATGAGTACCTTCCAAGATGGTGTTGAATTGATAGAATAATTGTTTTAAAAAGGGGACCTTTTAAATATATTTCAATAATGTTTATTTAACAAACAGAAGTGACAAATAAACATATTCAGTTTCTCAAACTGAATTTCAAGTAGGAATCATGACAGAACAGTGTATCCTCAAGCATGATGTTTAATTACTAAACTGTTCTTTTTTATTAGACTGCTGGAATTTGTGTCATGCATTATCATTTGCAAAGTATCCGGGCCCAGGGATTTGAATTTGCAAAGTATCTTCATGCCATTCCAACTTGCCTGAGTGAAGGGAAACTTTAAAAAAAAAGTAAAGCATGTAGGGGATGTGAATGTGCAATTTATTGAAGAGAATATGAATAGGTTGTGCTTTGCGACTACTATCAATGCATCAGTAAAAGAACCCACTTCAGAATGTTAAACAGAAGAAGCGGAAGGAAGCAATAAAATTATACACATCAGTGATCTGGAGATGCAGGAAATGTTGTCCATATATTTCCATCTTTATTGCTGCCCATTCCAGTCCATTTAATGTGCAGACTAACATCAAGTTTAAACCAATTTGTTTTTGCTGTTTCCCAATTTTTTCATTAACATCATCCACATTATGAAATATTGTCTATGTAAAAATGGGGGCACATGGTTTGTGCAAACTATAAATCTAATCACAGTAAGGATCACTGAGCATGACTATTAAGTTAGCTAATTTGTATCTACTTTATGAAGCAGAAACCTGAGTTTGATCACCTTTCTATAACTAACATTAATCAAAATATGCCGTTATGTGGTCTTAAATACTCGCATTTCATATTTAAAAAACATTTCCAACTAACTTTAAAAACAACATCAAATGTTTCCTTCAATATATTGACATTTTTTGGGAGGACATTTGAAAATACCTAATGTAATTCATATCAATGTGACTTTTATTGTCATAAAATTTTATTTTTATTTGCGATACAGCTTCATTGAATTTCATTGTGGTTCATAATTCGTAAAGGCAGAATTAATTCAGTGTTCAGTGTAGATTGTTTGTATGATTAACAATCACAATGTCTTGAAACCATTTCCTCTTTGCACTCTGTAACTACCATTATAAGAACAAGTACTAGTATCACTTCTGAAGATCCGGGGCTGGGCACCACAGAGGGAAAAGCATATCACTGGAAGAGCCTTACATAGGAAATTCAATTTAATAGGTAGAGTAGTGTCTACCTATTAAAGTAGCTTTCAAACTTGGTCTCTAAACGTGAAATGTGAAAAAAGTTATTCTGAAACTGTCACAGATAAAATGAAAATTTGAAAGCGGATTTATCTACAAAACCACAATCTGTATTTAAAGAGCACAAGATTTTCAAAAATAGATTAGTTATTATCAAATATACCACTAACAAATAAAAAGAGATGTAGCAGAAAAGAAATCCAGATATTTTATGTTGATTAATTAATGTTATAATTATATTTTTATAATTTAGTAAGATTAAGTTTCCAATTATACATGATCTATGTTTTTTTGAAAATGTTTAATATTTTTAGGAAATACAATTTGTTGTCAGTATTCTTTGTGGTATGCATGTACAGTATACTGTATATAAATGCGTTTTATGTGTAGTGCCTATAGCATGGTTCCTAACTTGTTAAATCTGAGCTACATTCATAATCATTTTGAATTTAATTCTTTACACTTAACTTGTGATACACAGTAAATTATTGCAAGAACATTTAAAAAACGAAAAACCATCTGCATGTCTGGGATGTTAATATGTTAATCCTATGCTACATTTCTCCCAGTGCAGTACAAAGTAATTGCTTTGGGAAAATAAAAAAAAAACATTTAATATTGAAGGGGAGTTGTAGGACAAAGAAATGTTTCTTTTTCTTGCTCAAGCCATTATGATGTTTTTGGGATGGGTCTCCATGATCAGAAAACAATGACTTTCTGCATTATTGGAAACACAAAGGAAAAAATCCTAATAAGCTGTAACAAGAGTAGCTAATTAAGTCTAAAATTGCTCTGAATTGCACACCATTGTCCTGGTGTGAATTTATCAGTTTGTTTTTATAAAAGAATGGCCCCACTAACTTACACTCACACAGTGCAAGTACTGATCTCAAGTGTATTTAAAAACCAAGAAATAAAAAAGGAAAACGTTGGATTCGGAAAGACTAGTATTAGAGAGCAGCATCTCAGCCTCACAGATTTCATGGCCAATCAGTGTACTGTATGCATTCCTTGCCGAAGTCCCTTTAGTTACTGTAGCTCCACACTTTGGCTGGAGTGAAATCCCTTTAGCAGCATTTTGCTGTCATTCTGAGGAAGGGGGATTTGTTTGAGTCTGTCATCCCACATGGCCCCAGTGGCACTACACAGACTCTTCCTGAGGTCGGAGTAATTACTCTTGTTTTAAGCAGCAGAGCAGACCCCGTGAATTACAAAGCAGCCAAGGAGACCCTCCCCTCCATCACTGCTGTCACACTTCCTGTTGTCAGGCGTTCTGTGGCTCCCCAGAGCTTGTTGCCAGGCAACCTGGCTCAATTAATATGCGAGGCAGAAAGAGCAGGGAATGCCTCAGCTCCTGGAGCAGCACAGCAGCATGGTTTGACTAACTAACAGAATGTGTTCATTCAGTGTGGCATCCAAGAGACACTTAACACTTTGCTACTGAACTGATGCCAGGGTGTAGAGTCAGAAAGTCTGTCAAAGGAGATGTTGTCGTATGCCAATTGGTGTATACTTTCCTTCTTGCCCACGCCTGGCCAGAAATAAGAGCAGATAGAAACTCTTAATACTATTAATTATCTTTTAATTAAGAGCTTTGTTTCAAAATAAAGTACTGGATGGATATTTGGATGTGTGAGACACATGCTACAGTGCTGATGAAGGGTTTCAGACATCCTGTGCTTTCCTACTGAAAGATAAGCTTTAATATAATCAACAGGAAAACACAGACCTCAGCAGTAGATCTGGACACATGGTACTGCTTTCTCTTTTCCTGCTTGTCAACTCAAAAGGCTTAAGCCTGACATCATCTTAAAAAAGGAGTATGCCTTTTCAATTGCTTATCTAAGGATGAAGTACTTTCAGAAGAGATTGAACCCGGAGAATTAAACTTC
The DNA here is from genome assembly GCF_055471065.1 of Atractosteus spatula. Taxonomy (NCBI): domain Eukaryota; kingdom Metazoa; phylum Chordata; class Actinopteri; order Semionotiformes; family Lepisosteidae; genus Atractosteus; species Atractosteus spatula. The sequence continues at coordinate 597,472 of NC_142714.1, read as the reverse complement.
TGAGATGAAACCAGGGGAAGAAAAGCCTAACGAGTCCATGGTTTGACATCTTTGAATATCCAAAGGCTCCTAGTCCTTCAGTCTTTTTTCTGAAGAATGTGTGGTGCAGCTTTTTCACATGGATGCCTAGGATGTTTGTATACCACAAAAAGGCTAATTCTTGCAGCATGTGCTATGTTACATTTCTCGTGATGCAGTACCAGGTAAATGCTGTTTTAAATATTAAATATTACAGTAACTTACATAGTTATTATGGTTTCATTTTTTTCTGCATGTCATGTATCTATGAGACTTCCTGAAGTATAGTGCAATATGATGTTCTATATAATGACATTTTGTTAATTATGAATGCTTTGTGATCTCACAGGCGGAAAATGAGTTACATGATTTTTTTCATTCATTGTTTCAATTTATGTTCATAGTTTTCAGTTCAAGACGGGTGTCTTTATAAGTGCCCTTAACTTCCTATCATGCTTCCTCTCTCTAAAACCTTTCACGCATTTTCTGTAATTCTGTTTTTTATTTTAAAGCTGTATTCAACATTAAAAAAAACAATTTCTCCATTTTACATACTTTCATTGTAATGATGAAAATGACCCTTACTTAGATCACAGTTTTAAAAATTTAAGGTGTTTATTATAACCTCTGAAAAGTAATTGGCAGAAGGACCTACATATCTATGAGTTTATTCTGTGCTGTGTAAAATGTCATGTCTTGGAATTATGTATATATTGCTCTACATTTATTATCACTGCATGCACCAGTCTGCTCAATCAAAACTTGAAACACTAAATAATAAGTAACAACACACATTTTAGCATTTGCATTTTTGCCAGCTGTTCAAATGCTGTACTTACATATTCATTAATTTAAAGAAAACTGACATAAATGTATAGTGCAATTATGTATATGTTTTTGTAGCAATTAAGATCAGGTAACCAAAGTATGATGTATTGTAAAAAGTAAATGTTGGTATGCTATATTACTCCTTTATTTTAAATTATATAATTGATAAAATTCAGTTTATGTGAAATTTCCATTTTAATAATTATTTCACATTTTGACTACAGTATAAGTTTTTATCACTTAGCTTTTCCCCAAGTAGATCAACAATCTTATACTAAACCTAAATGCTTCAAACCATTTTACAATTATTTTGCAATTATTTAATTATTTATTTAACTATCCTGAAACAAGTGTTTGTTAGAAAGTTCAATGTTATTCTTTGCATGTATTTTATTAACGTGTACTGGTATTATATAAAGGAGTTTTGGAAATAGCATAAGCATGTAAATGACACATTCTGAGTTTCCTTATTAACATATAAAGCTTTGAATTTGTGCTTAATAATAAAACCATAACATAATGATCATTATGTCTTAGAAACCTAACGTGGATTTCATTTGACTGTCACGAGTCTTTTCTTTCTAGCATATTGAATCTCCAGTACATAAGTAGTTATAAATATTACTAAAATAATAAACAGTTGTACAGTAAGGTAATTTTCATTTGTTAACTATGGTGATTTTAGCTTTAGTACTAAATGAACAGTAAAATGATTCCTTTATATTCTAATACTTTATTCAACACCTTCAGTGATTATTTGGGTATAAACTAATTATATGTGTGCTCTGTCTGCAATATTAAAAAAAAAGTTGCTTGTGTGTTTTCTTGTGTTTTCAGCCATTCTGTTTGTCAGACTAGGTTAATGTCTTGAAACATTTGACATGTTCTGAATTATTCAAGTGGAAGAAAGCCTTACACTTCAGCGATCAATAGGACATTTATTCCAGAGAAGGTGTGCCATACCTCTTTGTTGCCGTAGAGCTCCATTTTACTTAGCACCCCTTCAGGGTGCAGTCCACAAGCGCAGATGAGAACCTTGAAAAAAACTTCCCTGACAGTTTGAAATGCTTTGTTGAACAATAATCATGTTAAATTAAAGGTTTTTCTGTTTATCCCCCAAGATGTTTGTGTAACAGCTACTACAGCACAGTAGTGCACGCTAAAAACTTTTGCAATTGGAAGACAGTGTCCCTGAAGTAAAGTTAAACTTCAATCACAACATTTTTGTGATGGTGCTAATAAACAAGATAGAGTAAAGGATAGATCATCTTAATTAGATTTTCATTTGATATTGTGAATATCTCTATTTCACTTGATTCATTAAATGTTACGCTAAAGTTGTTTCAGGAAGAAATTATTTAAATACAGAAACCATGGACCATTACAATAGAAATGGTTGTTTGTGAATCCATGACTACACCATCCACTTCAAATCCATGAAAAACGCATTAATTTCTGATGAAAGCCTTAGGTAATTGTCCCATATTTATCACATTTGACATTGTAGTAATAAGTCCTTAAAATTCATTAAAAGGCTTAACTTTTATCTAAAACGTGATGTAACACTAAATTTAAACTAAACTTAAAAAATGAAATTAGTTAATTTAGTCTTTTTTGCATTTATAACAAGCTGCTCTATTAAGTCCTCCTGTAGTAAGAACTCCTTTTGCAAGTAAACCTATTAACTTTTCACAACCCTGAAAGTTCCATTTCTATACATTATGTATGTGCAATAAATATTTCACAGTATTCATCTTGTCTAGAATACGTTTTCTTTTCAAATGTATTCTGCTTTTTGTATTTATGATACTGGATATGGGTGTATGGGTGTAGTACTTTTGACAGAAAGTGCTAAGATGGGCTTGTTCTATCCTCTGTATTTCTGAGAGACCCAAAAAGAGTCTAATGAATAAATAAGATCTCAAAGTTAACAAGCTTGATTGTATCTGTCCTATTTCACTATGCATTTATACCTTTTTGAATATTTAACTAATGAGTAAAATAATAGTGTAGGTAATTTTACCAAGAAATAATAATGAATAGTAGGATGTTACAACACTTGAAACGTACTTGGAATTATTAGAGTGATATGGATAGCTGTCTTAGGATCACACTGTCTTTTAGAAGAGGAAAATACTGATTATACTGTAGTTTGCATACTGTATGCTCACGATAGTGAGCGTGTCTATTGAAATAGCTCATTTTAATATCACAGGGCAATGTGATTTTTTTGGAAACATGTAAGTGCCCAGAGCTGTTTTACTAGTGTAAAATTGCCAATACATAGGGTTTTACAATACTATTGCAGACTCCTACAGTAGGTATCATTTTTATGACTGATATATAAATAAATGTTTCCATAAACACTATCATAGCATTGCTTTTTTCAATAATAAATAAGTATATTGCTATGCTTCGTCCTTATCATGAAGCTTTGCTCTTGTACAAAATATATCTTTACAAAATACAAATGAAATATTCACACTTACATGCAGTTAGTAGCATTCGATAAAATCATAAACAGTCTTGTAATGCCAAATTTTGTAAAGCATAGAGGAAGCAAAAAATGAGGGGCTAACAAAAACAAAGCATTAAATGATTTCAAAGACTCCTGTTATCAATTAATTCTTATGAATATTATGTAAAGTTAAATAGAAGAGGGATACAATTGTTGCATCCATTGTTGAAGTGCTATATCACCATTGTAACTACAGTATGAAAAACCCTCAGTAAGTGGTGATTTGACAGTGGGCTGCACGTCAGACATATAATACATTTTATGTCTCATTGAAGAGTAAGACGATAAATAGTAAAAATATTTAGGTTTTAGCTATGATACCAACTCAAAGCCTCCAAAAATATGGTCTTGTTTAATTCTGTGCTTCATGTTTAATTTCTTATATGCTCTGCGCAGAGACTTATGTGATTGTCTTTGTATGGCAGGTTCTCTGTGCTCCCTGCTCCTCCTCTCCTCCACCAGTGGCCCCGAGGCCTCGTCGCCATGCGCCCCGCCCAGCTTGCTCAGTGACAGGAGCTGCAGCTTCTCATCAGTAAGTTCCTCACCTTCTTATCATGGCACTGTTCGGGCTGCTGGCTAGAGCTGGCTACTGGCTGATCTACTTGCTGTTTCTGTTACTTACAGTACATTTTCAATGCATTCACTCATGTAGAATAAACATTTCTGGTCTACATTTATACATACAGTATATATCGCCTGTAGCGTGGCTCATTCTGTAGGGGCACTGATCTGCAAACAGTGAGAGATTGGCTTCAAATCCTTTTTTTAAGCACTTTGAGATGCTACTTTTAAATGAACAACATAAAATAATGTATTAATAATAATTTTGGAACAGAAATAGACATAGACATCTAATTCCGTGAAGTTGAAGGAGCTTGCTGAAATGGGAGAGATTGCTTAAAAGCATCAACACCTCATTACCCCTAAGGCTTATGCAATCTTTGTTGGCATAACCAAAACAACGCAATAAAAATGGGAAATTATGACAAACATTAAACTGCTCAGTTACAACCTGGCATTCCACTATTAAAGGCTGAAACCACAGCCAGCTCTGGCAGTATAGCAGTTGAGCTAATTCTTTTAGTTTGGTTCATTTTGCTGTCCTTTACCTAAAAGGAAGCAACATGTGAATGAGGTCAACCGTCCTGTTTTCAGGATAGAACTCCTTCCTGGCAAAGAGCCTATATTGCACAGTCCTGCAATAGAGAATCTTCACAGAAAATCATGTCCATTGACTATCCAAGTCACAACAGATACCTAATTTTGGGATTCTCCATTTCTGTATTGCAATGTGAGGTTTTACTCAATCTTTCACGAAAAGGTTCCCTGTTAAGATTGATGATCATGGGCATCGACCCCCTTTGCAGGGTCTTGGTAATCTAGTACGGTATCTTTCTTTGACCAAATCCATTTCCAAAACATATTCTATGTGTGTTTCACACTTCAGACCTTGAAAGACACAGAGGTTAAACATGGAATCCTCTGCAATACTCGTATACCACCATTCATGTTTCTCTTTAGGAAGCATGACAGAGTTTCAAAATCAAAAGGACGTAGTGCCTTCTGTGTTGCCCACTGCATTAGACATTGTTTCAACATGTATTTAGAAATGGTACTGTAGGTCTTGCTTAACAAACACGTTAGAGCTCTTTGAACGAGCAACACCAGTTTGTCATGATGTTTTTAGTAACCATGTCAGATTGGATTCTGAATAAATCTGGAGGGAACTGTAAGTAAATTCAGTATACTGATTAACATTTGATTTGAGGTACTGGTAAAATCTCAGGCTAGTAGTGTGTGTGGCAACCATTACAATTAGTACAAGCTGTGCATCTGTCTTGTACGCTTTACAGTACATTGCAGATGCTGTCTTGCAGGATTATATCCCATTCTTTTTGTTGAGCATGCATAATCATGAGGCTATTCACAGGTCTCTGAGCCCTAGATGCCACATGTCATCCCACAAAGTTCAGTGGATATCAGGTCAAAGAGTGGATTGAAAAGTCATAAACCATCTCCTTTAGCACTGTGATACAACAAGAGCAAGACAATATTCATACCCATGATTCATATCGGCTACAAACTGATACAGTATGACAAAGGATATTCCGTGTACTATATACAGTATATATATATTAACACAAGCAAGCATTATACTCAGTTGACTATGATTTTACAATATAGAAAGTATACTTTAGAAGAGACTATAACACCAGACGTTTTCCTAGTTTCATTGCAAGGACAAGCGCAAACCAAAGCATTTGCCTCAGGTGTGCATAAAAGTATAAGTAACAAAATATCATCGTATGTATTGGCTTCAACAACACGACTGGGTAGCTTGATCCGTCCTCCCTTTGGGTCAAGAAGTACCTCCTGTTCTTAATTTTAAATGCAATAGTTTTTAGTTGTGCTCTCTAGTTTGTGTTTCACTTCATTGTGAAGAAATCTGCTGTTTTGACTTTATAAATGTCTTTGACCAAATGGAAGTACTTTATACGGTACATTGTACACTGTATGAAAAAGTTTTGACTTATTCTGAACTATTGAAAATTTAATTCTAATAAAATCTCTTTTATAGCTACACAAAAATCTGATTACAAGTCATGTAAAGTAGCTTAAGCAATATATACAGTATATTGTTCAGGTGGGTAGCTGTGTCAGCATGCGTAGTCTGCAAAGGAACAAGTAATAGGTTTATTCCATGCTGAAAAGAGAAGAGAGAAAACACAATGTTTAGGCTGTAAAGCCTTTTCCAGGTGTCTTATACAGGTATCTATACAGTATACATATATTTATGTTCCATGTTTTTTTTTCTATAACAACAATTGTTGCTATTTTATTTTAACAATTTTCTAAAGCCATAAAAAAGGATTAATATTTGTATCTTTCCTCTATGAGTCTGGTAAAGCTTCAGAATACTCTGAGTAGGATTGCTACCAATGAGTGAGAACTGCAAGAGGATAAAAACAGAATATCTACTGTTTGGCATTGTTCTGTTGTAAGGTTTAATGAGGTTTAATCAGTAAGTGTTGACTCTTGACCAAACAGTTGTATGAAACACAACCTGAATGCTAAGTTGCACCTCAGGTTCAACTTGCACCACCTTCAATTCAGAAATTAAAATGTGTTCCTACAAAGCTACAGTGAGCTCTAACTTGGCTGCTTTATTATTAAAGTTAAAGCTTTAGTGGAACTGCTTGAGCTATTTTGGTAGATCATGATTTCTATATTGAGCATATATTTTGTCACAGGGCACAAGGTTTTGTGCCTGACAAGGAGTATTTGTTGAATCTAGGGCTTTAACCTCCCATTGCTGCTATTGTGTAGCAACTTCTGCAAAGCAGGCATATTCTTATAAGTCCCAACATTTCCAACAGTGGAGTCTAAACAGATTCTTGTCCAATGTTCAGTAGCGATGGTCTTGAAGCTTTTGCAGTATCTATTTTTATGCGAGATGATTGTATGATCTCTGATGCTGTATGTAGTCAGGATTTATTTTTTGTAAAAAAAAGACAAATGTGTTTTGGGGAGTAACCATTAGTGTAACGGTTACTCTCTATGTATTAATTAATGTATTAATACATGCTTATACTGTGCCTTTTGTACACTTATTGCCTAATATCACACCATCACATCACTTCAATAACAGCTTATCCAATTCAGGGTCATGGCGGCCTGGAGCCTAATCCAGGAAAGCATTGGACACTAGGTGGGACACACCCTGGATGGTCTATCCATTCACACACACACACTCATGTCTGGGAGCAGGTCTTTGGACTGTGGGGGGAAACGGGAATACCTGGAGAAAACCTGCATGGACACGGGGAGAACATGCAAACTCTGTTATCAAATACGAATGAACAAATTTAGAGATTTATGTGATTTTATACATGTAACATGTGCAATAAGCTTTAAATTAAGAATACTGTTACACAACTGTTACCCCTGGAAGAAGTACAATTTGTATGCATGCACAAGACAGTAAAATATCCCTCATAACAAACTAGGAAAACAAAAAATTAAATTGGTTACTTTCGTTTTCACTTAGATAAATATCAAAGTAAAGATCAGATCTTTTATTTCTTTTTTATTTCACACAGATTTACTTCAAGTATTTATTTGCTTAAGACTAGAAAATGTATTTTGTTTAGCCTGGCAAAGAAATTCTTATGGCAGCCAATATTAAATCTGGTTAATTGTAAAATAGATTCTTCAGAAACTTTACACCACATTTAATAATGTTTCTCTGCTGTGACCTAGAAATTAAAGCACAATGACTCACTTTATAGTGAAAGTCATGTTCTATAAATATGATTATACATATCTGTTGTGACTTTATGTTCTGATATTTTAAGACTGATTGAACAAATTAGATGTAGAGGAAGTTTAGATATATATGTCCCAATGTTACAAATGTAGCCAGTGTATGACTCATTCAAGGACAGTTAAATTATTTTGGCATTATTTAAAAAAAAACTATCCCTAGATGGAATTGTTTATTTTGTAAGAATTTCAGTCATTGCATGGAGAGATACAAATAAATATCTTACAATATTCTGAGCAGAATGTTTTCCGAAAAAGTAGTGAGCTGAAGTACTGTAATTATATTGGATGGTGAGCCACAAATTTCAAAAGATCAGCACAAGCCAGTGTGAGTATATATTTTTAAATTAATTAGAGGTTAATTAAAGCTTTGACAAGGACAAGTATCAGGCTGGTAAAAAAGGTCTTGTTTGCCTTGTGTATGTGGTAGCAGAAGCAGAGGATTTAAACATGATGGATCTGACTGCCTGTGAAAGAAGAGGAACGGTGTTTATAAACAGTGGCCTGACGACACACCTCTGATCCTACAGTCCCAAAGTGTGTATCTTGTGTATCAAATACAATCATAAACACAGAATAGTGCAGGCATATGTAACTGCAGCTACTGTATCTGAATATGAATAAAGCATGTTTTTAGAAATATATCTGCATAATGCAAAGACAGCACTTTATGTTGTAAATGGAATACAAGGAGAAAAAAAGTCAAATTACTTAATTGAAAGCACAGCAAGTGACTGTGGTAAATTAATTTATTTAATGTGAAATTTAATGTGCTAGGATAAAGTACATATGTTTAAATATTTGTTCTCAAAGAAGTTGAAACAGTGATGTGGTGAATAGCTCTACATGCTCACAGATCTTGGGTCCTGAGTTTGACTCCTGAGGGGGTACCTTCTGTGTTTAGTTTGCATGCAAGACGAGCTGTTGGTCTGTAATTCTAATCATTTTGTTCTTTCTGTGTGGTAGAATAAAGGGCAATTGTTAATCTTAAATGGTAATGCACTTGGACTGAAAACCCCCTCCTCAGCACAAATAAACATCCTACAATCACCTTTAAAGATATTATGTCACAAGAAGGACAGTATCAAAATAGACTTAACTGAATAAATGAAGAAAATACATGTACAAGTATTGTAGTACAGCATTCCAGTAAATTTATTATAAACATTTCCTGTGTTGTGCTGCTTTCTGTATATACTGTATGCTCATTTTAACCGTAATTTTCCTCTTTCTGTGAATAATTTATAGGAAGGAAAGGCTCAACTGCACTTTATTATATTAAAATAACTATTAGTGCAGACTAAGGTTTACAGGTTTTATATATGGTTTTAGGAAAACAGGTGTACGTTTACATCATACAACTGGCTTTGGTCAGCCAGGTTCAAATATCCTGCAAGGTGTTATATATTTTATCTGGGCTGGATGGACACAATGGCCTCCTCTCATTTGTAATCTTTTTCTGTTCTTAATCACGTTTTTGACTACATATCAACTGTGGCATTGCTACTAGTGCACATCCATCAGGTTGACTGCTGTGAATTGTTGTGGTTTATTGTCAGAGCACCATTTCCACCATCTTAGCTGATCTGAGAAATTGTTAACTGACTGACAGATTGATTTGGTTGGTGTTTTTATCTATAGTAACTTACATTTATATCCATTCACAAAGCTGGGCATTTCTCTAAAGTAATCTAAGTGAAATGCCATGTTAGGCATATAAAACAGGGATCCAACTGAGAAACCCACATTTATTTTTAGGAGTCCAGAGCCCAAATGGCATTGCACCCGATACACTTAGAAGACCAGTCTACAAGAGTGATTCAACATTTACTGAAGTAATACTTAAGACCAATGTTAAATTCAAGAGCATCAGTGTCACATTGAACATCATGCAAGTACCTCTTTAATACCCCACTGTCATAATTACTTATAAGTGCAGTACTGTGATAACCCACTAATTACTGTACATTAATAATGTATTTTTTTGTCTTTAAAATGAATAAACATTTTTTTTTCTTTTTGAAAACTTCAATGAGATGTTTTCTATATATTACATAGTATATCACATGGTGTACTAATGAATTGTTTTTGTAGCACAACAGAACACTAGTTTTGGCTATTTGTTCTGAACTTTGTTCAGTTTCTATAAGTACAAACCATGAATATTATGACATATTTTGTTATATCTCTTCTGCATGTTGCATGAGGAAGTCAAGGAAATAAGACACATTCGTGCAAATTCTACCAGATTTCAGTCATCTGCATTTTTACCCATCAGTTTTCAATTAAATTTGAAATATTTCTTTCACCAACAGGCTAGTCTGAGAAGGAAGCTGCAGACGTTCACTGTGACAATGGTTAACACTGCAGTCAGTGATGAAGAAAAAGGAGCTCAAGAGAAGGAGAGCAAGGAGGAATCCATACTGGCCATGCTTGGTATAATTGGAACCATCCTTAATTTAATTGTAATCATTTTTGTGTACATCTACACAACACTATGAACTGGACAATGTCAAGACATTACCAAGAGGACTGATGCTTAGATGGATACTAAATGGATACTAGGTGTTGTCTTCTTGCTTTGTTAAAATTTACCAGGACTGTGTAATTACACCATAAAACATTACCTTGCCTATGGGCACAGTGGTGAGAAGCACAAAAGAGTTTTGAGACTTCATTTCTCAAAATGAAGAACTGGCCTCTTATTGCATTGTTCCTCAAAACACCTAGCTCAATGGTTACAATACATTCTATTTCAGATGGAAAATATGTACCATCTTTTCAGTTATCAGTTTTGTTAATAATAAAGGGTTCTGAGGTATAAAAATATATTTTTACACAAGAATATCAAATGATATTAATTGACTGAGAACTAAAGTTATAATGCCTTGACTCTTCATGAAGTAAATCCCGGTATGAATATTATACTGTATACTGTACTAAGCAAAATCTATGGGCTAAATGGTACCCAAGAGGCACACATTAAATTATTTGAAGGAGTTTGATAAAATGTGCAATGAAATGATATGGTCTAAAAGTGATTCAGGTGGAGAAATCAAACCACACTGTAAATACTAAAATTGTTCAGTGTTAAATGTTCTCTTTTTTCAAAGAAAATATCTAAATTCCTTTTAAAAATATATAAAGATAATTTATGATATTTAAAATAACTGGGATCATTATAATGGTAAAGATGAAATTTTTAACACTCTCTTTTTGGTGTTTTGTGTTACCGAAGGTTTCCCAGAAACACAAATGGAAAGGATTTCAGGTATTTTGACTTTGATCAAAAATGTGAGGTTTATTTCTTAAATGATGGGACCCTCTTAATTTAAACGGAACATTTTGAAAACCACTGCAATAAAATTCTTCATTACACAATTTAGGAAACTGCCAGTTGGAACTGATCATTGTTCTGCCTTAAAAATAGAAACTAACTGTATATCTTATCTGGAAGCAGTCTTAGAAGACCAAAGTTAAAAACCACAAAATAGTGTAACGCAGGATGGTATTTCCAACAGTTTTCTTTAAAATTTGTTCGAAGTTTTTCAATGATAGTTTTTGAAATGTTTCATGTCTTTGCGTGAAATAGTCCAAAAAGTCTGAATTTATAGACTGAAAGAAGACAAACGAAATTGTTAAAAAAATAAAATTAACAACTTTTGAATTAGGATCTGACACCTCAGCAGTGGTTCCTTCACAGAATAATCACTGAATAATCATATAATTCAGACCATGTATTAGCTTTTGAAATACTTCCATCAAATACTTTGAAGCAAGACAAGTTCTGAACAGGATTCACTGAAAATCATGACCAACATGAATAGTGCCAACATAATTAAACAGCTTTCTCTTTGACAGAATATTTTCAAAATTCAGTAAATTATTGATCATCTTGGCTGTTTGGATTTTGCAAACCAAATTGGTCATTTAAATATTAGTGTTATTTTTCCATGTTCTATAAATATGCTTAGTATTTAAAATGTGATCAATGTGGCAAAATACACCATTTTTGTTAAAACCGAATTGGCCTCAGTTTTGGGGCAGGTTTACATTTTGTCTTGTCTTAAAGTGTCCTTGAATAATCAGGCCTAGTGACTTAAATGCTCTTGTATGCAGATGTTGGGGTTTATTCCCATAATCCTTAGGCAGGCTGGCGACATAATCTACTGTACTGGTGATAATCTACTGAGGACATTAAAGAGTTTTTAATTTTGCATGACTTAAATGCTTATTTGTGTTTATTTCCAACTATGGGAGGACAGTCATGACGGTCTTCAGAGTTTTCTAGAGAAATTTAAGGGAAAAAAGGTCATCTGTAACATACAGGCATTGTAATATTTACAGATGGCTAAATTAATGTATAAAGTTACATGCATATACTGTAGGCACATCTGATTCAGCGGAAGCCTTTTATTCTTCAGTAAAGTGCCTATGACATTGCTTCAGGTCTTCATGTTTTATGAGAGATAAATGGTTTGAAAATTACCGTTTTCTTTTCTGTAATTCTATAGAAATCTATAGGTCATTTATAGGTTATTTTCATAATGGCACACCCATTAGTTACATAACATATTGCTGAGAATGTACTTCTAAATATGGATTTGTTTTTTGTACTTGCTTTTTGTGTTTGGTTTCTGCATCTGAATTCAGGTTAAAAAATCAATCAATTAGAAATTGCAGGTCCACACATGAAATGCACTATTAAAAAAAAACTGAGCTGAGTGCCTAAGGTCTTCAATCCTTTACTTACAGTAGTTTAACAATTTCTGTGGAAGGAATTCTGACCTTCACATGGGATTTTGCAGCACAAACTGAAAATAACAGTAGATTTTTTGTTATTTCATTTTTGTACTCTGTTAGGTTACCATTTAGCATTATGTTGTTTAGATTGTGTTCCCTGTGTGTCTGAACAAGAGCCTGATGCTTCATTATTTTTATTTTGCAACTGTTTGCAGTTGCAAATTGCCAGTGTTTGTGAAATATCCAATGCTTCTTCCTGAAATGCACTTGATCAAGGTGGTTTAATTATGCTTAAATTGCAATATGATAATCTACTGTAAACATTAAAGCCTGCTTTTTCTAAAAAAGAAAAGAAAGAAAAATGAAAATAAAGGAGTAATCTTTTCAATAGCAAATCTGTCACTCAATATTTCTATGAGTCCAGTTTGCTGCTAAAAACTATAGATTTCTTCTGGGTACTGATCAGATCCAAAATATTCACATTGTCATCAGTTTTTCTGCATATATATATTTAACTGATGGATCATTCTTTTTAAGCACAGTTTAATCAAGTCAAAAGGCTATATGACAATATGTATAACAATTGTGATATGAGGACAAGTACAAATAGGAACATCATCACCTACTGTTTACCATCATGAAACATTGCAAATAATACAGTAAATTATTCTACTTTATTTCTTTGTCATAAGAACTCTCTATGTACAGAGCTGTTGAGAGCTTTAAAGAGTATCTGAATAATGAAACCAGCTTTTTAGTTTCATTTTTTTAATAATGTGGAAGGACACAGAAACTGCAGTAATGTTAATACAGTTAATATATTACTAATTACAGTAATACTTTAGAATAAGACTTGCAAATGCCTATGAATGCATGTAAAATCTTCTATTAATACTCAAGTATACATTAATAAAGTTTTCATAGAATGAATGAGAAATGACTATTGTTAATAACAATACAGTTAATCATTGGTAGATATTAGTTACTACAAGGAATATAACCCTGTCATTTGCTTTAAATGTGTTATAGGTTCCATAGAATTTATTAAAGGAAACTGTAGCCATTAATCTAAAAATGTATTGTAAGTGATTTTAGTAGTAGTGAGTAAATCTGTAATACTAGTAGTAGAACTATTAATGAACAGAGGAGTTACTGTCAATATACTTATATAGTAAGATCTAACAATTTAGTTGTATATATATACTGGTACTTAAAAGTATCTTTTGTCAAGCAGTCAGTGTTTTATATAACAGTTAAAATAATGCAATCAAGTGCTTTGGTGTAATAGAAACATCATAGTTACCCATTGTTGCAGCTTGATAGCTTTCCCTCAATTTACAAGTGTGAACTGATAACCTCTGTTCTGGTAAATTGCTCCCCAACGATTACAAAATTTGGAGACTGGAATTATATTCAACTTCCCAGATGTGCTCTAAACAAGATCAATAGGGAAAAAAATTAGGGCATTGTTCAGATTTAGGACATTGAATATAGTTTAGTTTGATCTACAAATCACTAAATGGCTGTGAGTTAGAATGAGTAGTTAAAATACTTCATTAGGCCTATTTTCACATATGGTTATAGTGGTGGGATCCAGGCATCACAAAAAGTGGCTCATAGAAAGAAACACTTATCTTCCTGAGGAAAATGAATGATGTTGTAGATGCTAGCTTATAAACCCATTTAAATGTTCATCGGGAAGCAGGAAGTGTCCAGCAGCAGGAAGCAGTGATAAACCAAAAACATTATTTGAACTTAGAGATTGAAACAACCCAAGACATTAATAAGTTTACATTTCTTCTGGAAAAGCACATTGTCACCTGAGAACTGGTGGCTAGGAAGAAGGGATTTCTAATGAAAGGTAGTTAATTTAAATATTTAATTCCAAGGGTGCAACACAATGGCACAATCTGGGAGGGATTCTATGTTCAGAGTGTTTTTGACTACCTTACTGCAGTGAGAGCTGCATGTCTTTGCACATCCATTAATTCTACGGTTGAAAACATATGAACTACAAGTCACTAAATTGCACAAAAATCGACAGTCGAGATAATCCACACCTGCTACTTAGAGAAGTGAAAGGACTTTGCTACACTTTGTTTAAACTAATCAAACTTTACAGACAACCTAAGCAAATGACCTGACACAAGACACATCAGACTTGAGGAAATAATTATTGTGTCAGAGAAGAAAAAGAAGATAAGCATATTACAAATATTTTCACATGGAGGTGCAAAGAAGCCTCAGCCTCAGCTCCCACCATTTCATCTAAAAGACAGTTTATCTGCTAAAGTCTAAATCAATCTGAAGGGCAGAGAAGGAAACCTGAAACTTCGGGGTACAAAGAGATGCCAACACACAATTTCTAATGTACCTATTTTTACTCGAGCTCTTTTGTTCATATCATTTAGGTCATACAGTATATGTGTCAAAACAATTTTACATCCAAATGAGAATCTCTGAGGATTTGTAGCTGAAATAAGCCTCTTATAAAAATAAAAAAGCTGAACTGCACATTTTATAAATGTATTGGATTAGGCAATGAACCAAGTAAACAATGTTGTTTGAAAACTCACAGCTGCTTAAATTCACAAAAAGCCCAGAAGCCAATGCTGAGGTATTGTTTCACCTTGATAAAGAAGGCACAGTGGCTGCAGATTGCCTTTAGGTTTATACTTTAAAGTTATCTTAAACATGTATCCAGTTTAGTACAGCCATATTTCACTTTTTATGATAAAATGTTTAGGATGATTTCTGAAGCATTTTATTTCCAGTTTATCGTGAGCTTTCTTGATTAGCTTAGTGACTCGTAGTTTGTTTCAGCTTAAGATACAGTACCATAGGCTCTGTGCCTAGGTTTCTTGCTGTGCAGCATTCAGAGTCACTTCATAGTAAGGAATGCCTAGAGTCTGAAAAGCATAAGCAAGATAACAGATGAGAGGTAAAGATAAGATGAAGCTATTGGCAGTAATGGATGATCTTAGGGGAATGTCACATGGAATCTATAGTACCAGTGTTACATCATATATTCAGATCTAATTAATTGCGTTTGCAATTTTTTGTAATTTATCAATTTTATTTTAAACATACATCAAGTTTGGATATTGTCTAATTTAGATTCACTATTCAATTTGTGTACAAAAGTCTCCCTTATGAAGGTACTATGATTTTAAATGATGTTTACATATGACTGAACATATACTCTCTACAGTCTCTCCTGAAGTTCTAAGAGTCAATATGGATGAACAGTGATTGTTTAATAGCTTCTAAAGTATTTAACACTTTGTTCTGTGTTCATTATCTGAACATCTCTCCAGCTCAAACAGATTAATAACAGGAAGTCAAATTTTAGCATGCCTGTGGCTTGAATCTTAGTATAAATATCATTTAAGTAGATGTGCGTCATAAAATTATATATATAAAGTAAATCTTTTATTATTCTCATAATTCCTTTCCCCACATCTTGATATATAGTGCCAAGAAAAGAAAAAACTTTGTGAATTCCTCAGGATTGTCTTTGTTCTCATATATTTTTCACCAAAACATAATTAGGTCTCCATGAAAGTCTTCATGAAATATGATAACCTGATTAAATGTGTTACACAAAGACATAAAAAAATGAATTAAAAAATAAGCTTACACTTCTATACACTGTATATAGCGCTTTTCTGGACACTCCACTCAAAGCACTTTACAGTTAATGGGGATCCCCTCCACCACCACCAGTATGCAGCATCCACCTGGATGATGCAACGGCAGCCATAGTGCACCAGAACGCTCCCCACATATCAGCTATCAGTGGGGAGGAGAGCAGAGTAATGAAGCCAATTCATAGATGGTGATTATTAGGAGGCCATGACTGGTGAAGACCAGGGTGAAATTTGACCAGGACGCCAGGGTAACACTCCTACTCTTTCTGAAAATGCCCTGGGATTAAAGAGAGTCAGGACCTCGGTTTTATGTCTCAGCTTTTTTTTACAGTACAATGTCCCCATCACTATACTGGGGCATTAGGACCCACACAGACCACAGGGTGAGCGCCCTCTGCTGGCCCCACTAACAACTCTTCCAGCAGCAACCTTAGTTTTTCCCAGGAAGTTTCCAATCCAGGTATTGACCAGGCTCACACCTGCTGAGCTTTAGTGGGCTGCCAGTTGTGAGTTGCAGGGTGATATGGCTGCTGGGTGTTTAGCATATATTGGGATAATTTAATTAAAATGTGTTTGGATAATTAATATTTTTAATGATCACACATCAGTTGTTTGATTAAACACTTTATGTGAATGCTTAGATTCAGTATCTGGTGGCACCTCTTTTGCAGCAATGACTTCAACTAAACATTTCCTGTAACTGTTTAGCACTCTTCTGCATTGGCTTTTAGGATCTTTAGCCAATTCTTTTGCTTCATGTTGGGGACATTTGAGGGTTTTGCTCTTAGCTTGCTTCAGGTCATGTCATAACAATTCAATTAGGTTTATGTCCAGACTTTGATTTGCTAAATGTGACACAGCCATTCTGTTGTAGATCTGCTTTTGTATTTAGGATGTATTTCTGCCTAACCAACTTTAAGCTCATCTTCAGTATTTAGTTTTTTCCATAAAAAAGTGGTATTTGGTTTTTGAAACCATGGCTAAAAAGTTCTACTTTTTACTCATCTGTCAAGATAGCATTTGTCACCACAGCCGAAATGTTGTTTCTTTCCTTCTCTTTTCAGCATGGAATAAACCTTTACTTCTTGCTAGTTTCTCTTTGTTTGAAATTCAGATGGGCTGAAATGTTCTTTTTGGAGAGCAAAGGTTTTTTTTTCCTGGCTATCCTTCCATGGAAACCATTCCTGTACAATCTTGATGTTTTAGACATGAACGCTAACATTAGCCACATTGAGAGAGGCTGCAGATCCTTAGATGTTATTATAATTTTTTGGATGAACTTGTACATTGCTCTTGGGAGGTCTTGTGAGGACGACCAGTCCTGGCTAGGGCCACAGCTTTTTTAATATTTTATATATGTAGACTATCTATGTGACAATGGATGTATGATGCCCAAAGTGTTAAGAAATAGTTTTGTAACACTTTCCAGACTGATGAGCATCTACTGCTCCTTTTCATCTGAAAGCCTGTATAGTGAATACCACATTCTCAAAGTCATTATACAGAACAGCGCTGTACATATTACATATGAGATCTAATCTACATATACAGTGTACAGTATCATGATAAATGCATAAAACTCCATAACACAAGTATAATTTAAATCTACACTTAAAGCTGAAGAAAAGAGTTAGAATTTAATTACCATTGCTAAGAACAAAATCCTCTCCCCCCAACAGTATTGTAATTTGTCTTTAAGCCAAGATCTTCAATATAAGAAACTCAATATCCACCTTCATGATTAGGCATTTATTTTCCATTTCTTTATCTCTTCCAGCAAAGGTTCATTGGGTGAATATTAAAATACCACTTCAAGGTTCTACATCATTTTACACCATCCAGGGTAGCTTGTGTATGCAGCCTTCATGTTTAAGTGTCTTCACCAAGAACTCGTTTGTTATTTTTTAGGAAGATACATATTTTCCAGGTTTAGAAGCAAAATATCTAGGAATTTGTGTACATGTACAGTATGTAATGATTTGATTAAAATGAGTATTAAGTGAGTCAATGTTGTTATTTTCAATTTCTAAAAGAAAGAAGGGAATATCGTTTCCTGTTTTTTTTCTCTAACGACAAAATTACACATGCAATACAAATGTAACTGTAGGGCCGTAATGTTCTTCACAGATGAACTGTGGCAGTATATCAGTAATTATTTATCCACAGTGTGCTCTTTTAAACTCTAGATGCCTATTTCAAAGAATCTGGTATGATTAAATAGCAGACCCCAGTAAAATAAAAAAAAAGTATGATGAAGTACAAACACGGTTAAAAAGTATATTAGAAGGCTCAAGAGAGGGATTCATAATGCTACCCAATAACTACATTTTTTCAGAAAGTATTGTAACACAAATAGGACAGTAAAGTATGAAATAAAGTGTCTCAGAGGTAATGCATTTATTGGAAAAGCAAATCCCAATCTTAATCTAAAATAGTTCTTAAAAATGTTCTCTGATCAACCAACACCAGTATTTAATTAACAGTTTATTAACATTTAATGAATACACATTTGTAGAATTTCCTGAGGTCTTCAAAGCAACAACGCCTGAAGAGCTGAATAAAGTTCTTAAATTAATTCCATAATAGCATAAAAGCTAATAATGAGATGATTGAGGATATTAAGAGTTGAGAGGAAAACCTGCAGAGATGCTGACTCCTTAGGACCAGGATTGCCCCTAACCTAGACTCTAGAATACTTAGCAAACTAGTTACTGTACGTTCTCAGATTATATCAAATTAGGAAGATTAGCAGATACTGTGGAAGAGCACAGGAAATTCTAAATATTTTAGATAGAATTCAGCACTGGGTAAACACCTGGAAGACAACATACAGTATAATGTAGACAAATACAGAGCTCAGTGACATTCAAATAGCAAAAACATGAACAACTACAAACGAATGATATGTGTTGAACACTCAGGTGTTCACACTTTACATTATTTTCATTTTCTAGTCAATGTGAAGAAGCAATAAAAAGGCAAACAGAATGTTTGAACATACTATATAGTTTAGTTAAGTGTTGAACTTTAATGGATGTTATATTTAAAATGTATCATGTAATGCACTGCATTTAGAATGTTGTGTTAAAATTTGGTCACCACAGTACAAAAAAGATAAAGCTCTCTGGGATCAATCAGGTACAATCCTAATGCAAAGGAATGTCTTGGTTTCTATGTAAAAAGGACTGTTAGAAATACAGGATAAGAAATAGCTGGATCAATTTAGTACCAGAAACCTAAATCAGTTAGATGGGTCAAATTGCCTCCATTTGTTTGCAAACCTTTTCAGTCTACAGTTTGTCTACAGTAATGGTTTGTTAAACAGTATTACATACTTTGTATGTGCTATCCTAATGTTTTTTCTGTACCTTAATAAATGCAGATGTACAGTAATGTTAAAAAGTTCTGACAAACATCTTGGAGCTGAGCTACTTCAGAATGATGAACAGTGCCTGGATATTGTACATTTTAGCATCATATTTTATTTTCCATAATGTAATTTTACCATATGCCATCTATAGCAGACAATATTAATTTGTAAAAGATTGTGATGCTGTTATGAAATCAAGGCATACCTGCAGAGTTTTTAGAAAAGTTGACATCTCTTTGAATGCAAATATCTGAGTTCACCAACTTATTTTTCAGGTAAAAAAACAAATGTGCAGAGACCCTGTTGTGTCAATTAAAATTTCTGAAGAAAAAATATTAATTTCCTGAGTCATTGATTAGTATTGCAAATTGAATATAATATTTAACAAATAAATTACAGACATTTTATTAAAGCATTCAAAACATTTGCATTTTTTTGCACCAGAATAACAGAACTCTCTGATAAATTAAATAACAAGTGTGTTTAATCGGTATTTGAACTGTACAATGTTTTAAATCCCATTTAACTCAGACACAGAATTGGAGTACTGTTTTGAATATGGTTTTCTATAGTGTCTTTTCTTTCTACAGTGTCTATTTGTTAAACTGATTATTTTTAGCAACTCAGTTGGGAAAAAACAAACATACTTTTTGTTATTAAAAATGTTGGCCAAACAATTAAATAGCAAAACTAAATACAAATATATTTCTGTTTAAATAAAGGGTGAATTCCACCATGTTCGATCTTGATCTATCTAAATGAAGTTTGTAATGTGGAATACATTATTCTAAAAGGCCTTTATTGAGAAACACAACTGCTTTGCATTATTTATACTCTAGGTATATAAAGGTTAACCATCCTATTGTCCTTAAACAGTTCAATTATGCCAAATCTTCCCAAAGATGTGACATTTGAGTTTCAGCTGATTGCCAAACAACAATATTATTTGTACTCCTCTAATATAAAATAAATATTATAGTTACTATGTGGATACTGTACAGCTATCAAGTTTACTCAGCTTTTCAGAAGACTGAAGAAAATAATGTTGGCTGAGGCAGATTTGTCTGTGAAAGTGTAATGCAAGTTTGTCATTCATTATTTAAAATATGTATAATTCATATTAATTTCAAGTTAAAGTTAAACTATAACTCTGTCACAAATAGGAACTGAAATTCTTCAAAGAAAAGTGATACAGACTTTTACAGGACAAGCCAATTAGTTCCTCCACAAATGAATCCCATTCATATTTTATGCAGTACTTAGCAAGCCCAAGATTGTACTACATTTCAGGGGAAAAAAAACATTCACATGAACACACATACATATGTATACACATACAAATATGAGTACACACTGAAGGGAATTTTTGTAAAAATGTTAGGAAGTCCTCTCATGGCTGGGAATGAGTTCCACTTTGTCTTTGACACATACCTACTTCAGCATGAACATACTGCATATGAGCAAGTCTGAGCAACTATGAAAGTACTTTTTTTTGTCATCAAGTATATCAATCTTAGTAAATCAAAAACATTTTCCACTGCAAACATAAAACCATAACCATACCATACTAAGCAAGGGTTTTATACACATAATTTATTTCCAAAACACAATCGTGCATTCCTGCATCCATCGTGTTTTTAAAAGTATACTAGAGAACTACAAGCATCAACGATAAGTTAAGGTACTATAGATCCTACAATTTTTACATAGTTTTGCATGGAATGACTACAGATCCATATTAAGTCTGTCATCTAATTCATTTGCTGAATTTAACTCAGCAGGAGCAAAGAAAGTGTGCACTTCTAAATGAAAATTAAATGTTTTTATAAAATAATATTTATCCTGTTGGACCTGTCTGACACAGTACATACATGTTTATACACAAAGATGTACTGTATACCGAGACCATTGCAAAAAATCAATAGTGGACCAAAGTGACTACTTAAGTTTCTGATACTTCCTCACTCTAATAAGATGCATCGCAATAGAATATTAGAAAATATAAAACCTTTTTCAACAACCTTTCAATGACAGCCACTCCCTGTTATTAATATAGTGTATACTGTATAAGGATGCAAGATTTTAAATACATTCAGTCTATCATGATAACTGCAGCAAAGTTTACTCTTTAGAAAAATTGTTTTCAACCTTATGTTGAATACAACTACAAACTATAAAAATGTGAATATTCATAGGCTACATTTCATTAGGTTGCTCTTTTGTAGACCTCTCTAACTCCCTGATTTCTCCCCATCCTCTTCTTCTCTGTTTGAGATTGACAGATTGTATTATAGATATTGTGGCTCTTTTAATGGATTTGACATGCTTACAAAAAGCTTTTGTTTTCTGTTTTAGGCCTCAAAGACTTTTGACCTGGATTTCTTTGCTTCACCAACTAAATTGTTATTGGGGCTTTCATAAGTCTTTTTTCATATCTCTTCTAGCTTAGCGTGTGCCATTTTATATTTATAGTTTAGTTATATGTTTACTACATGCATGTTCTTGTCTACTAAACAAACAAAATCACCTGCCAGGTGTTTTCTCAGTCTTTAATTTCATTTTAATATTTTTAAATTTCAATTGTTGCCTCTGTAGGGTTTGCAAATCCTCTAATTTGATATCATCTGCAGAATTCAATAGTTTACTATTCAGGAATCTATATCATTTTTATATATTAAGAAGAGCTGTGGTCCTAGTACAAATCCCTGAGGTACTCCACATAAAGTATCTGAACTGTTTTCTATTTAATAACCAATTCTGAATCCAAACAGTGTCTCACTGAATGCCTTCCATTTGCCATTTGAGAATCAATCGTTTATAAGGAACTTTATCAAAATCTAAATACTGTAGCGAATATGCCTCTGCGCATCTCTACATGTGGAGTTCTCCCTTGTGTGGGTTCTCAGAGCCTGGAATGGGGACAGCACATGGCTGATGAACATGTCCATGTGATATGGTGGGGGAATATGCTAGAAAAAAAATTGATGTTCTACTGTATATCATCTTGCTATGTTTTTTCTAGTATCTCTAGTAAATAAAAATCAGTGATATGAAGTGCAGTCAAAAAGGTTTTTTTGTGAAACTGCATTCATATTTCATTAGTTGAAATAGGACTTTGTTACATTATAGTTAGTAACCACTGCCAGATTTAACCAAAGACAAGATTATAATGGCATATCTAAATTACAGTTACTGCATTGTAAACAATTTTTAGTTTACAGTAATCTAAATCTTAATATAATATTATTGGTGTAAACAAATAATGTGAATGCAACATTCTGTTATAACAAATACAGAGGACATAACAATGTAGTATAAATCTGTTTCACATATCTGATGTTGTCTGGGTCAGTCCTTTCAAGAGCACTTTCTTTTTAAGTGCAGGTCAGAGATGTATTCTTTGCTTACATACAGTACATTTTAACATACAGTTTATGTTCACCCTTAAGGAGCCTTATAATCTTCACTTGATCATACCAGTTTGTTTTCATTTGCATTTTATATGAAGATATCTGGATTCTGTAAGACTATAACCTACTGTGCCAAAAAAACAGCGGAAAATGTCAGGATGCTGCCTGAGGCCTAGAGGGAAAAGATGTAAAAGCTTGAGACAAATCTGGCATCAGACTCCAATCTGTTGTGTAGAAATGACAGAATATCTTAACTTGAATGTCTGCCCGACTCATGTTGCTTCCTCCTGTCACAATAATTATAAGATTCTGCCAATTAAAAATAATGTCAGCTTAGCTGTGCCCTAGAAAGCATTAGCACTGATACCATGCATTCAGAATTCCGATAACGAGCTTCTGTTCCACAACATTTAGTCCCTCCAGCCTGTTTCCAATCCCATGTCCTTTAGTCTTAATTACAACTCATTGCTGTTAAAGGTTTAATTATCTTTAATATGCTTTTTAAAATTAAAAAAAATCAATCAAGCCAAGAGCATAAGTTGTCTCAAAAATGTCCTGAAGTCTGTCCTCTAATTTGTCAATAGGACATTTATTAATGGTTTCCAAGGTTTATCTTCTTTTAGTCCACCTTAGGGCACTCATAAAATTAACCTAAATTAAGAATATAAATTCATAATCAACAGATTAAAGTATATTTCAAACTTAAAAAAAAAAGCACATCATTTGAATATTGGTAAATTGATATTCTGCTACAAATATATGCCTTCCTAAGAATATAAATGCACAGTACATACTGTATAGACAACATGAGTGAATATTATTTTACATCTCTTTTAATCTCATAGAAATATTACTCTCGACTTTGACATGGTTTTGCTGACAAATACTACTTCATTGTTAATAATAATAATTGCTTACACTTATATAGAGCTTTTCTGGACACTCCACTCAAAGCGCTTTACAGGTAATGGGGACTCCCCTCCACCACCACCAATGTGCAGCCCCACCTAGATGATGCAACAGCAGTTATAGTGCACCAGACCGCTCACCACACATCAGGTCTCAGTGGGAAGGAGAACAGAGTAATGAAGCCAATTCATAGATGGGGATTATTAGGAGGGCATGATTGGTAAGGGCCAATGGGAAATTTGGTCAGGACACCAGGGTTACACCCCTACTCTTTTTGAGAAACGTCCTGTGATTTTTAATGACCGCAGAGAGTCAGGACCTCGGTTTTACGTCTCATCTAAAGGAAGGCTCCTTTTTACAGTATAGTGTCCCTGTCACTATACTGGGGCATTAGGACCCACATAGACCGCTGGGTGAGTGCTTCCCGCTGGGAGCTAACCAGTGCCAGCAGCGGGGCAATAATTACAAGTAGCAGTATTTAAGCCATTCTAACCCGCTTCTTGCTGCTCGGTATTGAGTCTACTGATTGAGAGCTCTACCTCACATTTACTGTGAACTTCATTTATTGGATACGGAACCCCCTTTTGCCTCTCGACCTCAGACCTCGCCTTCTGTTTTGGATTGTTTGCTTCTCTCAGTACTTCCTATATTTTGATCTACCTTTTGCCTTTCGACTACGATCTCACCTGACGTTCCGGTTTGTTCGCCAGTCTCAACATCTACTTATTCCTGTGTCTGCACAGGATCTGCATACCTTTTCATTGGAGATTCCTTACAGAATACTGAGCCCCAAGATGGATCCAATGGACGCTCAAGCTTTTCCTCCCTCCTTCAGTATCATTCCCAAGCCCTCTCCCAGCTTCAACTGTCAGTATAGCATCTCACTAATCATGTCGCCTGGCTTTCATCCCCTCCTATATCCCTGGTTCCCTCACCGTCTCCTGTAACATCTTTCTCCCAAGCCTCTGCCCCGCACTCCGCGATCCTGCCCACCACTCCCCCAACCTTACCATTTGTTCTCCCCGAGAAATACGACGGTAATCCATCGGGTTGCAGAGGCTTTATTGCTCAGTGTTATCTGGTATTTCAGTTGCATCCTGAGCGTTTTCCTGCTCCTCGGGAGCAGATCGGATCTGCTTCAACAGGGCGACAGACCACTACAAGATTACATGGCCGAATTTCAAACCCTCGCCTTGGAGTCTGCCTGGAACCCGGAGGCTCTGGTCTGTCTCTTCTGTAAGGGTCTCTCGGAGGAGTTGAAGGATCACCTGGTGCTCACGCCAATTCACACCCTGTCCCTTGATGTGGCAACCTCTCAGGTTGTTGAATTGGACACCTGCATTAGGATTCGGAGAGCAGAGAAACACCCTGGAAGCAGACCTGTGCGTCCGGAGGGGTCGCTCCCTTCACTGCCTGCTCTGCCTCATGCCCCTCTTTCCTCACAAGAAAAGGAAATGTGCCATCGGGAGGGACGGTGCCTGTACTGCGCTTCATTTGATCATCTACTTGCTGCTTGTACTTCAAGTACACCATATGCACCTCGAGCCCTCCCGCAGCCTACAGCTAAAGTTAATGGTGCCGTTTTTTCTCAAGTCTCTTCTGGGTCTCTTTTTCTGGCGGAGCTTTCATGGTCTGATACTCATCTTCCCCTGCCAGTTTTTGTTGACTCAGGTGCAGAGGGGAACTTTGTAGATGCCTCTTTTGCTAACCACTGGAATATCCCTCTGGTGTCTGGTGTCACCCCCGGTCAGCATTCAAGCATTGGATGGATCTCTGCTCACTCCTGGTCAAATCACCTGGCAAACCATCCCCCTCTCTCTCTTACTCCTGGATTCATCTGCCTACCCACTAATCCTGGGTCTTTCCTGGCACAGAAAGCATGATCCTCACATTTCCTGGGCCAGGAATGAGATCATCGCCTGGAGCCACGCCTGCCGTAACACTTGTTGTCGCCCCCCTGTCAAGGTTTCCACTGCAGTAGTTCCCATGAAAGGGCAATCTACCATCCCACCCCAATATGTGCACCTGAAACAGGCCTTTGATAAGCAGAAAGCTTTTTCGCTTCCCCCTCACCGCACCTGTGACTGCGCAATAGAATTGCTAACAGGAACCCTCCCACTCAAAGGACGCATCTACCCTCTAACTCAGACAGAGAATCAAGCCCTGCAAGACTATATTAAGGAAGCCCTGGATTCAGGCTTTATTCGCCCCTCCTCATCCCCAGCCTGTGCCGGGTTTTTTTTTCATTGGGAAGAAGGATGGCTCCTTGCGGCCGTGTATTGATTACAGAGGGCTGAACTCCATTACAGTTAAACATCACTACCCCCTGCTTCTAATTCCAGCAGCTTTGGAGTCCTTACGGGAAGCCTCCATCTTCTCAAAACTAGACCTGTGGGGGGCTTACAATATAATCAGGGTACGGGAAGGGGATGAGTGGAAGACGGCCTTTATGATCACGCACGGGCATTATGAATACCAAGTCATGCCCTTTGGCCTCCTTAATGCCCCGGCGGTCTTCCAGTCCTTCATGAATTACATTTTTAGGGACATTATTGGTAACTTTGTTTTGGTTTATCTGGACAACATTCTGATTTTTTCCACCAACCCTCAGGATCATGTCCACCACGTCCAGGAGGTGTTGTCCAGATTGATTGACAATAAACTCTACGCTAAGCTTGAGAAGTGTGTCTTTCATGTCTCTAAGATACACTTCCTGGGCTACATTATTTCTCCCCTGGGAGTGGAAATGTACTCAACTAAGGTAGTGGCTAATAATGACTGGCCTGTCCCTTGAAATCTGAAACAGATCCAACGCTTTCTGGGTTTTGCCAATTTTTATAGGCGCTTCATTGGGAACTTTAGCTTCGTCGTGGCGTCCATCACAGCCTTGACCCGTAACAGACCTGGCCTGGGTAAATGGAACCCAGAGGCTAACAAGGCTTTTCTACACCTGAAGCATCTCTCAGCTCCACTTCTCCATCACCTGGATCCCTCCCGGCCTTTCGTGGTGGAGGTTGACGCCTCTGCCTATGGGGTTGGTTCGGTCCTCTCCCAGCACCATGGAGAAGGGCACATTCTACACCCATGTGCCTTTTTCTCTAAGAAGCTCTTTCCTGCCGAAATTAATTAAGACATGGGTAATCGTGTCAGTAGTGTTACAGTGGGGTCATGACTCCCGGCTTGTGGGTCACTCTGGTATCAGACGCACTCTGGACCTCCCAACCAGGGACTTCTGGTGGCCTACCATGAGAGCTGATGTCGCCGATTATATCTGAGCATGTCTGATCTGCGCCAGAACCAAGACCCCACGTGTCATGAAAACTGGTCTCCTTCACCCCCTTCCGGTCCCCTACCACCCTTGGTCCCATATCGCGGTGGACTTCATCACTGATCTCCCCAACAGTCAAGGCAATATGGTAATAATGGTGGTCTCCAATCACTTTTCCAAATCTGCCCATTTTGTCCCTCTCCCAGCATTACCCACAGCCCAGGAAATGGCGGCGTTGTTTGTCCAGCAGATCTTTCGTATAAACGGTTTGCCCAGGGATGTGGTCTCAGACAGGGGCCCCCAGTTTGTCTCGGCCTTTTGGAAAGCCTTTTGTCAAGCTCTGGGGACCCATGTGTCTTAAACCTCTGAATATCACCCTGAGGCCAATGGACAGGTAGAAAGAACTAACCAAAGCCTCCTTTCCTTTCTTAGAGCCTTCACCTCCTCTTCACAGGATTATTGGTCGTTGCTGCTTCCCTGGCCAGAGTATGCCCACAACTCCCTCACATCCTCCTCCACAGGACTCTTTCCCTTCTTATGTTCTCTATGATATCAACCCTCTCTCATTCTAGACACCCCTCCGGTTACGGCAATCCCTTCACTGCAACAATATATTTCAAAACTGCAGAGGACCTGGAAAGTGGCTAGGACAGCCCAGATCACTCCAGTCACCTATCGTCTCCCACTTCCCCCCACATTCAGAATCCACCAGTCCTTCCACGTCTCTCTCCTGAAACTGTTCCACCGCTCCCCAGCCTCGCCCACCACCCCCACGTACTATTCAGGGGCGTATACGGTCCACAAGATCCTCGGCTCAAGATCGCACTGTGGTACCCTTCAGTATCTTGTGGACTGGGAGGGTTATGGCCCAGAAGAGAGATCTTGGGTTCCGGAGAGGGAAATTTTGGACCCGGCACTCATCGACGCCTTTCACAGTTGCTTTCCCCAGCGGCCGTCTCGTGCGTCGGGAGCCGCCCGTTGGGGGGGGGGGTACTGTCACGACCGCCAACCTGCCCAGACCAGCCCACAAGAGAGCTAACCAGTGCCAGCAGCAGGGCAATAATCACAAGCAGCAGTATTTAAGCCATTCTAACCCACTTCTTGCTGCTCGATATTGAGTCTTCTGATTGAGAGCTCTACCTCGCATTTACTCTGAACCTCGTTTATTGGATACGGAACCCCCTTTCGCCTCTCGACCTCGGACCTCGCCTTCTGTTTTGGATTGTTTGCTTCTCTCAGTACTCAGTACTTCCTGGATTTTGATACCTTTCGCCTTTCGACTACGATCTCGCCTGACGTTCCGGGTTGTTCGCCTGTCTCAACATCTACTTGCTCCTGCGTCTGCACAGGATCTGCATACCTTTTCATTGGGGATTCCTTACATAGTCTTTCCCAGGAGGTCTCGCATCCAGGTACTTTCACTGGACTCACACCTGCTTAGCTTCAGTGTGTTGCCAGTTGTGAGTTGCAGGGTGATATGGCTGCTGGCACAGTTAGTAGTTAGGTTAGTGGTGTAAACACTTTTTAAATTTGACCTCTAGTATAACCTCTAGTATAAATGACTCAGTAGATTTCAGATTTTTCTGAATAATTATTCATATATTAGAAAGTGTGAAATCTGAAAGCATTTTGAAAACAAAGCCACAGTAAGGTAAATGCTAAAATGCCTTTCATGGTTATATGAATTTCACAAAGCCCACTTAAATTTGTATTCTATTTCTGATTTTTCTGCTTATAAGGTCACAGAAAAGATCAAGGACATGGCTATTGAGATTGGGTGTTCTCTCTGCTTCATGGCACACAATCTTGCTGTAGTGTTTTATCACTCTGACATCAGCTTCAGGGATGTTTATGAGAGCCTGTTTATAATATTTAGATGCTGATGTCTGTTGTATTGGAATAAACTGAATAAAATAAAATAAACTGTCTTGAAGTCATAGTTTAAACCAACACTATATATTTCACACACTATATATTTTAATATATATAACACAACAAAAGGAAAAATTTTCATTTTTACATTATACTGTATATTTTTAGAACTTCATGCTTCAAATAAAATCTCATGGAAGTTATTCAAGCTTGAAACGTTTTCCAATTAGTATCAGTGTTTTCTGGAAGTTAAGGGGCTAAGGGGCATCTGGTCTCTCAAATCTTTATGCCCAGAAGGTACCAAATATTATAGTCACAAGAAGGATCTGGAATATCATTCCCACAGAAAAAGAAACTATTCAGTCTTAAAACATTTATGAAGAACACAATTTGAAATTCATACAGAATATAGTGGATCTCTATGTATAGTTTCATTAATATTTCTGAATGACTGGAAGGAAAATCACAATTGGAGAAAGGTTTACTTAATTATTCAAATATATCCATCTCCTTCCCCAAAGGAAAATCTTGCATTGTCTTAAAAAGAAATTTGAGATACAGCTCTTTACATTCAGTGTCTATCCCACAGCACAATGAGAGAGAGACTTTAGTCTGTACTAGACAGTGTTGCTACAGTTTTGCTTCAAACATTTACCAACAAGGAGACAATGTTGATGATTGCTTCATTTCGCACATCATGTTTTGCTGCTCAACAAAATAATCTGTCTTTATTTTTATTCTGATTACAGTTATCTGTAACCCATCATTTTTTCCATTTAGTAAACATAAAGACAGTATTTTTGTGACTTGACTTCTTGTGATAACATAACAGTTTAATTGCTTAATAAGACTCAGAACAATTACTGATTTATTGTCCAAAGCGATAAACATTGTTTTTGTTTAGTCAAGTGTAATTATGATATGCAATTATTAATTTACTATTTTTATGCAAGCCTTCACAATTTTTAAGGAATTACGCAACGTTTAAAACAGAAACACCTTTTCTGACTACAGTATAGCTTAAAATTATCAACACATTCAAACTGCCTTTAGAAAAGAAGATTCATATTAACATTAGATGAAATACAACATCATAATAAACACCCTCACATTACACGTTTGCTGCAGAAACAGTGTCGTTGTCTTACAAAGGTTTACCACTGCTGCATGAAAACAAACTCAGAATTCTAGTCCCATTCTGGCAGAAAAGTTCTCTGGGAAAGTGCTTGTTCTTGTGCTAATGCACAATCAGGAGCTATGACATTTGTCATAATGTTGCCAATTTAGGGCTACCTGATGGATGTTCTCAGGTGTATATATTATGATTAAGTTCTTTAGTTACTATAAACTATATTTACTGCAGGGTTCAACAATCTCTCAGCTGATCCATCTCAGTTTGTCGATCCTTGTTATACTTGGTTGACTGGGACAACTGTAGAATCTGGTAATAGTGAATTGATGTACATTGAACTCTTTCCATCTGTAGAATTGACTAGCATGTTCTTTCACTTGCAAGAAGCTATGACATTGCTGTAGTGTGATTAAAACCAGAAAATGAGTGAGACTTCCATGTTGATCTCTTATTTTTGATCATGTGCAAAGTCACAAAAGTGCTCTTTGTATCAGGAATACAGTATGCTGTCACTTCCTCTCAGGAGCTAACAAACAAAAGAAGGAACGGAATGAGACTATAATCAGATAGGTTAATTGAGCTGTATAATCTGCATTTCAAAAGTATTATGTTAAGATTTGTTACTAATTTCACTGGTAAAAGTGCTGTATTTTTGGATAAACACTGTACTTAAGTACAGTACTTAAGAAATTAAATCCTTTTCAACCAGTATCTTTCTGATGAAATAAAAAGAACTCTGTAGGAAAGAAGTTAAAAAAAAACTTTGCTAATCTCTCTGAGACCATTCATATTTGCAGCATTGACTAGATTAATTAATTTAATCAAATTTGCTTGTAAAGCAAAGTATATACTGGAATTTTCTAGAGACATGCATACAGAGCAATTAGCAAAGGTTGTTTAAAAGTCACTTTTAAAGACTTCCATTGAGATGTATAGATGGTTTTTAATTTCCTGATTATGATATTTTAACTAAGGGATGCAAATCCAGAAGGACACATCAGGCAATATTCATTCACCAAGGGAAGAGTGTGCTAAATTGGAAAAAATGACCTTGACAGAATTAATTTTTGCCATGCCTTCAGAAAAAAAGCCTAGAATGTTTACACAATTACAGGAAAGCTCTTTTAATATGAATGACAACTTGACAATGATTAATTATGTTAATATTTACTTGGAGCTGTGTGGTACATTATAGTGTGATTAAAGAGTTTCTCCTCTTCCACTGGTCTTGTTTGCATTTAATTCCCTGAATGTGAATTTGACAGTTGCTATAAATTAGGCATCTTCTCAAGAATATTAGGAACAATAATCAGATTTAGATTTTGATATAGTTAGCTAAATTGTCAAGATCATAGATGATCCTCCATACTAGGAGGCTTAACAAACACTTGAAGCTGAAAAATTATTTTACAGGAGAACACCATGGTTGATTTGTTATGGCTGTCACTATTACAGTATTGTAATCTTCATGAAAAAAAATCTAAATAAAATGTTACTTTAGTGCATTTATTCCAGAAATTACTTGTTGTTGACAATATCTCTAAATTTAATTATAAACGACTAATGAAATATTTAACACTCTCAAAACAATGTTACTAACTCAGAAAAAAATAAATAATTCATTGACTAGTGGTTCCCATGGACTTTTTATACAGCCCACTGTGGTATTATGTATATGTTACACATACTGTTCTTAGAACACATCCTATATATGGGCATATATTAAATAACATGGTTATGACATTTAGGAACTTGAAATATAATGACTTTTAAATGTTTAATCATTTTTAAAACCTAAAGTTTGGGGTTTTATGCCAAATCCCACCTTCATTACAATATAATTAGTAAGAGACTTACTGAATATAAACGATACACAAAAACAGTAATTAATGTGCCATTTTGTTATTATCTTTTATCAACAGATCATTAATAGTAACAGTCAAAATACAATGAAAGTTGTGTACATTTTCTTTATTGCCTGATAATTTTTCGTTCTGTATTAATTCCCTATAAATTGAATTGAATTAATGTTTAAGCAATTGGAAAGGACAGATCTCAGTATGGGGGGCAGTGCGGTATCTCTGGGGCTAAGGATCGGTGCCTGTGGCTGGAAGGTTGCCAGTTTGTATCCCTCGGCTGGCAGAGGAATCCTACTCCGTTGGGCCCCTGAGCAAGGCTCTTAACCCCAACTGCTCCAGGGGTGCCTTATAAATGGCTGACCTTGCACTATGACCCCAAGCTTCTCTCCCTGTCTCTGTGTCTCATGGAGAGCAAGTTGGGGTATGGGAAAAGACAAATTCTTAATACAAGAAATTGTATATGGCCAATAAGGTGATCTTAATGAGCGATGCCAGTGGTAGTGCCAGCTCTGTTCCATCATATTAGGAACTCTTATTACGTTCACAGTGAATTGCACATATTATATGTTCAGACCCTTGCACAGTTTTCACAGTTTTTCTTTAAAGCTTGTAGTCATTACACTTTGAACTAGTAATTAATATTTGTTCTATACACCACCTTCTCCAAACATTCAAAGCAAAAAAGAAAGTTATAAAAATGGAAAAGTCATGATTGCATTTGTATTCATACCTTTTCCTGTGGAAAACCCAAATTTAGGTATACATCATTACCTTAACAAGACACACAACTAGTTAATTGGCCTCAGTGTGCAACGACTCTTGATTTCAAAATAATTACATCTAAATAAATACACATCTGGGGAAGGTACATCAGTCTGGCTGCAAATTTCAAGCAAAGATTCAACAATGATAACAAGGGTATGAAACAGCAATGATCTTTCAAAACAACTAAGGAATAGTTATATAAAGAAAAAGACCAAAAGAAGAGTTTAAAAACATTTCTAAGATCTTTAATATCTTTTTGGGTATGGTCAGGTCATTTATTAACAAGTGTAACATATCCAGATTCTGAAAGACCATGCTGTCCATGATCTATAAAATTTCCATGAAATTTTCCATTCATATTTAAAATCTTAGAGAATGTGATTGCAAACCAACTACTTGATTTCTTTATGTCAAATACTATTTATGAAGGTGTTCAGCCTTGTTTTCACTATGCTCATTCAGTAGCACTGAAATGCTTCTGTTTTGGACACACATAATGTTACAATTCTTTCAGATACCTTATCTGGTCTCCAGCTGTATCCTTTCCTGGTTCAATTTGATTCCACTAAGCATGTTCATATTTATCACAAGATGTGTGCAGGGTTCTATGCTTCCACTAGGCTACATCATGGGGAAACATAATATAAACTTTCAACTGTGTCAACAGCATGACATTGTATTTGTCATGAAACCAGAGCCATAAAAAGTCCATAATCCCACTTTAGAGATGTAAAAAAAACATGACAAGCAATTAGCTTATGTTAAATTCAGGTAAAATTGAGGATTCACTATTAGGAAAAAATAACCTTTAACTGTCTAAATTAAGCATAAATGGCTGTAGTCTGAGCCCCAATAATTCAAAATATTCCGATGAACAGTTTGATGAAGAACGTGTTTGATTCACATGTAAACAATATGTCTCGAGCAGCTTTTCTGTATCTTAGAAACATCTCAAAGAAAAGATTTCTTTCAACACAGAAACATCTCAAAGAAATATATCTCTCAAATACAATAATTGGCT
Source organism: Atractosteus spatula (assembly GCF_055471065.1). Taxonomy (NCBI): domain Eukaryota; kingdom Metazoa; phylum Chordata; class Actinopteri; order Semionotiformes; family Lepisosteidae; genus Atractosteus; species Atractosteus spatula. The sequence goes on along the minus strand of NC_142714.1, from coordinate 563,786 downwards.
TTCTGACATTTTTGCATTCTGACATTTTTGCATTAGTTTCCTAAATTGACCAAAACCAGTATGTCTTCGAATTCTACACAAATGGACAATTTACAGTAAGAGCGACTTACTGTATAAAACCTGCCGGATTATGGCAACCCAAGACCAGTAATGCCCACCTCTGCCCAATGGATTTGATCTCAGAAAACATAAATCCTAAATAAATCCTAAATTTGAAGGATGGCTAAAAAGTGTTTTCTGTAGGAGAAGAGTCAGCCTTGATCTACATTTAAAATACAGAAGGAGCCTTTAGCTTATATCCTTCAGGGCATTTTAATAACTTATCTTAGTGTAGCTTTGTTCTTAGATGACAGAGTCTCTTAATTAAAGTAATGAGCACCAAATATAATTTATTATTTGGCTGCTGCTTTTGGATACTGAGAAAACTAACAATTTAATTTGTTCTAGACATCAGGGCTTGGCTGTTGTCTGTACATTGTGCTAGTAATGATATCACTATTCTGAAATGAATATAAAAGCAGAAATGGCTTTTTTATAAACACCCACATCTTCCTGCAATTTATTCAGATTTTTACATTTAAAGTGAAAACATAGTTGAAGCAAATCTAAATAACATTGGAAAATCTGTAAAACTGCAAGTTATCTATTAGGTACACATCATTATTTTGTGTTGTACATTAATATGGAGCACACTGCCATCTATGGGTTTAAATGGTTGTTTTTACTTGTTGTACAGTTTAACAATACAATACCTTTTCTGAACTGTGCTTTTTAAAGAAAGCAAAGCAAAGTTTTGTTTGCAAATGCATACAGTATGTTGCTGATTTTACTGTAAATGATGGTATGAGTCAGAGTTGAGTCATTTTAGTGAGAAAGCTGTGATTTCAATTGGATTATAAAACTATTTTAACTATGCAGATATAAAAAGATGTATACAAAACCAGAAACCATAACCTAACACCTTACACACAGAAGAGTGCTTTTCTCATTAAAACAAGTAGCTATTAGTAGTAGATGGATCTGTGCTGTGTTCAGAAGTAATTACTCTGGGTGTAGCTTTCAGAGTACCTATCATGGTGTCTTTGAAAGGTGGGAGTACCTAGCAGAAGTCCTGAGCTGAGAGGGAGCATTGCTGACAACCATGCTATAGTGTAACCCAAGGATCACGTCATCACCTAGATATCTTCTTCTGGATTATTCATCCAAGACATTTATTCCAAATGCACAAGTAATATGGAGGAGTTCACATAAAATAGAGAAATGATCAAACCTTCCAGTCCCTTAAGGTTGTGATGCTTTTGGTAACAAGATTTTCAAATCTAGAGAAATTACACATCGATGACAGAGTAACTGGGAGTGGAAGGAGTAAGACTGATTTAATACTTTAAGAAAGAAATTACAATTTCCATGCAGTGAAAAGTATGCTAACATCTTCAGTAATATAGTATTTGCACATGAGAAATGAAAAACTCTAAATTGGCTTCACAAATTAATCTACTGGTGACACCTAGTGAAGCAGAGAAGTACAACAGATGCTTCTAGACCCATATTATTGAAGCACAACTGAATTACTGGGTAGGGAACATCAGGGTGAAATATAAGAATATAGTCAGTGTTTAACACGGATATACAGGTCAAAAGTATACTAAAACACCCATTTGGAAACAGAAGGTATTTTCCTGGCCATTATAAATGAGACAGTAGAGGCTCACTGCAAGCTTTCTGTGATTCATCCATGCCTTTTCTCTGTAAATGAAACCTTCTTGTTACAGTGTTCATTCAAGACACTGCGTAGTACCTCAGCATGGTCTACTGGCCATGAGATTAATCACTGTAACATTTGACTTGTGGTTCCAAAGTTGACAATTAATATTTAAAAGTATTAACAGTGTGAGCATTGTTAGTCATATAAACAATCCACACTTTTCTGCTTTTCAAATGTGTAAACTAATGTAATGAGATGTAATGAGATCCCCACACCGGGACAGCATAAAGAAATGTGACCAGGATGTTTCCCCTGCACTCCCATATGAGACATGCCATTTCTGGACAAAGTGAATAGCAGATGAGTCAGTGAAAGTAGGTCAGAATGTGCCATTAACACAGAGGCTTGTAGACAGCCATTTTACATATCTACAGGACATGAAAGCTAGATTGCCATAGGTATACGGACCAGATTGTAAATCATTCATAATGTGCAAGAGCCTGCATTGTACCTTGTATCCAACACTGTTTGAGAAGGAAGATATGTTCACAGCAATCATGGTATACTTAAAATTGTCTGTTCTATTAAGTATTTTTAACGTTATAGCTTACAACAAGTTACAGTAATATTTCAAAAAATGTTTCCTTTGATAGAATCCATATTTGGGAGTGGCAAAATAATGCTGTTTAGTACCATTCACTCAGATCCAATTAGGAAACCATTAGTAAAGTACATATAGAGAGGAAAACCCTTCTTTTAACTCTGGCAGAACAGGCCAATTTTTGTTTCTGTAGAAGTGAGTACAAGAGCATTACTGTGTATTTCACCTCCTTGTCTTTCCAGTTTGCACTGATCCTTTTAAATAGTTTGCACTGATCATTTTAAATAGGTAATGTGCCTTTAAGAAGTATCAGGTTTGATGCTACATTTTGATCTAATTCATTAAGAGCTGTATAGAGTATTAGGTGATATGTAGAAAGCTTAGAAAAATCTAGCATTGATGGGCCATGGGGTGAATGCAGAGTAATGTGGATTTATTTATTGCATCCTTGAACCAATGAATATGAATGATATAGGAAAAGTATGATGGCGTGCTATCTCTGAGCTTAATCAATCACCTGTTTAATTGATGTGCTGTGTCTGTACCCAATAATATGCATACCATTTAATCACTCTATGACACCTACTAACGGTAACAAATTCATACAGTTTATGATAAACAAGCCTTTGAGACTCATTTACTGAAAGAGAAATGTAGTTAAATAAGAAAATAAATATGTAATTGCTTTTCCTAATCTAGACTAGAAAACTGCTACTGTACAATGTAGTGTCACAATTATTATACAATAGTCAGATAATTTACAGAGATATAATTAGAGGTTCTAGGGAAGTGAAGAGGACATTTCTCTCCGCCTACTTATCTATTTTTAATCTGACAAGATCCCAGGAGCTTTGGGCATGAAGGAATCCCACAGAAAATACCCTCTGTTTCATCTGTAAGAAGAACTTGCCAGGCGCATTTGAGACAGAACACATATACATCAAGCAGCTACTCTTTGCAATATTTTTTCCTACAAATTCAAATTAATTATTGTGTATGTTTTGTGTATGTGTCTATTGTAGAAGTATAATAGTATCCCATGACAAACATTAGTATAGACAATGTCTCTTATCAGCTCTTTTTAAAAATTCAACAGCCCCCCTGGGAAAAATAAATAGATGATTTGAGCTATCATGTGTGCATGTATAATAATGATTATTTTAATTTACTTACAGCACGAACTTAACACCAGGTTCACCTCATCTGTATATTGCGCCCACTGCTCCTCTGTTCTTAAGAAAAATGAAATTCTTTAAATTTTCTAGAATACATGACAGGCTGTAAACTCCTATTATATCTTTCATTATAATGAAAACAATTAACAAAACCTGTGTTATCACATCTCAGTTTTAGGATATTCTTTTACATCCATTCTGAAATATTAAAGAAAAAGTAGGTTTTGGATAAAATTATTTATTCACAATCAATATGACAACAGGTTTTCCCGAACACAGCAAGAAACTTTCTGACCAAGGGGTAACATTTAAATGCTGAACAGTAGAGGTCCTGAGAACAAGCCTCTGGAAATACTACATACTACAGTAGTTACTGTATATCAGATTTGAACCCTTTTATTCTAAAAGACTATAAGATACACATATATACAGTATGTTGCTTAGCTGGAAAAATAAAATCATGAAAACATTTTTTAAACATCCAAAATATCTACCTGTAAGTAATTAATCTCTTTAATCAACCTATTTTAAGTAACATTTCTGGCTATAACCAAATATACAACTTCTTTGACACTAAATTAGTATCTATAGTAATGTATTCCTTATTTTTTCTAAGCAGCTTTCATTGATCTTTTAAAATCTATTAATTTTTAAGATCTCTAACACCTTCATTGAAAAGGTATTATAAATGTAGTAACAGGGTACAACAACTTTCATTTCAAAATTTCAAAAGAGAAACAAGCACACAATCTGGCAATACTGAGTTGTTTGTGAACACCAAAAAAGCTATGCATTTTTCCTGCCAATAAACTCATAACTTTCACATACTGTATTTCACATTGTTTCAATTTTTGTTTTTACATTCAGTTTTCCAGCCTCTTTAAAAATCAGGAAAATGGTATTCTGTTATATTGACCAAGACAGAGAATGCAGTCCTTAGTATCTTATATTAGTATCCACCTAAATATCTGTACAATATTGATTTAATTGTGACGTGTGGTTATCTTATGCTAATATTACATGAGACAAAGTTATAAAAGCCTGCTCATTAACATCAGATCTTCTTGTTATTTAATGTAGGAACATCATGAAATAAAAATTATCCTTATGAAGTTAACAAAATTATTCTCTTAAAATATTTTATTAGAATATACTATATAGTATATGAGAATATCTGAAATATTAATATATGAAATATACTATTTAGTATATGAAAAAAGATAAGGGTGCAAAAATGTTAATGTGAAACCAGTATTTTAGATTACTATCAAGTATAATATATTCCTCTTGGGAAATTACTTTAAAATTTCCCTAAGACAACATGACATGGTTTGTTGTGTGCATGAAAATAATTAATTAGTGTATAAAAGAATATTTCGAGAAAGTTAGTAGATAGCACACCATAGGCACTCCTATAACAAAGCATCACAAGAACAAACCCAGACAACAGTAGTCAAGACCTCTCTCAGTTTTGTTTGTCTGTAAAAAAAATGCAATCCTGAACAGCACAACTATAAAATGTTGTTGCGTTATTAGGTTCAGGGGTTCAGATGTTATAAATCAAGAACAACTGCCATGATATAAAATGTAGGAATTATCTACATTTTTAATACTGCTTATTAAGCAACATTACTAGGCTTTCAGTGTCATTGTTTGAAGAAAACTAATGTTTTATGTTAATAATAAACCTTAAGAAAGAATATTGATTTTTTTTCATTCTTTTCAGAATTTACCAGATAGCCAGCAACAAGATAAAGGTTTAAAACATTTCAGTTAGATGTTTTTTGAGATGGCCCCTTTTAAATGATTAAACTTTACTCTAATTAAATTAATATCCCTATACAATTCATTATCCCTTTGTACTCAGTTTCTTCACCTTAGTATAGCTTTACATTAATTCAAGTGAAGGTCCAATGATAAGAACAGTGTGCAGCATCAGGTTATTGTAAATCATTTTACCACTTGGAGGCAAAGAACGATTAGAGAGAACACTAGTGCAATTGGACAAGTTCCAAAACATTCAGCTGTTCAAGTCATTGTGGCTGTTCAATAGAATCCGATGATCTTGAGAGTTGTTAATGAAAAGCCTGATACTCACACAGTTCAATTCTTTGTGCTATACTACTTTGACAAATCCTTTTGTTATACATTTTCTTGACATGAAATAGTGATTGATTTTATTTCTAATAACTACAGTATGTGCCTTACTGAAACATTTCATGTAGTAGGGCAATCAATTAAAGCATCTGCAGATGGTAAAATGCAATGCATTCTTTTTTATTAGGTATAGTAAGGTTAATAATAAGGCAGATGATCTGTATTACTTAAGACCTGGATGATGAACAAAACAACTACCTTAAAAACATTCTCATTCTCTGTCTTGGCCAAAACAAACCTCCAAACACATTGTTTAGAACAATGTAAGATATTAGATATTTTGCACAACTCATCAAGAAAGCATTCTTGCACTCATCTTATGCAGTGAATCAGCACCAGCGCTGCTCAAATGTAGGCAGATTGCAGCTGTTAACTGCAGCTGAGATCATGAAATCTGATTACCATGGCGAACATGGCGGTAACAGTTAGCCCTAGAGATCTTTTTCCTGAACAATAGATCCCAGCTAACGGGGGATTCCCAAGTGTTTTCAGGTCAGCCAAAATATACAGTCACTATACAGTACTGTAATTCCTCCATCATGCCCTGGTCATCCATGCTAGGCGTCTTAACCATCTAAACTGGCTGCTCTTAAACCAGGATCAGCCGTTCCTAACGGATAGCTATGTTTTCAGCCTACAACAGAGAGCAAGCACATTTCTACCACTTATAACCTTTACCTTGTCTATTACCCAGAATTCATGACCAAAGCTGAACATGGAGGCATAATTGTAAACCTGTAAACCAAAAGCTTTGTCTCAGATCTCAGCTCCTGCTTTCCCACCACAGACCAGCACATCCAGACAAATCTCATCTGCCCCTTCTACTGCATCACTAAGGCAACAGCGAGAGATCTGATCTCACCTAAGGTTTGAAGGATGTATCTTCTGTGTTGAAAAGCTCCTTCATACTCTTGATATCCTTAGTCAAGGTCAGTGTTTCACCACCCTTGCTGGGAACATTCCTGGCAATAAATCACGACAGACAGCTGTTATTGTCCACTACTTGAATGCTTTTAAATGCATGTGTACATATGTATAGTCCCAGGAATTAAGTTGTAAACAATGAATGTTATATTTTGATGCTTCTTGGCAACAGCATTGATAAGTCCAAGGAAGAACAATCCCCGCTACTGTACATTATGCCAGAAATCTTTAATCAAAATTGTTAAACAATAACCAAAGAAAGAGCCCTGATAACACCTTTTCTCTTCCAATGGAATTGTATTTTCTGAATTTCTGAATATGTCATAAGGTGTTATGCAACAAACAATATATTTCAGTTTTATTTTTGTAATTGTGCTCCTAAATTTAATTTTAAATGTGCTTTCAAAACTAATTTTAAAAGAGCGAAGATTATTAACAGTAATTTCCTATATTGACTCCATGATTGAAAACACCGCAGGGTTTTATTTCTGACTTCCTTATGTGCTGCATCCAAAGACACATTCTCCAGCCCTCTAATTCTGCTCCCTTGTGTGTCCCCATGACAAGAGTACAAACTGTGGGAGCCTTTGTGGGAGCCACACACCAGTCCATTTCAGGCCACACACAGACAAAAAGACACAACCTTTCACCCCCAGGGCCAGTTTTCCCAGAAGCCAATTAACCTACAAGTAAGTCTTTGATGGTGGGAGGAAACCAAAGCCCATAGAGGAAACCCACACGAACACATGGAGAACACACTGCACACAGACAGCATCCCGGGTCCAGAATCAAAGCTAAGGCCATGGAGCCGAGAGGCAGCAATGATAACCACTCTGCCACTGTGCTGCCCTCCATGTCCTTTTTCCCTCTTGAAATTATTTATTTATTTTTTCTTGACTTCATTTACAATATCTCACAAAGCATGTCATTTTCTGTGATAAATGTGAACTATAGGGCCAACAGCAGTGAAGCAGTGAAGGTTTGTGAATATCTCTAAACACCTTCAGAAAACTTTCCAGTCTCTGAAGCCACATTTAATTCCCTTGAACAAATATATATATAGAAAATACATCCACATCATGACCTCTAACAATCTCTTAAAACATCCCTTCTATTACCTCTAATCTTATTTAAAATGTTGTATTTTAAGGTATTACAGTACCTTTATACATATGACCTTTTCTAAAAATATACAGTATAGACTTTATACTTTTTCTGTAGATTGTCAAAAAAAAGGCTTTTATCTCAAGACTTATGTTATTATATAAATTTTCAAGATAATCTGCTGAGCATGTAAGGGAAAATTTTCATTTCAAACAATGTCAACTCAGTGAAAACTGAAGGGTTTGTCCTCTGTCATCCCAGTAGTTTATATCTCTGTCAGAATGGATATAGTGTCTGGCAGGTAGAACAGGATTACTCATGCTTCTCAGTTACGACGTCTTGATGACCTGCCAAATTACTAGATTTCACTCTGGTTTGCACCCTAAGGATGTATTTGAGAGATAGAGAAGAATATCTCCCCAGCACAATTGAATACAACTGGAATGAACATATAAAGAAGGCTCCACAGCCAAAACATTGTGTCTCTTTTCTTTTCCTTTCAGCGTGAAATAAACCCTTACCTGTTCCCTATGGAATGGGCCAATCTAAAGGTGGAAGTTGAGTGGAGGGAAATCTATCAGAAGTAAATAACTTCCTATGGTGCAACAGCTAAATCAGATTCTGTTTCTTATATCCTACCATCTATTAAGAGATCTGTGCATCATGAAACCCTCATCAATTCCTCTTTCATGGAATGTATATTTTTTGGAAAATGTTTACATATTCATGTGCTGGACACATGATCAACAGAATTGGGAATATAATGAAACTGAGCTGCATGACAGGGGAGTGGTTAGCACTTTTGCCTTGCAACACTGGGGCTCTTGGTTCCATTCCTAGGGTGCTGGGGAGTTTGTATGTTCTCTGATGTTCGTGTGGGTTTCCATTTGGTGCTCTGGGTTCCCCTCACAGTCCAAAAACATAGTTAGGTTAATTAGCGTTATAAACAAATGGTAATAATTTTACATTTTAATTTATGTTCTGTTTTTGTCAAATACATTTTATGTATGTCTTCATTCTCCACTCAAATTTAAAAACATGTACAAATACATTCTTTCAATAATAATAATATGTCACTGTGAATGTACAGTATGATTTGTAAAATGCTGGACTGGTGGGTAATGCTACTGTGTATGATTTATATCTGTGCCTCTGTAACCAAAACCATCAATCGTTTGCAATAAATTTACTATATACAGTATAAAACATACTGTAGTCCACAGAATAGGACACAAGCTGCAAACATTACTGAAACCAGGCAATATTGCACAAGGTACATTACATTCTTTCTCAATGTTATAATTAGAAAGTTTTAAAGCTTCAACACAAGCCTTCTTAACAGTGAATAGTGTTTTTTATTGTCTTATAATAAACCATTATGGACAACTAAAGAAATTCCAGGCATGAATGAAATCCTCACAAGCTGACTGACCTTGGGATGTGCTATGCATGACATCATCATTAAACTAGGAAGTGCCCAGTTGTTAATGCCCAGCCATTCTTTATACCCAAACACTTTTAGTAATTGACCCAGGCCTCCAATGCATGATACTGAGAAAAGACACATCCTTATGCTAGCCTTGTCTCAGATATACAGATTTAAGGATCATAGATACCAAGAATCTTGCTATATTCATTATGGCTGGACAGTGACAAAGCAGCATTAAAACAACATACAGGTATATTAATGTAGCAGTTATAAACCGTTTTTTCACAAATTCTTTTTAAACTATATTAAATGTTGAATTCCGAATTCCCATTATGAGATAACTTATCCTGTTTAAAATTCAATAAAATCAGAATTTGGAGCAAGCCATGTATTCATCATAAACGTCTCACTGCTCTCATTTATCATAAAACAGATATAAACAAGGAGAACAGACAAGACAATAAATAGAAAGACTTCACTTTTTTATCAGCAAAAATTATCAGTAGTGAACAGATAGACAAATATGTCCTCATACCAAAAAATGAGGTTCGTTAGTTCTGATGTTTTTAAATTCATTCTAATTTCCAATATCTGAACAGTAAAAATATGCACGCAACTCTTCTTGCACTGCTGTCTTGGACAAATTAGCACCAAACAGTCCCAGAAGATAAAAATGGTTTGACACTAGAGCCAGCCTGGTGCCATGCAGACATACAGCACATCATTTCATGGTCTGTCGGCTTTTCTCTCTTTTGCCACTTAACAGTGGAAATGTGTCCAAGCACAAAAATATTTATATTTAATTTTATTTTCCATCCATCCATTTTCTAATCACTTTATCCAGTTAATGGTCATAGGGGAGCCAAAGCCTATCCCAAGCAAGCAGAGACACACAGAAGGATGCACCTAGATAGGATGCCAGTCCATCGCAGGGAACACACACTCAAAACAGGGACAATTTTCCCAGAAGCCAATTAATCCATCATCATGCCTTTGGACTGTGAGAGGAAACCGGAACACCCAGAGGAAATCCACACACATGTGAGGAGAACATACAAACTCTATGCAGACAGCACTCCAGGAATTAAACCCAGGGCCCCAGCTCTGTGAGGTAGCAATAATAACTACTGGGACACTAGCCCACCCTAAGTTTGCTTAAAAAAATATTATAGAGATGCATATATACACTGTGTCACATTTAATGTCTTGTCATCTGAATATTTCATGGGCCTTATAAACAATCTGCTTCAACACAAACCAAGTGAAACTCAGCCTAATACTTTTGCCACATGCTTATCTCCATGAGGTGTATAAGCCCAGAAAACAGAGTAACCCATTTTCCTATAATTATATAACGCACAAAGGAAAAAAAGCTCATACTATTTTATTGATATCATTTTTTATAAAAATGTCAAAGGTTTTATTCTGAATTATACATCTTGTGCTTACCTTATACTGTATTTGCAACCATTAGCAAGAGAACCTGGAATAACTAAAGCATGGCATTGAGCCATTGTTTAGGTTTATGTGTCATATGGGGCCTTAATGGAATCTAAGGTACAGTATAATCTAGATACTCTGATAGATTTCAATTATACTGTAGATATACAGTATTTGTCAAATACTTTTGGCTAGTTCTCTTAGACACTTTCTGTAATAACATTATTGAAACAAATCAATGCATACACTGTTTAATTAGATGTCTGTAGATGTCCAAATGGAAATTTGCCAGATAAGGAATCTTTTCATTTATGTACTGTATTGATGGTGGTATTATGTAAATGATACATAACTGTATGTGAGACTGATAAAAAATCCAGTTTTCCAACATATTGTCAAATTGTTCATACACACTTGAAGTTAATTAAATGTTACATTTTTTACATTTAAGTCACGCCATTAGGTAGAAATCTAGTTAGGTTCATTCTATTTTTCTGTTAAAAATAGATGTGCTTTAAAACCAGTTGAAGATTCACATTCACTTATATGCTGTCAAAATATTAAAATCTCTTTAGTTCATAATAAAGATACCTCTTGAATAGATAGATAAGACTTTATTGATCCCGAAGGGAAATCGAGGTGTTACAGTAGCCCAGCCCAAGACGAGCAAAAACAGACATCAGAATAGACGAAAAATTAAAATACGTACAGTAATACAAAATAAATATAAAATAAATACATAGTTAGGTGTGTGCAAAATATGCTCACAGTCACTGTAAAAAATATATATAAAATATGTCCAAAATGTGCATAGGTATATACAGATTGAGTGTCCAAAAAGTACAATAGTGCAACATACTGTCCATAGATGAGCAGGTGAAGGGCTAGCAGTCCTAGCCTAGGACAGTGTTAAACACCCTGACAGCCGCCGGGAGGAAGAACCTGAGGAAATGTTCCTTTGAAAACAGTAGCTGGAGCAGTCTGTTGCTAAAAGTGCTCTGCTGCCTAATAACAGATTTGGTCACAAAGATTAATTTGCTCTTTTGTTTTTCTAGAACTCCACAATTATATGTGAACTAAGTCTATGCTTGCACATTTTGCACATCTATCTCTTTATATTATGTATTGATAATACATTAATAAATACTGTAGCTTGTCCTGTGGGTATACTCAAAATGTTCTATTTGTTCAGCTGAATTAATGCCTAAACTCTCTTTTAAATTGCAATTTTTAAATTAAACTGCTTACGTGCACATAAACCAAAATAGGTTTGCTTTTGTTTTAATACAGTATGTTGGAAAAACTCATTATATAGCCAAATGAGTCAGATTCAGCATGGTCACTGCTCTAACTTATGTTTGGAGATTTGATCAATCAGAATATCCCCTGTCAACATGAAGTCTAAACTCATGATGTTAGTGTCAGTCTTAACTACATACAGCGACGTCACCAAAATGTAGAAAAACACCAAAATATATTGGATATGAAACCATTTGGATAATCAATTACACTATTCCATTGACTACTGCGCAGCATGATAAATGATATCACAGAACAGATGTTCTTATTATTAGTAGGAACTTGTGGTTTTCAAATTCTTTGCTTTGGATTTCTCGCGTCTGGGATGTAATTTAATGAACACACGACGGCGAGTCTGCGTCTGGAGTATCCCGGAAACTCCAGACCAGGAGTAACCAGCTCGGTCCTCAACGTCGGGAATCGAGCACGTTTTCTACGTTTTCTTCCTTTAATTATATACAGCTCTATACTTGTAAGAAGTGTTTCGTTGGCCCAATTAAGCTGAACGGGAGTATTTTATCCTTTCTCTATAGCATTAAGCTCTTGATAATTTATGGATTCTGGACCCAAAGGTCTAATATTGTGGAACCCTGCACTGGACACACACCGACGACTCTAACTAGTAGCTGCTGATTTTCAAGTATAGCTGTGACAAACACGTAAAATAAATAGTACTGATAGAGCCCTTGTCTTGTGGTTTGTAACAGGTATCGCTTTTGCGCAGACAGAGCGGTCGACTGTCATCGAGCTGTTGTTCTCGACAGGCTTCTCTTTGTGGATCTCGCCTCCCTCTCCATCCCTCTCTCTCTCATTCCCTGTCTCTCTTTCCAAGAGTGAAGAAGAGAGGAGAGGGCAGCTTGCTCACACACTATAATGCTTTACTCATCACGCGGTGAAAGTCATGAATGCAAGTTGGATCTGAAGACCTGTTTTTGAAGGAGCAACAACTAGCCAAATGCTGGGCTTGAAAAGTATCGCTGGTCGTTTCTGATTAATTTCTGGCTGTATTGGCCTGCATCGAAAACCATCATGGATCTTTCATTTATGGCTGCACAGGTAGGGCACTGCCATTTTTCACTGTTGCTTAGTTGCTGTGATCCGTGCTGCTTGACTGTGACTAGTGTGGCGTCAGTGAACTTTTGGTGTTATTAAGGGTGTGGCAGTGAATAAAAAGTTATTTCAAAATCCGGTAACAGATTTAGTTCACGAAACAATCTGACAGCTTGCTTCTTATTATCACGAAATTAATGTTTCTGTTACGTATTTTCCAGCATGCATGCCGTGCTATTTTTAGGAACTAGGTGGAAAATTAAAGTACGAAGGTCTACGTTGTTTATTTGCTATTTCTTTACAATATGGTACATTACAGCGCCAAAATATATAGCCTTGCGTGATAAATATTAGATCCCATCTCAACCCTTTAAAGATTGAATGGTGTTTTTTTTTGTTCTACTGACGTCTTCATAACATCGAAGAAAATCGTCAATATATCTTAAGGGTGACTTAAAATTACTTACCGTTCCAGTTTGTACAGTAAACAGTATATAAAGGGTGTTATTAGTCCCCTTTGTCATTTGTCCTTTTTTTCTCTTTGAAAAAGGGCCGTGGTAGTCTCATGTTATTGTAGGTAGTTTGTAGGCGGTGTTTTGCGCCGCTCTAGTGGGCAGGACACGGACCTTCACTCGCAGAATAGCTTGAAGGTAAAGGTACTGTAACCATGACAGCGATCCCTGAGGTCGAAGTGTCTGAAGTCTTCGGATCAGCATCTGGAATTCCAGGATCCTGGACGTTGTTAAAAGAGATCCCCTCTATATTGTACTAGGGTGTATTAGAATACAATTATATATATGAGCGATTATTATAGCCTCATGCAGTAGGTTGGAAAGATAACAGAACAGTCGAAATTAAGGTTGTGCTTAGTTTAATGTTGCTAGGTGACCTGATTATCTGTAGATTTTGCTATTTACTTGTAATTCGATTATTACAATTAATTATTATTAGAATATTAGATGTTTTGGTACTAATGCGCTTCAAGAACTAAAATTACCTAAAGTACACTGAAGTGTTTGTAGAACGATATACAGGTGGAGAGAGAACTGTCAATCTACAGTCTAGTTCAGGTGGGTAGCTGCGTCAGCATGCGTAGGCTGCAAAGGAACAAGTAATAGGTTTATTCCATGCTGAAAAAAAGAAGAAAGAGAACACAACGTTTCGGCCGTGGAGCCTTCTTCAGGTGACAAGAAGGGTCCACGGCCGAAACGTTGTGTTCTCTTTCTTCTTTTTTTCAGCATGGAATAAACCTATTACTTGTTCCTTTGCAATCTACAGTCTAGCTCGTTTCCTTTCTGTCGTTGATAAAAACGAATAGCGAGATTGTACAGTAAGTACTACCGTATTGATATAGCATACTAAACGCAAAACTAATCCCTTTTATTGTAACAGTATTCCGATTTACCCACGATTAATATATATATATACAGTGCGTTACTTGATATTGTGGTGAGTGTTTAATTTTTAAAATGTGTTAAAAAACGTTTAAGATTTGGCATTGATTATTTTAGGAAAAGTCCCTTATTTAATTAAATGTCCTTTTCAGCAGTTATATATATTTTTTCTATTAGGGAGGAATATAATATTTTACATATTTGTTTTCTCTAATATGTTTATTTGTAATTTTGTGAAATTGCAAAAATTAATTAAACTGTTACAGTGGAGTCTTTTGTGTAATGACGTTTCCAATTAACGAAACAAAACGAAAATAGTTTTAAATGCATTCAGTTAATTTGATAGTAAATTTAGTTTGCTGATGAATAAATACAATTATGAAAAGTACTTGCTTTCATAAAGCTTTTTAAACAGTTATTTTTAAATTTATCTTCTGCCTTTAATGCATAACTGTCCAGTTCTTCAGCTGGACAGTGTTGGGTCCAGTTGTCATTGCAGCCTAGCTTTCACCTACTTAACTATACCAGTCACTGGTCCAGTTGTTCTAGATAAATATGATATTTCATCACTGACTGAAGACACATACAGTATGAAATGAATGCTACTGGAACCCAAGGACAGTGAAGTCTGCATGTAAAATGCACCTAATTGCATGTATGGTAAAAAGGTACTTTGTAGCACCAGTCAACAGATATATTGATAATTATATTACAGTATATCAAGTATTCTAATAAATAAAGGTTGGAGCCGTTGGGAGAAAAAAAAGTATTTTTAATGCACAGCATTAATCTGCAGTATAGTTTTTCACTACATCATTCTCAGTTTAGGATTTTTATACAGTGTCAGATAAATCCCCTTTACTTATAGACAGAGGTAGAATGTATTTAGGAATCCATCTGTTTCCTTGGATGGCTGGGGCTGCAGAAGACAATTGTAATTAAATTACCCTAAATTATTACAGTGCTGCTCCAAAGGGAAATGGAGATGAGCAGCATTGCCTGAATTCTGTATTAAATGTTGCTGCTGTCCCTCTGGGTTTTTGCAGTCATAAATCTTTAAGGGTGTGTTCTGAAGCTAGTGTGAAAGCTCCCAGGCTGGTATTCATCCAAATTTGGACAGGACATTCTTCTGTGCCTTGTGTATTCATTAGATTAAGTAATATGTAACTGACATTTGGGGTATTGTGTTTATATATCCATTTAAATAATTGTCTTTTTAGACTTAAACATATTGTTTTTTTACTTGACACATGCCGCTTTGTTGGTTATTCGTTAAGTGGTGTGAAGTATAAGATAGTAGTGTGGTATCGTGTACACTAGTAGTAGACAATGTACAACAGTAATAACGTGAGCCAAACTACATGCTTCTGATGCCATCAGATGTCAGATACTTACTGTATAAATGTGTCTTCCAACAGAATGTAATAAACATTACACATGAAAGGAACCCATTCAACCCATATGTATTTTTTCAGCAGCTAATCTACGTAAATATCTTGTCTAGCTGTTTCTTGAAGGAAACCACCTTCAAGCATTAACAACATTGCTGGGCAGCTTTTTTTCTGTACTCCCACAGCTCTTTGTATAAAGAAGTGCCCCTTATCTCAGTGTGAAATATACATCCCAATGGTTTCCACTTCTTTCCTCTGGGTTTTATTTCACTGTTGAATGACCAGCACCTTTGCTTACTTAAATCAGGTCAATTTGTAATCTTCTCTACAAGGAAGTTCAAGTATAAAAATATTCAGTTGTTTTATCTTGTAACCGTAGAATCTTCTTTTGAGCCTGTAAGTTATCTGGTTTCTTTTCTTTCTGGACCAGCAAAAAGGTTCTAGTATCTTGGAAACTAAAATTTTGCACAGTATTCTAAATGAGCTGTTACTGGTACTGTACATTATACAATTTTAATATAGAATTCTACACTTTTAATTATATATTGTAATATTCTCTTTACATTTGTATTGCTTCCCCACATTGAAAGTTTAAAATTATTTCCGTGTAGACTTTAAAATCCTCATGCTCACCTATAAGGCTCTGCATGGCTTGGCACTTCAGTACCTGTCTGAATTATTATCACCCTACTCCCCACCTCGCAAACTTCGCTCTTCTAATTCTGCTCTCCTTACTGTCCCCCAAGCCCGTCTACATTGTATGGGTGACAGGGCCTTCTCCTGTTACGCCCCCAAGCTCTGGAACTCTCTCCCCAAGGATATCAGAGAGTCACCTTCTCTAAACTCCTTCAGACCCAGACTCAAAACCCTCTTCTTCAGAAAAGCCTTTACATAACTGGTTCCATTCTTCACCCCTCTGCTCTTCTTAGTACCACCATCCACGGTCTCCTCCATATATTGTAATTGTGTTTTATCTTGTGTATTCTTCTTATTTATTGTTGTTGTCATACTGTAAAGCGCTTTGAGAAGCCACCATTAAAGGCGCTATATAAAATAAAGTTTATTATTATTATTATATTTGTCTACATAAACACTTTAGTGTTTTGATGGTTTGAATTTAATGAAACTCAGGGAGTACCTTACTGCTGTACAGAATCAATTTGAAAGGTGGGTAGCTGCATCAGCATGCGTAGTTTGCAAAGGAACAAGTAATAGGTTTATTCCATGCTGTAAAGAGAAGAAAGAAAACACAACATTTCGGCTGTGAAGCCTTCTTCAGGTGTGAGAAAGACAGGGCAGACAGCAAAGATTAAATAGCACAGAAGAACAAAAGCTGGGAGAGGGGAGGAGGCAGGGGGGGAAGAGAGGCAGAGAGGCCACTCAGTACAAAGTGCAGAAAGGTGAAGAAAGATGTGAAGTCAAAACCTGCATGAGAATAGAGAAGATTACACGAAAACAAGTCGGTCATTGAGAGAAGGGAGATGGTGTGAACCTAGTTTCAGGATGAGTTTTGTTTCTATTGTTTTTCTCTAAGTTGAGAAACCCTTCTTTGAGAACAGAGACAGAGAGATCAGTGTGATCATGGCCATCTGAGGTGAAATGAGAAACTATGGGAAACTATGAGAAACTATTAAACTATTTCTCCAATCCCATAGTTTCTCATTTCACCTCAGACGGCGATGATCACACTGATCTCTCTGTCTCTGTTCTCAAAGAATGGTCTAGCCCTGTCAGTGGGATAATGAGCTCCAATTCAAGTCCACATCTGTTCCTCAGGGAGAGGAGACTGAGACATCAAAGTGATGGCACTTCATCACTGGAGGTGTCCTGATGAGTCCAATTTATTTGTGTTAACAAGCCATCTCATCCAGTCTGCCAGTGTCCAATCTCCACAGCTTTTCTAAGAAACTGGCTCAAAGCATAGCATCGCATCGATGTCTAAGCATAATAATAACCTTGTGTACAAATACACCACCTAAGTCAATCTCATAAATAGCCTCTTCAAGCTCTGTATTTTCCATGTTATATTTGTATAGTAGTTTGTTTTTGCTGCATGCATTTGTATCAATGTGGGACTGGGAGGAGTTGCGGCGAACACCGATGAAAGTCGACGGCCCTTCTGAGGGGGCAGAGGCACCGGTGTGAGGTTAGCAAAAACCCCCCAAAAAACACAAAAAAAGGAGAAAAAATGAAAAGGAAAAAGCAAAATGCACAGCCTTACACAGCGGTGTCCAGGCTGGACTGTCTCTATTCAGTGAGGTCCAGCCTGGGGAAAAAATAACCTAATAGGACAGTAGTATCCAGTCTGGATTATCCTTATTTAGGGGGATTCAGATTGCAAGAAAAGGAGAAAGAGACCAAAACAAAAACAGAACTCAACCTGTCCCAGTGGAGATACACGGCAGGACAAGAGAAAAGAAAAGAAAACAAAAATAAAATGAAGAAAAAAGATAACCTTAGGTTTGGTCACAATCCCCTCCGGGACTGTCATGGGAAGGTTCTCACCTTGCGGGGTCTGTTTGTCCCACAGCTCAGTGTATCTTAAAGGGCCCCACAGCTGCAGCGCATCCTTAAGAAGCCAGGGCAGCTTTGGTTGCTAAGGCAACGTGCCACCCTTAATCCAGGGCTCTGCCTCCACATTGAACACGCCCCTGTGTAACGCTAATGTCAACAAGCCTCTACTTCTGCTACACCAAACATCTATCAGGTGCAAATCAGCTGCCAGGTATTTGGTCAGTTCTGAATTTTACCTGTGTCATTTTGAATTTAAATTGACATCTTCTAGAAAAAAGAAAGAAGACTCTCTCATCCTAGCGTTAATCCTGCATCAGCAGGGTCCACTTGTCGGCACACCCATCTCCATTTGGTGGTTTGAACCAAATCTTTGAGCTGACGTTGCCATTAAATGCGACCGAGAATACTCCAACTGGTGCGTCGCTCCGCCTGCCGTCAGAGTGGGGTGGGGGGAAGGAGGACAAAGTAATGTAGCCAATACATAGAGGGGGATTATAAGGAGGCATAGGAAATTTGGACAGGACGCCAGGGTTATACCCCTACTCTTTTCGAGAAACACCACCTCTGTGGAAAATGACCACAGAGAGTCAGGACCTCAGTTTTACATCTCATTCAAAAGACAGCACTTGTTTACAGTATAGTGTCCCCATCACTATACTGGGGCATTAGGACCCACATGGACCACAGGGTGAGCACCCCCTGCTGACCTCACTAACACCTCTTCCAGCAGCAACTTTAGCTTTTCCCAGGAGGTCTCCCATCCAGGTACTGACCAGGCTCATACCTGCTTAGCTACAGTGGGCTGCCAATTGTAAGTTGCAGGGTGACATGGCTGCTGGCTAAAGAACAAAGAAGACTAATCCTCTTAATTTGGTATTAAAGACACTGACTACTCCGTAGTCACATGAATAAAAGTTACCATACTTTTATCATGACAAATTGATCTGTTATGGCTGGTTATCAAAAGTACTAAAGTAGGCTATTTTTTAAATGTATTCCTTAGAAAATGGGAAATAATTTTTTTGCACCTCATTTATTAAAATATTTGTCAGTGGTGAATGCAGAGATACAAATTGCATTTGCCTCAGGAACAGGTGTGTGAGAGCCTTGTCTGCTACAAACAAGACAATAAGGTAACCATTTCATTAAAAATTAAATTGCTTGCAGCCTTCTTGTTTTAAATGTTTCCATAATGGACATTGAGCAGAAGTTAAATCTGTTTTGAAATGCTTAAGACATTTTTTAAGAAAAGCATGGATCATTCTATTAATTTCTCCATACTGGCAAACTCTCATATGTTTAACTATTTTCCAAGGTTTCCAAAGTGATTAATTGCACTGGAATTCTATTTTTGCAGTATCAAGGATACAAAAGGCCAGAGGCTTAGTTAGTCACAGTAGCTAGTATTTTATAGTTTGAAATAAAAAAGATTTTCTCCATGGTGGTTGAATAATGTTCTAAAATCAAATGAGCTATTAGATAACACTTTCTTAAAGAAAATGTCTTAAATGACATCTTGACAGTTTTATCTTTAGAAAAATAATTGATTTATTCATGCATTAAAAGAGCCAAAGAAATATATGAAAATGCTTTTCATAGCCATTGACAGCAGTGTGACAGTGACAAGCTTTCAGAGGCCATTTTCAAGACCTGTTTTGCAGATCTGCCATAAGATGTAAGAAATAGTTAAGTTAATACCTATCAGGAATATTACTGCAGGTTTCTTCCTTGTGTCACTGAAAGCAGATAGTAAGGAAAAATGTACTTTAATAGAAATGGATGATGATAGCGTTTTTAACTACAGTTGTTTGTTGGCATTTTGGCAGCATCTAAAAATGGTAAATTCTTATTTGATTATTATACAATTTCAATCATGTAAAGATAATTATGCACAGCAGGGAGTTTTAGAGCCTGTCACTGTTGTACATAATTATTGCATTTGCCTTCAGTGGAGATTTTTTTTTAGCTTGCTGTGAGCCAATGTCTATTTTATAGCTCATTTAGAACTTCACCTTGTACCACACATATCAGAACTTAGCCTGAATAATGACTTGGAAAGTTTACATAAGAATGTTGGCAGTTGAGTTAGAAAGAATAGTTATGTGATGTAGTATTATGAATTAACATTTTGCACAAGAGGTCTCAGGCTGTCTTTGTGACTAGTTTTTGTACTTTAGCATTGATACTTTAGAACTGAACATACAGTGTATTTAAGGAACAGGAATAATGTAGTGAGCATTGTTAAACCAAGGAATCACTCTTCTAAAGCAGCTTAGTGAAAAGGAATCTCTTGATATCTAACATGATGAGTGAGCATTTGGTATGAAAATTCATCTCATATAAATTGTCTCACAGAAGAAATATATACAGGGTGGAGTTGTTTCATAAAAATAATCCTTCCTCTGTAAATGCGTTACACCAAATATATACAAATTTATATAAAAGTCACAATGTTTGTGTGTTTGTTTTTTATGCATTAGAAGACCTATTATCAGATTGACTCCAATGTGGCACACAGATGCAGATAGAAGGAAAGCATTTGCGCATGTATAGGTTACAATTCTCACATTTATGACCAGAACATTTTTATTAATCATACAGTCTTTACCAGATTTAGTAAATAGGTGCATGGTGAAGTCTTGGATCCTTGTAACCTTTATTAATATAAATAAACACATTTTCCTTTTCATTCATATAATTGTCTTCGCTTTCAGCTTCAGTACATCTACATCATCATTTTCCCTTTCATTAATCACCTTACCAAAGATATATTCCTCAGCAAGTTGGGATTACATCACCCAAACAATTATATTATTCAATGCTAAACATGCCTCCCAAGGAAGAAACAGTGTCTAACAAGAAAACCAAGGATACAAGTCCAAAAATAGCTGCAAGGACAACTCAGACCCAAAAAGACAGGAAGATTTCCTTTCCTTGGCAACGCCGTGTACTTCAACTGTGTACTTCAACTGGTCCTTAAGTGAAACTGGATTTTACCTTTACTGCAAGAAGACTCATCCCCCACAGTGCACAGTATCAGAAGAGTGTTGAGATCACGTGCCTCCTGCTGCCTACAATCCTGTTTGCTGTTTTTAATGTTTCCCCATCTTTTTTGCTTTGTCTTTATTTTAGTTAATGATTTAAGATGTTGGGTACTTGAAAACATTCCACTCTCCACAACCTAGCTTAAAATGGCTGCTCTTGGAGCAGTCAAAACAGCCAGAGGAGCTGTTTGCTAGAACTGAGATGACTGTGGCAAGCACTTTAACTCAGATTTGCCTACTACTTTGCCTCGAGTGAACAAAGGGAAAAGGAAAAGGCACTGAATATTCACATATTCATTTCTCTGTAAAAGGTGTTCTCTGGTGTATCTCTGGTGTTCAGTCTTGTTATTCTTTGTGGTCTTCAGTCCACTGTTCTGGTGGGTGTTTATTTATGAAAGAAGAGCAGTTGTTTAGATCTGAAGGACTCCCTTTATCTGCTCAGATGGAATAGCAATGTTATTTTTTAAGAGAAAAATCTCTTCTGATACCCGTTTAACTTTTTACCGTTTAATTTTTACAAGGTTTATACTTCTGTAGATATAATGTTGTTCTAGCTGTTTAGATAAGTGGGACATTCTGTGTTTTCTTTTTTTTCTGATAGGAAGGTATGTACTTTATATATGTTAAAATTTTTTCTCTCACTTGGTGTTTTCATCCCACTATTTTTGAATATGTAGGGAGGAGTGACAGTGTTTTTTGTTCATATTGTTGTCAGGTGTCATTGATTTGATAACATAAGGATGGAAACAGAATGGATTCCTGTTCTACTTGTTGTTTGGAATGGTGGTGTTTTTTATTAAGAAACAAGGTTAAGAATTTCTATTTCTCTTATTTTGTCTTTCCATTCTTTCTAAGTAACAGCTAACCTGGTACAAAAGGTAATGTCTATACCAGAGCCTGCCATCCGTAGCATTAAACATACTAGAGAGCACTTCTTCCTTACACTGGACTCTGGTCCATCACCAGGACTATGTACCCCACAGTAATGTCAGTCCCCACTTATACAGTACACCTGGGTTGACTGGAGTAACTGGTGTAAAGTAGCTCACTCAAGGGTGTCTGCCACAGAGACTTGAACCCTCAGCTTGCCAGTCATGAGCCGCAAACTTCACCAATTACAGTAAATTCTGCCACCCCCAGCTGCTTTGTAGGCCTAACTGGTTTTCATTCAAGACATTACAAGGCATTATTTGATAATGGATTTAGTCTCTGATGTCCATGACTGTTTCAGCTTTGTCCTTCAACGTGTGTAGGATACATTTTCAAACCAAATATTTAGCTATCATAATAATAGGAGTCTTGTTTGAAATTGAGTTTTTAATGAAAGTTCAGGAGGAATGAAGGCAGCCGTGCTCATTCGACACAGCTGCTGCAATTTCCACTAATTCTGACGCAAGCAACCGGTCTCCATATACATGTATATCAAACATCACCCTCTCCTCTTCCTCGTTCGTTTTCTGCATCCCTCCTCCACCCCCTCTCCACCTTTGCAGCTGCCCAGTTGGTCGCATGGGGGTCCTATCCTCCCCATCCAACGGCTGGGAGGTTGGCCCTCAGCCAAGCGGGTTACGCCAAATCTTCACATCCCAATAAACGATTCTAATTTCTCCCAACCTTTCGGCTGCTGTCATTCCTCGTGAAATATATAATTAGTATTACTATGTGGCAGCCTCTTTTTCCACAGTGAACAAAAGTGGTTTTAATTGTAAAATTAATGTAAAAATATTAATTTTGAAACAATGTTGTCTTAAATGGAGCATTTTTTTTCAAAAAATGACCTTGTTAGAAAATAATTGTATTTCCTGCTCAGATATTGTGCCAGATTATTTTTTTAGGTTTTTCAGGTTTCAGTATTATTTTAATGGCAATTAGAGCAGTCATTTACTAGCTTGGAAATTCTGAAACAATAAGATCAGCATGACATTCCTGCTTTTAGATCTATAGAAGAAGTATCTCTGTCACATCATGTGCTGGTAAACTACACATTTCATCTTTTAATTCCAAAGTATACACTTCAGAATATCAGTGTATTTGGAAAGAGTGTCAGGTTGCTTCAGTCTCTTAATTTCTTAGATTTTCTCTTGAGCAGGGCCTACATCATGTCTAAGGTAAAGGAAGAGGTTCATAATGACAAAGTGTGCATCACTTGAAAACATTGATTTTACAATTTTGTATGATTTTTTACTTTTGTTAATTTTCATGATCCAGTTACAATAGGTCCCTTTCTGCCTGAAATGATATGTGCTTTAATAGAGACAGGTTCAAAAGATTGGTTGATTGATTGATTGGAATTATTTTTTGCCAGCCTTCAGCAATGGTGATAACAAACAGTGTTTTTACTAGTTTGCTATTTCTAGGGCTCCATCATCAGGAACACCTCTGCTGTCTTTGAAACTATTATTATTATTTCTACATTTATGATTGTTAACAATACATGTTTCAATATGATATACTGTATTGCCATATGTAGAAAAGCTTCTAACAACCCCAGCTTCATCTGATAATTGTTTTTGCTTATTTCAATTCTTTATCATTGTATAAAATTAGTTTGTACTTGTTTGTACCCTCACACCTGAAGAAGGCTCCACGGCCGAAACGTTGTGTTTTCTTTCTTTTTTTTTTCAGCATGGAATAAACCTCTTACTTGTTAGTTTGTACTTGTCTGCATTACTGCCAATAAATTTTGCTGTGGAGTAAAGGCCTACAATTGTGCCACTGTTAATTTATTTTAGTATTTAGATTTACTCTTCTTTACAGATGAAGACACTTTCTGTTAAATGTGGCAAATATAAACTTGGTCTCCAAAAATTCACTTTAATTTTCTTCACAGACTGTACTTGACCTCTTCTTAACACCCTCAATAATACATCCTGTCTCTAATCCCTTGCTTTCATTTTGTCCAGGGTACACTATGGGCTCATTTAATCATGTTTTAGGAGTATCCAGATGTGGTTCTTTAGCTTTGCTTAAAATAGTAGACATTCTAAAGCATCACCTAATATTCTCATTACATAATTAAAAGACAGTAACAATTGTCCAAATACATCTGTATTATATTTAATCAGCTTTTGAATGTGTTTTTATTTTGATAAAATGAATTCCTAATATGTTCACAAAGTATTAACACTTTGTCTCAAAATCATAACTGCTATTGGCTGAATTCAATAAACTTTAAAATGGATTTAGTTAAAAATGAAACTGGACATATTAGTGGCCAATAATTTTCAAATGACCGGTTTTAATTCTTAATATCAAATATATTAGCAAATATCATTTAGTTATTTACTGTACATTAAAGAAAAATAAATAACCATAGACCTCAATAAATTGTTAATTGTTGAAATAATGAGTACTTTTTAGATTAATCCACATCAACAATGAGCACCTGAAACCATGAGTATCCTGTGAGTCTTGAGGGTGCAGATGTGCTGCTCTAGAAATCATATCTTCCTGCTTACTGAGCTTCGGTATAGTGAGACAGAGTCAGAACATCACTTGTGTCCTTCAAGAGCCCTGATGCTTCATTGCCATGGCAACACTTGATGAACATTCCCTGTGTTTAGATAGAAACTTACCCATGTTTGACATTTTAACTACAACAAAGAAAGGGAACCTTTGGATTGGCATTTCTACTGGCAACTGATTTCTAATCTCGAGCTTTTAGTGTCAGGTTTTCAAAGTTTAACGGAAACAAAAAGTTATCCACAAACCAATGGCAGAGCAATTGGCATTCTGAGCATAAAAACACTAGAATTTAAAGAAATAATTTATAATAAAGCTTGAAAGCCACAACTAAGAAAGTATTTGCATGTCAAGATGCATTTACTGTAGTTTGTTGATGAGCATGTGAATGAACATTAATGTCAATTCAACTAAAATAACGTAATATTTTGAACTGCAGGCTGTCCCACCTAATTTGGCTTTTTCCAATGTTGAGCATTTTACTGTGGCTAACATCCTACTTCCATTGGTGAGAATACAATTTTCAGCTGTCACCAGTACTCGGATTTCCCTTTTGTGATTATAAACGGTGTCAGTTTGCTCTGTACTCCTGTCTCCTGAAGAGGGTGGCTCATGATGAAATGACAGTCACAATTCAGATCAGCTGTTTGGTTGCTAAGCTACAGCACAAAGCAGCATAGGTAATGAGAACATAGTGTTAATCAACCAATCAGTTAATCAATATATTGATATATACAACCAGAATATTAATAAATATAGACTATAATGAGAACTAAATGACATTTATATTCACCACATTCTTAATGATACAAAACATAGATTTATGAACCTTTATGTCACTCTTAACAAGAGCATCTGCCACTTATTTTTGCTTTGCTTTGAATTGCAGTATGTTTTTATTGTTGTAAGAGTAGAGTTTTCTATACAAGTTGTCTTAATGAACCAAACAACAATTGAAGATAAAGCTGAAATTTTCAGTTATATAGTCTTATGAGTCAGCTGTTTTAGTCACAGGCATCCATGACAAACAGCTTAGTTCTCCCTCTTAACAAGCTTCTTCAAGTTATATTGATGAAATCTTGAGGTCCTGTATGAAGTATCAAGAAATGTATTTTAAAAAACCTGTGCTACAGTTGAACTGGCATGGTGTACATTAAAAATGGCTTGAAAGTGCCATTCAGCTCTGACCTTCCTTAAGTGACTTTTTACAATAAGAATTGGACACTTACCAGAGATCCAGAGCTTCCTCTCCAAGGTGCTTTGAGTGCTTCCTATAGGCTCTCACATTCTGATCAGTGATATAGACAAATGGGTGATGCAGTTCTACAATATTAAATTATTTAAAATCAAGAAATATGATGACAGGTTCTGTCACAGAGTGAAACAGATAGTTTTCTCAAAACAGAGCTCAAATTTCAATGTTAAAATTGTGGTTCTTTAAAGATCCTTTGTGGTTTTGGTTGCTTGGAGACATTTTTGTACATCATAATTTAAAGCAATCATCTGAAAATACAGTAAAGACAATAGTAAAACTGCAGGAATGTCTATATTTTATTTCTACAAGGCTTTGCAGTGTTTCATATTTTTAGGCGTGTAATTTCTTTTATCCGTGTGTTGTGTTCTGCTGAAGATCCACATGGATTTGTTTTGAATTTTTAAACAATCAATTTTTTTTTCTGAACCTACTGGACTAGTTATTGTTTTCTATTCTTGATTTATGGGATTCTATGTATTGTTTTGTGATTATTCTGTATCAGCAAATGTATGCCAAAGAGTTCAAGATATATTACTTTTTATAATATCAAAAGACAGAATACTGTATATTAGACATTTTAACCCTGGTAAATTGTTTATTTTGTAGATATATCTATTAAAGGTGATTCAGTATTTTCTTAGCTACCCTTTATCTGTGAATCTCCTTAAACTCACAAAAAATGAAACTGTGAATTAATTTAAAATCCGAAAAGGCTGTTTTTTTTCTAACATTTTTATTTTCTTCTAAAATGTATCATTTGAGATGTTTAAGGACTAGCTGGTGTTGCTAATATCTGGGTTGTTGAAGAAGTCGGCTTTTCTCTAGAATCATTTGTATGTGTTGTCAGATATCTGTATCACATACATATCATATTCTATTAATATCTTGATAATATTACTGATTATATTCATCTGTTGATGCATATTACTCAATCTTTAACAATAATCATTGAAAGTTATTTTAAATTTCCTTTTATCTTCTTTTTATATGTTGAACTCAGTCATGCATATTAAACTATATATTCTTTTTCAAAATCAGTATATGTTCCCTCCATTTACACATTTTTTCCCAAATCTTAATCAAAGCATTACAGTTTCAGTATTCATAACCAATAAGTGAATGTATTACTTTAAATGCTAATCATTACAAAATACCCAGTGTAAATTTATCTTTCTGATTATGTAGTTTGCATAGGGTATTGGAAATAATCAAACTCGAGCTGAAGCAGTTATTATCAAATTAATAATATAATGAAGTAGTTCAAGTAAGGACCTGTGTCAGCATCCGTGGGCTGTAAAGGAACAGGTAACGGGTTTATTCCATGCCCAAAAGAAAAGAAAGGAACACAATGTTTCGGCTCTGTAGCTTTCTTCAGGTGTGGGAAAGACAGGGTAGACGGCAAAGATTAAATAGCAGAGAAGAACAAAGCTGGAAAAGTGGTGGAGGAGGGAGAGGGGAGGGGTAGAGAGGCCACTCAGGAAATGCAAAGTGGAGAGGGGTGGAGAAAGGTGTGAAGTCAAAACCTCCATGAGAATTGAGAAGATTACACAAAAACTAAGTTCATCATTGAAAGAAGGGGGAAGCTGTGAACCTAGTTTCAGGATGAGTTTCATTTCTGTTGTCTTTCTGCTGAAAAAGGGAGTTGAGAAACCCTTCTTTGAGAACAGAGACAGAGAGATCAGTGTGATCATGGCGGTCTGAGGTGAAATGAAAAATTATGGGCTTGGAGAAATCTTTATTCTACACAGCCCTAACATGTTTTCTGAAGCAGTCTACTAGTCTCCTTCTGGTTTCCCCAATGTAGATAGCTGAGTTTTTTCTGCAAGAGATACAGTAAATGAGGTTGCTCATGATGTCGTCTGGGTGATCCAGAATTGACCTGAGGGGCCTTGAATGAGTGTGGTGTTAGATATGTATTTGCAGGTGATACAGCGCGTTCTGTTGTAGGGGAAGGTGCCTGGTGAGGATGATTGCCGAGTGTAGTCGAGGGGGCTGTGAACAAGAAGTTTACATAGATTGGGTGGTCGATGATAAGAGATAATTGGGCGGTCAGAAAAAAGGGTACCGATGTAGGGATCGTCCATAAAATAGTAGTTGTTAATGATGGCCCTGGGGGTAGAAAGTGTGTTGGGGTGGTAGGGAAGCACCAAGGGAATGCGGTTGTGAGGTCAGGAGTTCCTGATTGAGTTGATGGGCCCTATCGATAACCTGGGTGGGGTATCCTCTGTTGATTAAAAAATAATGCATTTGAGTGCTTGGTTCTGGAAATCCATGTTGTCACTGCAGATGTTCCTAAATAATATAATATATATTATTGAATTAGATTGAATTATAAGTAGTATTGTACATATATCACATAATCTTGTTTATCTGGAGAATAAAGGAGATTTCATAACAAAGATTACCAAGAATGACCTTGGATTATTTTAGGTATGTCCTGAGGGTCTGAGGATTGATGTCATATACATTTTTGTTTATCACTTTTGGCATTAGTGTTATACACATAGCCCAGATTAAAATCTGTGCCTTTGCAATAATTACCTATGTGTCTGTAGAGTAGATTATTTTATTGTATATCTCTGCCAATATGTGGTGTGTTTAAATTAGAGGGATTAACTTCCCTGAAAGTATTGATTTAAAAATAAAACATTGGCAAAATGCACTGTAAGCAAACTAGATTTGCCAATTTGAGGACAGTGTTAAAATAACTCTGTCAATAATTTAATGTGTTTAATTATCTGTTTGTTACATTGGAATATGAAAATCAATATATTGTGTTTCTCTGTTTGATCATAAAAGCCGAAAAGATTTTGGATACTTATTCATGAAATAAGACAAAATTGAAAATGTGTGCATAATCTTTATAAAAAAATAATGTCCTCATCTTGATATCTATTGTACTTTATGAAATATTCACAGATGGGTTATTGATAATACCTTGAGGGGGTAGTGATTTTCAGTTGAATTGCTTCATGTGGGTTTAAATGTGTGAGGTTCACTGATGCAAGAATGAAGATAACACCGGATTTAAAGTGCTTTACTTACACTGTAATTCATTCCCACTGGAGCTGCTGGCATGAGAGAATTAGAGTAACATCTTCATCTTCTCTCCTAAAAAAATCTGCTATGTGTATTACAGTATTGAAGAAAAAAACAAAGCCTGCATGAAAGTGAAACAAAATGTGATCCTGATTAAAAAGGTTCACCAGGGCAAACACACAGTAATCTACATTTACAGTAATGACAAGATATTACTGTACTGTTCTGCAGTAGTATAACATTATGTAACATAAACTGAGATTTAGCATGAAAATCAGTCTTCCTTACAGGTATATTAAAGAAATTAGATGGGGAATTTTCCTACTGGATAAATTAGGCCAATGGTATGTTAACAGTGATTTCTAATTGTGAATTTATCTTGAAAACATAATTTGCCATGTACTCTAAAACTGTAAATTCAAGAATTGGAAGAATACAAGATAATTTTCTAATTAGAAACTGATTGTAATGTAATGGCCCTGTCTAGATTCTCTTTAAGTCACTTTATACCCTTCATGAAAGTTCATACCACCTGAAAAGCTAAATACACAGTCATATTTTTATCAAGAAAGATTAAAACTTTATTATATTTCATTTTCTAGTCATATGTACAACACAGATTCAAACTGTTAAGTTTGTCACAAAGAAGTTCTGAATTGTGGGAGAATTATGGAACTATGATTATCATATTGTAGATTTGTTTTCATAAAGGTGGTGAAGCAAAGATGTTACTTTCCTCCGGAAAGAAATGGAGATGACTACAAAAGTAGTGAATACTTATAGTGATGCTGAGAGAACTGTTTGATATTTGTATTGATTATGGTATAAGATCACTTTATTGGCCATATACAATTTGTTGTATTAGAAATTTGTCTTTTCACATACCCCAACTTGCTCTCCATGAGACACCCAGACAGGGAGAGAAGCTTGGGGTCAGAGCGCAGGGTCAGCCATTGATACGGTGCCCCTGGAGCAGTTGGCGTTAAGGGCCTTGCTCAGGATCCCAATGGAGTAGGATTCCTCTGCAGGCCACGGGATAGAAACCGGCAACCTTCCAGCCACAGGTGCGGATCCTTAGCCACTGCACTGTATATAATGAAAATAGCGTGAAACCTTAAGTCAAACTAGAGATGGTGATATCCAGTAAAAATCAGTTAAATATTAATAGTTGTTAAGAAAAAAATATTTTGGGGAAGAGTGTGTGCACCCTGTTTATTTTGCCACTTCTACCAATAATATGGATAATATGTAATATTAACTTTTGAAAGAAGAGATTTAGAAGATACCTTGCTGCTATGATTACAAATATCTTTTATTTATTTTATTTATTTTATACTATGCTTACAGACATCACAACAAAAACACAGTACAAGAAAAAAAGAAATACTGTAATGTGTTTCACCCAGGTTTGGTATATTATGATTATTGTATATTCCCCTACTGTAGCAACTCACGCAAAAAATAACTACACCTGAATTTCCCTTTTCACTGCTGTCTCTTCTTCATATTTGTATTTAACTTAATTAAGTATTATGTATTTTAAGTTTGCTCCAAAATGTGTTTTTTTCTTCTCAGATAGCAAGTTTGATCATTAGCATTAGACAGGGGGATTTTATTGCTTAACTTTTACATATCTGTACTTTTTTCTTACAACAACATGTATCGTGTCATATTCTGTATACTTCAGCTCTGCATTATCTGGGCTTTTACTTGATATTCTAACTTAGAAAAATAAGTCATAAAGCCATATCAACCTGCAGCTCACAGCTGGCAACCCACTGAAGTTAAGCAGATGTGAGCCTGGTCAGTACCTGGATGGGAGACTCCTGGGAAAAGCTAAGGCTGCTGCTAGAAGAGGTGTTAGTGGGGCCAGCAGGGGGTGCTCACCCTGCAGTCTGTGTGGGTCCTAATACACCAGTATAGTGATGTAGACACTATGTGAGTAAAAGCCTAAAAATGTACTTTTGTGTACAACCCTGGCACACCTAATAGCTGGGTTTGCTATTGCCTTCTTTTCTAAAGTCCGGACTACATGGTTCCCTTTTCTCTAACTATGATGGAATTCCTTCAGCCTAACCCAGAAGTTATAAGTAGAAACATGTTTCTGAGAGACTAATTTTAACCAGCTGAGTAAATGGGCAATCACCGAACCCTCAGTCTCATCACACATGTATCTGGTCCTAATTTATCTGATTTTCTAGCCGTATATGAGAATCCTTCTCCTGCATTTTTTCTTTTTTTTAAAAGAAGGTAATAATGTGCTATTATAATCAGAATTCATTCTGTATGCAGGCACTTGGAAATGACTGTATGAAACAGTGAATCCCAAATTACATGCACTGAAACAAACATTATTTATGTTGATAACTTAGAAGCAGCTCTCCTGCACACAAAGGGAAATTAACATTTGTAAGTATCCCCTGGGACTACTTAGGACGCAGATGGCTGTGATGCTCAGATCAATAAGATAGTAGCAACAAAATTGGCCTTATGGATCAAATGGCCTTCTCCTATTTGTAGTCATTCATATATGTTTTACATAGCTCTGAAGCACTGTTAAAGAACTTGTCCATGAAAATATATGTAACAAATGTAACACTGATTTAATTGTTTTCCTTTATGTATTTATACAGAGCACATGATTGGAAAAAATGATAACACTTCTCATACTCTAAATGTAGAGATGTATTTGGTAAAAACCAGTGGCAGCACCCTGCTCTTTGTTTTAAATGGACATTCTTAACTGAAGTTCGGGAGGACTACAGAGTCATTACCGACTTTCGCTATACATAACTTTTGCACACATTTTGGGCATTTTTGTCACATTTAGTACATGAAGTGAGCTTTAAACACCAGCGAAGAAAGATAAATCAAGACTCACTGAGAAAAAGAATATGTGCTTCTTGTTTTGCATTCACCTTCTGCATTTTATCACATTCATTCTGTATAACAGAAAATTCTAAAACAAAAATACTCTACTTGTTTTGCATTTACCTCGCATTTGTATCTCTTTTATTCTGTACATGGACTGTGCTTCAAACCACAAGCAGGAAAGTGTAAACAGAAAACAAACAAAAGAGAAAAATGATGCTATTTTTTGTAAATGTTAAAAAAATTCTTTCAAAGTTAAACCATTCCCTAGAGGAGCAGAAACCCCAACTGTATGTTCGTATCTACTTAATTCTACATACTGTGAATCTGAAAGGCTTAGAGGGCTTATATATGATTTTATAAAAGCAAAGTCAGCCAGCCATGTAGAGATCCAGACCACAGACCCAGTGCTTCTGCTGGATTCAGTTTTCATTTATGATGAAAAAAAATATTTTACATGTTACATTTGATCCAGAGCTGACAAATGTACCATTAATTCACAGCTAAAGTACACGAATATACAGATAAATGATTCAGCAAAAAATATTAAAGAATCTTGATATCAAGTTAAATGATGCTGGTTATATTTGTAACCTTCACCACATTTTCATAATAAATATTCCTACTTAAAAAAGGTTATTTTTCAAAATAAATAACATGAATCTGAAAATATTCATGTTATATAATATGTTATATATATATATGAATATATATGAATTAAAAAATATTCATGTTATATGAAAATGTAGAATACATACTGTAAATCTCAGTTCCATGTGCTATAATTCCACATGGCTGTGTCAGCAAAGAAAAAAACATCTAAACGCTTGATCCAGTACAAGGTCGCAGGGGAGCCAGAGCCTAACCCAGCAAGCAACAGGCACAAGGCAGGATACACCTTGGAGGGGACGCTCGTCCATCACAGGGCACACACAGATACACACACACACACTCACACACTGTCATGGGGCCAATTTTCCCAGACACCAGTTAACCTACTAGTATGTTTTTGGACTGTGGGAGGAAACTCAAGTATCCGGCAAAAACCCACATGAGCACAAGGAGAACATACAAAATCCATGGAAATAGCACCCCTGGTCCAGAATTGAACCCAGACAGCAACACTAACCAGTGAGCCACCTTGCCGCAAAATGTTTGGATGCACAAAGATGGTTTCATAATCTAAAGAATTCTGCAAGTAATAGAGAAAAGATTTTAAGAATTATTTTATGTTTCCCTAAGG
This sequence comes from Atractosteus spatula, assembly GCF_055471065.1. Classification (NCBI taxonomy): domain Eukaryota; kingdom Metazoa; phylum Chordata; class Actinopteri; order Semionotiformes; family Lepisosteidae; genus Atractosteus; species Atractosteus spatula. The sequence continues at coordinate 530,689 of NC_142714.1, read as the reverse complement.
TCTGCTCTGTTGTAAGGCTGTGAAATTGCTTGTGGGAGGTCCTGAAACGTGCTGCATGGAGGGGTGTGAAACCTCACACTGCAGCAGACATTCTTGCACTAGATTAAAGATGTTGATCAATAGCTGATGAACACTAGCAATAGTCTAACATGTTGGAAGCAGCACAGTTCAGAAAAGGCTTTTCAGAAACTACCAAACGAAAACAAAGGTACATCTACAAATGGTTCACAGACCCAGTGCACCATTACTCTTTTAGAAATAGTACCAGTAAAAGCAGATCTATGTCAGCCTCTTCCTGGGGTGACAGCACTTTAGCAGAACAGATACTTGGTCTGAAATCCTATCTCTTAACGATCAGGTTTTACTGAATTACTTGTGACATTCTTACAGTTAGAACCAAGAACTGGATGGTGTGGTTCAATTATGTAACAGTGATAAAGTAAAAAAGGAAAATTATTTTTTCAGAATAACATTGCTATTTCAGTAATAATGATTACCGATAGATGACTTTTATTTTCAGAAAAATTACTTTTTAATATGCCTTATGATTTTAGATTTTGAATAAATAAACGTTAGGGGGTTTTGTGATCAATATCTTGTTTAAGCACATTTTATTTTTTACTTTTTTAAAGAAATGCTGGCTTATTTCAGCTTCCTGAGATTTCTGAATTGACAGTTGCTTCTGCAACCTTTGATCCTTCTTGTCAACCCTACCTATCTGACATCAACATCTTGTGTCGTGTCTTTTCCATCTCTTAATGGAAATTAACCCTCCATGTCAAGAAATGCAAAACTGACCAATTCAATTCCACATCTTCATATAATACTTCAAAATTCAATCCTACATAATCCTGTATGAATCACTATCCAATTATGTGTGGCTTTGTGCTTTATTGGGAGCATCTCCTCCCAGTGCTCTTATCATTAATGTGGAAGGCCTTATTGTGATCCATACCTGGTTTCTTTCTCACCTTCAAAAAGTACTATTAAACGCTGGTTTTCCTGCAGAACGATTCTCAGGCCATTCCTTCAGGATAGGGTCTGCTATCTCTGCCACACGCAAAAACCTCTCAGACTATTTTGTTCAACAGCCCAGCCACTGGTCCTCGGAGGCCTATCATGCCCACATTAAAACTAACCCTGTCATTCTATAACGAGCATTCATTCACTCCAGATGAACTGAAGGTGATAATTGCACTTTGTTTTTCTGCATTGGTTGTTGGGGTCCCACTTGGTTCTTTTGGGGGTTCTAGACTCCCCATCCTGTTGCGGGGAGATTGGCCTTCAGCCAAGTTTTGATTGATGATTCTGCTTTCACACAGTCTTCAGCAGTCTTTCTCATTCCTCGTGAAAAAAACTATTGTGGTCTCAAGGCTGTTGCGGGCTGGTGATGGATAGAAACTGAACATGTTTAGGAGCTTTTATATAAACAGGATATAATTTATTTTCACATGTGATGTACTGAACGGTTTATAATGTTGTTGCTGCTTGTTTTTTACCAGTGGTTTGTTTCCTTTACAGATCCCTGTCATGGGAGGAGCTTTCATGGACTCACCCAACGACGACTACAGTGCAGATCACTCACTGTTCAACTCCTCGGCTAGTGTCCATGCAGCAGCTAGCACGGCCCACAGCCAGCAGGAGGAACCACAGTCAGTGTCCAGCGATGCTATCTGGCTGTGGATCGCCATCATCGCCACAATAGGGAACATTGTGGTTGTAGGGGTTGTGTATGCTTTTACCTTCTGAAAACAAGGCATTTTAGTTAAGCAGGATGTTTTAAACTGAATCCAAAGTATGGCAAAATTGCAAGGCAGGGTAAACTATAGGCCGCTGTTGTGGATCACCATTCTATAGAAGGATATAGTTTCATTGTTATGTTTTAGATTTCTTCTGTTCACATACCTATAGCACTCAAAACCAATAAATTGAAAAAAGGTTTTCCATTTTTTATCATTACATTATTATAGGACACGTTTTCCATTAATTTATTTTTATACCAAAATCAAGACACTTGAGATATGTCACTTAATTATAACTTAGATAAACAAAGCAGTTTCTCCTAAAGTGGGTGTGTGATGTGAATTTACATCAGAATGAAGAGATACCAGGTGTTAAATAAAAAAAAAATCCAGAAATCTGTTTTCCGTCTCGTAGTACAGTATTTCACACTACATAAAGAAGAATGGTTAATAATTACTGCCACAGAGTGCAGATGAAAATGAATGTTGTAACACGTATTCTATAACAAATGTACAGTACATAGTCTAGAAATGTCTAACACTATATCTAAAGTAAATGCTACTAAAAATGAACTATAAAATAAACAGTAACGTAATAATATTTTGTCTGTTTTTCAACATCCACATCCCTGTCAAATATTGTTTTAAAATCATCCCCTGCAGAAGTTAAGGTTGCTTTGCTTGCCAAAAAGACAGTCTTGTATATTCTTATATATTTTCAGTTTGGATTTTAAAAACTCTTAAGACAGTATTGCTGCTACAGGTCCTCTATAACATCTCCTTGTGTTTTTTTTTCCACAGGATACAGAAAAATAATATTTGTTTTCTTTAGAATAAAAGTCCACCATTAAAGGCAGCAGACTCAATTAGTCTTACAGCCAGAATTTACAGTGAACTTTTCTAGCAATATAAAATTACTATAGTGGTTAAAGTAACCTTAGTACTCCAGGGTGCTATAGTTCATGTTGGGCTGACCTGTGTTGTTCCTGGGTTTGGCAAATCTGATATGGATAATGAGTGATTTTGTACAGCAATGTGCCCAGTCTGCATCAGATACAATAACAATTAAACCATCCTTGTAAATATGAAAGTAGGCTTTTTCCAAATTAGGGAAGGAAAACAATATTTTAGTACACATACTTCCCTTGCCATTAGTAAGGTCTATGAGTGTTTGTATTTTAAATAACAGGGAAAGAAAAGTGTCCCTAGTACAGTACACTGGAATATACTTTTTTTCTGTTCATTCATTTGAAATCGTGGGTGAGCAAAGTTGGTGTATGTTCACATACATCCCTACACCTCACCCTTATCCTCTAAGAAGTGGTGTGCTCTGAATTTATTAACAGGTGCAAAAGCCTTTAAATATTAGTATTTATGAACTCCTTACCAATGGCTATTGTTATACAGAGGTTAGCAGCACTCATGTTTTCATCTACATTGATTAAGCCCCGTTGTTACAGGACTAACAGATGTGTAATGAAGATAACATTACAAAGCAGATACTGTGCATGAATATTCTAACATATTTTATCACCTTTGTTGCTTTAAGTACTATTATAATGTAGGGACTGAAGCTAACTGTTGTCTCTTAAAGTGAAATATATACAGACTGATTTGCAACATTTAATTCATTGCATGTGATTTTTTATGCATTAATAAATATATCATTATTAATTGTTCTCAAGTAATCGGTCCCTTCTGATGCTAAATGCGGGTGAAATGTTGCAACTAAGATAATCACTGTTGATTTTAATGTTATTGTATGTTGATCAATTAATATTACATATTAAGCTTAAACATAAACAACCTTTTGCCAAAAATAGATAAGATTGTTTAAATTCAATTGGCAGTTGCCATGGGTTTGTTACATCTAGTTAAATGTTGGAGTTGAGGTTTTCACTGTGTATTTTTCTTCATATTAAAATTATAGGCTTTATTAATCTTTTCAAAGAAAACAATGTGATTTTTGTTTTAAAATGTTTATGTTTTGAAATAGTACTTCTGAATAAAAAAGTTTATATCTTTTCTTTGGTGACTATGTACATAACCATATTTTTGAGGACAAAAATGTGTGAAGATATATAGGTTGTTTCTATTGTAAACAATATATTTACTAATAAAATAAAATTGGTGGAAATCAACTTACATTTTAGAGTATTTGTATAATATTTTAAATGAACATAATGATTTGTACAAGAAAGCTTTGAGTAAGATGTACATAACTTGAGAAAGTTTATTATATCATTGCACCTATTAAGGTTGCAAAAACCTAATATTTTTAATACAAATGAAGTATTAAAATGCATTGTCTTCACTTATATTAGTTTGTTTTTGTATCTAAAGCACTTAATAAACATTCTTTGTTAAATGTTTCACAGTGGAAATTTTGTTTTCGGAGCAGGAAAAGCAAATTAAAAGTTTACATTCAATATTTAGAACCAAAAGAAATATCTGTATAACATAAACATTTATTAAAACATTGATTTTTTACACCATTTTAGTTTGTATGCTGTAGTTTAATTTCTCTAAACCATGTACAACATAAAATATATACAGTACATGATTCCATAATGGAAAATAAAGAAAGACGAAAAAGTAACATAACTGATGTGATTCAAGTAGGTACTGTAGCTGCGTCAACTTGTGTAGGCTGCAAAGGAACAAGTTAAAGGGTTATTCCATGCTGAAAAGAGACGAAAGGAAACTTTCGGCTGTGGAGCCTTCTTCGGGTGTACAAGATGTGATATCTTCATATCAACACAAACTAGAAACAAACTTTGTAGTTTTTTTATTACAATAAGATAATAAATCACAAACAACTACTAGTTTTATAATTATACATTAGCATTTCAGCAGAAGTTTGATTAAAGTATTTGCCATAAGCATATTATTTCTTGAAAAGCTTAAACAATATTTTATGGTAATTGCACTTTAGATATTTTTTATAAAAAATAATCTAAAGCTACAACTCATACAGCAGATTAAAGTATAGGTGCCTGAACTGGTCCTGTGACATGATATTATGTTAATGTAAATCCACTTTCTGACAACATGCATTCAGACAGCATTTCAGAAAAAAAATCAAACTGATGCAATCACTCTTGGCAGAAAGCCTTGATAACAGAATTACTGAACTAAAACCATACACTTTGGATATCATCTTGTTTTGCAGGTAAGCACAAAACAAAGCGTGTTTACAAAAGATACAGGGGCGGGGCCGATTGGAGCTCTGTAATAATAATAATAATAATAATAATAATAATTAAAATAATGATGCAACAGCAGCCATAGTGCACCAGAACGCTCACCACACATCACCTCTCAGTGGGGTGGAGAACAAAGTGATGAAGTCAATTCACAGATGGGGATTATTAGGAGGCCATGATTGGTAAGGGCCAATGGGGAAATTTGGCCAGAACACCAGGGTTACACCCCTACTCTTTTCGAGAAACGCCCTGGGATTTTTCTTGACCACAGTCTCATCTGAAGGATGGTGCCTTTTTACAGCATAGTGTCCCCATCACTACTGGGGCATTAGGACCCACACAGGCCGCAGGGTGAGCCCCACTAACACCTCTTCCAGCAGCAACATCAGCTTTCCCAGGAGGTCTCCCATCCAGGTACTGACCAGGCTCACACTGCTGAGCTGCAGTGGGCTGCCAGTCGTGAGTTGCAGGGTGATATGGCTGCTGGCCTGAGAACCTGGGTGTCTTACTATACTATACGTTGTGACTTGAAGAGAAAACAAGAAGGCTTGAAGAAAATAAAAGGAAGCATTACAACCATCTCACTCATCAGGTTTCTAATACAGTAGCTCATGACTTCTGTTACGACCCCAAGTGTCTAGGGGTATAGGGGTGTAACATTTAGGATAATTCTTTTGGAAGCAGGTGGGTTTTGGTGAGGGACTAGGAAGCGTGGTAACAAGGGTAAGGAACTAGAGTGGTGCCAAAGGAAAGAAAATAACAAACAAAATGGAGCTGGCTAGGACAGTGAGGGAAAGCTAATCTGACTACAAAAGAAAACCCGAAACACACGGTCTTCGGCGTCTTCAACACCCTAACTAACCTCCACTGACTACTTAAAACCATACAAGACAAATGGCACTCACCCGTACTAAACTAGTGTACTAATACAAAGTCAACTAAGTGTGTAAAGTGTACCCAACAACCTAAACTAACCTTATACACAAAAGTTCACACAAAAACACGAGCGAACCAGGAATACAAATAAGGGAAAACAAGAGTAATCAACAGGATCAGGTACAAAGAACACAAAAGCTGAACATATAACACGTTAGGGCAAGGTAATGGCAAAACAAGCATAAACACACAAAAACACGAAAGTACAAAGAAACTAACAGAAAACCAACAAAACAACAAAGCCAAAGCTATACGAAAATACACACACACACACAAAGAAAACAAAACAAACCAACGAAGCCGAAGCCGAAGCCGAAGCCGAAGCGATAACCAAAACCAAACAGGACCGAAGTCAAACGAAAGGCCTCTCCTTGCTGAAAACCTCCATGTTATATGCTGAATAAGATGTGTTCTGATTGGCTGAGAGCTAATTGATGATGACGTCATACTGAAAGTGAGGTGTGATGGTGGGCCAATGGGGAAGGGAGAACAATCAAGGGTCAGCAGTGTGGACATAACAGAAAAAACACACACAGAACACACACTGGGACGTAACAACTTCTGTTAACTTTAGGTTACAGTATATAAAGAACTTAAAGTTCATAAGAAGTTAAAAAGGCTGCATTGTTCTAGCAAGTCTTAATTCTCCATGAGCCTTTGTCAACATTAGTTTAAAACAACAAACTAAGTGCATGTCTTGATTGAACTGCTAAATGTTTCTTCTTAACTTGTATTTACAACTCAGCAGACAGGGTGAGAAGCTCGGCAATCCGGGAGAGCCTCAGAGTAGAGTCACTGCTCCTCCAGATCAAGAGGAGCCGGTTGAGGTGGATTGGGCGTCTTACAAGGATGTCCCCTGGTCGGCTTCTGCTGGAGCTGTTCCTGGCACGTCCCACTGGGTGGAGACCCTGTGGCAAACTAAGGACACACTGGAGGGATTATATCTCTCAGCTGGCTTGGGAGCACCTGGGGATCCCCCAGGAGAAGCTGGAATCTGTTGCTGGGGACAGGTTAGTCTGGGATGATCTACAGTACTTGGCATGCTGCAACCGCGAACCTCACCAGGAAAAGCAGAGTGAAAATGGATGGATGGACACTAACTTCCAGATTTTTCTTCCTTCAAATCAATAGAGGAAGCTTTAATTAAGCTAGTTAACATATTTGATTTTCAACTTACAGGGAAAAGACAAGTAAATCAACTGTTAAGCAAGGTTATGACCATAGTATAAATGAGAACTTGTATCTGTTTTTAAATTGGGAAATCTCTGTATGAGGGGATTAATTGGAATTCATTATCAAAGGGCGTGAAGGGTGATCTAGGTTGAAATATGTTTTACGTAAAGCTTGTAACTGATAGACACATGATAGTGTTGAAAGATCAGCTTCAATGACTTTCTGATAAAGTTTAACAACACTGCCCAGTTTGTTCTTACTCCTTAGATTTAGATTCCCAATCCAGCAAATCAAGTAATAGTTAAATTGAATGCTCAATTCTTACACCAACATCACTCAATGGAAAATATTGGCAGCTCCCTGAATGTTAATAAGCTTTCACCTATTTCAAAACAATTTATCCTCTTCATGGGTTATGAGTCCTATATCTAACCAGGCTGGTATACAAGAAATTTTATACTCCTGATGACAATCTGATGCATGCATTTTTAGGATCTGTGGGAGACTTATCCCCCCCCACGTTTTACTGTTTTTATCTTTGACTTTCCTCAGCCTGTGGTGTGCAATGTGACACTCTTTTACCCGTTGACACAGCTGATCTGGCTGTTTCCACAGTCACTTCTATTTTTGCTTCTAAAATTAGTTCCCTTAAGTTACTTTCACGTAGTATCTGGAAATATTACACAATATGGAACTATACTTCTCATTCTTCTAAACAATTAACACACTAGTTAATCCATTTCAAAGATACACATGGAATGATTGCAATAATGTAACTGTACTTCCAGATGAAGATTGCTCTCTGTCATAGATGAGAGAGATATTATCCCCAAGGAACAAATTGTTTTACAGCAGCAGACAATGCAAAAAAACCCCACATAAACAAACAATAAACATTAACTCCTAAGCAAGAGAATCAACTGTTAAGCAAGGTTATGACCATAGGTATAAATAAGAACTTGTATCTGTTTTTAAATGGGGAAATCTCTGTATGAGGGATACTGTATTTACGTAATGCTCATAACTGATAGACACGTGATAGGGTTGAAAGATCAGCTTCAATGACTTTCTGACTTAGTTTGACAACACTGCCCAGTTTGTTCTTACTCCTTAGATTCAGCTTCCCAAACCAGAAAATCAGGGTGAAAGTTAAAGCAGATTCAATTAAAGACTGATAAAACATGATCAACAATGAATTATTAACCTTAAAACGCTTAAGCTTTCTTAAGAAAAATAGTAGCAATTACCCTTTTTATAAAACAAAATCCATGTTTTCCTTAAAAATTTACTGTAACTTGTAGTCCAGGGCAGTCCTTGTATTTGCCAACCAACTCCACTGATTGTAGCCTGATGGAGATTTGAGTGGGGGGTCTGAGGGCTCTTCCTGAAATCAGTTGCCATGTCTTTGGTCTGAGTGAGATTCAGCTTTATATATTTTTGTTCACACCAAGTGGCATACTCATCTACAACTGGCCAACGGACCCCATCAGCTGCTTGCAGCAAACTGGCAATGACAGAGTAGTCTGCAGATTTCATCATGTGTCTGAAGTGGTGGCCTACCCTTACAGTCGTTTGTGTACAGGACAAAGGGACAAGACGTGCTCATTCTGGGAACACAGTATGTTTTGGGTGCTTGGGACTGAAATACAGCTCTAATTTGGATGATGCAGTTAGAAAAGGTATGGATTGAATTTTTGTTTGTACTTCTTTAGTTCAGTTAATCAATAGTTGCCACTAGGGGGTGATAATTTATTTTTTTCCCAGTCTTGACAGGGTTACAGTAACTGCAGTTAAAAAATATTTTATGGTTGGTTGAAGATGGGATACCCATAAATTGACCTTTACTTCGTTCATTTATAGAAATTGTTGAAGTGTAAAGAAGCACAGGGTGATTATATGTTGCTTGTTCTGAAAAGAAAGATAAAATGTTCAAAAAGACAGTATTATCTGTTTCATGGGATAAACCATGGTATTATCATTTAATGTAATGAAGATTTTTATTTATATATATTTGTTTTTACCTGCATTTTTGCATTTTTGTTTAATCCTTTCAGATCATCTCACTGTGGATTATTCTTTATTTCAAAGTCTTCATTATACACAATGTATCATCAAAAAGACAAAAAATGTTTTTGTTTCTTTAAATAGTTTATTAGAAAGCACTGTTTTTGATCTGAAATGTCAGACATTTTCATTTTCTGACTGGATAGAAAACCACCTCTATCAATAGATAAAATAATTGTTTATTCATTTTTTATCAGAAGAGGGCAGTAAATACAATGAAACATTTTGAGAAACAAAAAATACTGGTGATTACAATAACTGTATGCCAAAACAATTTAATTGTATACTCTAAAATCCCTAAAATTGAAATCCACAATCTATTTCCCTTATACTTATGTAATTTGTACTTGTAGTGTCATGCGGTTTTGTATTTGTAGTGTCATGCTGTTCCATTAATCTGCTTATTTGAGAAAATATATCAGTGACTCATTTAACATTTAACAGTAGAGCTTCTGAAGCCACTATTATCTTTTTTAACACTGGACACACCAACTAACAGAGCTTCTTTAAAATTGTTTCTACAGAAGATTTTTTAAAGCTTCTGTAACAATCAGAGGTATAATAATATATCAAATTACTTTTAATGATGAGTGTTTTAAACACTGTTTCTCTAAGTCTGATTCAGGAATACCATTGATCTATAATTATTCAACTTTTCCTCAATAAACGTTTTTCTGAATCATATACACATTACAAACTTTCTGTTAATTATCATCACTGATAACATTCACTGTTTCTTACAGTCATGTTACAAATGCAGAACCTAATTAAAATTTTGGGATTTGGCTCCCTGTTACTGAGGGTCCAGTCTGTTTCAAGAGATAGAAAACAGCAAGCCAGATCCCGAGCTGAAGCTTTTCCAGCCAACATTGGCTAAAGCCACAGCAGGTGAGCTACTTTAGGGAGAATAGCAGTGGTCCCAGCCAGCAAGTGCTAACAGAGAGTAGGTGACAGTGGTCCCAGGCAGAAAGGGCTAGATTTTAAAAAATATATAATAGGGTTTAAAACTCTAGTTTGTGTAACTGTGGGGTAGTGAGAGGTGTCTACCTGTTTACTGGGAAAACCTGCAAAATGAGGCACATCTGGAATGAGGCACCTGGAGGGAATGAGATTCCATGTGCTATAAAAGTTTTGTCAGGATAGGCTCTGCATGGAAGTTGCCATTTCTCTATGCCAATTAGGAGGCTTTTAAAACAGTTGTCAATCTACAAGGCTGTCAGGCAAGTACTAGATGGTATGTTACATTGTACCTTCTCTCAGTAGCTGAGAGAGAGGAGTTCAGAAGACACAGGTTCTGAGTACTCCTTGCGCCTTACCTTCAGCAGATAGGTGGTCTTGAAGAGTATGAGATGAGAGAGAGATAGAGAGCCACTGCTGTGTCATGGACATGTGTTGGTTACAGAGAGACATCCCTGGATAAATAGGTTTGGCCAGGAAAGTTAGTGATCTGGTCCTTGGTGAAGAGTTGAGTTGAAGTGAAGATCGAGACTTTGTCGATATGACATTAATCAGTTGAATGTTCTATTACTTAGGGACTAATGAAGACTCTGGTAGTGAAAATCTAGTGAGCGTTAAAAGCATGTGTGTGAGCACAGCCAAGAGAAGACCGGTGTAGAAGGAAGAGGTATGTGCAGTATTCCGTAAAATAGAAAGAATGTGGAAGAGCTTGCATCACAAAGGTGTTTTGAAAGAATAGGACAGACCATTTAAAATGTGAAAAAACAGATGATACAGGATTGTGGTGGTGTTTGTGCCAGTGTTTGTTACAGTTGGACTTTCAAGAGTACCTTTTAAAGCAGCTTTGAAAAAAACATTTTGGCATCTTATGTAACATGCTGTTAGTCATGCAATCTGATATTAGGGTAGGTCTTGCTCACAAACACATCTGCATGCCTCCCCCACTTAGCGGATATCTCAGAATAATGGTGAATCTGTTCTCCCTGTTACGCCTCAAGGTGATAAAGACTGTGAACCACCTTCTCAAGGAAAGATAAGACTTGCAAATTCACGATCAAAACCCCTCTGATACATAATCAAAACCCCTCTGATATGTAGGAATGCTTATTTAAAATTAAAACTTCTCCTCAGAGACCGGAAAGAAGGGTCATAAAACTGGTAGGGCATGCAAGAAAGCCACTTCAAAAAATGTTTGTATACTTTATATCAAATACATTTAACTTTGTAAATGTAAATGCAAGGTTAACCAGCTGTGTATTAGAAGTCTTTATCACACTTCCTGCATTCATAATCGTTATTGCAGAATCGTTATACCGTAATTGTACAGTATGAATAAGCATGCATTTCTGCTCAAACTAAAATTCAAGTTTTCTAATGCTTAGTTGTTTTATTTCTCAATAACTTTCACTTTTCTAATCTATCTTTTTTTCAACCATTTCTTTCAACAATTCTTTAATTTGTACTATTTTTAGTAGAGGTAAGTGTTTTGTGGTCCTATTTATGTTTGGCTATTTATCATCACTGATAATAGAGCACATAATGAATACACAATTCACTAGGCTTAATATTAATATGGGCTTTTTGAAAAATGTTAACATGTTTCTTTTAAAATGCAAATAAGTAAAAAAAATGAATCTTTATTGTATTCCACCCAGTACCGATCAAGCATTCATTTCATAGAGTAGTAACCTTTTGAAGATCACTGCCCCTAGGAGTGACTAGGTTTCAACTACAAACAGGAGTGCTCTTCATTCACCTTGTCTTATATATTTATTTAGAAATATCATGGTAGTTTTGTTTCCCAGCCTATAACCATCACACCATCTGATAGAATACCTTTGATCAAATTATTTTATAGAAAAGCTGAGATTATACAGTGTGTTGTGGATGGTGATATGATGTGTGAAGAAAATGAGGACATCTATTTTGATATTTACTTAACAAAAATCCAACAAAGAAATGTAACGCTTTGATTTGTTTTTTTATTCATTTATTAAAGCTCTGTTAGGCCTCTTCCTTTTGCTATTTTATTCTTGGACATGATCTTGACTTCTTTTAAATGAATTTTGGATTGTTAGATTAAAAATCCAAAAAAACAAGGATGTTAGTTCCTTCTTCATTTCACATTATATACTGTATATCTCCACCTGAGAAAATAAAGGATTCTTTTCAGTTCTTAGTTTTAATGATCTCACGGCTTGGTGGGACTAGCAGTGGGCTGGGAGCTATATGGGAGAATCCACTTGTTGGGCGAAAGGGGGTTTAAACCCAAAGGAACTGCAGGCAAGAGTCCTGACAGCAGCTGTATGTGGTTCTGCAACAGGCAGGTTTCCAGGCAGCAGGTAAGATGCTGTAGCAACAGTGCAGAGATTGCAGGCGGTCAGTCATGCAGGCAGCGATTCGGCTGTACAGCCAGTCAGCCACACAGTGGCTCGGGAGTTGCAGCCATGTCGTAGTGGTGGAGACAAGCGAAAGCACCAAGGGCAAACCCAGCGGGATGGTCAGGCAGGGGAGATGTGGAGAAGAAAACAAAGCCAGGGCAGATCCAGGAATTGTGGTCTAGAGAACAAAGCAAAGTAAGGAATCCAAAGAAGAGTACAGGTGACAAAGCTAAGGAACACTCCAGAGATTCAGAGATCAAGCTCTGTAATGGAGCCCAGAGCAGAGTGTGAGCAGACGAGATGGTAACTGCAGCCAGGTGCTCTGGCTCTCCTGTCAGTTGTGTCCATGGCAACCTGTGCTGAGTGGCAGGTGGGTGGATCAGAGGCCGACTGCCATCCCAGAGCAGCAGCCAGGGTGAGCACGAAAAGTTTTGCAAATGTTCCTTCTTTGTATTAACAGCATATTATCACATATCTGTTCCAACATCATTTACTGGAAGGACATAATGCTGGTGACAGTATGTGAAATTAGAGGTTCTGTTTACTGGGAGCTATGTGATACTCAGGTTTGTCATTTCACAGATGTATTTTTATACACAAAATTTCATACCAGGAAGTAAGATAGGTTTTATATATTATTTGAAATGACAATGGAGCCACTCTCATTACTTTATCCAATTCAGTCCTGCACATTTGTGTATTTAATACAAAAAGTAACCGTAATACTTCTGTTGTTCTTGACTTAATTCCTTGTAAGCCTGACATTTTGTGGTAAGCATGCCTATGCATATTTCTGCCTCTGAATTAATGATGCTTATAATTCTTATAGTAAAGTGACTTTCATTGTTTTACAACACAAGATCTAGGTCCAATTAATTTGTTTTTGTGTTTTTGTTTTTGTGCACTCGGCTCAGCAATTGTAACTGGCCTGAAGCTGGAAATTATATATTGTCAGATTACAAAAACTAAAGATTTACTCATCCATCGTACCATTGCACGGCAAATGTCAGAGGTGATAAAATGCCCTGAAACTCACTGGCACTCCAAACATGCGGACATGTGATGGAGTGGAAAGTGAAGTGAGAAAGGCCAAGAGCTCAGAGATCAAAACCCAGCTGTTTGAGATCTGAGTCTCTTCTACATTCCTCGCTTTGAGCTCTGAGAAAGAACTTTTTATTCCAGCAAATTAACAAACCATCCTTATATGGTAAAGCCTGCTGTGATTAAAGAGAGTGATCAAGGAATTTTTTGCTTGGAGCAAGACTTTTCTACTGAACTATATCTCTGTTCAAAGGGGTATGTGTCAAAACAGTTTTTTTTTCCTTAAAAAAACAGTAAAATCAAAATAAATGTAATACTATAAGTCTCCAAGGTCTGTGTTATTGATGTTTTGTTTAGTTGTTGTGGTAAGGCGGGGGCTGAAGGGCAGCACTCATGTAAAATTTATCACACTGTTTGTATGGTCTGAGCTTCTCCTGTTTATATTAAAAATATGTGGGTGCAACGTCTATCCCTTTCTCTTTTAATACAGTGTTGCTTAATTCCTGGCAAAAGAAAATGTTAGTTTTCAGCCCTGGAAATGTGCCTGGGTAAACACCACACTTGCCTGCTCTGACTCTTTCCTGGGGGAGGAAGACAAATGTTCCAGCTGAGTGTAGTGGTGAGTCTCAACATCACCACTGAAATCCAGAAGCCAGTATGACGACAATGGACTAAGCAGGAGACAGGAAGAGAAGCTAAAACTAAAAATGTTTAAAACAGAACAGATGGAAAAAGTCATGCAATTTCCAGACATCAATGCTGATCTGCTACACCCATTTTTATAGTTCATTTAACCACAGGCTAGCCAGCTGCTCAGACAAGGGCAGATCATAAAATTGGGAGTTTTCAATACAACATTTCATAGCACATAAAAAATCCCATAGCATTCATTAACATGCTTCATTTGGAATAATGTAAATGACAGTATTTTTAATAAACATTCATTTATTATTTTTATCTCATAGGGATAAGTTACTTACTGTATTTTTAATGCCATAAAAAAATGTACAGTATATGATCATCTGTTTAAAGTACGTCTATAACATAATTGTTTTGTGTTTAGACAGGGTAGTGGAAAGTTTTAAATGTCCTGGTCAACCCAATTACCACAATTACCTGACACTTTCTAGAGTATAAACACTCCACAAAGAATAACTGTCACCCTTTAATGAAAAATAAAGTTAATACAGTAGCACAAAGCACAATAAAATATTCTTAACATATGTCTTTTGCAATCAATTAATCTTTCCATATGCATATACTGTAAATCTGATGCAAATGAAAAATGTTTACAGTGCATTAATAAACATTTATTTTGGCGAGTACTCTAGATTAAAATATTTTGTTGGAAAAAGGTGAATGTTTCTAAATTTCTTGAACCATTCTAATTATAATATTAAAAAGTAGAAGTAAAACATAGGAATTAGCAAAATATAGTGTGAGGAAACATTTTTTTAAATCAATATACTAATTTTCAAAGGAACTCATTTTTTCCTGCATGCATACTTTTTGAAAAATTAAAGGCAATTTTGTACACAATATTTCAGACAAGGACTTGTCTGTTAAAATCGAATATACTTTACACCTCCTGATTTACAGAAACATCTATGCTTTTAACTATACATATAGTTACATAGTAACTATACTATTTTTTGCTTTTTTGTAACCACATATTGTCTAGAGCACACACAATGATACCCTTGAGTGACTTTGTTTCATAAGCATTGAATCAACTCATTAGTGTTACAGTTGAATGGGCACAGATAATGAGGTGCTTTAACCTGTTGAGTGTCAAGTTTGGTAAACATCAAGAAACACACAGGAAACAATGACTACTCAGCTGTACATTGATCAAGATCTTGAACCTCATGTGTTCTGTTTTTCCTGACTTGAGGAAATTCTAGCAGGACAATGCTTGTCTTCATGCTGCTGTTGTAACAGTGGCTGTTTTGGAAGGTGAGAATGTGACATGCCGTTGACATTCCTAAGCCCCATTGAGCATTTGTGTGTTAAATTGAGATGGTGTGACACCTAGGGCTCAGAGACCAGTGAACTGGTACTTGCTTGACCAGCCTGTATGAATAGAAAGGAACATAATTCTACAGGATAGAATATGACGCTGATGGAAACCGTGCTTCACAGATGTACTACAGTACTTGTTGTTTCCAACAATGGTCACAGGTGCTACTTATTTTTACTGTAGACCCCTCTTGATGACAAATGTTAATTAGTTTAATGAATGTAATGATAACATGTCTGTTCAATACAAAGTCAATGCACTCACTTACTTTGTTAATATGTTGAAGTTAAGTGATAGGCTTCTTTTTATACTATCTATATATATATATTGAACCATACCTAAGTATTTCTTAACAATATAAAGAACTCTATGTGCCAGGTGAGCATCTACTGTATATTGCAAAATGTAGAGTTAACCTAAGTAGAGTCTTTGCACACTTTTTTGTTTTAGATATGGAATGACACCATTAAAAGAGTGTTTAATAAATCTTTTAAGTGTTTGTAATGTAATGCAATTATTTAGACATTTATTCGATAGCCTGTATAAACACAATAAATATAGTTTGCATACACAGAAATACAACAGAAGTGTTTTGATGAGCACACCAACAGTGCCAGGCTTTAGTTTACTTGGAACTAAAATATATTAAGGCCATTACATCATTGTTTATAATTATTTACAGGGCTGTTAGTGCATTAGTGAAATGACTGTTTCAGTAAACCTGTGTATACTGTGTAACAATACATAAAGTAACATGAGAAAATTCTGTTATGTCTTTAAGCAATTTTATAATTTACAATGTCAGAATTGTATTTGTACAATGCATGGGATCCATAGCCAGAAATCATATATACTGTGTAAACGTATAAATACCCTGTAGTGTTTTCCCTAGATGGGAAACCCTTTCTTTGTTTCCATACTTCTGTGTGACTTTTAATGCCTCTGGTATTTTAAATCCTTGATACTACAAAATATTAACATTTCAGTTAAAAGCTTTGTACCTTAGCAGCTATTATTTGCAACAGAGTGTTGAATATTATAGATGAAAGTTTATGGAATTTCATGGGATGTTTGAGACAATCACTTAGCTTCAGATTTTCCGCACACAGATAAAATGGCATCCAGTACTGCCCTAATATTTAAAAAAATGTCACATCACAAAAGAGGTGCAAACTCTACATATAGAAAGGAAAGCAAAACAAGGAAAACAAAGTTTAATGAGCTGAACTCTTTTCTATTAAAAAAACAAAATGACAGGATAAGTTATTTTCTGTAACAATAAAGAAAGCTTTAATATGGTAACCCACACAGAGAAGTACAATAATTCAGCATTAAGAGTCTAGTGTGTGATCTCTCTCTCAAATTAGTTTTTTTTCTTGTGCTATTAAGCATTATTAATTTATTTTACTTAGCTTGGGTTACCTGGATAAAGCAGTGCTCTGAAAGCCCAGTACCATTAGGTTTCATGATCATGGTTTTAGAGTATGCAGGACTGTATACTGAGTGGTATTAAAATGCCAAAAATAAGTAATGGAACCAGTAGCATTTGTTACATATTTAAAGCTACTCAGTATATGATGAACGAAGCAATGCTTTTAAGTTGCTCATTATTTGAACCCTGATATCTGGGCTGACAGCTGTCATTGTGTTCAGCCATTTCCTGAAGAAGAGGCAGAATGACTGATGGAACGATTGTGTATGATAATCCGCAGGTACACAGTGGGCAAAGGAAGGTTAGGGTTCATCCAGAAACACATTTTAAAATGGAACTGGACATTTGTTAATTAGAACATTATTTAATCTGTGAATGTTCTCTTTACTTCAACTTGTATCAGTCACAAGTTAAAAAAATAACATCCACTCTTTTGTGAATGACATTCAGTACAAAAGCTATAGTTTACCAACATGATGGTGACCACGGGAAAACTGCTTTGCCAAGATTTTCTGCAGACTTTATAATTTCCATTCCTTTGTGCACCTTTAATGTGACCCTCAAAAACATTGACTCCGTCGAAGGGGTTTGTGAATTACAACTGCCAGTCTGTTAACAAATTTCTCTGGGATAATTATAGTTAACAGAAGTTAGAGTGACAAAGATTTTAACTGATCTGTAAAACTCTGCGATTCTGAAACATGATGAACATTGTCAGCACGATGTGTAAAAACAATTAAACATTTGTAATTACATTATGTGGCTACATAGTGAACATGAACATGCAATTTGCAAAAAATCCGATATCAGATATCAGATTATTGTTTTAAGGTTTTACAATTTTTTCCATTTTTAAATAAACACATATATATTAGGCAGTCTTTCAACATTACACATCACTTAAGAACAATAATAGTTAAAGAAAATACATGGATAAGTAAATTTAACATTTTTGTATTTTTTGCATTAAAAGAGCAACATTTTTTCAAATGCATAGCAGGGGTGCACAATTTAAGAGCAAGATTGAATTTTCTTACATTCTTGGAGTATTTTAAAGTTTTGATGACAAGAACATGCATATATATATTCTATGTATATTCTTATTTAATATACTGTAGCTGTCTTCATCCACAGTAGTACTCTCATTGAAATTAAGTCTCGTTTAAGATCAAGTTGGAATGCAGTTTTTCTCAGTCAGCATCTGAAGGTAGGTGTTTCACTTAGAGTATAAATGCATGATTAGGGTCTAGAGAATAGGACTCATTCTAAATTATCGTCAGAAAATCTTACTGTCAGGTGCAATTTACCTCATCCACATTTTTACACTTATAATCATGAGCATCCAGCTGTTTTGCAGGGTTCTGCAATCTGGTGAGCTATGCCTGTTACCACCAACTGTGTTCTGCATCCAAAATATTAGAATATAGCCAAGAGATTGATTGACATTTTAAGTTTTATGTTCCACATCTAATTACTGTGTCACAATTGTAATCCCTCCTCTTAAGGGTGCTCCGGATCTTTCACATTTTAGTTGATTATGTGCACCTGCCTCCTATCCTGCCCCTCCTTATTTAAGCCAGACGCTCTTACTATTCTGGGCTCAACATTTGGAAGATGGACGCCCGGAAGCCCATCTACCAGCAGGTCCTGGAGTGACCCGACGGCATAGGCTTCACCACGGCGTCCTGACCATCTAGGTCAAGGGCTCGGAGCGCCTGGCCCCGTTAACCAGTTTTTTTATTCCCCGTCCCTGCACCGGATCCCGTTCCAGTTTTTAAACCTTGTCTTGTTTTTGTCTTGGATGGATCGCCCTGCTCTGGACTCTTGGACATCGCCCTAGATTTTCCCTTGGACTCCTCTGGACTAGTTCGCCATGGCCACGCCCCCCCGAGCAACAGTGCACAGTTGTCACACCCCCCTGTTTGTCAACCTGCCCAGTTCCTCGTCGTCTCCTCCCCGTGTCCGTTTCCACTTTCTCCCGGATTATACCTTCTGCATAGGGTCCTGACCTAAGCATCGCTACAACGGTTAATGGCTTCATGTGTTTCATATTTTCACTCTGTATACATTCATGCGTATACAGAGGACAGGCAAGCAATTAAGTAAAAACTCATAACAGAATAATGTGAGAGAGCAGCTCCTACCTCACTGTGCTTCTTTACTCATCCAAACACATCCCTGTGTTATCAGTTGCCTTGGAAACTGCTGTTGATACTGTACCTATCCAGCAAAAATATGTGAGATGAATTCAAAAAGTATTTTTTTAAACGGTTGTTATGAAATACTATAATCCTGTATTTTTTTTCAAACAAAACTTTTTTTTGTGTGGTACTACAAGGATTGACTATCATAAGTCTATTTTTTTATGGTAACAGAAAATTTACCTTGCGATAATGATTTGATTCCTTTTCTAGTATAAAGGAAAACTATTAATATAATCAAACTATACAGGCCACCTTATTAATTTGTATGCAACAGTACTTAAAATAACTTTAAATGTGAAAGCCTCATCTGATTATACCTTGTTTTGTGTTGATTTACTATGAAAAAAATGCATTGTTTCTTCTTTACAAATAACTCTTGAATCCACATTCATACTACAGAATAAGCAGTATTTATTTGTAATATGCATCTGCTAATTTTTAAAAAGACATTAATTGGGTGTTGGATCTGAATTAAATAAAATTAATTTCAGTCAATTGCATTTAAGCCAGATCCATGGAAACAGAACTATGCTAATGACACAGACCAAAGAGCTCATCAGCCTAGATCAGCATGAACTGAAGCAGCATCAGTTAGATATTTCAAGTTATTCTAAATGATAAAGTACACAGAAAAGGTTTGCTGCATACAGTCTCTTTTTTTCACAATAATACTGTTATGTTATTACACCCCACAGTACAAAAACACTCAGTGCAGTCAAACAGATTTGCACTTAAGTTTAAAGAAAACTACATGAAAAGCTTTTTAAATGGTTAGATGATGGTCATATACTGTATTTAGTGGTAAAAGCAATGGCATAATTCATGAAACTTCTTATTTTCTTTATCTTCAATGTGCATTTCATAAAAGTTATTGTTCACAGTATTCACAAAAAAGATATTTCTATGAAACTACAGTATATTTTGTAAGAATGTCTTTCAGTGTTAATGTTTATCAGTCCTTACTTTTTCTACAAAGAAGTCACCATAAATGTTTCAACCTGCGAAATCTTGTAGAAGCTGTGTTCCTGGTAAGGTCTACCACAGTCCATGAAAGCTTGTGTCTTGTTATAATTTTGTTCTGATTTAATAATTCAGCTCAGTCCAGCTGTTTTTGATTTTTTTTTGTGGTTTCACTGTCAATTCCACGCATACGTTAAGTATATTGAACATCAGAATTAAAATATTGATCTATTGATAAATGTATGTTTTTAGAACAACATTGTATGCAGATTATCGATATTGATTGACTGTGTTATTTTGATTATACTGAATACATTATTTTGATTATTTGGTCATTCATTTATTTAGGGTAGTGGAAGGTTTTTCATACAGATAGAAAACACAAACAAAAATACAAAATAGAAAACATTGAGGCAGAAGAGCCTACTTACTTGCAGTAGGTATTTATGTTGAAACTTCAATTTCATCTTCTAGGAAAGGCGGGAAAGCAATTACATAGGGAAACAAAGTGTTAGTAGAATTAAAAGCTTAGAATTCAAATCCAGGAAAGTTATATTAAAATGCTATAAACACTAGTAAGACCTATTTTAAAATGTTAAGTATAATTTCACTCACCACGTTATAGAACATATATTACTGCTCTGGAGACAGCTCATAGCAACCAGAAGACATATTCTCTCTTGGGCTTAAGAGAATGACCTTCATTGACAGACTGAATGATATAAACATTTTTGGCCTTGAACAGAGAGGATTATGAGGTTACCTGAGACAAGTGTTCCAAATTCTCAAAAGTACTGAGAAAGTTAACCCAGCTTGTCACTTTAGAATTAACAGTGGAAACCAGTGAAAATGCAAACCAGAGGACACAAATGGAAACTATATGGGGGTGCATTTAAAACCAAGTACTGGAGGCATTCCACGCAAAGGGTGGTTGGAACATGGAACAAGCCATGCTGTTGAAGCAGAACGTTTGTACCTACTTCCTGATGCTGCTTATGTAGCAGTGAATTTCGTATGGCATGAAAACATATACCACTTATATCCTATGATTCCTTCTACAGTACCTTAATTTTCAATTTTTATGACATTTTCTATGGAAATCTTTACACTCTTGCTTGTTTGTGTCATAATATCCAAATATACCGAAAACAGGCTGGTCAGATGAGCACTGTTTCAGGCATGTTATTTTTTTACATGATTCCAAAAGACAGAAAAAGAAATGGAAATGGGATGTTGAAATTTTATCGTATATAGTTTCATATGAAATATTGGTTTATAGAACATAATTATGTTTTTTTACATATAAGTTTAAATAGAATTCCTGACTTTAAGACTAAAGACATGTCAGAAGTCAACTGAAACAATTTATGTTACTGGGGAAATAATTTCCATTCCTAATATAAATATTGTCTAATTTAAATATTCCCTAAATATTAAAAAAAGTATTTTATTTTGTATTAAAATTGGCATTCTTATGCTTATGCTGAATTGTACTGTATGGCTTTGGCTTACTATCAAATCTGAAATATTTGAGGAGAAGCAGATTACACTAGAACTGCTGACACCAATAATATATTAAGAATGTTAAAAAAATGTTCACATGAAGTATGATAAACATTAAAAACCAAAATAAATCACCCAGATAGAAAGTGTCTGCTACTATGTGTTTATTAACGTAATATATTAATTTTCTCTTTTCTTTGAAATGAAAAGCCAAGTTTATACTGGATACTAGAAAAAAGCAGACGCTGGATGACATCACATAATTAGCAGGTCCCACCTCTCTTAAGCCTGGATGTTAACATTAAGATGATTCCAGAAGAAAGAGCAACACTGAGGGTAAGAGAGCAGCTGTGCTGAGCTTTGGGTATAACATCTGCTTCCAGAACTTATCGATCTTTTACAGCAAGGTATGCAAACTACAGAGTACAAAGATGTACAGAATAATATATATGTATGTACTGTATATATTTCTGCATCACTGAAAGTGATTTCACCTTACTTTGCTTGTATACTGTACCTGTAATTGTGACTTCAGAATAGACTTCAATGTTGAAGAATGAAAGTTTGGATTTTAAATGTAATTTAATTTAGTTTTCTCTGCTCCTATGACAATATTTGAAATGAAAATGCTTTCATTCATCAGTCATTTTGAAAAATATTTTTTACATTTTGTAAATATAAATCAGACACTAAACCATCTAAATGAATTAAAAAGAGGTGAGCAGAAAAAAGGGTTTAACAAAAATGTTTCATTCTGACGTACAAAGGCTAAATTTACAGAATACAACGATACAAAAATACTAAGATTTGCTGTCAAAATGCCAAATCATAATTGTTTCTAAAGCCTCAGCTGTAGCTCTCCAGTTCAATCTTCTGTAGACTAAAGATAGATGTAAATTAACAGTCACTCTGGCACAGAGATGAGATTATGATGCTCAGGCAGAGTGCTATTGTATTGCTTTGTTTAGGGATAACATATAAAGCATATAAAGCATCAAGTGATTTTATTTTTTCAGCAGTAATCAGCATCACGTTGGTGTTCTTAAATATGAACCTATATGTTGGAGACAGGATGGAGACTCTGATATCACAAACTAAAAATAAAACTAAGTTAGCAGAATATGTACAAGTGTAGATAAATAATTATTTATTATAATATTTTGTTTTGCGTAACATTGTGAATTTGGCAAATTATTAATATGATTAAAATGAATGTCTCTCACTTTTATCATTTTTTTCATTACCATGTAATTTTAAAGAAAGCTGCCTAGTAGAGGAGGGTGATCAGAACTAATTGAAAGGTCTGGTCTAAAATAATTAAAGTGTCAAAATTTACATTGAAGCTATCATTTTCTTTGCGTATGTTGTAGTAGAAGCATGCAAATTGACTGTCAAATCATGATGCAAAGCAAAAAGTACTGAAATGATTGATATACAAATATCTCTCACCAGAGCTCCTATAGATATAAATGCAGCTGCTGTACCTGCAGCCACAGTATTTAACACATTAACAAATGGAAGGTCTGTTGCAAAATGACGGTACATCCTTCGTCAGATGCCTTGATGCATGAAAGTCACAAAACCAATTAAAACCTAACTAAAGCGCACCTCTGTGGTTGGGAAACAGGTATTGATTAGATTAATAATTTGAGTTAGAGTAGAGTAATAAGCATTAAGGAGATAATACACACTACATCTACAATATACATCTCAGTATAGGCCTACAAATATTAAAATATAAAGACAATATCAAATGTTCTCAATAAATACCTTTGAAATACCCATAAAACTAAAATGGAAAGTCTGACTTTATAGAGAAGTCCAGATTAATGCTATTACGACTAATACGTACAGTATTGGATTTTTTGTTCTATTTTTTCTATAACTAGAAATAAAATTGCTATTTTGCTTCCAATGAACAAGGGAACAAGATCTTTTCTGGTTTGTTGATCTTTTTAAATTAATATAATAATAAAAACACATTTAATTTATTAAATTATTTTAACAATACTAGCTCAAGTACTATTATTTTTATTAATTATTTTTTTAAATGGGATTGTTCAGAACCCTGAAAATATATTCCTCAGAAATGCATGGTTTAATATTGTCTTGTTGTATGGAGTAAGGATCCTTTAAGGTTAAAATGAAGGCTGTTCTAAATAACAATGATGAATCTTTTATTTTGAAACTCCACAACACACATCAATCACATAGTGCATCAGAGTAGGAACATCTTGTCCAAAAGATTGTATTGTTCTAAAGGGAGCTCTCACTGCTTAAATAAAATTTTAGTTTTGATTTTTTTAGATTTTCATTAAGTAGCTCAAAATTTTCTACCAGATCTAAACTGCAACTATAATGAAGAATTTTTTTTTACTTTATCATAAAAAAAACTACATTTTATTGCATAAAAATCATACTGTGTTGCAACATGTTAGTCTATATGATGGACACCAATTCTTGCTTTTTTCATTTGACTTTTAACACAACACATTTCCTTATACTGAAGTTAATTTAGTTTTTGAGTATCATTAAAACACTGCAAATTAGTTTGTTATTGTGAACTTCCCTTTCTATAATGTATTTCTCTCTTTCTGTAAAAAGGTGATTTCATTAGGTAACATATTTCTTAACAGCTTCCTAATGGGTTCCAACACAACAGAATGTACTGCATTGAGCCTTATTCCAGACAACGCTACAGACATCCTGAGCAACCAAACTGATTCAAGCCAGTGCCCTTCTTCTGAAGCCTGGAACTGGCTCTATGCCATGCAGCCTATTTACATGGGAGTCATTTGTGTACTGGGATTCATAGGAAATGCATTTGTCTTGAGTGTTTTCTGCTTCCACAAAAAACATTGCACCGTAGCAGAGATTTACCTTGGAAACCTTGCAGCTGCAGACTTGTTGATGGTGTCCTGTCTGCCCTTCTGGGCCATTACTGTAGCCAATATGTTTGAATGGCACTTTGGGCATTCCCTGTGCCAGTTCATTAATGTTGGTATTAGCATGAATATGTACTGTAGTATCTATTTCCTGGTGCTTGTTAGCATTGATCGCTACCTGGCATTAGTAAAGACTATGTCTCACGGAAGAATGCGGAGTGTCTCCTGTGCCAAAATAAGCTGCTTTACAATTTGGATGTTTGGTTTTATAATGAGTATCCCAGTCATGTTGTTTAGGACGCTAAAATACTTCCCTGAGTATAATGTTACTGCATGCTACCTTGAATATCCTAGTTTGAAATGGGAAACCTCTTATAATCTTTTGCTCAGTCTGATTGGATTTTTCATACCATTATTGATTATTTCATATTGCACTTACAAGATCATTGAAGCCCTGAGGAATAAAAAGATGCACAAGTTCAATACAGTTAAAACCGAGGGAAAGGCATCATTTCTGGTCCTTTCTGTGCTCCTTGTCTTCTTCTTATGTTGGATTCCTTTTCATTCAACAACATTTCTACACATTCTTTTTAACAACGGACTTTTCGGTGGATGTGTTTTGGAAGTCTTCCTTGATATAAGCAACCAGGTATCTAGTTATCTTGCTTATAGCAACAGCTGTTTGAATCCTGTACTGTATGTCATTGTGGGAAAGAACTTCAGAAAGAAGGCTAAAGAGGTGATTGAACAAATGTTTTTCAAAAGGGGTTCAACCAATGAATCTTCTCGATCTCAGTATTTGTCTACATTGAAAACCTTTGTCTGACTTACAGTATATAATATATCAATTACTTGCTCTGTCCTGTGCAACCTTATTAACATTCTATAGAGTGATCAATTAATAATCTTTTTTAAAACACTTCTGTTGAACAATTTTCTGGAAATAATATTACGTTAATCTACTTCAATATTTTCTACTATTAATACAATACATACTTTTTATGTACAATATTTATAAATTGTGTAAAGAATTATAAGCTTTTATAAACAAATGACACAAGTTATAATAGATTTGTCTTTGTTCTTAATTTTTTTAATGGATGTGATGTATTATCCTTAAAAGAACAAATAAAACTCTTTTGTACTTTTGTTCTTTGTATTACAATATGTTTGATAAAATAAATCACATTAAAGATACTAGAAACAATTTTGCAAGCTTCAAAATATTATTTCCAAAACAAACAGTGGTCAAAACCATATTTTACAGGGCTCAAAGAGACTGGGATTACTTGGGATTTCATGAACAGGGCAGCAGTGAGACTATAGGCTCAGATTCAAGACATGATGGTGGCACAATATAACCAGATAACCTGTGTAGCTCAAAATTGTTGCAGGGGTCTGCTGTGATTGGGTGGCATAGATTTAGCTGGGTGGTTTTGGCTAGTCATCACGTGCCAGAAGTTTTGTTTGGTATCTGTATGTGAGTCCCCAGAACAAATACAAAAATCTCATTGCATAAATTATCAATATCGCTATTAGATTATCGGATTTTTTATCACTGTTCTTGAAACAGTGCAGAGGGGAACACACGTCTTTAATGTTTTGCTGTTCCAAATTGATAAAAATAGAAACGAGTAACTATCAATAGTATATATAAAATAACAAAATGCTTCTTGCAAATTATTAAAATAATTAAACAAAAATCCCCAATTTCCCCTGAGGTACCTTTTGTGTATTGTTTTCCAGTTCTTGGAATTAAAAAAGACACACTCCTTGGCAGTTAAGAAAACAGCATTTTCTACCATCATTATTTTACTTTGATGAGAGTTATCATCTTTAAAACAGAGTTATCATCTTTAAGGTGCATTTCATTCACTACACATCATGTTGGTGTACGCAAATAGCTGTTTGGTATAGTAACCAGATTGTCTTGGAAACTGCATGCATAGATCATAAATGCAAATAATCTACACAAATCCTTTGTTTGTCAAGTAAATGTATTAAATAAAATGCAAACTGAATTTTAAATTTCAGGTTTTAAAAAGATGCACAAAATATGTTTCAAATCATTCAATATATTTTGTAAAACCATATATGAGTTTATGTAACCGTATATGAGGGATATGAGTTTGTTTCAAATCAGGTGTCTTTTCCTTGCAAAATTCATGAATGTGCTTTGATAATCATTTAATTACACAATTTTCTTTTGACAGTTTCCAAATGGCTTTTAACATAACTCACCCAACATCAAGCCCTGAGAGATACTCGAACAGCAGCCGAGTGGATTTCAATGAATGCCCTTCATCTGAAGCTTGGGAATGGCTCTATATGATGCAACCAGCATTCATGGCATTTATCTGTGTTGCAGGTACAATAGGCAATGTGTTTGTCCTGTGTGTATTCTGCTTCCACAGGAAGAAATGCTCAGTAGCAGAGATCTACCTCAGCAACCTTGCAGTCGCAGACTTGGTAATGGTGTCCTGTTTACCTTTTTGGGCTGTGACTATAGCCAATGAGTTCAACTGGAACTTTGGTGAATTGCTCTGCCGACTGGTAAATGTAGCAATCTCAATGAACTTATTCAGTAGTATACTGTTCCTGGTTCTGGTCAGCATCGACCGCTATCTGGCCTTTGTAAGACCTATGACTGCTGGCAGAATGAGAAGAGCAACTTGGGCAAAAAAAATCAGCCTTGGCATCTGGATCACTAGTTTTCTGTTTAGTTTGCCCGTCCTGATATTCCGCTCTGTGAAGTACTTCCCTGAGTTTAATGCACTTGCATGCTACCTGGCTTACCCACATGAGGGATGGAGAGTCAGACACAACCTAATCATTAATATAGTAGGTTTCCTCATCCCCCTTGTGGTCATTTCCTTTTGCAGTTATCAAATAATCCAGACTTTAAAGAAGAACGAAATGAAACAATTCTCTGCTGCAAGAACTGAAAGGAAAGCCAGCATTTTAATTCTTGCAGTCGTCCTGGTCTTTTTGGTCTGCTGGGTTCCATTCCACATTGTGATGCTCCTAGACACGCTCTTTCACTACCAAGCCATTTCAGGGTGCCATTGGGAAGACATACTTGATGTTGGAGAGCAGATATCTACCTATTTGGCATACAGCAATAGCTCTCTAAATCCGATCCTTTATGTTATTGTTGGAAAACAATTCAGGAAAAAAGCTAAAGGGTTGTTCAGACAAATATCAAGCTGGGATGTAAAAGGTAAAGTGTCACAAGTATCAAAATTTACTTCAACCCTAAAATACTTTGAATCCACTCAAGTATAATATGGGCACTGTAACAATAATTTAATAAGGCACAGTTGTTGAAGGTAAACACTACTTAATTTATGTATTTTTATGTATTGTTACTCTTAAGTTGCCTTATTTTGATGACACTGTTGTCTACATGTGAGAGAGAATTTATAATAGTTTGTAGCATTTTACTTAAATTAAGTGTTATATTTGTACAGTACAGAAGATTGTATTTATTGCAAAGATTATGAGAATTTAAATGAATACTGTCATGACCTAATGAATTGAAAGGTATTTGGTTGTATGAGGTGCAATCACAGCCTTTAAAATACTAATATCTTAATGGACTTCTCTCTTTAAAACCACTCGATGTTGTACTAATTTGAGACTCAAAACGAACTACAATTACTAAGTGACATGTTTAGCTGTGAATTTGCTTAGGCAAGCCAGTGCCACTGGATTCCATGAGCAAAAAGAAACAAAAGTTGGTTTAAAGATACTGTATTTGGGGACATGATGGAATTTATAAAGGTATATTTCTGTTCAAATAGTATGTATTCTAATACAGAAAATGTGAATTCTTCTGTTTTGACAAAAATTGATTTTATATATATATATTTATAGATTTTGGCATTGATTGCTGAAAGATATCTGTGAATTTTATGATGTGTTTCTCTTACTTTAACAGTTTTATTTTTCACATAATGCTATATGGTGAGCAAAACCATATTTTATTAGTAACAGTTCCATTTGGACACTGAATGATTTTTATGTACTGAAAACAGCCTTAAGATGTGGTCTTAATGATATAATTCCTTTATTTTTCCATTTGTTTCTTTGACTGTGTAAAATAAGCTACATTTTGAAAGTCAAATTAAAAGGTCCTTTTGCCTACACATATATTGCAGCTACTTAAATATTTCACTTGGATGAAACGTTTAACATTAGGAAATAATCTTCAGTTATAACTTACAGAATTGCAATATGTAGCTGTACTTTTCGCATTTTGATAATTTATACAGTCATTTTCCATCTGTAGCACAGTGGTTGGAATTTCAGTCCACCGAGGCCACAGGCTTCTGGTTTTCATTCAATCTCAGATCTTAATCTCATAACTAATGTAATTGCTTGGCTATAAAGTCTATTGAGTTTTTTTCTGCTGAATTTCTTCTGTGGTTAATTCAATGATACTGTAAAAACTACAGGATCCAGGGCACTTAAGACCTGAGGTACCTACTAATCTGTCCTCTGCATTCTGCCTGTAAGAACAGTTAATAGAAAGGTATTCCATGTCATCTTTCTGTTATTGTACAGTGTATAAATAAATCACAACAAAAACAGTGTTGATATGGTTTTCTTTTTCATGACATGTTGCATTTATTTCATACTGCTTGCATTGATCAGATTAGATAAGATCACTTTATTGGCCATATATAATTTCTTGTATTAGGAATTTGTCTTTTCGCATACCCCAACTTGCTCTCCATGAGACACACAGACAGGAAGAGAAAAGCAAAAGGAGCTTTAGCACAGAAGCATTGTACTGTGTACTAAACATTTCCTGTGTCCTTCCAATTGGCATATTTGTAATACTTTCCCTACAAGCCGTGACACTGAATTTAGACCGGTAAAGTCCAAGCAAACTGTGAGAAAAGTAATATGCAAAATCATATATTGTATTAGTTTCAGTGTTTCTGTGTCATTCTTCGGTGGTGAAATTATAGCAAGTCATTATACTGTACAAAGGGCGGTTTCTTATTATTTTAGGGTATTAATAAGGATATCAAGAGACTGTTGCTTATTCTCTGTTACATCTAATATTACACAGCAAAGCATGCAGCAGGCTTTCTCTGTGTTTCTGTAATAATGTTCTTCTGGTAAATAAGCAGAAATCTTTTTGTTATTTTATTTATTCCCATATGATGTGTACTGTTTTTATCCCTGAAGTTTTTAATTTAACACTCCTTAGATATCTTACACATATTATCCAGTTATGACAGTCTCATTCCCCTTTTTAGAAAAAACATCTGCCATACACCCACTGAATCAGACATTCTGTCTCCTACTGGTAACATCCACGTATCCTTCAGGGATATAATGGAATTTCCTGTTAATCATTGATGATTTAACAACTGTTCATCCCTAAGGAATGAAATTTAGGAATGAAAATGTTTACAAAAAAGATGTAAACAAAAGAGTGGGATTTTTGGAAATTATTTTCAAATTATTTACAGCAAGAATTATTTCTCCTCCTATAGTGTTTTAACAGTTTAATTTAGATTAATGCGCTACAGATATCTGGTCTGGGGCAAAAGAAACACTGAGAAGGGGCTATTTGGCCTATCTAGCCCATTTGGTAGATAGTAGATAATTGATCCAAGAATCCCATCAAGCCTTTTATTAAAACATGCCAAAGTATCAGCTCCAACAGTCATGGCTGGGCAGTTTGTTCCATATGCCCTCAACCCTTTGAATAAAGAAGTACCCGGTGTTTTCAAATTCGTTCTTGTCAATCTTTTATGGACTCAATCCAATAATATTTTTTCAAAAGTCCTAGTCCACTTAGTCATGGTCCTTTATTATCAGTAAAAAGTATGGTTCTGTACTGTAATGAAATTAAGTCTAAAAATATTACTTAAAAATGTCCAGACCTACTTCAGATGCCTACTGAAAATGGTAATGTCTTTTTCTGTTAGTAGCCGCAAGAAGTAAAAAGAATCTTGGGCTAGAAGATAAATACAATACATTACAAGTAAACCTATTTACATGATCGTGTAAGTCTTCCCTCTACTGTTAGGCAGTAAGGGGATGAAATATTGTTCACATTCTTTGCCGCACTATGTTCTTCTTTCCATTGTCTGGCAGGAGTGAACAGAAAACTCAGTCCCTTTCACATTGCCCTCTGGACTGTTGCTGTATTACCAGCTATATCAAAATTATTGCACCAGCAGTTTCTTTTCTATGAAAGGTAAGCTGCCGTAGTTCAGTTTTTCAGCATATATTCCTTTGACTATTTTTATGCTTTTGTTCCTTTCCAGAATGCATGAGGAACTTCAGATCACATAGGCCTTTTATAATTTTGTGTTAAAAAAAGGAATGGTAAATGAGTAGTATAAGCCATATGGTTACATTATTAAAAGTTAATAAATAAAAAATACAATTCTACTACATATTTTTAAAATATTATTTACTTTATTTGTAAATAGTAACTGTTTACTGTTAACTGTAACAGTTATTACAAAGTGACTATAGTCATTTCTTGGCAGATTAACAAATGGCATTTTTGGCCATGACAGCAACCCTTTCCCAAGCCTCTCATGAGTTTTTAACAACACAAATGCCCCCAATTACTCCACAGAATGCCCGCTTTCTCTTGATTCGAGAATTCTGAATAGTATTTTGCCAATCCACCTTTTCACTTTGTGCATGATTGTGTTGCTTGGTAATATGTTTGTCTTGCTTGTGTTCTGTGTCCAGTCACTGCACAGTGGCTGAAATTTACCTATGAAACACAGTTGTTGCTGATCTTGTACCCCTCATGTGCCTTCCTCTCTGGGTTATAAACATCATGAACCACTTTAACATTTGGGTAGCTAATGTGCTAATGTGCTGGACCACCACCATAACTATTATAATAAAGTCCACCAGTGTTTACTTAATAGGAAGCATCATGTGACTATTTGGTTCTTGTGGACAGTGACTGCTGGAAGGATGAAAATAACTTTTTTACAGATCCATGAGACATATCCCACAACTGGACACAGTGGCAAACATTCTTAAATTTCCAGAAAAACTGAGACTTCACCACAAAACAGTATTACGTCTTATAGGTATTTTATTATATGCCAACGCTTATTGAGTTATTATATGCCAATGCTAAGGATGCATATAATTCCACAGCCCTTCCCCCCCTTGGCAGATCAGATCACAGCCTTGTCTTGCTTACACCACTATACACGCCTATTGTCCAGCGCCAACCTGTAACAATGAGGACTGTGAGGAGATGGTCTCAGGAGGCTATGGAGGATCTACGTGGTGCTTTGGAGGCTACTGACTGGGATGTGCTGTGCGAACCACATGGGGACGACACAGACAACATGGTGGACTGTGTCACTGACTACATTAAGTTCTGCGTAGACAACACCATCCTCACCAAAGACGTACACTGCTTTTCAATAACAAACTCTGGATCACCAGGTCAAGCGTGTACAGAGGGAACTAAAGCAGAAGTTAAGAGAGAGCAAGGACGCCTACAGGAGGAAGGTAGAGGACAAGCTGCAAAGGAATAGGGTGAGGGACGTATGGAGCAGCATGAGAGAGATCACTGGCTTCAAACAGGCTGGGGGTGCAACGGAGGGGAACCTGGAGATGGCCAACGAGTTGAACCAGTTTTTTAAAAGGTTTGATTCAGGGCCCTCTGTGGCTCAACACCCATCCCCCCACAGCCACACACTCACAGCTGCGACTGCCCAACACCTCCTCCATCCCCCCACAATCATGGCCACCTACAGCTTTAACGCCCAACAGCTACTCACCCCCCCCATCCCCCGCAGCTGCCAGTCTCCAACACCTCCGCCATTAACACCTGCAGCACTGACAGCGCTGTGAGGACCATCCCCCCAGGCCAGGCTGACCATCACGGCTGACAAGGTGAAGAGGGAGCTGAAGAGGCTGCACCAGGGTAAGGCCACAGGACCAGATAATGTCTGTCCCAGAGTTCTGAGGGCTTGTGCTGATCAGCTGAGCGGAGTGCTCCAGCGACTGCTAAACCTGAGCCTGCGCTTGGAGAAAGTCCCTGTGCTCTGGAAGACATCATGCCTGGTCCCAGTACCAAAGAAAGGGCGCCCCTCTGTCCTCAATGACTGGAGAGGCTGGTCTTATCCCACCTGAGACCCCTGGTCAGTTCATCACTGGACACCCTACAGTTCGCCTACCAGCCCAGTATTGGTGTGGAGGATGCAATCATCTGCATGCTGGAAAGGGCCTACTCACACCTGGACAAGGCTGGCAACACTGTAAGGATTATGTTTTTCGACTTCTCCAGTGCCTTCAATACTATCCAGCCCTTACTTCAAAGGAGCAAGCTGGAGGAGATGCAAGTCAGTGCCTCCATGATCTCGTGGATCACTGACTATCCTCTTCACACTCTATACTTTGGACTTTAAATACAACTCAAAGTCATGCCACCTGCAGAAGTTCTCAGATGACTCTGCAATTGTGGGATGTATCAAGGGTGGGCAGGAGGAAGAGTACAGAGGACTGGTCAGCAGCTTTGTGGAGTGGTGTGGGGATAACCACCTGCAATTGAATGTAACAAAGACGAAGGAACTGGTGGTAGATTTCAGGAGGAAAAGGGTCAAACCTACTCCTGTCTACATCCATGGGAGTGGCGTGGAGATGGTGGACTCGTACAAGTACCTGGGAGTGCACATCGACGATAGACTGGA
Organism: Atractosteus spatula; assembly: GCF_055471065.1. NCBI lineage: Eukaryota > Metazoa > Chordata > Actinopteri > Semionotiformes > Lepisosteidae > Atractosteus > Atractosteus spatula. Next base: position 497,486 of record NC_142714.1, on the reverse strand, counting down.
ATGGTCTAAGAACATCGAGGTCATCTACAAGAAGGTTTAGAGCCGACTTTATTACTTGCCCTCAATGGAAACTACTCAGTCTCAGGTCCTTCAATGTATGTACTGTAGTAAGATGCTACATATGTTCTATCAGTTGGTGGTGGCGAGTGCCATTTTCTACGCGGTGGTATGCTGGGGCTCTGGGATTAGAGCAGTGGATTCTAACAGGCTGAACAAGCTCATCAGAAGAGCAAGCTCTGTCATTGGGTCTGGCCTGGACCCCCTGGAGGTAGTGGCCGGGAGGAGAATGGTGTCCAAACTAGAGGCCATCATGGACAACGTCTCCCATCCCCTCTATGACATGCTTGTAGAAATGAAGAGCACGTTCAGCAATAGACTGATCCGTCCACGGTGCGACAGGGAGCGCTACAGGAGGTCATTCTTGCCTTCTGCCATAAGACTGTACAACACATCCACCTTGCATCTGGGCAGAGGCAACATTGACAGTGACCTGTTTCCGGACTAAACAGTAAACTGATACATCTGTTCTTTTTCTTTTTCCCTTTTAAAACCATTTTTGGGCAATATATGCCAGGGACCTGTGCAGTACATTTATATTTATATCTATATTGTGCAATACAACTTTTTTGTGTTCTGTTCTTGTTTGTTCTTTGTGTGTTCTGGACTGTGAGTAACTCTTCTTAGTGCACTTCTCACTGTACTGATTGTATTGTATGTATTGTATTATTATTATTGTATCATTAATTACACTGTTGCTGTGTTGTCTGTGTTAAGCTGCTGTTGCACTGCAATTTCCCTCACGGGATCAATAAAGTGTCTATCTATTGACAGTAACAGCAGTTCCTTTCTGAAAGTACAATGTTGTCAGAGTTTAGAAAATCTAAAATATCGAATCTCATTCAAGACAGAAATGATTGTAAAATAACTAAATTAATTTTGCAATTTAATTGATGTTATTCATATTGAACACAGACACTTCCTTGCTGATTTATATGGTGCTCTATGGTGCAGATAGTGCAAATATTTTACAAGAAGGTCTGGACATTACAAAATAGTTATCTACTTAATTTTTAAAATGTCAGCTTGAATCTTGTACTGTGTGTTTGGTGGCAAACAATGTATTTTAGAGGAAAAATCAATATTTATTGACAGATGAAGCCGTGGAGAGGTTCAGATACAGCAAGCATTCAACGCTTGCTTGAAAAAATCAAAACAAATAAAAATGCTTTCAATTAGTACTGTCGTGGTTAAATATTTGCATTTTATTTTGGTTTAATCTCTTCTTTTTGATTGACATATATATTGGTATCTTCAATAGTCGATATATCTTATATCTTAACTACAACAGAACATAAGAAAATGAACATTTTTGACACAAAGTACTGTATATTACCATGGCTATTTATAATGAGAATGAAAAAAAGAATGAAATCAAAATGCTTGTAAACTTAAGTCAGATTTTTTTCAAAAAAGGCTGCAAGGTTAAATAATTGCTTATGAAGCAGCTGATCTGAACACCATAATGTTGCCAAAAGCAGTAAAACAATGTATCATATTTAAACTGGTTTGGACAGTCATGGAAGTCATAAAAGTAATGTCAAGAAAATTAGATTATAGCTTATTGTGTGTGTTACTGTATATAAATGGCTGAAGGAAATGAGTTGGCTGGCAGATTAAATGGCTCTGCATAAACATCATTCAACATGAAATCTTACATGTGCTTATTTTGTGTTCCTGGAGAATGTTTCAATGTTGAAACCCTTCAAAACTGAGATTAGCTGTGTTTAATTACTGCTTGTCAAGTTACACTATTGATATTTTTTCTCACTTGCTAAAGAAAATTTGAATCCTAAGATAGCACTTTATAATTTTGTATTTCTTTAAATATAGGAGACTAGGGAATCTATCATCAAATGCAATCAAGAATGTATACCTATACATCGATGCATGTAAACTCTTGCTGGTCTCATCCTGGTCTTTTTATTTTATTTCATGCTCTTTCTGTAATTGTGTTTTTGTTTAGAAGTGAATGCTTAACAATATTCCAGCACTTTAATGTTTTATTGATGGGGATAAATACAAATTCTTACTGATAAATTAGATTATTTTTTAAATTTAATTATTTCAACTAAAACCAATATTGAACCAGCAGTGCAATTAAATTGTGTGACATAAAGTATTACATTTAATTATTCTGGATTTTAATGTCTTGTAGGAACATTGCTGTAAGAAAATCCTGCACTGGAACAATACATGAAAAATGTAAAATGCTTTGTAAATTACAATGTCTATATTTGTGCTTCATAGTTCAGATTGTGAAGTTGTAAAAAAGGTAGCAAACCATTCACAGAGCACCTTTATCGTCAGTGGAAGAATCAGAGACAGTGTGTGTAGTTTTATTTACTGTAATCTGAGACATTTCTTCCTTATTGTACCATCTCCACAAAGTGCTGGTTTACTGACCACCCAAGTACAGTCTGGTCATTTTTAAGCTTTTCTCAATCTGCATGTCTGTCTCCATTGAGGATGCCACAAATAATCATATAAAAAATATCCTAGTATATGGTTCCAGTAACTAGCATTCCAGGATTTACATGGTTATGCATTAAAAATTAAAAAAGCAGCTATTGGTAAAAGCAGTTAGTTTATCCCTGTTGTACACAAGAATAAAATCCAGAGCCTCATGTGATTTCATGTTTTTCGGTTTGGAGGACTATCACCTTCCTCGCCTTCCTCACTGACAGCCCTACATGTCTGTAGGTGTGCTAAGGTTATAAAGGGCACATGTATTACAGGGATCCAAGACAGCCATGACATGGGACATAACACAGGCTTGAACCCATGATCATCAACTTCAACCTCTGCTCAAGCAAGCACCTTTACAAGTTGAACCACTTTGAAGGTTTATGAACATTTATACCTTTAATTATAGGCTTATTGGTGTAACTCAGGATTGCAGAAGAAACTAATAAAGCAAAGGAAAGGTGATATATTGTTACAGCTTTAGGTGACTGAGAAGTGTGTCTTAGATTTTAGATAAAGTCTGTGACACTGGGAAGAGTAAATACGTCAAAGGTACTGTCCTGCTGATGTTGTCACTCTGATATAAATCCCAGAGTGCCAGAGAATTTGCTCAAATTCGAAAGACAGTGACACAGCTGTACTGTGCGCCACCTCAAACAAATTTGAACTGGATAAAATGCAATGCTTTTTTCAGTTATCACATTGTTTAATAGTTAGAAATTTCACTTTGGTGCTACAAAAAATAATCAAATACATACTACAATAACATTCCATAGAATATGACTTCAAGCAAACATTCAACAAATAAATACAGAAAAAATAATGTTCCTTTTTGAGTATTCTAAAAACATTACAAAAAGTAAAAAGATCCCATTGTATTTTATATCATTCCGTAATTTGTGAGTTTAGTCAATAGACATTATTTATCAATTAAGACTTTTAGCACATTTAAAACATTTTAGCACATTTACTTGTTTTTTTATTGTGTATCCTTAGTAAAATAAATAGAAAAGGAATAAAAATAAATAGGATAAACTGTAGCCGTGAGAATGAAATTCAATAGTTATATAAGGTCAGCTAGGACTGGGGAGGAAGTCTGTTGCGTGACTATTAACAGCATTGGATGTTGACTTTTGAAATACACTGTACTCTGCTTGTTGTCTTCTGTTTGCATGGTGACGTACATTATTAATCAACATAACTCCATCTCTTGGTGTTATATTTAAATATTTCCAAGAACTAGAACTGATCTGCCTACGTTAAGTGAGACACATTTTAACATGAACAAATAGCTGTTTTAGGACAAACATTTACTCTTTGAAATCTTTGAGTAAATTAAAAAGTTTTCCAGTACCTAATGTATTATTAGCCCACACGTGAATTTTGTCTTTCCCATAAACGTGGGAGTGATTAAAACCCCCTTTAGTGATTATCGAGTCCTGCAGGTCTTCTACATTCTACTCCTATAATTTTAAATCTAATTTCTTCTGGTCACAAAGTGCTGTTGATAAACAGCTGACAGATATGGATTTTATGGTAGGTTGCAGACATAAGTCTGTCACAATTAAAAAAATAACATGAAGTCTTACGAAATGCCAACGGGAACATATACAATATTCTTTAAATATTTTAAAATATACTATTAATATACTGTATCCTTCACTATTTATTTGAATCTCCTAATTTATAACTTATCTGAAATAATTATGAAAACAAAGAGCAAAGTGGGTATTTAGATTTTATACCACCTAGCTTAATAGCTGTTGTGAGTACAGGTTATATTCTATATGTTTATATTCTAGAAGTATTTTGTAATTATTACTAGTGATTTGTACTAAATTTTCTTAATACCTCTATTATATGTATTGTCCTTAGTAAATACCTTCAGGGTTTATGGATGATGGGGACTTTTGCATATATGATACACTTAACCAGAGGTATAATGAAAAGGTCTAGGGTTATTCCTGGATTTATTTAAATTATTATTTTAACCAGAAAACAAAATAAAAAGAACAAACTGAATGACTGTAAAGAACTACTGTACCTTTTCATTACCCATTGGTGACATCTGGTGGTGAATTCATGTTCTCTGTGCCCTTCAGTCTAATCAAATCTGGCAATTCACCACACCTAGTATCTGTGTCTATACTATTATTAATTATTTCTGCTAATTATACCTCGATGGTGCTTAAACACAGTAAAGGGCCTGTATGTTGTTTGACTATTTGTGGTTTTGAGTCCAGAGCCTCTTACGCAAGAAGTTATTCTTAATGGTTGTGCTCTTTTTAATAGGTTGTTATTAATAAATTGATTTACTGAATTAAAGCAGCAAGATTACAATTTCAATCTGCTTATTTTAAAAGGAAGAGCTTTTCAGATTAACCTACTGTGGCGGGTCCGGTTAGAGACGGGGCCTCTAACACTTGTATACAATATGTGCTCACTTAAAGTGAATCAATCAATTATTAGTTAATTGCTGAAATGTTAGGAATGCCACATTTGCTTATGAGTAACTCTGTTTGGTACGTACAGTAAAGGGCTACATGATGGTAGTGGGTTTTAAGCTGTTTGAAGACCAAGCCTTGTGTGTGTACTTGACAGCAGTTTGCTTAAACAAAGACTCCTTGCAGTGCATTCTTTGTTCCATTGTGAGTTGTAAAGTACTCAGGCCTCACAAACTGTCACAAACTGACTGTCACACATTCATTGTATCGCAAAGCGTTTAGAGGTTCTATGTATTACATTTGGAATACATATTGTATTGTAAATAACACCACTTGATATATACACACCTATGTATAAAATGAATAAGGAGAGCTAGGAAAACGTTTATGTATTGTTCCATTTTTTTCTAAACTGTTCTGAAATGATCTGATGATATGTCACAATTTAAAAAAAAGAAACATACTGACAAATATGTCTATAAATGCATAAGCAGCTTTAAAACAATAGGACAGAATTAAGAGTATTCATTATAAATATAGTATTATTATATTATTCAGTATTAATAGTATTCATTACTTCCTCATAGTTCATAGCCCTATTACATTGACAAATATATTTGCATTTAGATGATAGATACTTTATTGATCCCGTGAGGAAAATTGCAGTGCAACAGCAGCTTTACACAGACAACACAGCCACAGTGTGACGAATGATACAATAATAATAATACTACAATACATACAATACAATCAGTACAGTGAGGGGTGCACTAAAAGAGTTACTCACAGTCCGGACCCACAAAGAACAAACTAGAACAGAACAGTATGCAGAAAAATCGTATAACACATATGAATATAAATATAGATGTAATATAGATATAAATAGATATAAATATAAATGTATTGCACGGGTCCCTGGCATATATTGCACAAAAAACAGTTGTGAACGTGAAAAGAAAGAGAGCAGATGTAGCAGTAGATGTGTAGATGTGTTTAGTCCAGAAACAGGTCACTGTCAATGTTGCCTCTGCCCAGACGCAAAGTGGATGCGTTGTACAGTCTTATGGCAGAAGGCAAGAATGACCTCCTGTAGCGTTCCCTGTCGCACCGTGGATGAATCAGTCTATTGCTGAACGTGCTCTTCATTTCTACAAGCTTGTCATAGAAGGGATGGGAGATGTTGTCCATGATGGCCTCTAGTTTGGACACCATTCTCCTCTCAGCCACTACCTCCAAGGGGTCCAGGTCAGACCCAATGACAGAGCTTGCTCTTCTGATGAACTTGTTCAGCCTTTTTGAATCCACTGCTCTAATCCCGGGGCCCCAGCATACCACTGTGTAGAAAAAGGCGCTCGCTACCATCGACTGATAGAACATATGTAGCATCTTACTACATACATTGAAGGACCTGAGCCTCCTCAAGAAGTAAAGTCGGTTCTGACCCTTCTTGTAAATAGTCAGTGATCCACGAGGTCATGGAGGCATCGACTTGCATCTCCTCCAGCTTCCTCCTTAGAAGTAAGGGCTGGATGGTATTGAAGGCACTGGAGAAGTCGAAAAACATGATCCTTACAGTGTTGCCAGCCCTGTCCAGGTGTGAGTAGGCCCTTTGCAGCATGTAGATGATCGCATCCTCCACACCAATACCAATTACAAATATATTACAAATTTGCTATCACACTTTCAAAAGAAGCTTTAGTGAACTTGTTTAGGGTGCTACTATATATCAGGAACAGCCTAATAACATGAAGAGAAATTAGAAAGACTGAAAACCTTACAGGCAACTGAATCACAAAAATGTCTGTGTCCTTTTCATAAGGAGGGGGACTAGAGGTCAGAATAACAGGACCAACAGTCCAGGTCTAGGGGTGGATCTTGTGTATACGCAGCTTCTATCTCATATGTCACTTTTTGAGCACAGTCTGAGCCCAGTGGTAACAAGGGATATGATTTTTGTGCAGTTATTCCTCACTTACAGTAAGTATTCTATTTCTCTGTGATTTTAATTGTTTTGGGCACCTTTACACAGCCTGTAGAGTGCTCTCTTTAGAATTTCTCCATGAATTATTTGAAGCCATATTTTCACAGACTTAGTCTTAAAACATAGGAATGATTACAAATTATTAATAAGCCTTTTGATCTGAGGATCTCAAGCAGCCAATTGTTAAAGAAGATTAGCTTCAAGAATATGGCTGGGTAGTCTGTGCCAGGCTCCCACATACCATTGTATAAAAAAAATGTTCAATGTTTTCCATTTGGAATACCCTTTCCATTAGTTTCAGGATGAATGTATTTGGCCCTTTAAACATACATGTTTGATGTACAGGATAACCAGTTGTCTATTCACTCTATATCCTCCTGTTTACAAACATCCTTACTCGCAGTCCACTTTTCAAAATTACTATATAAACCACAACTTTAGACTCAGCCTTAAAATTTTTAATGTATACATCAAATGTTACCATATTACAATAAAAATACAATTTAATTTAGCATATTCAATTATAATTATATTAATTTATTTAGTTTCTTTTATATACAGTATATAAGCCTGGCTATAGTAAGTAGGAAAAATTTTAATTTTTAATTTTTAACAATGTGACATTACAAAAAAAGGTATCAAAAACCATAATGAATAATAAAACACAACAAAGAGTTAAAAAAAAACAAGTAAAAAATTCAATGGACCAATTCAATTGACTAACATTAGAGACCATGACAACAGTTTTATGATGTTTCAAAAGTGTTAAGGTACATTATACATTTTATACATTTTAATATAAATGACACCTGACTTATTTTACAGAACATGAACAAAATAACGTGCGTTTCAAGCCGTGGGCTCTAACTCTTTCCCTTGGCTTGAGAAAGAACATTTTTTCCTAAAAAGCACTATGTTTAGAACTTCCATCCTGCCATGGGTGCTTACAAAACAGTAGAGAAAAGGATCAACAACACAGTTCAAGGCAGAGAGAGCCACAGAAATTTTGTGGGGATAAAACAGTATGTTGGCAAAATCACAGTTTTCTGGTTCCAGTGCACTACGGATCACCATAATTACATGAAATGGGGCAAAGCAGAACAAAAACATTATCATTATGCTGAAGAGCAACTTATTAATTTTTTTCTTTTCACAATCTACTGTGGCTCTGTTGCTTTTTACGGCTCTGTAAATTCCTTGGCAGCAGAACATTATCAACAATGATGGTAAAAGGAAGCCTGCAAAGAATCGGATAAAATTAAATTTTGCTTTCCAGGCAGGCAGAGGGTGTAAGTCAAAGCAAATTAAATAAAACTCTTCACAAGTATATGTCTCCTCAATATTCAAAATTAACACATTGCACAAGAGTCCTGTTGCCCAGATGATAACGCTGATGTATCCCGCGTTTTTCACTGTCCTCAAAAAGAAGTATCTCAGTGGGTGAACAACAGCCAGATATCTGTCTAATGAAATGCAACACAAAAAGGCTGCACTACTGTAGATATTGGTATACATCAAAAATACACAAAGCTGACAAATGAAAATTCCATAACTCCAAACATCCTTCAGAGCAAAATCCACCCAAATTGGCAAAACCATTGTGTACATCAGGTCTGCCAGAGATAAATTAAGAAGATAGACCCCCAGTTCATTTTTTCTCTTAATTTGTTTGTAAGACACATACAATGAAAATAAGTTTGCTGGAATGCTGATCAGAATGATTGTAATATAAAAAGAAGAGAACAAGGCATTATTAAAATGATAGTGAATAGTGCAGCTGTTATAGGAGCTTGGAATCACAAAGCTGGAATTTCTTGTGAGGCATGGATAATCCAGCTGGTTTTCTGTGTCATCTTGTGGAGCTAAAACAACAAAAGTAAGTATATCAGATTTGCATTATATATGAAGAAACTGTCATGACCGTAAACCCCTCCTCTTATGGATGCTCCAGCCCTTCCTAGTTTATTATTTATCTCCTGCACCTGACTCCGGTTCCAGCCCTCTTCCTATAAAAGCCAGGCGTTCCTGCCAATCTGGGCTCAGCTTTGGAAGATGAATGCCCAGAAGTCCAGGAGTGACTCGAAGGCATAGGCTTCACAACGGCGTCCTGACCATCTGGGTCCGGGGCTTGGAGCGTCTGGTCCCGTAACCCCCTTTTATTCCCCCGACCCTTCTCCGGATCCCGCTCCGGCTTTTAACTGTTTGTCTGTGTCAGGATGGATCACCCGGATTTGGACATTGGCTTTCCCTGGATAATCTTACGGACTCCCTTGGACTTGTTTGCCCTGGACACACCCCCCCCAGAACACCAGCGCACCTTGGACATGCCCCCTGTTCATCTTCCAGCCCCTAACCTAGTCTTTTTCCGTGTTTGTCTCACTCCCTTCCTGATTGTGCTGCCTGCATAGGGTCCTGAAAGACGCTTTGTGACAGAAACTTAAGAAAGACTGAAAATAAGTGAATCTCAAATTTCATTCAACCATTCTTTGAAAAGAGTAAGTTTGGGCAGCACTGGAATTATTGTTGTATTTGCTTTTTAAGTATTTCATTTAAGAAATTTAGAAAAATTTAAACAAAACTAACAATAATAAGAAATGTAAAAATGACAAAATTACATCAAAACACCTAAAACAACAAGGCAAAGAAAAAACAGCAGCCAGAGAAAGAACATACAGGTAAAAGTTGCATGTCTTTTTACAGTATTCTTGTTTAGATGAGAATAAAGTTAAAATCTAAGATAAAAATAATCACAGTATGATTGGATACACAAAATAATCAGGGATATGTACAATGTTCAGTTTTTTTTCAAAGCTTTCAAAAAAGGAAACCCAGATCCAATAAGGTACATGTCCTATAGAATGATTCTTCGTTGTTGCAATTGTAAAGAATATATAATTGAGCCAGCTCTTGAAACAGGGCAAACTTACAGAATTCTATTCTTCAAGAATAATTTTTATGGCCTCAGCCATTCCAAACATTAGTGCTAATTATCCTTCCTTACTTAGTCTGAGAGTTGCCTCTGAATAACTTCAGAGGCTAGTTCAGGATCTGGGGGTACAGTGAATTTTACCCAAAAACTTGAGTACATTTTCATGTTAATTTGAAAAGTAATCTGCTAACCATTTTTTAGTTTCTCTTACTGGAAGTACCCGTCGTTTCATTTATCCTTGTAAACAAGTATTGTTTTGATTTTTGTCTAAATTCTGACTTGGTGGAAAGTAAGAAATATGAGTCTTTAATACTTTACAGAACATGATTCACCCTTTAAACATTATACAAAAACATTTTATTATGCTATATAGTTTATTTATAAACTAATAACACTTTGAAAGTTTATAGTAAATTTATCACTTTCACACTTTAATTTTAGACACTGCTTTAATGTTTCAGTTCCAGTTTGTTTCAGTGCCACAAATTGATTTTGAAATTCTCCTTACAAAACCCTTCCCTATCAAAAGCATTTTCTATTTTAAAACACAGATCTTTTGATAATTCATTTTGCATGTTCCTGATGATAAAAGCAACTTTAGTAAATGTTTATCCTTCTAGAACCCAAATTATTTGCGAGTTCAATTCTATTTAAATAATTAAATTGTTTCAAGAAAACATTTTCTAAATGATTTCTAGATATATAATTTATATATGCAATATATACAGTATAAGTCACACAGGGGTCAATTGCATTAAACAATATCAGTTATTTAGAGTAAACGTAGAAAACAAACCAGATGATTATAAAGCTTCAAAGAAAGATGGTAACTTTTTGACACTGCATGTACAACTCTTTCGATAAGCTCCCTGAAGCAAAGCACTGACAAACTGAACTCCAGCAACACTTACCTCCTTGAGTGAAAGACATCAGGAAATATATATCTAGATTATGTTTTTGAACTTGTCTTTTCATATAAAACTGTTTTGACTATAGAGAATACAGTATAAATAGCAAAGAAAAGAACTGTACAAAAAGTCCAACAAGGCAGTATTAAAGAACACGGAAGAGACTTGTATGTGATCAAGGATGTTTCCTGTGTGGTTATAAAATGTATCTCTCTTGAATAAGGAAATGATCATCTTCAAAAACATTTCACATGTATAAAGTTCTTAGCACATCAAATTGAGATTATTTCACCTCTGCAATGAATCTTTTGATCAGTTACTTCAATTCCCATCAGAGATTAGTAGATATTTCACATTCATTGAGGAATAGAGGATTTATTTGAATACAAAAACCCATTCTTCCCCTGTGAATCTGCAGTGTGCTATTGTGATTTGAGGATGTTTTGATGGCTTGTTCATCTTTTTATATATATTTTTTCACTCAACTCTATGAGAATAAGTAAAAACTCAATATCTGTATCACATAGGATTATTTTGTACTGTAGCTGAGAGAATACTGTCCATTTTTGAGTTTGACAAGTGAAATACTCTAGCTTAGATGAAGAAGGCTTGAACTCAGGAATTCACAATTACTGTATTGAACATGTAAGTTGTAATTTGTGTGTTTAGATTGTACTTATGTTAAATTAAAAAGCCATGTATTTTTTAAGCCCACACCTCTTCATTCCACTGCAGTCATAAGGTGGCAGGAAAACAAAGACAAAACCCACACAAAACTTTTTATCTTATATTGTAAGATGTTATGTTGATTATTACACAACATTGGCTAATCTCTTACAATATGCTAAAGCCTTGCGCAATACATAACATGTCTAGTTCAGACTGTTGTTGCTCCCGCTCACAGACTTGGCCCACATGTAAAACCTGTATGTCTTTCTGAGAAAAGAAGGATAAAGATACAGCAAAACCAGTATTCTAATGAAATAACACCCTCTTTAAAATCTTTATTGCAATTCAAAAATGGAGATTTTTTTCTTGGCTGAGGTATGCTGCAGTGTTATAGTGCTGTCTTGCTGCTTTTTTTAACAGAAAATAACAACATTTCAGGAGAGAGAAGAAAATTGTGTTTTCTGCCTAGAGGATAAATTAATTGTTGTTTTTATATATTATGTTAGCCTGTTAGCAACTCGGCTGCTACAATATGTATCCCTGTTTTGATTGTGAAACAAAAAGTAATGCAATACCCATCCTCTGAGTCATTAATGGATACATCTGATATAGCTCAACCTGAACAAAATTCTCTTCTTGTATTACAAAATATTAAAATTTACAATTAAAAGTATTTCTGCTGCGATGCTTTTAGATCACTTAAAATTATTCCATGTAAGTTTTTAACCTGTTAGTGGTGAAGACCCTTTTAGCCTATGTCCGCCTGGAATTTCCTCCCCTTAAACATTATGTTATATCTCTGCAGCAGAACATAGCAGGAGCCTGGTTCAGGTCTTTAATTGAAGCTAACCCCCTTGGCTTTGAGTGTGAACAGTCAAATTTCTTGTATTTCTTAATGTGTCCACTCAGCAGACAAACATATGAAAAACAAACCCCCAAAAACAGCAGGCGGAAATTTTGTTTTGGTCTTCAGAGGTCAGAATTTTCAATTCTAGGCCTGTCAGGTAGCTGGAAATGCTTTGAAAACCTGTGTCTACTAGCTTGGATAAAAATCTGGGACAAATTGATTAATTTGAAAAAATTCTACATAATGTTTTGTGAAGACTGGACCTGGAATGAAATTTCTCGCATATAATAAATAAATCATAAACATATTGAAAGTTATAACAATAAAAACTATTGCAATTGCTATAAAAACCTTTAGACACTACTAGAGAACTTTTTTCTGCTGTTAGGCATTGAAAAAAAACCTCAGAGTTGCCTTCTGGTGTGAAAAAAAGGAGCACTGATTAGAAACTGACTGATTATGCAATGATTGACAGCTAGAACGCAAATGGCATGCAGCCTGAGGCTTCCAGAGGAAGTCTTACCCCCTAAGCGCCCTGAATGGCTGAAATTACAATGAATGACTGTTTTTTACCAATCAGATCGCCTTATTTCTGGCGGTCCTGCTTCAAATATCTACTACATAGTCCATAATCAGTAGCCTCCAGGGCTGGAGGAGGGTTAGTCTAGGCTCTGTGGATATGTATCGTGCTTCACAATAAGGTAAAAACATGGGATATATATTTTTTTTGCTGGTTTTTGCTTTTGCAGTCTTGTTTTCTGCATTACCTTATTGATGCATTTTGGAAGTTTGGAATTGTATCATCAGATAAAAAGTGACTTTGTGATCGATCATCTTGTTTTTAAAAAATAAACATTTTTTTAAAGCTCCGGTTGTCCTTTTTTGATTGATAACATGTTTTTGTGATTTTGTTGGTAAAAAACGATTAACAATGATGCAGGAATCAAAAGTAGATATTGATTTACACCATGGACGCTTGTGACTACGCCAAGCATGGGACATGTTAGATTCTATGAACGTTTTTTCTTTAAGTTCTAAAAAAGGTTTTGTGAAGCTCTAGTTGAACTTTTTTCGATTGATAAAATGTTTTCTGCAAAGGTTTTGTGGTTTTGGTGATGTAAAATGATTAAGTGAGACGCTCCTTTTGAGTCAAGTTTTTCTTAGAATGTAGGCACTTGCGTCCATGACCAGCATTAAGAGGACATTTCCCAGAATGATAATCAAGTAAATAAAATGGATTACAGCCATTTATCTTAACATGCCTGTAATTTAAACATATTTATATTGCTGCAATGCAAACAATGTCTCACAGCTGGAACCTCTTTAGGAGCAAGAATAAAAACTATACTTCACACATGAAATATTGTGTGTTTGTCTCCATTGCTGGAGTAATTCCCATTGACTGGAAAACTAAGTTTCCAAAAATGTAGTGATCTTGTTACAGTCACTTCATGAGGACTTACACATTGCATCACAGACATCAAGCTTCAGGACAATTGACAGCTGCCACTGGCATACAGTGGAATTACTCCTGAGGAACCAGCTCCCTTCGTCACACTAGCCTTAACCTTACATCTGATTTCAATTTCAAACTCCTTCCTGCGTTTGTAACCCTGTTGATGTTCCCCACCCTTTACAGGGTACTAGAGAGATGTCTCCGGTCTCAGACACCCTTTTAGGAAAGGGTTCTCTTTAGACTTCTCTTTAAACTTCCTGCACCTACCTGGGTGTTACAAGCTACGTTTAACTGTTGGTGCTGTGATGGTGCCTTGCTGCTTCTTTTCCCTTGTGTACACTGCAAACCCAAGTTTCTGACAATTATTTTAAAAGCATACCATAAAGACTTACATGACGGTAAATTTAATGATGAGTATTCAGTTCAGAATTTACTTAAGAAGAGAGTAGTTTCATCTCTTACTATGACGAGTATAGTTCTGTTATCAGAATATGCCACAGACTAAAGTAAGCCTTGCCACAGAGTCTGTATTTCCTGATGCTATAACTGATAGTGGTTAACAGCCAAGAAGAGAACTGCTTACAGAATGTTCATGAAATGTTTATACTTCCTGTTATTCCTGTTACTTTCTTAAATTTTCAGTAAGGTATAAGTATTTGTAATTTGTAAAGCTTGTGATATATTTAAAATATAAAATACAAAATACAAATTTAATCTACTTTTTAAGATTGAGAGATGTTTACTGAACTCAAATGTTAGTACCATAATATACTGTAACAGAACAAGGAAAGTACTCTTTTTATTTTGAAATATTACTGCTTCATGTTATTAGTGCCATAATTATGAATTGTGAAATGTGGCAGGCATATCTGGCAAGTGTGAAGCTCATTTTTATAATCTTTTCCTGAAATTTTTACCTTTTCTGTTCTTACCCTGCATCTGTATTGTGAGTATCATAACTACTGTTTGTTGAATTACTTTCCTTACTCTGAGATATGATGAAAGGGAAATATTTGCAACAGTTGTTTCTTATTCTTCCTGTCAGCAATATTCCCAACACAAATCCCAGTAGTCTGAGGCAATCCCTAGACTTGTAAATTGATTTTACCTTGTATACTGTGAGTTCTTCAACATGATGTCCCAATGCAGGACTGAAGATCTTGTGAATATGTAATACTAAGAACCATTTGACCTTTCATTTTATATCAATTATACATCTTAAAAGTTATGGTGATATGTTTTCAAATGATTTAATACACTAATGTGACTTCAGTTTTTGTTATCAAGTAAACTGTTCCTACCCTGTTCATGATCAGTTAAAGAAATACATTTATTGGAAACTCAGGAAAAGAATATGAAAAAAAAAGTGTTTTTCTCAACATTGTCTTGTTTCTTCAAGTACACATTTGCACTTTTGAAGACTGCAAAGAATTGTTCTATCTGAGTTTCTGATCCCACAACACATTAACTCTCACACATTCATTGCTAACATGTATCTTACTACATTAGAATAAGACTTGAATCAATATACAATAATGGATTTTTTCTGAATAATGTTCCAGAATTTCACACTCTGCTATTGCTAAAAGAAATAAACCATTGGCCCCTATACAGAATTAATTTAAATAGCGACTTGAATGACAATATCATATTTGTGTAATGTTAAGTAAGTGGTCTTAGTTTTATTAGTATTAACTAATATGTCAGGTGAAATGGGTGTTCCATCTCCCATCTTCAGCCCCCTGTTTAGGATTGATTGATTGGAATTTGCCATTTTCTTGGGAGTGCTCTCTCTGCTCTGAGCCCATGAGTGTCATTGATGTTGGAAGGGCAAGCCGTGGAATGACCAGGAGAGCAGTAGAGACCCTATGCGTAGCGGTAAAAAGGGGGCAACACGGAGGTTAGCCCGGGCTCAGGGGGTCAGATGATGTCGGTATAGAAACCTGTGCCCTCAAGCCACGGACGTGGGACGACCTGGTGCTAGGTGTCTCAGGAAATCTGTACCCTCAATGCTGAGTGAGGAGCAGAGCAGACACAGGAAGTAAATAGCCTACACAACAAGACACACCGGAAAGACATTAATAATCATAGGGAACTAGGAACAGGACAGAAGTAGAGTGCCCTCTAGATGTACAGGGCATGATTATGAGAACCATAAGCAAATCCCAACAGGGGCAAAACTGCATCTGTCATGCTTTGCAAAACTTTGCATCTTGAATGGAAAAGATACATTATCAAAATATTTTTTAAAATTATTATTTTTATTTGAAAGATTACATAACCAACTCTTTCAAGGTGGAACTATCCTCCTTATAGGAACAGAAAAGGTCTGATCACAGACAATGATGAGAGGGCCTACAGGGAGGAGGTCAATCTCCTTACAACGTGGTGTGATGACAACAACCTCACCCTCAACGTCAGCAAAACCAAGGAGCTGATCGTTGATTTCAGGAAACTGCAAACCGGACATGCCCCTATCCACATCAATGGGACTGAAGTGGAAAGGGTCAGTAACTTTAAATTCTTTGGCGTCCATATCACCGAGGACCTCACATGGTCTCTCAACACCACCTGTCTGATCAAGAAAGCGCAACAGTGCCTGTACTTCCTAAGACTGTTGAAGAAGGCTAAGATATGTCCCCAGATCCTCACTAACTTTTACAGATGCACTACAGAAAGCACACTGACAGGCTGCATCACAGTGTGGTATGGCAACTGCAGTGCTGCTGACCGCAAAGCCCTACAGCGGGTGGTGAAAACTGCCCAGTCCATCACTGGGGTTACCCTCCTATCTATACAGGACATTTATGACAGACGGTGCTTGAGGAAAGCTCTAAGCATCATCAAAGACCCCACACACCCCAGCTACAGACTTTATGATCTGCTACCATCTGGAAAACTGTACCGGAGCATTCGGGCCAGGACTACCAGACTCAGAGACAGTTTTTACCCCCGCACTATCAAACTATTAAACTCCCAGCCTCTCTCACTCTCACCTCTCACCTATGATCTGAACCTTACAGTGCCTTCTTTCTTTCTTACCAAAAACCCAAACACACATTGAAAATCTACCTCTACCATACATGTCAAAAGCTCACTCCCCATAATTTCTATCCCTTTATTTAATTCTGTTGATGCATGTTTTTGCGCATAACCTGTTACCTTTGTGCTATTTTGCACATTGCGTGTTGTTGTTTTTTTGCATATTGCCTGTTGTTGTTTTTTGCACATCGCCTGTTGTTGTTTTTTTCACACTGCCTGTTGTCTCTGTCTTTCTTTTGTTATACAATTGTATTGTTGTTGTTTTTTTTCTTTGTACTACTTATGTCCGAGAGCTAGCTAAATAGCATTTCATTACACCATATACCTGTATATGAGTATAATGACAATAAACTTGAACTGAACTTGAACTTGGAAAGCCTTTCTGACTCTAGTCAGATATTTGGCTCTATCTAGTGGTTGCATCTGAGAATGCAGCATATGATTTATATTGGCACTCTCTACAGTTTCCAAATTGTTGAAATGCTCAGAAGTACATCAGTCATGTTATGCTTTTTTATGTTTAGTTTCTGTTCTATTTTTAATTAAGGAAACCGTTACCCCTTAAAACATTACACCTATCAAATCAAGGATTGGAGTTTGCAAAGAATTCATTAAGAGGTGTTTTTAAGGGCACCAGGTAATAAACAGTGTAATTGTGTGAATGACAATATAATTATAATTTTTTTAACTCTATAAATCAGAACTGCAATAGTCATTATTGTTATATATTTGAAATTTCTAGTTTATTTGTGAATAAAACCTACATTCACAAATTGTGCTTTATTAAAGTAGTATTTCTTTGACGCTTATTTTTTGTCATGTCAGAAAGGAAAAGAAAATAGCATACTTGTTTACTGATGTGAATTTTAAGATAATTTGTCTGATACTCACAGCAGATTGGCAGTTTATTTAACAGTGCAATGTATCCACCATCAGAGCAATATATTCAGATAGATAAATATTATGATAGGAACTAAAGAACAATGTGTTCATGTGATATAATAAGATATTGAATAATTAAACTTTCTGAACACACCTACTGATATAATCAGAGTTAAATGACATTTTTCAACATTTTTGGATTTTGCCATTATTCAACCAGCATTGTTGAACAATTTTCACCCCATCTCCATTTTACCCTTTCTTGCAAAAATTTTAGAGTGTGCTGTCACATTTCGGTTACATAACCACCTCATGACAAATAATCTTTTCGAACCCCTCCAATCTGGCTTCCGTCAACTTCACAGGACAGAAACTGCCCTGGTCAAAGTCACTAACGATCTTCTAATAGGTTCTGATTCTGATTCTCTTTCTATACTCATACATCTTGATCTCAGTGCTGCTTTTGACACTGTTGACCATGACATCTAACTTTCTCATCTTAAGACTGTGTTTGGAGTTTCTGACACTGTTCTCAAATGGTTCAAGTCTTACCTCACAAATTGCTGTCACTTTCTCTCTTAATAGGTACAGGTCTGAAATTGGTCTTGTTAAGTCTGGTGTTCCTCAGAGCTCAATACTGGGCCCCTTGCTTTTCAGCATATACATGTTTCCACTTGGTCAGCTTTTAAGATCACATGGCCTCAGCTATCATTTCTATGCTGATGATACTCAAATATACACCCATCAACTTTGTAAAGCCAATCCTGTACCCCTATCTGTAGATGGTTCTGTACTTTAGCTTCAGTCTAAATAAAAAACCTTGGGTGATTCTGTATTCGATTCTGGCTTAACATTCAACCCACGTGTGCAGCATATTGTCAAAACATTTTTTTTCACCTCAGTAATATTGCTAGACTACGCCCTATGTTATCACTAACTGGGGCTAAATGGCTGATCTACACATTTGTGTTCTCCAGAATTGACTACTGTAATGCTCTACTCGCTGGGGTATCTAAATCTACATTGAACAAACTGCAGTATTGAATCCTGACCAGGTCTAGTGCAAATGATCACATTACTCCTATCCTGGAGTCCTTGTACTGGCTTCCTGTCAAATTCCGTGTAGACTTTAAAATCCTCATGCTCACCTATAAGGCTCTGCATGGCTTGATACCTCAGTACCTGTCTGATCTATTAAAACCCTACTTCCCACCTTGCAACCTTCGCTCTTCTAATTCAGGTCTCTTATTTGTCCCCCAAGCCTGTCTATGGGTGACAGGGCCTTCTCCTGTTATGCCCCCAAGCTCTGGAACTCTCCCCCCAAGGATATCAGAGAGTCACCTCTTCTAAACTCCTTCAAATCCAGACTCAAAACCTTCTTTAGAAGAGCCTTTACTTAACTGGTTCCATTCTTCACCCCTCTGCTCCTACTATACTTAGTACCACCATCCACGGTCTCCTCTGTGTATTGTAATTGTGTTTTATCTTGTGTATTCTTTTTATCTATTGTTGTTGTCATTCTGTAAAGCACTTTGAGAAGCCACCTTTAAAGATGCTATATAAAATAAAGTTCATTATTCTCATTATTATATATTGTTGTACAGTGGCATGGTTATTAATGTTGCTGTCAAAGTTGTCTCAAAGTTGTTGAGTCATGTCTTAGAAACTTAGACAGGGGAATGATCTTTGAGTTTACCACTTTTAGCTCAATTTTAAAGTTGTGTCTGTTTCGCCACAAACTAGCATCTGTGTATGCATGTGTTACGACCCCAAGTGTCTAGGGGAAAAGGGGTGTAACATTTAGGATAATTCTTTTGGAAGCAGGGGGGTTTTGGTGAGGGACTAGGAAGCGTGATAACAAGGGTAAGGAACTAGAGTGGTGCCAAAGAAAAGAAAATAACAAAAAAAATGGAGCTGGCTAGGACAGTGAGGGAAAGCTAATCTGACTACAAAAGAAAACCTGAAACACACGGTCTTCAGCGTCTTCAACACCCTAGCTAACCTGCACTGACTACCCAAAGCCATACAAGACAAATGGCACTCACCCGTACTAAACTAGTGTACTAATACAAAAATCAACTAAGTGTGTAAGTGTACCCAACAACCTAAACTAACCTTATATACAAAAGTTCACACAAAAACACAAGTGAACCAGGAAGACAAATAAGGGAAAACAAGAGTAATAAACAGGAGCAGGGTACAAAAGAACACAAAAGTTGAACATGTAACACTGGGGCAAGGTAATGGCAAAACAAGGATGAACACACAAACAAACGAAAGTACAAAGAAACTAACGTAAAACCAACAAAACAACAAAGCCGAAGCTATACGAAAATACACACACACAAAGCAAAACAAACCAACAAACGAAGCCGAAGCAATAACCAGAAGCGAAGTGAAGCGAAGCAATAACCAAATGGGACCGAAGTCAAACGAAAGGCCTCTTCTTGCTGAAAACCTCCATGTTATATGCTGAATAAGATGTGTTCTGATTGGCTGAGAGCTAACTGATGATGACATCAACTGAAATTGTGGTGTAATGATGGGCCAATGGGGAAGGGAGAACAATCAAGGGTCAACAGTGTGGACATAACAGAAAAAACACACACAGAACACACACTGGGACGTAACACATGTCATGTTATCCCACTGTTCTGATTTTCGTATTTTGTTATAAATTTTTGTTGGATTCTACTGACTCTTATTGGAGTTATTTTAGGTGAGTTTTTTTGGCTTTATATCAAAAGCAAATTTACACAATTACACTACCTGTCTGCCCTTCTGTAGAGATCGCCTTCCACATGCTGTCTGCCATTTCTTCACACCATGTCCTCTTCATTCACCCTCAGCTGGTTTGGGCTAGTGCCCTCTACCTCACCTTTCAGTCGCATGTGGATTCCTGCCTGGTGGTAACCCTGGCTGTCAGCATCAGCTAGCCACTGTGTAACAGCCCTGTTTTGATTAAGTAGTATTTTGTATTCCTCCTATCTGCTGTTTTCTATTAATTCTAGCACTTTTCTTTAGGTGTTCCATTAGACCCCTTCATCAGCCTTCTGGCAACTTTTCAAAGCTACAGGAAATACAGAAATAATTGATTGGTCAAACGTACACTATTCTAATGAGTGAGTCATCCTGCCACAGCCTCATTTCCTCAGATTAAAAAAAATCTAAATGACAAATAGCAAGGGTAATAATCAGCTGAACAGCAAGTCATTTTAACTTTGATATGGCAATATTAAGGGAAGGGTTACTTCAATAATACCATTTGACAATGTTCTCAGGCTCAGGAAATGGCTTCATCTTCCAAATGAAATCCTAAAAAAGAGAAAATTGTCATCTTTTGTATGTTTATTGTACTTACAATGGGAACATGTAGACTCCCTGTAGGTACAGCGTATGTAATTAAAAGTGTATACTGCCTGAAATATTGCAGAGAGGTAAGAATCCCCTGTGTTCTGGTAAACCATTGGAGATGGAACAAGGAGACTCATCCCAGTTGATAGCAAGGTTGTGTAGGACCTCACATGCTAAGTGACAGTGTTGGCTCTTAATGGACTTGTACGCAGACAAGCAAAATGTGGTTTTAAAATTCCAAAGGCACACAAGTTCAGAGAAACGGCAACGACCTGAAAAGATCGGTTACAGAAGTCTCCTATGCTTACCTTATTAGCTGCAAATGTATTTTGTTTTTTACTTATAAATGAATTCCACTCATGTACAAGCACCTTATATTAATGTTAGTTGTGTTTAGCAACTACTTCTTAATGCTACTAGGCATTAGCTGGTGCTTTTGTAATGATTCGCTAACTCTGCTGTAAGGAATATGCAGTACAAACCATTGTGTTCTGACCAATTCTATTGTTCAAATTCATGATTTTGTGCTTAATTCAAAATTTGTAAACTTTGGCTATATTGTCAATGAATTTTTGTTACCGAGATTTCATACCTGGTCTGAGAAATTGGGATTGCAGTTCCCCTTTAAAGATATCTGATTTTAATCGAGGTATTTGTAATACTTTCATTACTTGTGTCAGCTGGGTATGAAATACTGGATCAGCAAAGAAAGCAATATGTATCATTCAATGGTTCTGAATAGAAGTAGAAGAAATACAAATAACACACTGATTGTCTAAGACCACAGTTTGGAAGCACCTGTTTATAATACAACAAGACACTGCAATTATATACGGTATCTTGAAGTATCTTGTCAAGATATAAGGTATAAAACTTTTAATTTCTGATGTGAAGAATAACCAAAATATTTTTTAATATATAATATGACAGTACAGACTTGGTCCATTCCATCTAAATTGAACATATAAAGTTAAAACTCACATTTTGAAATTATTTGCCAGTATGAAATATAAGTAACAAGAAAGGACTTTTAAAAACAAAGTGACAGTGGCTGCACCAAAAAAGACCTGATTATTCTTTCACATTGTAAGGCACACATCTATTTTCACCCCACAGAGTAGAATATGGACCAGCTACTATCTGCAGTACACATCTAAAATTGTGGTCAAAGTTAAATTAAGTCATATTTCAAAGTTAGAGCTCCTTCTGCTTTTTTGTAATTCAAGCTGACAGCAACTTGACACGAGGTTCAATAAAGGATATTTATAATCATGTTGCTGCTGAAAATCAGATTTGTTGCCTGACAGTGTATGGCAAGCTTAATTACCTTTAGATCTCATCCTCATGCACTTTTTCTTCCTGACAACATCCAAAATTCTTGCTTTTAATGACATAGCTGGATTCCATACTGGAAAGAGTAGTGTCAGCCCACAGGGATCAGATGTCAGCTTTTCTCAGTGTCAATCATTGCTTACTGCATCCCAGAAGAATTTATAATCTCACCACTGCCCCCAGGTGTTCACAAACAGTCAGATATATTTGAGTTTTTCTGAGGAACTAGAGTGATTGCTAAACATTTCTTTGTGGTAATCATAGAAGAAGATAATGTCCTCAAAAAAAGTTTGCATGTTCTCCCTGTGTTGGTGTAGGTTTCTCCTGGGTGATCTGGTTTCCTCTTACCTATCAAAAGCATATTGAGAAGGTTATTTGGTGTCTCTGAATTGTTCATGTATGCTTGAAGTTCTCTGAGTTTCTGTCCAGGGCCACTGAAATGTTTGTCCCAGGACATTTACCTTTAGAAAATTTGTCAAGTTTTTCAGCAAGTGAAAAAAAATGAAAACAGAAATTCTACTCTCATACAAATGGGGTAACAAATAGTCATCTTTAACTGTATGTGAGAATGTCCAAAGCAACTGTTAGCCTTAATAATTTATTTATGTGAGATGCAATGGATACAGCAGTATTTCTAATGCACAGAACTATGACTTTTCTCCCCATGAACCATTTTCATTCCGCTGATGGTTTTAATGGAGGGCAGTCTAAGAAATTGATTTTATGGTGTCTAATTTCTGTCTCCTTCTGAAATAGAGAAAGCTTTAAATAAAAAAAACAACTAATTCTATAGAAGTTAATGTAGTATTTCACAGAACTGTAAAAACTGTATTTCTGACAGTGAAACGGAGTAATAGAAGAGCAGTCTTAGCTGTCCAGTCAGCCCTACATATCATAATGGGAATAATAAGATTATAATAGACATTTTAGTTTCCCCCTTGAACTATTGAATACTACTACGTTTCTAAATGTTATGTTTCCATAACACTGCATTTCTCAGCAGAAGAACATCATGTTTTAAGGTTTGCAATCATGAAAGTTAAATAAAGCAGCATTAATTTGAATACATTCTTACCCTTTAGATTGTAATGATCTTCCTTTTGAAGGTCCATTGTGCAAAAGCCCTTTCAGTATACTATACATTTCTATAAATAAAGGGTTGTGTTTCATCGATCCATCTAGTTTCAGGAGCTACTGTAACCTTAAAGTGTCGCGGTGAGTCAGAGCCTAATATGGCAGGAGCCAGGGTCAGGGTTAACCCTATCCACACTTACACATGGAGAAAGATATTGCTGGATTGTGGGCACAATGCTTAAACTGGGAGAAGGTATAAAATCCACACTGACATTCTAGTTGCTCATGACCCAAGAGCAGTAATGCTAAAGTGCTAACTAAATATAATTATAGGAGCAAACACAATCTATTTTATGTATTATAAAATGCTTCTTGTCAAAAATTTGTCAAAATCATCCTGGAATTTAATTTTATTTCACGTGTGAAACTAGGAAACCATATAGTATTAAAAAAAAACAGTTATTGAGTGGGGATAATAAGCAGTTTTATACCTTTAACAAAATATTTTCCCAGCTGATAAATAACAAGACATTGATATTGTATTGTTACCATTATTATAAGATATTTGTAAATGTTGCAAAGCCTAAAGACTCATTGGACTAAGAAATAAACCATTTGATCCAAACCATTTATCCATTTTTAATATTTGCTCCCAATGTTAATTTTCTACATACATCTTATCTGTTAATACTTTATCTTCACAAAACTTTTATGCAGCAACATTTCAAATTAAGTGTGTCAGATATAAATATGGTTAGGGTTATGGCTATACTGTATGCTGCCAACAATAGAAAATCTATGTGAAGTATTTTTTATAATGATTTCTTTTCATAATCTATATTAATACTGCTGTCACGGATGTCGGAAAGGACGAACCGTAGAATGGCAGGAGAGCGAAAAGACCCTATGCGTAGGGGCGAGACAGGGGTTAGCCCGGGCTCAGCTGTTCAGGGAAGGCCGTATAGAAACCTATGCCCTCAGGTAGCGGACGTGGGGCGACCTGGTGCTAGGCAGGTTTCAGGAAATCTGAACGTCAATGCTGAATGAAGGCAGACTGAAAGACCCAGAAATATATAGCCCCAGAGAGAGAGAGAAACACCGGAAGGACAGCAGAGAACCGGAAATGAGAGACAGGACAGAGAAGGAGCGCCCTCTGGCTACAGAGGGGTGACACTGCACTTGTAAGATAAATGCCTGTATTGTAAATTGTATGATCATTTAAGATAGTTTCTATGGAAACTGCTCCCTGCTCTGTGAAAGATCCTACAATTCACTATCACATTCCCAAGGACTTTATTGTGACCTCTGTGTTTTCATACAAGAGTCTTTGTATGACTAATTTTGCATCTGTTAATATAATAAAACTAATACATTGTGGAAAGTAAGGAATGTAAGATATTGTAACAGGCTCAGTATGGTTTATTTTTTACAATAATCTATGACAGAATGAATTGTCAAGGAGTTTATAGGATGCACACTAATAACCTCTATTCTTTGCAAGTGAGATTCATAACAAGAATGGCTCTATTGTTTTCAGACTGAAATTATCAGTGGGAGATAGTAAAGTAAATCAATAGTAACTGATAACAGTTTTCCACCTAATAACAGGACAAACGTCAAACTTTCATGTCGTAATTGAAAAGACATTTAACTGGAACACAAACAGCACACAAACACAAATAAAGTAGATAAGAAAGATGATAGCTGTGGACAAACATCTTAGATAATGGGTTTATTATAGGTTTGGTAGGTTGAAAAAGTTTTTTTCATTCTGTTATATTGTGCGAAAGGGAATAACTGAGTTTGTACAGTGACACTGAGATTCTGACTGGAGTACAAAATGGTCAACATACAGTATCCCACAGCCTTACAGCCTTGTTGGCCTTAGTGCAGAATGGTGAGTGTGTTATAAAAAACATCAAGGAGGATGAAACCCTGCTTTCAGTTTATCCACAAGGTTTTCATGTCAGGTGAAGGTTGGTATTAGCTACTAGAATGAGATGTTTATATTTCAGACTTTTGAGTGGGGAGCTGCATCAGTGTGCATTGGCTGAAAAGGAGCAAGTTAAGGTTAATTACATGTTGAACATTCATAAGGTTTAAAAAAATACAACAACTAACACCTGAAGAAGGCTCAACTGTCAATCGCAAGGACACAGTGATAAAGAAAAGAATACAATCAAAAGTTAAAGAAAAATTAAACAAAACATATAGGCTCCGATGTAGGACAGTCAGACATAGGCTGTAGTAAAACGTTTTGAGTTTGGATTTGAAAAGAGTCAGAGAATTTGTCTCTTGAAGAGTGGGAGGAAGGGCATTGCTTAACAAAAGAGCAACAATACAAAAAGCACGGTCACCTAAAGTCCAAGATTCAGTCAAAGATATAGTGATCAAAGGACTGGTCTCAACTGAACAGAGCCTACGAAGGGGAGTATAAACACAGAGAATTTCAGAGATGTATGGCAGAGTCTGATTATTTAAAGCCTTAAAACTCAGCAACAGTGTATTGAATATGTAACTTTATAGGCAGCCAACATAGAGACTTAAGTGTGGGAGTGATATGCTGTGGTGTGGTGTGAGTTATAAGTTTAGCTGCAGAGTTTTGGAGATAACTTACTGAGAAGAGAGCTAGGAAACCCATACAGTAAAGTTTAGAAGATATTAAACCTTAATGCATTAACGCAAATGCATGAATCAGTCACTCAGCATTGGACATTGATAGAAATTGCCTAATGTGGGCAATATTTCTAAGATGCTAAAAAGACATCTTAATCTTCACCTGGGGCTCAAAAGACAGGAGAGGATTTAATGTGACTCCCAGATTCATGACTACAGCTGACAACTAAATGGGGAAGCCATCCACCGTTACTGTGAAGCTCTTGAAGTTTGCCAGCTGCCACTTGCTTCCCACCAGTAAATTTTCTGTTTTTTTGCTATTTAGCATCAGGGAATTTAATGTCAACCAGAGTGTGATGTCACGCAATGAGAGATAAGTGATGGAAGTGGGAAATTAGAAGGACAAGAAGTTTTAACTCAAATCTGAGTTTTATGTTTGCATATACTGTAATCTACCTTAGAGGAAGCATATGAATAATAAAAACCAATTGTCATGCCCTCAGCAACCAGAGGACGCTCCTTCTCTGTCCTGTCTCTCATTTCCGGTTCTCTGCTGTCCTTCCAGCATTTCTCTCTCCCTGGAGCTATATATTTCCGTGTCTTTCAGTCTGCCTTTGCTCAGCATTGATGTTCGGATGTCCTGAAACCTGCCTAGCACCAGGTCGCCCCACGTCCGCTACCTGAGGGCATAGGTTTCTATACGGCATTTCCTGAACAGCTGAGCCCGGGCTAACACCCGTCTCGCCGCTACGCATAGGGTCTTTCGCTCTCCTGTAATTCCACTGTTCGTCCTCTCGGACATCCGTGACACCAATGGGCCCAAGACTGAACCCGTTGGCACAATATGATTGACTGAGGCCATGGGAGGTTTATGAGGAAACAAAATGAAGGATCATGTTATACATTTGAAAGATCCCAGTAGTGACATGGCCTAAGACTGTCACTATCTTATTAACCTGTGGCACAGTGGTATTCCTCCAGACGTTCTGGAAGTCAAACATAAGGAACAAATTAAAAATTAACACATTTGATTATATATTAAATTTTTGGAGTAACCAAAGTTTTGTGTTGCATAGTTGGTGTACTTGGTGTATAGAATCCAAGCTATAAGACTGTACACAAGGGAATATCATGAGATACGAGTTTTTTAAGACTGTCAAACATTGAGGGCCTATGAGCAACAACACAATGTTTCTTTTTCATCAGTTCCTGAAAAAATAAGGTTACTATCAATCTCAGATTAAAGATCAAGATACATTTTGTTTATGATGTAAAAAATAATGTGCTCAGGCAGGTGATGGGTATGTGTAGAAGGGGGTAGTGAGCGGCTGTTTTTTATATATGAAGTATGTAAGTATCCCATGGAATGGAAAAGGTAGAAAAGTTATACGCAATCTATAAAAAAAGAGGAAAAGGATTTTTATCTCAAAATATAAAAATATATACTGAATACTTTATTTTGTTAGAGCTTAACAATTTACTGGAAAACATTACTTTTCCCAGAACATTTGGCTATATAATTTTGGAAAATTGCTTCATTTATTAATTTATTATCATATCCACCTGACATTCCTTATTATCCTCTTGTACTACAGTGACACTACAGTCAATATGTTGATTGTCCACTTAAGCTTTCATGTCTTTTTTTCAGTGGAATGCCATCTTGCCTCTTCTCCACTCCTTCGGGATCTTCCTGTTGTGGAGTGGCTGCTGCTGTATGGTGTGAGGGTGTGGCTCAGCAGTCTCTATTTACTGCTATGGTGTGGCACCGTAGCAGATGCATGGGGCTATCACAAGATAGGCACAAATGAGTATGGAATCTGAAGACTTGCAGACATTTTAATATTGCACATGGTATTGCTCAATACTGTAAATTCAAAATAAACAAAAAAATGTTCCTGCCTCAGGTATCTTTTATTACTCCCTTCAAGGAAACCAGGATAAAAAAAACATAAAGGATTAAATAAATCAACAAACTAACTGTCTGGAATGATGGTCCCATCATAACTGGGTACTAGAATAATGTTATGCCTGGGCTGGGTGCAGCTCGTGTGCTGGCGTTGCCACTGACAACAAGCACATTCGCACATGGTCTCAATCCCAATCTGAAGCCATATGAACTCAGTCGGGACATGTTTCCAGGCAGCCATCCTTTTTTCAACCGGGCAGCCAATAATTAAATTATCTGTTGCAGGAGCAGACTGTTTAAGGCTTTCTCTCTGTTCACCTCACTGCTCTGACTTTGATGAGCTGCAACATCAGCAACACTTCTTCAGTGAACTGCACCTTAAGCCTCTTGTCCTAGATCCCTGAATGAGCAGATATTTTTCCCCTGCTGAATTTTTTCCTTCTTTTATTTCTGGTTATTTCTGACTCCTGCAGTCGCCTTATCAGATTTGATTCGCCAACCCTTCTCCATTCATGGAGGAAAGGCAGATTTTTACTCTCAGCAAGTTCGGCTTGCTGTTTGTCACAGGCCTGATTCTCAGAACTGCAGGACCACAAAAGACAGTTGCTGCGTGGCTCCGTGGCCTGGCAGGACAGTTTCGCCATGGTTACATGCCTGAAAGTGAGGCACTTTTTTTTACAACCTAAGGCTACTCCTGTGACATATACTTATATCAGAATTTACAGATGTGCTCTAACTCAAAGTACCTACGTTACATAAAAACGGTACATTTTATTTTAATTAAATACCTACGAATTACTGTGTCTGACTGAAATCAAAACTATGTTTAAGTGAAAAATATAACTGTTCAATGTCTACAATTGATTTCTTCACTTAAAGAGTTTTTGCAATCAGTCTGGGGAGAAACAAAATTAATTCAGTAATCCTAGCAACTTTATGATCTAGTTTAACAGAAGAAATGATATATTTTACTGCTTATGGATCAACATAACTGTGGTACAGATGTACTGTAATTCATTTTATTTACAACGTGAAGATTCTATTATGAAGTTAATTTTTCACCATCAAAAAATGCTGAACTGAAATAGCAGTGATAGGGTGGTAGACTGTGCTTCCAGTGCTGAACTAGCTCTTCACACCAAACTCTTTTATACCCAGTCCTTTATATTTTTGTAGCCATAGAGCCAATACATGTCTTAGTAAACAAAATTAATATACACTATTCAGTATACTTGTGGATCTGGGAATTGTTATGGGTAAAAGCACACTAATACAGTATCTAAAAAATATTTACACTTGTTTTTTTTTATTAACCAAAAGACACCTTAAAAAATCCAAATATACATTCCACTAAACATGTTAAGCTCATGTTTTGTTTATCAAATAATTCTCTACACCCAGTTCAGAAGAAACTGAAGTTTGTTTTCTTACTCTCAGATACCTCTTAAGTCTTGAAGTACATTTTTCAAAAACAGCAGAGAAAGATACATCCAGGCAACACTACACTCACTTAACATCTGTTTCTTGGAAAGAAGACACTTTGAAAGAAGATTGCATGTTGCACAATAAATGGTTAAAAATAAAGGAGATTAATGGGTCAAAATTCAGGATGAAATAAACAGTCAGATGTAGCATATCATGTTACTTTAAAAAAACACCATGAATGTGATCATGTCCCACAGTACAATACATATGAAAGGAGTTGGGCCAGTTGTATACTAGCATTGCCTCATGCAGAACTGACACTGACATAGATCACATGCAAGCACTGCTAAATTTTCCCGTTGATCATATTTATTTCCAAAAGGCACTCAATACATTAAATGTAGTGGTTGCACAAGTAATATTTTGAACAACACAAAGAGTAAGCGTGTGTGGCCCACTTTAATGATTAAAAACCTTTCAAGGCAAACTTGATCTCTTGTAGCTTGCGGATACAATTAATACCATAGTAACATTTTAGCAGAATAGCATGCTTATATTTCCATTTCTTTATTTTTTTTGTATTTTTGTTTGTTTTTGTTTTGTATATGCATTGTTAACCAATATTTAACACGTTATTCAATATTTGCTGCATTCACACTAGGCTTTTGCCATGTAGCTACTGTATATAGGCTATATGACTACAGCTTGGCAGATTGATCAAAAGCTGTAATAACTTCAGAGCTTTTGATCTAGGTATGGCTTTGAATTCTTTTTCCACATATGAAAATCTAAAAAAAAAATGAACACATAATAGTTATAAACCTGTACATCAGCAAAGGAGAAACAATATGCTAGTTAGACAGTTAAAAACCATAGTATTTACTTTAAATGAGGCCTGCAGTGAAAATCCAGGAAGAGTACAAGTCTCGATTCAACCAATTACTTCTTTCACCATATAAATAAGAGATTTCAGGCTTCGCCTCCTGGTGTTTTCAACTCAGCAACCTTCCAATTTGCTCTTGTTGCATCATTTTGGCTTAGCCACCTCCATTTGGCCAGGCTGTCAGGATGTCCTAGAGAGTTAAAGTCATTAATACATTTTCCTTATTAATTTGTAGATACATAACCAAGTCCTCAGCACAACAAATCATGTGACTTTTGAGTTTCTGTCAGTACAATTGACACTTACTGTATAAAATCTCTTCAAAACTGTGGATACTGAATCAGATCAGATCTTAGTAGAACATTGATAAATTGATTTAACTCCAGTTGTTTTCTTTTCGCAAGCAGTTTTTTTGGATGTGCCAGTACATTGGGATCTTCAAAAGCAACTTTTTTTTAATTACAATCCATACTCTTTTGTCTGTTATTTCATTGCATAAAAAATGAATGGCAGTGAGCCAAACAGGAAAAAGTCCATACACTGTAAACGAAATTACAGTTTTGTATTTTATTTTTAATAAAGTCAATTTAGTTCTTTTTTATTTCGAAAGAGCAAAAGTATTGAAAAAAATGAGATGACATGGGTCTCTTGCTAGTAAAGTGTTTCTTGTTTTGCTTTGACCTCAGTGCTTGGAGTCCATTGTTGAAAGTCATAACAAAAGCCAAATAATTGTTCAAGAAAAATGGGCAATGTTAAGATGATAAGATAAAGAAAAGACAACCTCAATCAGAGCTCTAGAATAAAAACTAGACATACCAAAATCAATTATTTGGAATATGCTGAAGAAGAAGAAATTACCAATCAGACAAAACCAGATTTTTGGTCAAAAATGTTGATGTTGGTAACAGATAAATTATCAAAGCTGTCAAGGAAAACCTTAACAAAACTCAAGTTATCAAAATCTACTTTAAAGACCGAAACAGCAGAATTAGAATGAAAAGACAGGTTTGAATGTGTTCAGAAATACAAAGATGAGGCAGTAGAGTGTATCAAGAGATTTATGGATAGAGGAGACCATATGTGACTTCGATCACACAATGCATAAGTGAGAACTCAAAGTTACTTCAGCAAAGTTTTGACACAGTGTCTCATATAATTCCACAAAGAGTCTGGGTCATAGACCTCACGCAGCTACATTGCCTCAAACAGATATGCAAACAACTACTGACTTTTACACTCTGAAATTTTCTTAAATTTAATTTGTTCCATTAAAAACCATTGAAACGCACACATGAACATAAACTAAAAATCCAAATGCATATTATTTTTTACTCATTTTAATTATATTTTAAGTATTCATATTAATCTTATAATTACTTAGTATCTGAATTGTATATAGTATCATAAGGAATAAACCAAAATAACTGTGTGAAATAAATTCAAGATAAATTTAAATTAAAATTTTCCCCACAGTGTAATTATTAATTAGTCTAGTAATTCCATTGTTTTCCATTCAAGAATAAAATATTGTACATACACACATATAACATACATAAAACACATGTTTTCTCTATTGAACATCTGGACATCAGGGACAAACTTCCTAGTCAGGTGGTTGCAGGTCACAGTCTGGACACTTATAAAGCAATGTGTGACCACAGACAAAATCATTATAACTAAACCAAAATACTTAAATGTTTTAGAAAGAAATAAAATGTTTCTTAATCTATGTTCCAGCATCATTTCACCCATCTGACAGAGGTCTTTGCACAAACATATGACATCAATACAGAGCGTGTGATAAGGTACGTTTAGATTTTTAGAAGGCATTTGTTCAATCATCATAACAGATTAATCTCAATACACAGAGTTAGGCATTCATGGAAATGCATGTGTTTGGATGAAGAACAGATAGGAAACAGAGTGTACAAATTTGAGATGATTCCTCAAATTTGAAGTGATTAGTGGAGTACCATAGACATCTGCATGAGCACCACTGCTCTTCTTGATTTTTGAATGATCAAGATTGTGTTGTGCTTAGGAAAATAGGCAAGTCTGTAGATTAAACAAAACTATAAGGATTAGCACACTGTAGAAGCAAAAACAAAATTCAGAAACAAAATGGTAAATACTTGGCAGGTGACATTTAATGTAAACAAGTTTGGAGTGTTACATGAAGGTAGAAGAAACATAAATTATAAGTATAAGATGGGAAACACTGAGCATGAAGAAAGTTCCTATGATAAAGACTTTTTGTTCATTGTGGTATATCGCTTTCATCTTCAAGACATTGTGGTGAACAATAAAAAGGCAAATCATAGAATAGATATAAGAAACTTGTACAGTAGATTATGTCTAAGATTAATGTTATGTCCAAGTGAAATATTTTGTACCACTTTGTTTGCTACATTACAAAAGAGATCAGTCACTCATATCATCACTGAAATCAGTCCAGAGAAGAGCAGCAAGATACATTCCAGGCTTAAAGGAATGTCCTACTATGGTAGTTTGACTGAAACGTTTTGCTATTGGACAAAGAAGAGTATTTCAGATACTCAAAATCTTTAAAGGTTTTGTCAAAGGCAGCCCACATAGATTTCAACACTGAAGAACCATGCTCCAAAGAACACAAGAATGAACTACAGGAAATGCATTTTAAGAACAGAGGCACAATTTAATGTAAATTGCTATGGGTATGTAGTACATGCTAACGAGCCATGTTGATGAAATTCTTACCCTAGCATCTTTTAAAAAACATCTGGAGGCTGGATGAGATCCCTGTATCCAATGCAAAGTTTCACATGTACCATTTCATGTTATTATGAATTTAACATTCTGGAATACAGGAATGTTTTATTGGAAACCAACTGTAACCCAGAGAGCACATTTGAAGATTGGTTTGTCCAGTTTTTTTACTTTGTATTATAATACTAATTTGCATTATATACATAACCTTCATGGTATTTACAGCTTCAGAACCACTTTCTCTTACCCCAACTAACAATGCTGTTTGTGGAAAGTATCATTTTCATGGAAAACTTTACATTTAGGACTTTAATATTTATTTTAAAGTTATTTTTTCCTATCCATGCATTTAAATGTGTTTCACAGGGTCTATAAATGTATACATAAGCACAATTCTAAACTCTTAGGTTTACAGGTGGGAAAATTATGTGAAAATATGTTGAGGCATGTTCCAATTCATTCTGATACTCAAAGTTTTACTTTCAAGATACCAGCTGTTTTCAAAAGCAACTTTATATGATTATAATGCCATTACAATTTTTTATATTTTTACCCCAAATCTCAACTCAGCCTGAATGTTAGAGGACTGCTAGATCTTATACAGATCTTTGAAAGACATACGTGGTGTTCATCAGATCTGTAATAGTATAGCACAAATAAAAAATACATATTGACCACTGGAACAAGAGTTGTGTGTGGTTGCAAATAAAAATGTTTCTACAAATGGATAATTTATAACATAGTAAAAACCAATTATTAATGATAACTTGGTTTATCAAATTTAACAGCCAGCTAGAATGTGTGTATCCAAACAGAAATAACATGGGATCCCTATTAACGGTTTATTTATTTTAATGACTTTTCCATAAGTTTAGTAAAGAAGCATGTTATAAATTTACCTATAGCACTTTTTTCCTAAACTAGTTCGAGATTATCTAGATAATGATACAATACACTATATAGTAATATCTACTACTAGATTAAAAGAAAAAAAAATCACATAAACATCCATTAACAATTCTGTTGTACTGTACTGTAGATGGTCACAAGGATGTGAATGTTTGACAAGTATCCATAGCTTTCTAAACCACTTTTTATTTCCCCTCTAACTACATACGTTTGTGGCAATGGGAAGATTAATTAAAAAATAAAGTAAAAAATTGATTGTTTAATGATTATGTATTATAAGGCTTGATCCAAGGCTATATCAACCTATCGCCTAGAGGCTGCAAGACTAAACTGTTTCTAGAAGTACACGTTGTGTTATCTATTAAGTTATTTAAACTCTGCAAGTGTTAAACTCATCACACAAGAGATGAAGTATTAAGCATGAATTATACCTGAAAACAGAAGAGTGCACTCCATGAAATTAATATACCCTTCCCATACTTTTTTATGCATAAACACACAATTGTTGTTTTCACATGTGTTTTAAAATCAGTCTCAGAAACAGGTAAGAACCCATCTCCAAATTAAAATTAGATGTCTTGGTGTGTCTGACAGTCAAAAGCTAAACAAATTATAGCCTATCCAATTCAAACTTAGCCATACAGCTTCTTTTCACCTTTTAAAAAGTCCCTTTTTTCATTTTTTTAAAGAAAGTGTAAAACAAATTGAGCAAGGAACATTGTATCTATATCTGTGTAACATCACTGATTATTTGTTTTCCAGAACTGTTTCATTTTAATAGGATAAAACACATTGAAATACCTTTAAACATACAAACACACTTTTTTTTAAATATATGGCTTATCTCTTACATACTACTGTTTAAGGAAGGAATCCCTTTTACGTTTAAAGAAGCCTATCCACAATCTGCCAAACGCAATTTTTCAGTGTGAATGCAGCATGTTTCAGACAAGCATATTCAAACACAACAGTAGGACAAAAAGCCCTGAGATTTTATTCTCATAATCATAAGATTGATAGCTTTTGGATATACTTAATGAGTCAGGTTTCAAAGACCATGCACAATGTTTTTTTGTCCTTTTTCTGTTTTAGTTTTGTTATAAGTTCCTAGAATTCATACTGCTTTAATCAATGTAATGGAAGTTTCCAATAGATGTCTTTGTCGTCTTTCAGCACAAATTCAAATAATTTCAAAATCTTCGGATATTTATTATCATCTATTGTTCGTAAAATTGTTTATCCAGGTTTTTTCTGTCTTCCTGTACAAATCCACAATTAAACAGTGATTAATTCAAGGGTCAGGATTTTGATAGTAAAGCAGGCATGCTTATAGGAATCATAAGTCTTAACACACGTCATATGGTCTTGCTACTCTATGTTGCCAAGATGCATGGCTGGCATAGCTATGCTCTTTAAATTTCTTCTTCTAAACATTTATTGTGACAGCTATTAAATAATAAAATATTTTGGCAGCTACTATCTGTCATAGCTTTGATGTCAAGTTAAACAACTCATTTTTGGCAATTTAAACTTAAGTCATTAGGGCACAGTGAACAATTATTTAGTATGCTGTAGACTAATGTCAACCCCAAGTCTACGTATGAAGGATAAGGCACATTTTGAGATGTTAAAAAACCTTTTCTGCATCATCCCCTCTAAGGGCTTGTCTGTTGGTCCTTTTCCTCAAGTAATTGTTTGCTCTCTTTTTCTTTGGTTTGAATAGGTATACTTCCATTTTCCAGCTTGGGGCTTTCTGGGTACTCGGGTAAATTTGATAGACTTGTGTTGCACTCATTTTCCCCTTCTTCTTCTTTCTTCTCTGCATCCATCGGGTTGCAACCAAAGGTGTCATAGATTTTCCGAATATCTTCTGGAATGTTCTTCTTCAGATCCTTGTTTTTGTTTCTTTTAGCCAGTTTTGTCACAGAGCCAAACCTGTTGAACAGATTGTCATCTGATGAAGTTTGCTCATGCTTGTCGTACTGCTCTGCCTTGAGGCGCAGGTTGTTCAGTTTGGAATCAATGCTCTCTTGCGAGGATGTTTTGAAGCGGTTAGTGTCCAAACTTGCAAACATGGCTCTCTTCTCTGGAGACAGCATGTCAAGGGAATGGGCTCTTTGCTCCAAGCCCAGTCTCCTGCGTTCCATGCTTCGAATAGTTGCAGCTCTCTGAAGCTTGTCGTGTATCTCAACACTCAGTCGTCTTCGGGTTTCCCTGAACTCAGCTCTCACATTGGCCTTCCACTCAGCTGCATGAGCTTTTATTTCTTCAACCTGTCAAAAACACAAGACAAAAGCATTTACATCAAGATCTATCAAAAATGAGTTTATGTTCCTAAATTTTCTGAAAGGACATACAGTAAGATGCAACCCAGTTTAGCTAGATGGTGATGTTGTATGTCCAGAATTTAGATATGACAGTAATATTATATAATGGTCCTTGAGCTACTTTTGTAATGTGTTTATGTAATGTAGCAAGCCAAAATCCAAGACAGAGATGGAGTCAATTCTTATTGTTGACCTTATCACTCATTTCCTGTTTTTTCTTCCTCTTCTTCTTATTTCTGTTTCACCTATTAAATTACATTTTTATGATATACAGGTAAGGTATGAAATTTCAAGAAATATAGGTATTTAAAAGCTGTAAATTTAAAATTGAAATCAGACATTTCTGTAGTTTTTTTTTAGAGATTCAGGCTTTCTATTTGATCCTGCTTTAGTGGAATTCAAATTACTTTGAAAAAAACTACTTGCATGTCTCAGTTTTTTTATTTTTCATCCCTATCATTGAGAAAGTGAAAAACAGAAAGAGATGGTCTGTCGTGTAGATAAGTGAAAAGATTTCATTTACCATTGGAAAAATGTTAGATTTATTAATATTTATTCCCATAATCCATCACAAATGCATTCCCTTGAAAAAAGACACCATAGCCCTTTAAAGTCTGTAACAATCTTGTATAACCATATACTGTATATATATATACTGTATACTGTACATACCTGTTTTTCAGGTCTGAGTTAGGTGTTACACTAATGAGCTACAATTACAGCTATAATAAGGACTGCAGACTTTAACTTGATATATGCAAGTGGCATTAGAAGTACAGTATATTTAGATGGTTCTAACTCTCAGAATTTTGAAAATGCAAGGAGCTCAGTTTTAAGTAATAATATTAATAAATTATTAATAATTTCCATAGTGTAAAGACAAATATGTGTAATAACTATGTGTAATAGTACTATTAGTAAAGATAAAGTTTACTCCATAAGCATTTGTTACTTAGCTCACTCCTACCTCTTCTTTAGTCTTCTTGGATATGACTCTCAGCCAGTCCCCAATCATGCTCAACACAGCTGCAAAGTAGGCAAGACCCACAAGAATCCAAAACCAAACCAGTGGCTTGTACCAGTCCTTATATGGAATTGTTCGGTTACCACCTGGGAACATGGTGTGAATAATACATTAAATAGTAAAAAGCACTTCTAAAACTGTAATGTCAGGACTGATGTAACGTTACCATATGCAACACAAACTGTTTCAATTTCAATTTAGTTACTATTCACTATAGTTACTACAATCTCTCTGCTGATCCAACTCAGTTTGTCGATCCTTGAATTCATAGATACTGTAATTAGGAATAGAAATTATACTATTAGAAATAGTAGAAATATAGAAATTATGTTTGACATACAGCTTTAGCTCTGAATATTACCTTCAGTACCATACAAAAATATAGGATGTCAGCTATTCAGTGCTTTATGAAAGTATTTAACCTCTTACCAAAATGTTCAAATTTTTTTAATTATAAATGATTCATATGCATCTGTGTTAAAGTGAAGATTTTTACTCATAACTTAAAAGCTGTGTGACTGGGATATTACTGACTTGTGGACATTTTCTCCCATCTCTCTCAAAGCTGTCATTGGCCTCACATTTGCATCTCAGACCTGTTTTCTCCTTTCCAGACTAATCCTGTTGATAGGCAGTGTCTAGATAGTATATTGCACCTTCCAGTTCTTAATGATGAACTTCACTAGCTCAAAGAGACATTCTGTTTCTTTAAAAGCTCATAATCTTCTCCTGATCTGTGTCTTTCTATAAGCTGTGTCTTTGAGTAGTTTTGAAAGAGAATCACTGTTCTTGTACAGAAAGATGCAAATCAGTTAATCTGTGACTTGTCAGCGTTATTTTTTTGCACCTGAACTAGTTTAGGTTTGCCAAAGCAAAGAGCAAGAATACTTATGGAAAACGATCTATTGATTTTTCTTTACAATGTTTGCAAAAATTTAACTTCTTTCTCCCTTTAAAATGTTCAATGAGTATTCAAATTTATAATAAACATTGTGTTAAAAAAATAATATTAGTGTGTTATGTCAATTTTAATTAAGGAATGTAGGACATCATTAGAAGGATATGAATACTTTTACAAGGCACTCTTAAGTATCTGTTTCTAAACTCAGTGAATTCAAATAAGTTACTGCTGTTTCAATATATCTATTGCACCTCTAAAGTGTTTCTTAACAGCCTATAGTGCATGTATAAATGTCTTTGTGATTTATTGATGTGATTGACTGTCACATTAGTCTATTTAGTAACATTCCATCCAAACTAGATGACACTAACACGTAGTTGGAAAATTTAAAGAGTACAGAAAACTGTTCTCAAACCATTCAATGATTTACTTACCTGCCACATAATCCCCAATTCCTACAGTTGTCAGGGTGATTACTACAAAATAGATAGCCTCTAATGCTGTCCATTTCTCAATGTGTTTGAAAATCACAGCTGGAATAGTGACAAATACTATGCAGCCTGCCAGGATGAACAGGATTGTGGAAATCACTCGTATTTTGGTTTGACTTATCTGCTTGTGCTGAAAACAGAGGAAAAGCAGTGTCAGTAATGGTCAGTAACAGGAAAAACAAACCACATTTTCAGTTTTGTCTCCATTTCGTCGTATACTCAGGATGAAGCTGTGGTTTCAGAACAATAGAAGGAAATGTACAGTATGTAGTCTTGACATATTTTACAAAGCTGAAAGGTTAGCTAAGGAACAGGTGAACATGCTCAGAGCTGAGTTTTCAACAGTATGTTTTCTAAAGAACACAACACTATAGCCGTGGCTTTCCTCCTTTATTTAAACTTCAACATATACCTCTTGTCCATGTTAGCGTCCTCCTCCATAGTTTACAATATTGAAAATGTGCTGAGAGATTCAACCAAGAGGCTTTTTCTTAAAAATGTAATTTTGACCATTATTAGAGGTTTTATTACTAGGGTAAATGCTCTACATATCTTGATAAATCTGAAAGCTAAACAGTCTGATTGGAATTTATTCTTTTTTAGGTTTACTTTTCTTCTGTCAAATATTCTGACTTTAATAGAAACTGTAAAATAATGTACTTCTTTATGGTTAAAAATGCATATTAAAACTATCAGGTGAGGTGGTAATAAACATTTATTTCTTTTTAGAATGCCACTTTATGTGTTTAATGACATCTCATATATTTCAAATGTATTCAATCTATGTACTGTATATACAGTAGCTGTATGTAATTACCACATACAAGAAAATAAAGTCATAACTTTAAAATAACTTTAACTTACCCTTAATACCTTTTCTACTTTTGCTATGCTTTTCACAAATATTGTTCCAAGCTGGTCTCCTATTCCAGCCAAAAGAAACCCAAACAGAGGTATTCCAAACAAGGCATATAAAATGCAGAATATTTTGCCTCCTTCGGTACTTGGAGCAATGTTTCCATATCCTTGTGTAGAAAGAGAATCAAATTGATTAAAATTGATTAAGAAAAGAAACAAGCATTTCAGCTTCAGAGCTGAATTTGCTCCTAAATTGACTAAAGAAAATAAGATACCAAAAATATAGATTAAATAAGAATAAAAAAATAAAATTAATGTTTTTAGTTAAATATAAAGAATTCAAGTGGATTCTATTTTGTGAGAAAAAAATCTTATTTTGCTTGAGACAAATGGTGTGCTCCTGATAATCTGTACTGTCAGAAAGAGAAGAAAATTGAAGCACAATAAGGAATAGACAATAGACAATAGAAAAAATCTCTCTTTAGATGATTATAATATGTATTGCACTGAACAAGCTCATCCATGGACCTAACAGTGTAAAGTGTCCACTTGTATACTGCAGTAGCTTCATATTGTAGTATTAATTTGGGCACAGTTCTACCTATATGACTACTTACATCAACAATAAAATAAATGAACTTTTTAATTGATGCTTGGGAGGATTAACAACAACATAATTTCCCATCATCTTTGCTTCTCTAATTTGTAACCAACAGAATTTAGTTTTTTAAGAGTACCTATTGTGGTTATCACTGTCCCTGCAAAGAAAAAGGCACTCCCAAGATCCCAGTAGCTTGAATTGTTAGATGTTTCTCCAATAGGACTAACTCCTGCACTGACAGCGTCAATGGCATGCTGAAAAAGAAGAAAAATAAAAAATTAGTTTACCAATACTCAATCAAATCCTAACACATCCAGAACAGAACAATCTTTGTTTCTCATGTTAATTTGAAAAAATTCCTATTAATCTTAATCACTCTTGATAAGATAATGATGTGATTATAATACGGCAGTGTACATGTTCCTTAGGATTGGGAAGTGAATTCCAATAAGTAAACATATCTGGCATAAAATATGTTTTAAGATCACTTTATTGGCCTATACAGTTTCTTGTATTAGGAATTTGTCTTTTTGCATACCCCAACTTGCTCTCCATGAGACACACAGAGAGGGAGAGAACCTTGGGGTCAGAGTGCAGGGTCAGCCATTTATACAGCTCCCCTGGAGCAGCTGGGGTTAAGGACCTTGCTCAGGGGCCCAATGGAGTAGGATTCTTCCACCAGCCACAGGATACGAATTGGCAACCTTCCAGCCACAGGCGCAGATTAATTCTTAATTAATTCCCTGACCAAGAATTAAACCCAGGATGCGACTGTGAGAGCGCCGAATCCTAACCCTAACATTGCTAAATGTTTTATAATAATGAACAAGGACTTCAGCGGATTTAAAACAAAACAATATTGACCTTCTGTAAGGCTTTACAGGGCTCTGGTGCTCTTTTCACTACTCAAAGTCCATTTATAGATTCTCCTGTTTTATTACTCACTCTGTACTACAGCATCTAACCTTCTAATGTCTAAACAATGGCTATTTTGAAATCAAAGCTTTTTGTCTATGTAATACTGATAATTTTGTAAATCCACAAAGCTGTT
The DNA here is from genome assembly GCF_055471065.1 of Atractosteus spatula. Classification (NCBI taxonomy): domain Eukaryota; kingdom Metazoa; phylum Chordata; class Actinopteri; order Semionotiformes; family Lepisosteidae; genus Atractosteus; species Atractosteus spatula. Next base: position 456,305 of record NC_142714.1, on the reverse strand, counting down.
TTAAATAAGTAGAATATATTATGTTAGACCCAACACATAACATACTATTATGTGTTGGGTCTAACCAACAGATGTGGAAGTTGGTTATTTTTTGTCCCTAATCTTGATGAACGTGTCTGGCTGTTGAGGAGAGTGTGTCTGTTAAGGTGTTTTTGGATACCATTTTATTGTATAAGTTACATCATCTTCAGACCAAATAGCATGAGTATTGATAAGCATTACTGAACCTCTTCAGCCTTTACAGATACCCGTTCCTCACATAACAGTAACAACTGTATTGTGTGATGCTTCATTATGACAAAAAAACTTTTGTTTACTGAAATATTAAACTTGATTTTTGTAACATATATGATTAAACTACTTACTTTAAATCTATTCTGTAAATAGTTTTTTTCTACGAGCTGCAGGCATACAAAAGGATATGCTGCTGAATGTCCCATTCAAGTAAGAAACTTAAGATCAAGCAGCAGGATTTCCTGTGAACAGATGGACATTCTGTGTGTGGATAACAGTGGATGATACTGCCAGATCCTGGTGTATATTTCAGGTTTCAAAGTTATGTGATTATGTTAATGTATTATGAGGAAATAGAGGGAAATCAAAGCGTAGTCAAGCAGTATAAACTGTAACACGGGGTTTACCACATTTGACAAGCAACATTGAAATTAACCATTAACAAATTGCATTAACCATGCAAATATCTTTTGAAAATGGTATGAGACGATTCAGTCCATTTAGGTCCTTTGGTTGAAAATACATACAGTAATTGATCTGAAGACCTCAAACATTTCTTCAAAGAAGCCATAGTTTCAACATTGAAAACATAATTGGGTACCTTATTGCAAAATCCCATTAAGTGCCTCCTGTTTTCAGTTTTAAAAGTACTTTAGTTACTAAACTTTGTCAAAGCTTTTTCTCAATGCAACATTTTGAATACTGGAATCTAGTTTCCTTTCAGTTATCTTTGCCTGTCAGAGTAGGAAATTATTTTGAATGCTGGTATTTACCTGATTGCTTTTCTTTAAACCGATTCCAGAGCAGCAATAGTTTTTTATAGCATATTCACTACCTTGCCCTGTATTCAGCATTATAAATGGGGTACATTGTACACTTTTAACTTTACACCTCTTGATTAAAAATCTACACTATTAATCAATAGCTAAATGTTAAAAGAGTGTGACAAAAAAAATTTTGACACTCAATCTGATATATCCTTGCTAAATCTTACAGCTGAGAAATGTTTGCTTTCACTAATTCGTGTTAAACAGAGTAACTTTTATTAGTCTAAGAATAATAATAAAAATACATTTTAAAATGTAATTCATTCATGATAATTCATGAATTTACTCATTTATTACTCATAAGTTTTATTAAGTGTAGCACTGACTCATTGCTAGAAAGCCCAGATAAATAGGAAATAAATAGGCGAGTCTGACATGATTACAGTGTGAAGACAGTAATTAGGGGATATTAGGGGATTCCTTCCTTCTGTGTGTGTCCAAGGCTCATGTAAGATTGCATATTACACAACTGAAAGACCCTGTGTAATGTTTACAAGACATTCTGAGTTAAACAAATTTCATACATTTGAACTATTTCTGGATTCTGGTTGTATAGACGATTTAAATGTAAATAAAATACCCTTATTAAGAATGAAACTTATGATATATAGGTAAATGTATTACTTTTAAGTCATATCTCCATTTTACAAATTGGTGATCCCTGGAAATGAAAGAACACTTATAGCCATACAGCATTGTACAATACTTGTTTACTGAAGTCCTATGCTTTACAGGAGGTTCAGCCTGTGTGTCCCAATGCTGCATTGTTCTTAGGCCTGGGGTGAGAGCTTAGAGATTGAGGATTCTCTCCTTGCTCTCTAGTGGTTCTCTCACAGTCATGCATCCTTATAGCAGTGTGTTGCTGGGTGAGGAGCCTTGTTGAGGACAGATGAACCACATCAGTGTGTATCAGTATACCTCTTAGCACTTCAACCACATCACTTTCCTGATAGGAAAGCATTAACACTCAACCCTGCAATGAATAATTGATTTCTCTATGAGCATTCTGGAATCACAATAAAGATTTGATTTCAGTATTCAGAAAGCTTTATTGTGAAAACTGAAGGGGTTTTGTTACACCTAGACTTTGTGGTTTGCTGTTTATTCTTCAAAAAAGTAATGTAACAAAAACATTATCAGTTTTCATTAAAAAATAGCCGTGAACAGAAAAGTATTATGCTACAATTCCTTGAACTCTAAAATGCCCAGTTTTTTCACTCATCCTTCTTCTGTTACACAGAACTCTTGCTTTATAAAGCTGTCCCAGGAGACTGATTTTGCGGTGTAAAAAATCAGGTGGATGTGTCATTCATTGAGACAAAAAAATGTGTTTCAAAGCCTAGCTGTGTTGTGGGGCCTCTTAAAAATCTTAGTTGAGTCTTCAGGTTCTATAAACAAGAATTATTCAATCAAAGGTACATCTTTTTTATTAATAAACAAGGGATCTTTGTTTTCCAAGGTTGTAAGTACATTCTGCAATACTGCCTCACTAGCTGGTTCTTTGTAGCCCTAGACCACATCCAGCTTAGGTATAAAATGAACCACAAAAGATGACATCACTCCTATTGACACAGCCCTTTTCAGGAAAATAAAGTGTTTTCGGAATCTTATATTCTTTCAAATTCATATGTAGAGTTACAGTATTTGTCACCTGTTGTCTAATATTCACATTGACACGTTATTTTCAAAAAGAAGCCTGGTGCATGAATTATACATTGAACTTATATTAATTGTATTAGAGCTTTTAATTAATTATCATTACATAATGATAATTATCACTACATAAATCAGTTATTGTTGTTGATATAAAATGTAACCTTTATGTATGATGTTCTAAATATTTAAAAAATTATGGAATACATAAAAAACATCTACTGTAACAATTGTTTTGTATAAAGTGATAAAAAACAACAAATATTCTGCAAAGAGAATCACTGTTTTCCAAGAATAAATCTCCAATATATAATTTTCCATTTTTTCTCATTTCCATTTCCATATCAAATCATTATTGTGCATTGTCCAGTCCAGATAAAATTAATACAGTGATATTCTAAATTGTTGCTACAAAGGAATAATTATTGAATTCACACACATAACACATCCACTTTTTCTAAAACAATAATCTTGATACCAATTGATCTTGATCCAAAAATTGATATATTCACAGACTGAACATCAAAAGAAATTTTCCACACTATATATACAGTATATTGTTTTTTTTAAAATAAATATACTACTTTTTTGGTGCCATTTTCATCAATTTATTAATTCAACCTAATCATGATAAACTTCAATAACTGACTGGTGCATACGTGGTTAATCACCAGATTAGTGAAAGGGTTGCCTAGACATAGATGATGAGCTCATTTAACCTGTTAGAGACTGTGCCAATAGTAATTAAAATCTGAAAGAAAAGGACAGAGAAGAGTCCTTATGTGCCACTTATCAAGAGAACAATGCCTTCACGCCATCTGTATGTTGAAGGCTGGACTACCAAATGTTCTATAGTAATGAATTAAGATTTTGTGTTGACTACCCAGATGGACATCAGTAAGTGAGGCACAAACTTGCAGAACGAAACATAATTGTTGCATACCAAAGACCAATTGATGGAGAGGTCCAAGTGTGATGCTCTGGACAGAAGTATCTTGTTCACATAGAACTCCACATTTAGCGATTGATGGTCTGCATGGCACTACTCTGATCAAGCCTTAGGACCTCCCTTCCTGCCCTTGCTGTAGGTTCATCCTAATGTGACAGTATTTCAACAGGACAACATATGCTCACATGCAGCCTGTGTCACTGTCACACCTGGGTTGGTGGCAGCTCACAATTTTCTAAACCACAACATTCACATGCCTTGATACTTCACTAGGAAGGTGGAATAAAACAGCATAACTATTTACCAAGTCTAGCTTGTTTCATCACTGTCTGGGATCGTACTGTACATACAGTACATACTGCAGCAGAACACCAGCTCAATGTGCGGCAGATTCCTCAGTTCACATAACACCGTGTTGCTGGATTGCCAGTCTGTTACCCATCTAGCTTCACACGCTGATAAGCTGATAGCAGATGGTAACACACAGAATGCCAGCCCGCTTAAAGCAGCAGTGCCCCTGTCTCATGTTCAGTTACACAGAAATAGAATAATAATCCATATTATTCTTTCACATTTACAATATGTACAGTTTCAAGTTTCCATTTTGTACTCTAGAAATCATGTTAAATATCAAATGATCATTACACTGAATATATTTGCTGGAAACTTAAAAATGGACAGGTAATGAAACTTGTCCAATAGTCTGTTATTATGTGAACAAAACATACTACTTGTTTCTGAACTTCAAGGCTTGTTGAAAGAGTGCACACAGCAGCATAAAAACCGTCCAAAAGCTTAAGTGAACTATTTTTTCTTGTGATTATGAAAGTTTCAGATTTGCTCATGTCTCTAACGAACTGAGGCTGTGCTGTCCATTGCAGCATGTTTTTCAAGATACTCTTGCTTTAGTGGCACAGCCAATCTGAACACCTAAGGAAGTTTTATTGACGGGTCAAGAACAAGGTTTCTTTTTAAATCACTTACAAAGCATCCATGGCATTGGCAATTGTGGAAATAATTTCAAAATTATCAAAAGACATTTATGAATTAAAGGATACCCAGATGTACACTCAGAACCTAGACTGATCTAATGCACAACAAATATTGAGGAATTATTTCCTTGAAACACCAAAAAAAGAATAAAACTTCAGTTAAATAAAATACACAGGATACCTATTTATGTTTCAGTAACCATATACTGTTCATAGACTTCCTATTAAATGTTACAGAAAAATGTACTGTAGCAGTTTAAATGCTGTGCCAACATTCATCACTAAACATTTCATAATTTAAAAAAAGGGAAATAATGGAATATTCAGAAAGTCTCATTTATTTAGCTTCAATTTTAGAAATGACAGTGGAATACACTATAACATTACCAATGTCTCCCTCTTCTCCCGACACTTTGTTCTATTGTTTAGCTATGATACCTGTACTAATATGTAACTATATACTGTCAGAGGGTGTAGTACAGTACGTTCAGACCTTACAAAGATTCAAGCTCACTACATGAGAAACTGATCTCAAGGAAAAGCTGTGGTTTTTTATTGATACAGGAATCCATTATTTCATTATACTGCTGTTCAGTATGTCACTGTACATTAAAACTATATGAAAGATCATTATGTATTAAAAGTAGAGAAATAGCAATATGTGTTAAACAGCCTGAAGAAAGCAACATAAGAACTTAATCTGAAAACAAAGACTGCTCTTGCACAAGGAATGTAGCCTACAATTCAGCTGTGTATGAACCAGACTACAAGCCATGATGAGTCCTGATGCACCATGATGACACATCTGCCATGATGAGACATATGGATAGCAGGACATTCTCATCCTGCCACATGACCAATCAAGAGAACCACAGCATTCATACTAATTCACTCCTAAGCAGCTAAAATTGACAACAGCACTTTGTTAACTTTTACTTTACCTGTATAAGCTTGTCCAGTTGCTCACGTGTGACACAGCTATGATTTTGGAGGAATTCTGATTTCTCCAGTATAATCGTATTCTTCTGGCTACTTTCAAAGGGCTGTTCCAGAGCACTGAACACCAGACCTCCAATTACCAGGTATACCACCACCACCACAAAAATGGCCAGCACTGTTTTCCACTTCATTACTGTCTGGAGGTAGGGAGTACTACTGTCAATACTGGCAACTACTGTAGCCCTAGATGATATGGACAGCCGTGGACGAGGAGAGGGACCGTTGGGCTTCACATCACTTGCAGAGGAGCTGGACTGAACTGCCGCTGCAGAAAAAATAAATAGCCATAGATAATAAATAAAACCATTCCAAATGGTAAATATCATCAAGTCTACATTAAAATATGTTTTAAGATCCTATACTACAAGTTAATACACAAAATGTCAATACAATGTGACTGAGTAAAGATGATAATATTAAAATCTTGTAATTGTTTAGGTATTGCTGAATAAAGCAATTCATTTTATACTAGTTTCTGACAGTTTGCGTTAAGAGCTTTTCCATATTTCTTTAAGTCCCATTTATAATATTGGAAAGCATTAAAGAAATATTTTTTAAATCCACATATTCTGATTTAGTAAACAGGGGAAATGCAGCAATCAATAATAAAAAATAAAATGCTAATAAATTGTAGGAGACACAAAAATCAATGGGTACAGATGGAAAGAGTGACTAATAAGGTTAAAGTCATATGCAATGGAACAAAAGCAAGTGCACAAACAGTGGATCTAAGAAATTTAAGATTTTGTGTATAAAGTTATCGTTTAAATAGATTTTGAGATACTTTTGTAAACTACTGTATGTACTGCTGTAGAAGACAGCAAATTAAGGAATTGCTAAAAGAAAATAAAGCCCAGTGTATTGAAAGCCTTTTAAAGAAAGACAACTTAAAAGCAGAAAAGTTAAGTAAGAGAACAATGTATTATGCCTTTTTGGGCTTTTCTAGACCATAAATTTGTACCACTCCTAGATGTAAGAGAAAAACAACAAATTATGTGTCATCCATATTTAAGTAATCATTAAATAACTGCTGTTTGCTGTTTAAAAAAACTTTAAATAAAAACCAACCACTTTATTTCCTAATTAGCAATACAAACCTGTACTGTTTGGTAAGTTTAATTCATTCCAGAACACAGTTTTATGATGAGAAGTGAAATGAAATATCAAGCAGCAACAGATGGTGTATTTAAGTGCAAAGTTGATGGTATCCCTGAGTGACATCACTCTCCAGAAACCGCACACAGCATTATAGCCCTTCCACGCCCCAAAGAAACTCTCTTTCACTTTAGAAATTATTTAAATATGTAATGATAGCAATATAATCAGTCTAATTATTTTATTAAATGTGTAATTAACTTTTCTTTTAAGATATTTTATTGTTGCTTACTCAAACCCTACACTTCATTAAAAGTACAGCTCGCTATAAAAGTATTTTGGTAAAAGATATTACAGTTCTTAGGTAATTAAATACTGTAAATAGGACAAAAAATAACTGAGCACTCAGGTGCAATTAAAACAGAAAAACATTGGAAATTGCATTTAGGACTTATAGCTTAAAAGTTGATGATAAAGTATACAGTACATTTGAATAAGTAGCATAAATATTGTATCTTAAGTAATAGAATGTTGCTCATATTTAAACAACATAAGACCCTAGAGCTGTATTCCTGTACCTTCAAAATAAAGTAGCAGAATCAGGTAAAGGTCAGGTGACAGGGCATTGAATTGTCAGAAACTGCTGAATGAGTTCACAATCAAAGACATCTGAAGGAGACCATAGAATTACTGAGACACTCACACCAGCAGCAACACACAAAATAGCTTATTTTCCTCCTACTCTGAGATGGAATTACTGCTTTACAGCTGACATGGATGGGCAGACAATGAAATGAGAATTGTTACTTTGAATCATTTATTTTCTAATGGGCTATGTAATTACTTCAAGGCATCATTGAATCTGAAGGGCAAACCAAGGATCTGACAACATACAAGCATTTGAAAAAAAATGTTCATTTTAAAAAGAAGAAACATGTTTTATATGTTCAGCCTTCTTCAGTGTACTTGTTCCTCTGCAGCCAATGCATGCTGCTCCAGCATAGACTGTTACTCATTATGTATTGCACAATACCTACTTTTATTTGCAAAAGTCAAAAACAAGCAAACATAAAGGCAAGCCTACACTTTGATACTGTTCGTAGGTAATTCAATAAATTTCCCAGCCTCTTTCATGTCCACTATTTTTTTGCTGCCTTTCTTCTTTCAAAGGCCTGCTTGAACAAATGTTATTAGTTTGTTGTTCATAGCAGATTTCAATGGTATTCCTCATGGATCCATGTATATTCTAATATGTTTAATGCATATCACATTTACTTTATGATTTAAATATTTTAGAAGACAAAGGACACTCAAAAGTCAATTTTTGATATTAGAATAATACAAACATTGATGGCTGCACAACATGCTGCTAGAATCCTCTAAGACTGCTCTATCATCAAGATGCTATCAGAAAGACAATACATGGGAAAGGCTTGACCTAGTGTATGTTAAGAACATTGAGCAAATGAATACAAAGAGTTAAAAATATACCTGTAAGGTCAGGTGATTTTCTGTTTTTTTTTTTGTTAAAAAGATAGTAACAATTTGTTCAGTTAACATTCTGTATATATTATAGTAGCCTATACTGTATATATGGGCTTTATATCAATATACAGTAGATCTACAGTATTTAGGTGGTTCACCTTTGAAGCATTGTGAAATAGAGAGACTTGATATTCATTCCTATAATTCATATTAGTTGCTCTTTAAAGACAGATATTAAACTTAAAACTGTTTCTTCCTATATGAATGAATATATACTGTATGAAACAATGAAGACTACACTGTTTTAACACACATCCTAACCTGTAATGGTGTTTTGTTCTCATATTCCATTCTCATTCATAAGTACCTGTGTTATTATGCATCACTGATAAGGAACATGTTGGGGTGTTTCAATTCATCACTTACAAATATTAAATATAGGACGAGCAAAAGTTCTGTTCACTGAATGTGTAAAAACCTATAAGAAGGAAAATAATCAGTTAATTTTACTGAACGAATTACGTGAGTAGTTGGCTGATATGGCACCCAAATTGTTTTGTATCTACAGTATGAGTGAAAAAATGTTCTGTACTTGGCCAGATCTGCCAGGTCTGCCCTGTGCTCAGGCTACAAAGAGATCAAGTTATGTCATCCTTCGCACTTGTGCGATTCCCGGCTTTCCTCGATCAACATAAGCTACTAATCATTATTAAAGTGTAAAACATTTGCTTACAGATGGAAAAATGAAAATGAGTTCTAACTCCACTAAAATAATTGTAAAATAGCTTACATCTGAGCGCTATTTTTTTTTGAGTGCGCTAGGAAATACCCCTCAATCATTACATTTAACATGTTAGATATATTTTTTGTGAATTTGAAATCGCTTTGCATTATCTCACAAAATGGATTCTAGGAATTATTTAACGATTACCAATGTACTGTATTGTATACATTGTATTGTATGTATTGTAGCAATTATATGTTTATTAGCAACAGTCGAAATTAAATTTAACCTGTTTCATGCGTATAGACAAGAACAGATACCACGACTACGAAATTAACCTTCCCGAGCTGTGTTTGGAAAGGATTTTATACGCATGCAAATACAATAAACCCAATTTACAGTAATTGTAAATCTACCCGGCTAGTCGGTCTCATCTCAGTTCTCTATCTGCACACGCGTGTGTCGCCGTGTTTGTCCTTCCTTTCCCCGGCAGTCTACTCCCAGATATTCCCCCTGAGACCATTGAAGCACACAGACATCTGAGCCCACGGAATACACCCACTTCTAGTCAGGACTTTAAAGGGTTTTAGGAGCGGCTTTGTTTAACTGGACAATTGTAAAAAAAAATACGAAGAGAAAAAAATACCACCTAGTATCATGGTTAGACATACCTCATTTTCATTCAAAGGATATTGGAAGGCATCATGCAGAGCTCAGCTCACTATTAGATACCCAAAATATCCTAATTGAATTTCAAAATGTAATGAATTAAATTAATTGTTTTTGGTTTAATTATTGAATTGTAATTTTGTCTGTTGTGTATAAGGGTGTCCAAGTTGCATTTTCATGTCCGCAATACAATAAACGACAAATACGCAAACAAAAACAAATGGATAAAAAACAGAAAACACCACGCAGCTCAGAATAAATGTCATAATAATGTTAATGTGAAAAAATATTAGTGAACCAACCTTGTTGAGGATCCCAGTTCACTTGCTTTCTTGGATTTTCAATGGGAAATTTCATCTTGATGTTTCGCTTAAAATTCAATTCAATTCAATCTCTTGCCACTGTTTCTTCCAGAAATTAATTTCTAAGATTACTGAGGCTGCGCCCTTTTACCAGATCTTCTATTTTGCACATCGGAAAACGAAAAGAAGGGAAACGGCTATAAAGCATCATTCGTAGTTTCCTTGCTCCCAGTGGTCGAAAGAGCGTGCTGAACCCTCGGGCGAAGCGATCACAATGAGCGCTCTTTGCTCCGGGGATGCGTTAAGAGCACCCATGCACAACTGCTTCTGTGCACTGCACCATATTTCCCACGTCGTTTCTTTCCTTTAACAGTAAACAAGAAAGGTACAGGAACAAAAATCGTTAGAAAGAATAGCAGCAATGTTTAACTTCACGCCAATAGGAAACCATCTATGAAGGCATCACTACACAGCTCTGGCCGCCGCATTACAGCTCTGAGCTAGTCATCTACAGACCCTATCATTACACAGCTGTCTCCAATGCAGCAGCAGTTTTTTTTTATTCCCCTGACTTTTTTGTGTTGGTTTAGGTTAAGTATTTCATAGTGTTGTAGAAAAAACACCAAATTAAAAATCGAAGATAAGAACCAATCCTTCAGGATTCTAAACAAGAGCAATTTTCTTTTTTACACGTCAATGGAATTTCGTTTTGTTTTTGTAAAATATGCTTTAACATCTAGATCCGTATATATATATTCCTCATTATACTCAACACATTCAGTTTGTCCAGACCAACACCTTTGTCTGTGTAATGGGGTGAGGGATGTTGTTTCCAGCACCTCGTTGCTAGGTGGGGCTGAAGTCAGGAAACACGCTCCAGTGACCAGCAGCTGCAGCACACGGCAATCCTGAAACTCCCTGCGGCACAGATCCTCATTTGCAATTCCTTCAGTTACCAACTAACGGCACATCACAGGGATGTAATATTTTGCTTACACTACAGAACCATGCAGATCTCTATTTCATTCTTTACAATCACGTTACCTAGTAAAAATATCGTCAGTATACCTCCCTTTTTTTAGGTAGTACAATTTTCTGTCATTTCCCTGTACAGACCACAAACCTCACACTTACAGCTCTGTAAATGCTTTAGTGTCCTTCCTTTGAGGAGCTAATTCAAGCAGCCTATATTGAATGTGATGACCAGAAAATGATAGAATGGTAGTTTATTGAATCTGGTGAATGCATTGAAAAGAAAACATCAACTGATCTTTTTCAAGAGATTTTGCAAATGTAATTTCTTAATAAGTATTGAGGTTATTCATTTAACAACGAGTCATAAATCACTGAACTGATTTACTTTTCATGGTTTTCCAAATCTAACTCAATTTCCCACTTTATTAAAAGAAAAAGATGTATAATTTCTATATAGGATCAATATTCATGATTAATTTCTGGAAAAGCTTTTGATGCTATTTCAAAGAATAAAGTGACATCAAAAACACATATTCATGTACTGTAGGTAGCTGCGTCAGCATGCATAGGCAAAGGAACAAGTAAAGGTTTATTCCATCTGAAAAGAAAAGAGATGCAACGTTTCGGCTGTGGGGCCTTCTTCGGGTGTGATCTGTTGTCTTCATGTGTCACACGAAACACAGTGTCTCTTTTCTTTTCAGCATGGAATAAACTTTTACTAGTTCCTATGCATGTCTTATACATGTGTTTATGGAATACTATGTAGTATTTCTTTGGACACTGATATGACAACCTTCTTTTAAATAAACTGATTTTTAAATTATGCTTCCTATAATGTGGGCATATGTTTAAGGGCTTAAATAAACACCTTTTTCTTTATAAAATCAAAAATCCAACATGGGTTTGGATTCTCTGTTCACAGGAAGGTTAGGGAGCATGTTGTACATTTATCTAAAAATAGAAAATCTTAAGAGGATGAGAAGGGTACAACCGAGAGGAGCCATTTGGCCCATTTTGGGTCATTTGGTAGTGAGAAGCTTATTGATTCAAGGATCGCATCCAGCTCATTTCTGCAGGAAGGCAAAGTATCATCTTCAATCTTAAGCGGTTTAACCAAACCCATCTACAAAATACAAACAAAACCTGAGTTAATGAATTTCTTGTTTCCTTCACATTTACTAAGATCTAATCATTAAAAATCTCAAAAGCCTAAACCAGACTCATGACTTTAGGAAGATCACTTTATAATCTTTGAGAATTAAAAACACCTAATCTAGGAATCAGGTTATCTTTTTTTTTACTTTGGCATTAGCTACCAGTCTGTAGAATACGATAATGTGTATTTGTGAATCTGTTCCCTGGTTTAATAATTAATATTACCTGTAAGATTTACTTTTGTAGTGTTTTGTTTCAATAGATTGAGGAAAAGAAACCGGATACAAAACAAAGGACAGCTTTTTGAAATTATGGATGTTAGAAGTAGATCCCACAATACTATTCAAGGTTTTACACCTGTAAAAGATGTGTAAGTATCTATAAGATCTGTAATAAACATAGCACCTGGTTTTGCCCACTTTCCAGAACATGATAAATTTTGACTAGATTATTACATTCTTTATGATTTAAATTTATCTCAAAATACTAAACATTTGCTATGTACAGAAATTTCACTTTTTTAAATTAAGGTTTGTTGTAAGTCACCAAGTTATTGGATAAACACATAAAAGCTAATTATGTATAAAATACTAATTATGTATAAAATAGCTTATGCTTCATGGACCAATTATAAAGTTGATGACTCTTTATAGCATGGATAGAGATTCATACAGAAGCACTCATACATCATCTAAAATTATTTTAAAAACAAGAGAGTGAAAGGTGAATGAAAGGTGGTGCAGTGATTAGCCTTGCCGCCTCACAGCACTGGGGTCTTATGGGACTCAGTTCCTGGGGTGCTGTCTGCATGGAACATAAATGTTTTTCTGTATTTGTGTGGGTTTCCTCCCACAGTCCAAAGACATGCTGGTAGGTTAATTGGCATCTAGGAAAAGTGGCCCTAGTGTCAGTGTGTGTATCTCTGTGTTTGTGTCTGTGTCTGCCCTGCAATAGACAGGCATCTCATTCAGGGTGTATCCTGTCCTGTGCCCGTTTGCAGGGATAGGCTCTGGTTCCCCTGTGACCCTGTTTTGGATAAAATGGTTAGACAATGGATGGATGGATTTTTCCAAAATACTGTATAAACATACTTTAAATAGTCATATGCCAAGGGGTTAATACTCAAACAATGTAGAGTAATGTACTGTAATCTAGTCTAAAGGTCTAAATTTTGGTATGGTTAATTAAACAGTTGCATGTTTAATTATACAAAGATTATACAAAGCAGGAAATGCTGTAAAGGTTGCAAATGAAATTCTAAAGATTTGTATGAAATTCAAGTTTTGCCCAACACAATGAAGATACGTTTCTATAATGTAATATTTACATGTTTGTCTTTGCCACTAAATACTAAAAATGCGTTTTATTTTTCCATAATTGTTTCTTTCAAATTGAGTAAAGAAGCAGTCTTCGTTTTATGTATGGTTTTACACATGAGAAGCGTTTGAGCCTGTATTGTGTAGAGCTTCCTGTCACTTTTATTCTACTGCAGTCAGGAGGTGTACTGGGCAGGGAAGTCAGTGCGCTGAAACACTCAAACATGGGCTGAATTTAAATAAATTGAACAGATGCCGTGGCAGCATAAACAACGGTCGATATTCAAGCGATATTGAAATGACCAGACGAACATATCTTCTTCAGGTTTTAGAATTTATACAATGTAGCCAATTATTCTGTGCATTGAATGTGATTCTGTGTACGTAAGAGACTTGGAAAGATAAACTCGTTTCAGGACCGCGGACAGGTCATTTTTGTTAAAACTCGTAAACATTTTGTACACGTAAGTGACGAGAAGGGTCTTAAGTTAAACTTTAGGGATAAAAAGTTAAAATCTCATTATAGACTAACTAATTAAATATTAAAACGACTAAATCTAATAACTAAACATGTCCCTTTAAAAGTAAATGCGTGACCGGGTTTTTGTGCACATGGTTGTATTGATACCCCGGTAAGCTCGTAGAAAAGACATTTCATTGCCAGCAACTACTGCTGCATGCTGTATTGTTGTGCATTTGATAAACTTTGATTTGATTTGATTTTGATTTTGATTTGATAATAAAATGTGCATGTACTCCAAACCACGATGTGCTTTCTGGAAAGCGATAAAATGAAGCAATGTATTAATTAGTATAACCCTTTTCCAAAATTCACATTTAGAGTTCTTCTTTTTAGTTTCATACTAACCCTAACATATTTACTGTTATACATGACTACAACCATTAAGATGATTCAGTAAACCAATACCGAAAGAGAACAGAAGACTGGTGCAGGGTCTTTTCGATGTAGCGAAAGGGATGCCTAGGGCTTTTCCGCGTAAACTCCTCCCTCGACTGCAGAAACCCATCTGGGCACGTAGCCTCCACAGTGCAGGAGAGAACGCGTGTTCTGCATTCAGAGAACAAGCTGCCCTCTTTACGCACCAGCCGCGTTTGGTGTGGAACGTAGTTACGTCCGCGTAGCAACCTGCGTGGAGACGAGGAAGCTTTAGTTTGTCAGGAAAGATGAAAAATGGCACATAACCGTAGACAGAAAGCCCTAACAGACAAATAAATGGTTCGTAACGAAGATAACAGGAAAAGCATGGGATATATCCACTGCACCATGGAGACAAGGAAAGGTGTGTTACTGCAATTTCAACAGCATCTTTTAAGACTGTACCAATCGAAACGTTGCACTGTAATGCGATACATCTTGTACTTCATAGGGGTGAGTTTCCCGAAAGCATCGTAGCGCTAAGAACATCGTGAACTCGCTCTTAAGATCGATCGTTAATTTACGAGTGTTTCCCAAAACATATCGTAACTAAAGTAGAACGTTAAATCCTTCGTAATCTACGTGCTCCTCGACCCACTCGTTAATCACTAAGTGCTTCTTAAACTGGCTACCTTTTGCGCCAACCTTAGCGAAAGAGATCGCCAGGCAGAGCACATTCAATTCACGTCATGGGAATTCTCTGGAAATATATAATACTAAGATTTTATATTAAGGATTTTGATATTTTGTTGTACTATGTAAGAGGAAATTCGAAAAAAGAACATTTATTTATATAGTAATGAATTTATTAGTCATCTTGGGTAAATTTAATATTCATAAGTCAAATGTTTTAATAATACTCCCTCTTTTAGTACTTTTGGGGTGGGGTTTAAATTGTATTTAAATTCCATAAAGAACGTGAAACATGTAACATGTATTACAATGTAGCGCCACGCAGGGCGGGCTGAGAACAGCACCTGGGGACTACCGGACTGTATATAGTGGGACGGAGGCTGAGATACAGTCTCTTCCCTTCGTGTGTGTGTATGTTACTGTAGGTGCAGCGCTGTAACCCCTGTCCCTGTGTGTGTACCTTTCCCGATTCGAGTTAATGTGTTGTTCAGCCCCATTGCCCGAGTCCCACGCCTGCTACAATCCGTACCGAAACCCGCGGTCGATACAATATTTAAAGTTCGAATACCGTTTTATGTGAAAAAATAACAATTTTTTCTCATGAAACACTATGATTCTTAACAATGGCAGCGCGCCAAAAAATATTGCTTTAAATCAAAAACGTCGTGCAGGACGCATACACTGTCCACACAGTTAAACTTGGTTTTCTTTTACGGTCATTTATTTTCTTTTCTCTTAGAAACAATAAGGGTCCCATTTTGTGCCTATCTATACGCTTTCGCTTAAATGGTTTTTAAATTATGATGTCATGTTTGCTTCATATTCCTTTTCACAACTTTATTTCATCCCACTGAAGGACCAAAACCGACACCATATAATGAAAGTATTGTCAATCGATTGTTTTTCAATCGACTTCTAATGCTTCTTGCTAAGCGACTTCAGGGAAGGGGTTAACAAAGAAGTACTTTATACTCGCTCGTTAAATGATCGATTAAGAGGGGTTTTGGGAAACCCACGAAAAAGTAGCTCGTACGTTACGTACGTACATCGTAAAATTGCTCGTTAGTCTCTAAGATTAATCGTTTTCGGGAAACTCACCCCAGATCATGTCTAATCCCAGCGGTACAGCAAAAACTAATACAAGAAAAAAAAACACACGAGATATTTAGGTTGCTTCAATTTTAAGTTACTGCATGAAGTGCACTAGAACGTACATCATTAATATTAATTATTCGTAAATGCATTCAGTCGAACTCAGTTCTTACGTAACTTTAGAGGAATGAATTACAGCAGGCCTACTCATTTCTCTGGTCTTCTCTGATCAGCATGTTCTTTTATAAATCCAAATGTATGTTGTTCACATTCAGCGATATTGTATTAGACAACTTATGATGTGTATGTTGTTTGTGTTTCAGTAAACGTGACGCCAGTCCCACGGTATTCTCTCGCAGGACCTTTCAAGGGACAC
This sequence comes from Atractosteus spatula, assembly GCF_055471065.1. NCBI lineage: Eukaryota > Metazoa > Chordata > Actinopteri > Semionotiformes > Lepisosteidae > Atractosteus > Atractosteus spatula. Next base: position 439,892 of record NC_142714.1, on the reverse strand, counting down.
ATGAGTATTAAAAGCAGCCGTAAGTCAGCAGGTTCGAAAGGAGGGCGATTCTGTCTTATTCTGTGATTCTGTGATAGGAAGATTTATGTGCACGTTTTACAATTTAGTCGTTTTGTAGAAGTAAATTAAAGAAGCACATTTTAACACGGGGTCAGTTTTAAATACTATTTTCATACTATGGTATACTTGAGCTTATGGTGTTTATTGCTCTGTGGGTCTTGAACATCTTTTATTACAATTATTCTAGGAAATTATAATTTTGATAATATTTGTACAGGTTTATTTAAAGTAGCTAGTACACTTTTTGTACAAGATCACCAGAATATTAGACATTATTGTCTGTTCTTTCTTTTGATGTGTTTTTGATACCCAAATCTGTATGCATTCTAGCCTACTGCCCTGGATCTTCAAACAAACTTACTAACCAATACATGATTCAGGATCATATGATGTTCCACTACAAAAAAGTACTCTCAGCCAAAGGTAAGATCATGTCAAATGAAATTAATGCAGCAATGCAGCTCAGAAAAATATCAGTAAAATGAAATATAAGATCTGAATATGGTACAAGATTTCATGTTTGTTTCTTGGATTTGAAATTATATTGGTTAGAATGTTCAGTTATAGCTATTAATTTCTAAACTGTCCTAAAATCTCAGTTTTGATAGCATTTTGGTCTTAGTTTAGTCTTTATTTTGTGGTTAATACATAGGTTAAAACAGCGAGGTTTAGAGTATATTGCTGAAAATTTCAGGATCTTTAGTTTTAATCAGGTTCTTTTAAATTACAAAAAAGCTTTTAATGTTTTAGATGTATCCATTTTTATATCAATGTATTGTAAACATTTGGAACTGATAGCCCAATCAAATAAATCCTAAGTGTTATAAATTTATTTGTCTTAAGCTTGTTTGATATGTTATATGTAGCTCTAAATTATTTTGCTGTTTCTATGCACTTTGTTCAGCTGCAGTGGACTCAACGGCACCAAAAAGCTTGCTAAGCAGTGTTAAATGTATGTATGGGATTAATCTTTTAAATGAGCAGATATTAAACGTTAAATAGTTAAATCACGGTTTGCTGCATAGTTTTTAGAAAGAGACTCTAACTTTTGTCTGTTTTAATCATTTAGTTATGTTAAATATAATTTTATGAAAAGAACAACTTTTTTTTTACTTAATGTTTTTTTCCCAAAATAATGCTTATCATAGGTATTGTATAACTAGACATCAAATCCTTATCCATGACCATTGCTAAATTTTTGCTGGGTTTCATGGCATTAACTATTTTTTAAATTTAATATTTTTGTTTAAATTTATAAAATGTTTTTTTTAATGTTATATATAAACAAAAACATTGATTAATTGAGGGAATATTCAATTCAATTTATTTTTATATAGTGCCTTTCACTACAAGGCACCTAGCAGTGCTGTGTGACAGTACATGACATTACAATCCAGAAAGAGAAAAAGCCAGAAGACAACAGAGGAGAGGAACCAAAAACTCCTCTGTAAGGAGAAAAAAAACTTCTAGGGTTCCAAGGTCAACTGGCTGACCAACCCCTCTAGGCATGCTAACATATGAATTTGAATATTTTAATATTTGCATTATTGTTTTTGTCAGTGTAGTTTACAAAATGATTGGAAGAATAAAAGAACCTTGATTTTTACAGCATTCCTATGACTTCTACTGTTATGTAATATGACATAGTCTTGTATGACTGCAGATAGTGACCAACAGCGAAGGGAATACTTGAAGAAGAAGGTTAGCCAATGTGAGAGCAAGGTGCTTTCAGTCCAGACAGGATTACAGAAGACTTCTACAAACAACACCAGGCCTTCCTCTGCTGATATTGTTCAGGTATTATTCTTTTTACAATTATTCTATTCAAATTAGTAATTCTAATTAGTTCAGGTGGGTAGCTGTGTCAGCATGTGTAGGCTGCAAAGGAACAAGTTAAAGGTTTATTCCATGCTGAAAAGAGAAGAAAGAAAATGCAACGTTTCAGCTGTGGAGCCTTCCTTGGGTGTCAACTTAGGGTCATTATTCTAATAACCCTAATTATTCTTTTAAACCTGCTTGTCTCACTCTGTCTTGTGACGTTTGTTTGGCAAGATCTATAGAAACGTTTTTTCTTGTAGATGTTCTGGATAAAAGGATAAGAAAGCACTCACCACTGTCCATTTCAAGCTGTTGTATAAAAAAAGAGCAGAGTAACCAATCACCTCTAAAATTAGAAATTCTCAGGGTACATTAGATGTACAGTAAGTGTAAGGAATGTATGGAGGGTAAGGAATGAGAGGAGAGAGTGTAATCAGAACATTGTCAGATGACAAATGCTTTAATGGGATGTTTACATGACTGAAGTTTAGAATTGAGTGTAAGGGTGTAGAATTAACTTTTAATTCTGTGTTGCACCAAAATGTTTAAACCCAAGCTTCTCAGGTTTGTTGAACCATCGTTTGGCTCTGACATTTGCTGTATTAAATTGCTAATGCCTAATATCTAGCACACTGCTGTAATATGTTCAACATGTTCTTTCCTCATGGCTGTAGGTAAAAAATAATCATTAGAGATTAACTAGATCAGTTTTTTTCTTTTTTATGAAGCCTGTTCTATTCTTTAATAGTATTCTAATTAGCAAATAGTTCATTCAACAACAAAAACATTTTAAATTCTAATCATTCTGTTCACCTGTTTTAGGAGAATGAAGTTTAAGCACTAATACACATTTACATTTGAAGAATATCTCAAATGTGGCACATCTAAGCAGTGCTTAAATACAGTTTATTTGTCAATATGATGAAAGCATCAGATGTTATTCATTAAAGCCTTAGAAGTTTAATTTTTTATTATTTGTTTTCTCTCTTTGTAGAGCAGTGCATCCTTGCAAGGCAATGATGAGGGGGATTGTTTTCATTACCTGGAAAGTCACCTGATTTCATCACCCAGATTTGCAGCATCATGCCATTCATCACAATTTTTGTGTCAATCTAGCAGGAGGGGGCAGAACCCTACAAAGCCTTTTTACCGCTCTTCTTCAGAATTAGGTTTTAGAAGTCCCTTTACTAGAAGAGAACATTCAAAACAATCTTATACTTCTTCCAGTGGCATTTTCAAATCTAAGATTTCATACAAGTCTTTTCATGATCCAAATAAAAAGACGTATAGTGGTGACCTTTTACAAAAACATTCTCATTACTTTACTGAAGACAAACCCTTCACTCCAAAGACACTGAAAAGAGAGACTAAGTCTTCTCTTTCACAGTACAGGTATTACACTCCTCCTAGGAGAAAACCTGCAAAAGACAGAACTCCTTTAATGGTAAATCAGGACACGCAAACGGATAATGAAAGGTAAGTCCATGAAAATATATTTTACAAAAAATATTTAAGTTAATTTTGATTGTCATACACTTGCGAAAAGATTTAATGGAAAAATAATATTTCCTAAAGTAGAATATTAAGTACAATATATTAGGTTTCTCTCTAATATGTATTTAATATGAATATACTGTAAATTACTGTATATGTAATTAATTGTACTTTAAAATATTGTCCTACCACAAGAATTATGCTTATTTTAAAAATAAGGTCTTTCACATTTGTGCATATGCCAATGAGTTTCATTTCTAACATCTGATTTTTTTTCTTATATTTCTAGTTTTTCTGATAATGTGGGCTCACCTCAAAAATGGATTTTACCCCAGGTAAGCTGTTTATTCTTCTCCAATTATTTATAATTATTGATTTATTTAACTATGTTTTCTTATATTTGCAGATAGTTTCCTAAGTTTTAATTTGTACTTTTATGAAAAAAAAATCCAGTGTAAAAAAAACTCAATTAACATGCTACATCATTTAGAGGCTATAAGCACACAGTGTTTGGTTTTACATACCTTGTATTGCAGGAAGTATGTGTTCCTCTTGAATGTCTGCCACAGTACATGATTTATTCTACAAGCAGTGAAATAGGATCATGGCAAACTGCAGCTTCTGACAATAATCAAACTGTTCCTGTATAGATTTAGGAACTTCCATTTGCAGAAAATAGACCACACTGATTGCTTTATTTAATTTTTATTAAAATAATCATAATTTTAAAAAATGCATTGAACTTTTATTTCCTTTAATCAGTCCTTTGTGTAGTCTGGCATTACTTATATTACTTCACTGAGTGAAATGCTTTTTTTAAACTTCTGTTAATTGGATATGATACAGTCTGTTTGATCGAACACATAATTTGCTGACTTTAAATATAGAATATCTGTGAGAAGTTACATTGAAATTATGTTGATGGGTTGGAGGTATAACCCCACACGCTTTGAACAGACAAACATCTCTTCTGTGTTTCTATAAAACACTTCTAGAAAAAAAATATCAAGGGTTCAGAGCAATATTCAGAGCATCCTTTTCAGTCAAGTGTTATTGATGTTTAGCATTTCAACTTCTGAATCTGCACAAAACTGAAACTGTTACAACTGGCTTGTCTTGTGTGACCCACAGGCATGGTCACATCTGGTACAGCTGACAGTGGACAAAACTAGAGACATGAATGACAGATGGATTGCAGCTCAGTCTCCATTCTGCGCTTTTTAGGCTATTTATTTAATTTTATCATTATCTTTTTTTCAGGAGAGTATTATGATTAAGCCCTAAAAGGTCCTACTAGCAGAAAATTCTGATGGGAGATAGGCACATAGGTCATGAACCAAAAGCTTGAAGAAATGGTGGATTTCTTTATATTTTAAAGTTGCAAAACTTAGGCAAGCTCACCCGAAAAAAAATACTCTTATTAACAGATGTGCATACCATACAAAATAACGATGAAAACAATAATATAGCAAAAGGATGAAGCCAGGGAACATGACCACACAAGGATTCAGAAGCTAAGGATCTCAAGACTTTTAATGTCACTAGGGTTTTCACACAATATTACCATTAAAAGAAAATAAAAGCATCATGCTCTTTCAGTAATCTTAAATTGATCATTACATTAAAGGGAGGACATCTACTGATGATTTGAGCAATTATAACATATTTCACTAGGGAAAAGTCAAATTATCTGTTAGATTGTGTAGGGCCTACAGCACCAATATTGTGCTTGCATGCAACTATGCAAATCTAATAACTAACTATGCAAGTAATACCGGTAACTTTGAAAATAGATCATTATCTAAGCTGTTGTAACACTGTTATACTTTAAGCTGCCCAACTTTCAGAAACTACAAATGTCATTTTAAATTACACAGGATTCCTTTACTGATCATGAATGGTCAGTTGAAGAGCATCTTACTGAAGACCACTTGTCTTATGAAAATCTCAGCAAAATACAAAATACTGGAATGGCCAATACTGATCAGTTATATTCTTTATCAAGGTATGTTTTGAATTTAACGGGCAAAGAGGTATTGTTATAAAGTATGTGCTGTTAAAACTATAGGGCATGTTGTCTTATTAATCAGTTCCTAGCCATAAAAGCTATGCAAACATTTGAATATTGTCAAAAATAAATATTAGGAAGTCAGCAGTTTAGCTAGCTAAAAATTGGGCAAATTTTATGAACATGCTTTGAATATTGTGACAAAAAAGTATCTAGAAAATAATCTAAACAAGGTTTATTTTTCTTCTTCAAAATTATATAATATATTAATTTAATATGTAATCACATACAATATCCATGATCATATATACTGTAACATATTATCAATACTATATGATCATAGTTCAGGTGGGGAGCTGCGTCAGCATGCGTAGGCTGCAAAGGAACAAGTAATAGGTTTATTCCATGCTGAAAAAAAGAAGAAAGAGAACACAACACAGAACAAGAACACAGGTGTTACACACCTGAAGAAGGCTCCACGGCCGAAACATTGTGTTCTCTTTCTTCTTTTTTTCAGCATGGAATAAACCTATTACTTGTTCCTATATGATCATAGTACATAGTTCTATATTTTAAGAGGGATTTTAAGGATAAATTTGAGACTGCATTTCATTTCAGGATTCTTCCAGAAAGGATGAAATCCCCAACCATGAGAAAGGTCACTGCTGAGTAAGAATAAATGTTTGCATTCTGATTTTCTGTTTTACATTTTATTGTAAAGAGCATCTAAATGTTTTTATACAGTATTTATACAGTATTTTTTTTATTCAGTATTTTGTGTGCAATATTTTAAAATTGTTTTAGACATTTTTCACTCCATCATTTATTTTTCCTACAGTAGTTCACTGTTATTTGCAGTATCCAAGCTGTTTGAATTGGGCTGATACACCTATGTGTGCAGCAAGATTAACTGCCCCTCCAAACTGGAGTAGAATGCATATATTTCTCCAATGAAATACATTTTATTAGTACAGGTATGTCTATGATTGGCTTAAAAGTTGTTTTTATTAAATGGTGTTGTGTAATAAACAGATGTCTTAAAAATGTGTCCTAGGGCAGCTTCTAATTACCTGTACAAAATATGACATCAGTAGTTACATATATATTGGATAATTCCTTCAAATGTTATTGATTATTTTTTGATATTTGAAAATAAAAATAAAAAATTGAATTAACCAAAAAATAAGCTAGTATATTGTTTTTTTTTTTCAGGGAAGAAGAGCTGAGGTACCTTGAATTTATTACAGATGTAACAAATGAAATCTTGACAATGGGATTGTATTCAAATAGGTATGTTGCATCATTAGTCATTGATTCTATATATATAACAAAACCTAATATAAAAATGTTTTGTAATTGTATTTTGAAAATAATTCTCTCTTTCAAAAAAATATTTGTATTTGGGATGGAAAGTAAGGCTAAATGCATAATATAGTCTGCCATGGTTAGTTTTCCAGTACAAAATAGTTTCAGGACTGGTAACTTAAAATAATATTTTAACATTTGAAAGATTATACTTGGATATCCAGATAAATGCTAATTTGAATAACTTTCTAGTTTTGTTCTTGTATTCTATTTCCTGTTAATTCTTTATTACTTCTTAAGGGTTTTAGAGCGTGTTTTTGAGCGGCACTTTGAAATGAACAAACATCGATTGGATAAGGTAAGTATAATATAAATTAAATAAAATCCTTGCTGTAATGCAGTCATTCATTTTCTGACAGTGGTAATGATACATGATGCTTTGGTCTCTCTTACTATTTGTCAGTGTATTTGTAAACATTAGGCTACCAGTATTTTTCTCTGATTCTCAATTATGTCAAGTGCTTTTACTTTTCTCCCTCCATTGAAAACCTTTTTTCATGCATAGTTTTACAATATTCATATATATCAATTAATATATAATATATCATTCATATATATTCATATAATGTATATACTCCATAATAATACTGTAATGTTATACTGTATAATACAATATCATATAGATAGTAGCCAGCAGCCATATCATCCTATGGCTCACAACTGGCAACCCACTGAAGTTAAGCAGGTGTGAGCCTGGTCAGTACCTGGATGAGAGACCTCCTGGGAAAAAAACTAAAGTTGTTGCTGGAAGTGGTGTTACTGGGGCCAGTAGGGGGCGCTCACCCTGCAGTCTGTTTGGGTCCAGAGTGATGGTTATTCAGGTCACCAGCGTTCACACCACTGCTCTTACAAACTTAATGTTAATGACCAAGTAATTTGGTTTAGCATAGCATTGAAAGAACAACACCTTTTACAGCACAGTGTCACCTTTTACAGCAGAGTGTACTCTTCAGGGCCTCTTTTTTAATTGAAGGTGGAAATGTTGCTTAGAAATCTAAGGCTTGAACATTATACTGTAATAGCATGAAAAAATGATGCAGTTTAGAAAGTACTGATTCTACTGCTGTTGTTCTCCCAATGGAATTCACAGATCACATACATTGGTCACATTATGGAAAATATATGTGCTGAAATTTGGTGTGTCTAAAATGGTGGTCTAAATTCCTTGTTCACACTTTGAAACGTCATTGAAAATGACAAGCTTTGTGTATGGCAACAATTGCAATAGGGTTCATGAAAGTTTAATGCGAAACATGTTATGCTGTTTCCACAGTAATAAAGTACCTATTAGCCCACATGTGCACCAACTCTGAAATGAATGCAAAGTGTATTTATTAACATATATCTTTGTTATGCCGGACAGAAGTATTGTCAGGTTCTGATCAAATCTCAGAAGCAGTAGGGCTGGGCCTCGTCAGCCATGGGCTCAGAAAAGTTTTAAGTAAAATCAGGTTGCTGCTGTAAATGATGTTGATGAATCAGTAGGTAGTATTTATCTCTGTAGACCAGAATTGTATAGCCAGTACTTTATTATGGCAATAGGAGATACTGATGTAGGATGGGCCATTCTTGTAATTAAACTGAAATCCTGACCATATGTGGTCATTACATAAACTCTATATACTGATGTATGTATATAAAGAGGACCTATATACATCAAGATTTCTGTTTAAACTACTGAAGCAAACCATAATGTCTTTTTTTTTATTTCTTTAGGATAAAATGCGCCATCTTCTGGATGTGCTGAGGCATGACCTTGGTTATACATCTGATTCTGTAGGGGTCATTGTGGGCAAGACCAAGAGCCGTAATGTTTTGTTTTCCAAAAATGTGCAGTCCAATGAACAAGACACAGCCAATATGAAAAAAAGTGAAAATCATACATCAGTTGTAGATTTATCAAAGGAAGACTGTGGGGGTACTGATGACTTAAACTGTTTTACCTGCACACCGTTAGAATGTGAAGAACAGTCTTGCAGCACTGATTTACCACAACCAGATGTAAATGGAACCCAAGAATTTGAAGAGGCAGGTGCTAATAAGACTGAGAGTGAATTAATCCCAGGAACGGTTGACAAACTGAGTACCTGTGAAAATGACTCCAAAAACCCAGGGCTAACAAGAGATATAGAAGATCTTGAAAAGAATTTAGCAACATCCTTGTTTGTATCCAATGAAAACAATTCTTGCTGTGTCACAGACGACTCTTGCACATGAGATGTTAAGAGGAATTGCTATTTATCTGACAAAGAGTTATAGTTTTAAACAGCCAGAAGTTAACAGTATGATTTAAAATATCAGATTGTTATTACTTATGGTCTGAGACACTGTCCCCTTCATTGGCATTCTACAGTTTTGTATTAGGTATTTTACAGTTGATTGCACAGGATTTAATACTGTTTACAATTTGCACATTCATTTCATTCAGGATAACCACAAATTTGACTGTGTGGAAATGTTTGTATTACTAAAAATACACATTACAGCATAAAAAATTCTTTATTGTTTATAGGCTACTATTTCTAAAAACTTGACCTACATACTGTATCCTTGCATTGCAATATACTAATGTCCTTTTTTAGGAATGAATAGCTGCTTGTGTTACAACAAATTTTCGCTGGATTTTTGTTCATTCTTAAAGCAATAATCTGTATTATAATGTTGAGATAGTAATATTAAGTTAACATCTGTTTTCCTTCTTATAAGGATTAAACCAAAGATTATTCTAGTGTATATTAAAAATCTGAAAAGGGGAAACCCACTTTTCTTAAAATTACTAACAATTCTTTATTCACATATTCCAAGAAACTGACTTAAACCACACAGAGTTACATAAAAATGTTTCTTTAGTGCAATATTTTTTAATGCACAATGTACTGCCGGTCAGCTATCAAACAATAAAAATCTAACCTTTTATGTCTGCTTTGTTTTTCTTTCTCTTTCAAAAGTTATGATTACTTACAAAAATGAAAAATGTATTACATTTAGCAAAGTCAGGAACCTAAAGCCATATTTAAATCAAAATCAGGGTTGCCGAGAAGCACCATCTTCAACACAGGTACATCTTAAGTAGAATGAGAATAAATACTTCATATACTTTTAAAATATAAAATACAGAATCATTAAAAAAGTCCACTTATTAAGTTTCCAGTAAGTGTAAATATTTAAAACATAAGATTAGTTTATAATAAGCAATTGTAGGAAGCACAAAGTTTGTTCTTTGAAGGTAACAATCTGAGGCAAATGACTGAGTATTTTGAATATGCAGTAAGAGCTTCATTCACAGTAACGGCTTCACTATAATTGTCCACACAATTGCAATACAATCAAATGAAGCAAATACTAGAATGTTTTCTGTCATTAATGATGGGTGTGCTCTGTCATCTTTCCTTGAGATCATCGGAAGTAGTACTCCAGGGCCTCCAAGTCCTGGTTCTGGGAGCCCAGACAGCTCTGGACTTTCATTCCAGCTGAGCTTACTTACCTAACTGAAACCTTAATTGAAGTATGAAGGTTCTTGTTTGGAATATTTGCAAGCTTTTTTCTACAGAAAAGTTTGGGATTTTAAATTATGGACCCGTTTAAGATCTCAAAACAGGCAAACAGTACAACTTAATCCCATTATTAAGTCGATTTAGGATTCAATAGTGTAACTATTGCTTGTCGACAAGAACCACAATGCTAACAGCAATTGTGTGAACATCCAGGACCAGGATGTAGTGGAATAAACTCCCTGTAAATCCCAGAGAGGGAATAGAAGATCACACCCAACAAGTATCTGGGAGGTGGGAAAAATTTGGGCATGTGTTGAAAACCACATGAACATGAAAAAGCAGTACTAAGTCCATACAGTCTGGGATCGGACTCAAGTCCCTGGACTGATAATGCTTACTACTGCGTCGTTGTTAATTGTTTTAAAATTCTTTATTGAAAAGGGTAAATCAATTGAAAATAAGATCAAATATGGTTCTTGGTCTTTACACAATTTTATCTCGTCCAAAGGATGTAGTCAATACAGTGCTAGTTATCAGGTTGAAAGTTTCTATGTTTTAATGCCCCAATAGCTCATATTCATATAATAATAATAATAAAACTTGAAAAATAGCCTACCTAAAAATTTAAATTGGTTCCTTATCTTTTTTTCCCGAGAGAAGTTTCTTAGTAATGTCTGGGATCCTTCCTATGGAAAGTGGCTTTCTGAAAATGGTGCGATCTCGACCGAGGATAGATATAAAGAACAAAAGCGAAACATCAGTCATACAGCAAGGTTGTTACAAATAGCTTTGACGAGTACTTTCTGGCGTTGTTGTTTCAAGTGCTGAGCTGCTACTGTGTGCAACAATATCGCTCGCTGCGAGCGAGCCAGCTGCCTCATTCCTGGCGTGTCCCTGCCGGGGCATTCCAGCTCCCTGAGGTCATGGGCTGCAAACGCCGCACGGCGCTTGTGTAGTACGCCGCCTGCATCAACGCGCTACGACAACACTTAACTAACCTCATAAACTCTTTCAATTACTAAACACAGAAAGAATACTAGTTACGCACATTTTCAAGCTCATTCGCATTTCAACAAAGACGGACCTTCGTTAAAAAGGCAAAAGTAAAATAGTTCCGTGGATGAATACACAGACGGTTTGTTCACCATGGACAGGAAGTGAAGCGTGTTTTCGGAGTGACCTGTTGATTTCCAGCATGTTGATATCGACTGAGAAGGGATTTTTTTTGTAAATCCAATTGGTGTAGTGAATGTAGTAAGTAAATCGAGTGACAGGAAAAGATGAATGCATCACATAATGAAGCCAGTTTGATTGGGGTAGATGGTATGAGCAGGTAATTTGTTTAAAACCTATTTCAACCTGTGTTTTAGTGCGACTCGGAAAGTCAGTCACTTGAGAGATTAGAAAAGATTTAGCTTTGCAGTATAGCCATTTTGTTTATGTTTTATCATTGCCAGTAGTCTTTTAATATACATTGTTATTTCCCACTTTTCCCTGATGTAATATTTTCACTTAATGCGCGTTTTGTTAATATCACGGGCGGAGCTATGATCTTGTTATTGTAATATTGCCAGTTAAATGTATTTATGAATTGGGAAGAAACTATTAGTATAATACTCGCTTTATTTGTTTTCGTGTTCAACGACCAGGTTTTGTTTACGGTTATATTAATATTAGCCACTGCTTGCAATCCGAAATATTTAAACCTGGACAGTTTTGGGATTTTATTTCACTTTAAAAATGTATATAATTTATCTTGGTCAGAAATTGGTTACTACGCATTGTTTTGTTTGGTGTGCTGTTTTCCAGTGTGTGTGCTACACAAATATCACAAATCTAATCTAAAAAAAGAAAAGACTGACATATTCTTTGTCTGCTATGTCGGATATGCTTATTGTAATGGACTGTACATGATTTGGAATCGGAGGTCTGCACGGATCGAGTAGCTCTATCCGGTGATGCCTGAGTTGGACCAGTTAGGTCGGTTCCCCTTTTCCCTGCGAGTTTCGAGTTTCGGCGTGATCGAATTCCTATCGAAATACTGACTGCAGATCCCAAGATGTATTGTTGGTTGATGGTATTGTCAGATTTACTAGTCATGTAAATACTAGGTCATGTATTTGTTTTCAATTTTTCCATACAGATATAAATATACAGGGTATATATTTTTGATGAGGTGGAATCCAAAGTAGGAATATAACAAGAAAAAAAAACATTTATAAATGATTCAAAGAAGAACAAGATCCAGTTAAATTAAGTTAGTGTAATGAACTCCATGCACGGGCTGGAAAGGTTATTAGGAAGGCCAGGAAACAGGGCTATTGTAAAGGAGCATAAAACTAATGAGGCTTTTTCAATATTACAAAAGCAGATGAACGGTAAAGGATGAAGTAAAAGTTCTTAAAGAAACATTTAATTGATCAAACATAAATTGCTGATTAATTAAATGTTGCTCAGGTATTTCTCAAGGAAGAGACAGCTTGCTGCACGTTGAGGAAAGACACAGTTCCATATTAAATAATGTTAAAGTATAAAAAAAACAGAAGTATTACAGGTACTAGAAACACAATATCAGGCCTGATGGTATTCTTCCAATTGTACTTAAGGACATTGTACTTAATATCAGTTGCATTCAATTAACATAACTCTTTCACTGGTCTTTCAAACTGGATAATACCCACTGATTGACAATATTGCTAATGCGGCATCCTTTCGTAAAAATGGTGACAAAATCAATTCAAATACTTATAGACCAGCATGTCTAGTTTGGAGAAGCAAAAATTAAAACAAAAGGAACACCTGTATTGCAATAACGTACTGTTGGCTAATAATTCATATGAATTTTGAACAGTCTGGTCTTGCTTAACTTTAGTTATTTCTTTGAATGGGCAACAGCAGTAATGATGCTTGTGATGTGGTGTGTTTAGATTTTCACAATGCAAACATAGTTTCTTATAAAAGATACATTATTAAATGGCAAGTGTTAGGCATTCAATATCATGCATGTACTAGGGTAAAGAATTGATTTATAAACAGGAAACCGGATACAGAAAAGTGTGAACACTCCAGTTGGGATGGTGTAATTGGCGGACTGCCACGGGAATCTCTGTACACTACTACTCTTTCCAATTTATATCAATGATATAAAAGTTCTGGTTTCACTGGCAAATGGCTAATTTAAATATTCTGCTAAACTAGGAATAATAACCACTTTAGAAGATGCAAAAGATTAAAAAGCTCCAAAGAATTCAAAGATATTTAGACCACATGCATGATTAGATAAACACTCAGCATATGACGTTTAATGGAGTCAATTGAAGTAGTTGAGTAGGATGTTGCATGCATGTAATTAGCATTGTTTTTATCGTTGTTATGGCTAAATAATAACAGTATATGAAAATGTCGTGGCATGCACATTAAAGTGAAAAATGATATGGCTTACAATTGATCTGAGTTAGACTTTTCATTGTGAAAGTAAGATAATTTTCTGTGGTGTTTGTAAGTGTAGTTTTTCTAGAAAAAAAATATTTTTTTTAGCCTTGAGTTGAAAGAAGACCAGGCTCTTTAATTGAATATGAGCTTTTTTTTATTCTTGTAAAGCACTGTGGAGTTCTTTATTGTTCATATTTTTCTTTGTATCTTTTATTTCATTTGTTCTAACTGCGTGCTTTTTCCAGTTGCTTTCCTTTAGAATGTTCTGGGCATGTATTATCAGATAAATCCAAAATAAGAAAGCGTCGCTCCTTGGCTTCGTTGTAGTCTTGCCTTGTGTTATGGTAGTTCAGTATTTTACTGGATGTGGTGGCAACATTAATGAACCATATGCTTTGTGAATAATGTTATTTTTCTTTTTTCTGCAGACACATATGTTTGTGGTGCGTAAAGGCCTGATTCTCCTGTCACCTGTTACTGGACAGTTTTTTAAAGACAGAGGCAGAGATATTTTTGGTTAATAAAGGGCCATTTTTGTGGAGGAGAGAGCACAATGCCCTTACCATTTGGATTAAAGCTCAAGAGGACCCGAAGGTACACGGTATCTAGCAAGAGTTGCCTCGTAACTCGTATTCAGCTCTTGAACAGTGAATTTGTGGAATTTACCCTTTCTGTGGAGAGCACAGGGCAGGAGTGTTTGGAGGCAGTAGCACAACGCCTAGAGCTGCGAGAGGTATGATAATTTTTTATCATATTTAATTTTTTTTGTAGTTTGGAATGTTTTCTTTCTTCATGGAAGATGTGCCTGTTCTTTCCTGATATATCATTAAGAGTTTTAACTTTATAAACAATTCACTATCATATCCCATAAAATGAACATGGAAGGAGTGAATTAAGAAAATGGTATAGCAAAAAATGTTTTTTTCCCTTTTGGTAAAAAAAAAATGGCAAGTTAAAACCACTGTATGTGATTGACCACTGACTGTTATTGCCGCAGTAAACATTTCATATTACATACTGTTATGCTATATATTTTTTTATGTTGGCAGTGTAATAAAAGAAACCACTAATAAGATGAAGAGGTGGGATAGTATATGGTACAGAAAACCTGCATTTACATTGTTAGTGTGCAGAAAAGGAAGTGTTGTCACATGAGTAATTAAATGCTACTAATTTCAGTTACTAGAATGTCAAATCCATTTAGTCATACAGTGACATCATGTGGCTACAATAAGTTTGGAAAAGAAACTTCAAGATGAGGAATAACACTGGCCTTTTAGGTCTTTAATGTGTGTGATTGTATTGCTTGTTTAAGTGAGATAACTTTGATTTAGTCATAATTGCTTTTGTGAGGGGGGGGGGTTTATATTCACATGTAATTACAAAAAGGTAAGCATATTTGGTGCTAAAGGCATTGTAACTGTTTAAAAAGTTTTCTTAAGTATTCCCTTGTGTTGTAGTACACATTCACTGAAGGATTATTTAGATGGTAATGGTAAGGTTCCCATCTAATTCATATAGTTTTCCTCATTATAAGTGAATTGTATAGAAGGTATCATTACCTTTTATTATCAAATAGTTTTTGAAAGTGCTGGTGTTATTGTAATCATATCTGATTCAATTTACCTTAGTTGGTTGATGAATTATGCCATTAGTCACCTAAGCAGATGTGAAAGGACCTGGATAGCAATTTGCAGTATGTCTGGAGTCAGTATGTCATTGATACTGTATCTATGTATTGACACATGACTTTTAGTTTTTTTCCTGGAACGAGGGCGATTTGAAGCTTTGTTGTCAGTATAAACCTGTAAACCAAGTGAAACAGAATAAAATGCTTTAAAATAAAAAAAAGTATTCTTTTAAATGTGTTGATTTGTGTGTATGTTTCCCATCTACTAAGCATCATTTTTATGTCTGAGTAGTGGCTGTTCTGTTATTGTTATATATCTTTATATACCACAGACTTGAATAGATTTTCAATAGACTTTTATACAAAAAAATATAAACAAATGGATCACAAAATACAGTACATTTGCAGTCTGTTACAAGTATTGGTTTTTCACTTTTATTGTTCATTGTGTATTTTTACAACAAATTGCCATTTTACATTGAAACTGTTACAATTATTATAACTAGTGTACTAATATCACTCTGTACAAAAAATACATAATTCTTAGATTTAATCATATTCAGATTGTCATTTAAAGTCTCTTTAGTGTAATTTCAGTCCGGAAATGACTACTAAAGCCTCAGATTTCAGTACAATTTCTTTAAATTCCTATTCTCCACCTAAAATAGTGTATTTTTCTCTGCTACAGCTGATTTCCCTCATTTAAAAAAATAGACTACATTGGACAGAAGGTCTTGATTAATTTATATAGAATCACTGCTTTTCCACTCTTGGCATCAAAATAATATCTTTGCATTTTGTCTTAACAGGTGACCTATTTTAGTCTTTGGTATCTCAACAAGCAGAGTCAGCAAAGATGGGTAGATTTGGAAAAACCTCTGAAGAAACAACTTGACAAATATGGCTTAGAGCCTACAGTTTACTTTGGGGTTGTGTTTTATGTGCCAAGTGTGTCTCAGCTGCAACAAGAAATAACAAGGTGAGCTTCTTAATAAAACATGCTGTTGAGTGTTGTCACTCTTTATCAGACATATTAAGGAAATAATATTTAACTGAGGTGTTTGCTTTACAAGTTTATATTTTTACTGGAATATATAACTTTTCTGTTCCTTTGCAGATACCAATATTATCTTCAGCTAAAGAAGGATGTTTTGGAGGGGCGGATCCCTTGCTCAGTAGAACAAGCTGTTCAGTTAGCTGGTTTAGCTGTTCAAGGTATGGTTTCATAAGAAATTGAACTTGAATTGAAGTATTGTTTGAACTTCTTTTAAGAAGGATCATCTCTTCAGCTGATTCCTGGCCCATTGCAATGTCACCAAGCTCTCATTTCTCCCTGTCCTGTAAACTTTTCACAGTAGATTTCATAGTCTCTAGCCATTGTTATTCATTTTGAATGTTTTGAATATTTTAACACCAAAATGGGATTTCTAGTAAGCCTCCTTGATAAGATAATGGGTAGTCCAGTTCAAGCTTGATAGACATTGCATTGCATTCAAAACATTGTGAATGTCATTTACTTTATTGGCAGGATCCTTTTAAGGTGAGAAAATGAGTGGTTTCTACAGCCCTAAAAACTTCACAACAGAGTCTAACAGATTTTAAATCGTCAGGCATTGTCTTGACGGCTAAGGTCTCGCGGTAGATGTTGCAATGCGTCCATTCATTTCTGGAGCAACTTCTCTAATTCGTGCAACCACACCGCTGTGTCGGCTTGTCATCGCTCTAGCACCATCTGTACAAACTCCGACACGTTTTATCCAGTCGATGCCATTCTCTTCGATAAATTCATTCAGAAGCTGAAGTATGTGCTCTCCTGTAGTTCCTGTTGGTAGCGGTTTACAGAACAGAAAGTCCTCATGGGACGTTCCCTCAAACTATCTAACGTAAACAAGCAAATTGGCCAAATCAACTACAGACTCATCTAATTGCAGTGAAAAGCATCTGCTCATCTTAACGTGCTCTACCAGCGTACGTTTGATATCATCCGCCATTTCAATAATTTTGAGTGACTGTGTCCTTCAGAGGGGGGCAGCAGGTCGAGCTGTTTAGCAGCCTTTTCTCCACACATAATACGTGTCAGCTCTTTTGCCAACGGTAAATAAGGTTCTTCAAAAATAGTGTGGGGCTTACCTGCTTTAGCAATCCGCAAGCTTGCATTTTTCGCTGTTTCCGTTTCAGGAGTCTGTCTCAGAAGTTAAAAAAAGTTTTTTTTTTTCGCATGGGAGCGAAACACAGAGATACTCGGTGCATTTTTCTCAAATTAACCTAGAACAGTTCTTAAATATTTTTCTGTTATCTATCACGCTTTCCTGTGCTCATAAGATTGCCAGCGTTCCTAGCACGCATTTCTATGCATTCCTGTGTTTACAACATTGGCACTGTTCCAAATCACGCACATTCTCCTACCTCTCTATTTGTTGGAGATAAGTTTTTTTAAATACAATTGGTCACTTACGTTCATAGCACGCATCCCTATAGAATGGAATAGAATTACATTGTAGCTCTGTGTCCACTTAAGTATTAGTGCGCACTGTATCGTAGTACATAGGCTGCGTATTCGACACGTCTTAAAATAGTAAATATGAAAACCCGTCCTGATTTTTCAGCGCACACTTCAAAGTTCCAGGGTCATTTGGCGTACCAGCTGGCGGCGCTCCACAGTTTGAGAACCACTGCTTTAGGGGTATAGGCAATTTTGTCCCCTAGGGGGTGATGTAGATATGGATTGCACAACATAGATGTACCAGCAAGGACCATCCTTATTGAAAATACAGTGGTGCTAGAACGTTTGTAAACCCTTTAGAATTTTCTCATTTCTGCATAAATTTGACCTAAAATGTGATCAGGTCTTCATCTAAGTCATAAAATAGATAAAGAGAACCCAATAAAACAAATAACACAAAAGGCTATACTTTTTCATTCATTTATTGATCAAAATGATCCAAAATTAAATGTCTTTGTTGGAAAGTATGTAAACCTCTTCTTTGAGTTTTTTCCCATTTGTTTGAGGTTTTCAGATGCATAAATATCATATATGAGGGAGTTTACTGTACAGTGTTGAGATTTGGAAGAAAACACTTCATACAATGTTTAAAAAAATGATCCAGAAAGGTAAAAAAGGAGCAGAATGAATTATAAGTGCAAGTACCATAAAAAGAATAAAGAACAAAATATCAGTAGAAGGTTGAGTGCTGGATATAAGTGGGAAACTTTTGAGATGAGTAAAAGAATGTTTAGTAAAATTTTATATTTTGTATTAAATTAATATTTCACTTGCCTTGGAAAACATGCCTCAGGCTCTGCAAAGACAAAGATCAATATTAAATATTAGCATAAAAAAAGAAGTGTTAAAGGCACTGGAAGCATTGAAGGTAAATTTACAGGGCTTGATAGTTTTCTACCAATTGTATGGAAAAAAACAAAGAAATGTTGAGGCATATAAACAAATTACCAGAACCTGGATGTATTCTATTTATTGTACTTAAGTAAAAAAAAGATGCAATTCTTTTACTTTTTTTACAAAGCTTTTATAGTAGTAGATATATAAATATACTTACTGGAAAATGACTAATGTGGCATCCATCCACAATTAAAGGTGACAAAAGTGAGAAGTAAGTGATCAATAGCTCTTGCGTCTATTGCATGTCAGGTTATTGCAGTGGTAATTAGAGCTAAGCTAGACGATCATCTGCTTGGCACAAGGATTCTAAGAGAAAATCACTATGGGTTTAGATAAAGTTGCTTAATTAACTTAAGAGCTCCTCTAATACCCCATTTAGAATGCTTGCAGTTTTGGACAAAAATAATTTTGTTGCTTTAGAGAAGAGCAAACAGATATATTCCTTTGCTGGAAGAAATTTTGATTTCTTTTTAGCCTGTAAAATTCTTTTAATCTTAAATAATAAAGAATATTACATGACCTGGTTCAAGTATTCAGAATTTTCAAAGGCCCCAGGTTTTTTCAAATTAACAGTGAAATACAAACAGGCGAGGGGCATGATGGCTTCCTCTTGTTTGTAAAATTTTTATGTTCTTAATGAAGAATATGACAATTAAGAATCTTGATTTAGATCAAAATTGGAAGATCCCTTAGCTGCCCAGGAACAGACGCTGATAGCCTTGCTTTAAGCACGTCTTAGAGGTACCCTGGTATTCTTATGCCATCTGAAACTGGCTTTTTACATAAAAGCAAAATATTGAAATTTTCTCTTTACAGATATTGTAAATTGAAGAATTAAATAACTTTTTTTTTTCAGCTGATTTTGGTGATTTTGATCATTATGAATCCCAGGAATTTCTACAGAAGTTTGTGTTGTTTCCAATTGTAAGTCCTTTCTTTTTTTATTTGATCATTTCATTAATGTGCACTGGTTTAGTACAACTTACAACTATTGCATACAACATCCCTTTTTGTATGTAATTGTTAGATTAGGTTATCGGTTATTTTACTTTTTTTTTGTTTTGTCTTTTTGTGTCCAAGGGATGGATTCAAGATGAAAGAATGCTTGAAGAGGCCACACAGAAAGTGGCCTTGCTACACCAAAAGTACAGGTAATGCAAAGAACAAAAGAAATAAATCTGAGCCATAAAGCCTATATTTAATTGAGTTAGTTATTAAAGACATTGAAATGATCTCAGATTAAGATTCTGTAGCAAGGACTTGCTTTAACAATTTTTTTTATTTTTTATTTTGGACTGTTAATGATTTTCATTTATTAGAGGGCTTCAGCCACCAGAGGCAGAAATGTTATACATGCAGGAAGTTGAGAAGATGGATGGGTATGGCCAGGAAAGTTACCATGCAAAGGTAAAAAAATTACCTTAAAGGTAAATAAACCTTATTCATGCAGATTTGGAAGAAATTGTGAACTACAGTGAGAAATTTCATTTTAATAGTAGTGCAGACAGTTCTGCTACTTACGTAATAGCTACATTCCTGAGGAGCCCCCCATTATGGAAAACCTGTGCAGTAATTACCATTGATTCAGTAGGAATAAAAGGGTAAGGGAGAAGATGTCTACAAAAACAGCTGTCATGATTGAAATTTTCTATACAATTTTTTTTATATTGCTGTTAGCTCTTATGCATTATTTTATCAAAATGATAATTTTATTTTATTTATTGTTTTATTGTCAATTTAATTGAATAAATTGAAAACAAGTGTTTTAGGTAGATACCGTCTGCATCAGACAGTGGGGGAAAAAGAAAGCATTGAAGATGGATGAGGGTTTTATATTTTAAACAACTTTTAAAATGAAAACCTTTTAGATTAAATTTTTTTTAACTAAAGAAATAATACTGTAATTTTTACATTAACTTTACATGCTTTGTGAAGGCAGACTACCATTTATTTGTAGTATTTTGTGACTCGATTGTTTAATAACAAACTAGCTCTTGTGTAGTAAGAATTAGTGGTAGTGGAAATGTTTAAATTTATTGTAGAAAACTGACTGTATTGTTCCAAACATTAAACTGTAGATATGTATGTAGATATTTTTACTTTATTAAATTATTTTTAGTGATGTCAAAAGAGTCAACAGTAAAAAAAAAAAAAAAAATATTTATTTTTTTTATTTTCACACCCTGAACTTTACATAAAACTACATAGATATCTCTTCTGAAACAGTAATTCTTCAGAAGTATCCAAAACAAAATCAGGCAGTCGTTGAACTGTGTTGAAACTTGAGAAGAATTGTTTGAATGTTTAAATTTGAATGTTTAAGAAGCGTGATCTTGTGCTTTTTATCCATGTCTTTGCTCTGGATACAGGATAGCCAAGGGAATGATTTAGTTCTTGGGGCATGTCTGGATGGGATCTTTGTGAAGCACAAGAATGGTCGGCCTCCTGTTATATTTAGGTAAGAAATAAACATGTATTAACTTTTCAAGGATCCAGTCATAAGAGATGTGATCAGGTTCTAATGTTGTGAGTCTCATACAAAATATAGGCTCTAAAATATAGGGTTCTGATTTTTTGTTTGGCACTTGGTAATTTTTAGCTATTCACATTAGGTTGAGATTTGTTCTCATTACAAAGGCTGTATGTTTTCTTTCATATACTATAATACAAGTATGGTTAACAAAAGTATTGGTACTTAATTTTATTTCACTGGGCTTTCTAGGTGGAATGATATTACCAGCATGACTCACAACAAATCGTTCTTTGCACTAGAGCTGGCAAACAAGGAAGAAACCATTCAATTCCAGACAGTAAGTTCTGCATTTTGCAGTGTTCTGCAAATGTCAATAAGTAACATTTAAGATATTAATTTCCTTAAATGTGTAATTTAATATATTTAATCATTGGTATCTGTCCTGTTGGACTGTTGGTGAATCATAGTACAATATGTATGTGTTCCTTTGTTTGCCTTATGGAAGACATACTGCATTGTTGAAATCATTTCCTCAATAGTTAGCCCTGGCATTTGATGTACAGGTACTTTTTAACTATGTGCAAATATTTTTTACTTCTGTTTGGTTAACTGTAAAATAATTTTATAAAATAATTTAGCTTGAGAAATGGTATCAGCTTCAGAATGGAAATTGCATTAAATTAAATGTTTAAGAGTACACTAAGAGCTCTAGAGTGAATTTAATGAGCATTTTAGAGCAAACTCTCAAAATATCTTATTTCTTCACTTTATGTAATGTTCTTGTGTCAATTTGTAGTTCAGTTGTTGCCTAATTTGTGTATTTGACTTTGCTATAAAAATGTAAATATGATAAAGTCAGAAATTGTACAAGAAAATAGTTATCAGTGCAGTTCTTCATACTGCAATTCAAATGAAATTATGTGACCTATGGACCTCTAGTTCTATGGTTGGAAATAACCAGGAATTATTTTCTGCAGTTTGCCAAATTGTAACATCTGGTACCAGCTGTGATTGATGGACAGTATTGTATGAACTTATAAACAAATGGGATCCCATTCTGCTACTTTGAATTTATTTTTTTTCTTTTTTAGGATGACATGGAAACTTCCAAATACGTTTGCAGGATGTGCCTTGCGCGCCATAAATTTTACAAAATTAACAAAACCAGTCTGTAAGTGTTTGCAGTTTTCCTGGTATGACAGTGATTTTGCTGAGTCATTAGTCCCCTTATTTCTGTCCCCTTCCTGTCTCCAGAGAGCCATCTGAGTCAGCACCTTCTGAGGGCTCCCAGAAGTCTTTACTCACTATTTCCTTTCCTCGCTTACCAATGCTTTCTCGTCCTTCTCTGCTTAACAAAGGGTGAGCAACCAACTTTCATAAGCACAAACCCTTCCTCTCCATGATATTGTCCATGCTATTTTATAGAGAACATCTTATTTTCTTGACAGTGCCGTAGAATTATGTGATTGAATAGGAATGCAAGCTCCACTATTATACATCTTAGTCTTTGCATAGTGAAAATACTATCCCCTAATTCTCCAGTTGTATTTTCTGTGCTTTATGCAGCATTGTCAGGTTTTATCTTTAACAGTCGTCTGAGGCTACAGAAAATTATATATTTTTAGGACTTACAAGAGTGACTGATTGATATTTTCTGCTTTACAGACAAACTCAGAATGCTCCAGTTAATCCAGTAAGAAGGAGATCTTCAACAAGGATGTCTCTGGTATGTTAATATACTGGCAGAAAAAAACTATATGACAAAGAGGTTAATAAATTCATTATATCTTCCAATTAATTTTTGTGATTCATGCGTTGTATTTACTGCAGACATACATTACTTACATGAAAACAT
Source organism: Atractosteus spatula (assembly GCF_055471065.1). Lineage (NCBI taxonomy): Eukaryota > Metazoa > Chordata > Actinopteri > Semionotiformes > Lepisosteidae > Atractosteus > Atractosteus spatula. The sequence continues at coordinate 416,863 of NC_142714.1, read as the reverse complement.
GACAAAGGAAAATATTCAAGCATGTCTTGAAATCCTAAATTGCATGTTTATTTTGTTCATTGGAACAAGTATTATATATATGCAGTGTTAAGACACGTCAAGCAACCATACATTTACAACAAAAAGTTATTCTGTTCATAAACATGGGTGACACAATTTATAGAGTATTTGGGTATGGTGCATACTTTGGGGTGAAATGTTCCAAAACAGATGTTACACACTGCTTTAGAAGAAATTCCATTGTTAAAATTAATGCAACATTAAAGTTCTAATCATAATGTTAATGGTAGGACATGTACAGGATGAACACTGGTAAGGATGCCTCTAGTTTCTTGCAGCTGTAGCACCAGGACACTGCCAAACAAACCACTGAATCCATCCATCCACATTCATGAGTGACTTTGTGATTTGAAATAACCCCTCTTGCAGTGTTGTGAGGTCTGAGATGTAGAAATTGTTTTGTGAATGCTTTATGTAATAGAGGTTTAAATATTTTATTACATATTCTGTATCTCTGCAAAACAGCACTTTGGCATTATGTTCATTTTCTGGAAAGTATGCGTTCTTAGCCTGATCTCAGAAGCTGAGCAAGACTAGGGCTGGTCAGCAGTAGGATGGGAGATGCAGGTTGCTGCTGCAAGTCGTGTTGAACCACAATTTCCAAACCACTTTGGGGATTGGATACGACATGCTGTGGGAGATGCCATACATTGTAAGACATATTAAACTATGATCCTGAGAACATAATCATTAAAGGTCACTGTTCATTTTCTGTGAATTTGAACATCCCAAATAGAATTTGCTCTACTTAACCTTCCACCTTAATTTAATTGGAGAAGATGTTCCTCACTTCTGTCCCTGATCTTCTGTGCAGAGGGGCTGTTAGGGTTCAGCAGGATGAGTGCAGAACTTCAGTGGTGGAAGAAGTGAGTCCCCACTTATATGTAAAGTGTTTTGGGAACCTTTGATATGCCGCGAATTTGTACCCTTTTTTGAAAAACTTGTTTTTACTATAGTGGGATAATTTTTTCATTGATGAGCATCCTATTGTAGGAGGAAGAATACACTTTAGTGTAGCCTAGATCCAAGCATCCTACATCGTCTACAACGTTCTTATTAAGGATTTTGCTATAATAAAGTCCGCAAATGTATACATATTTAATGAAATACAAACCTGTTTTCTGCTGTAACAAGCAGAATTTGTACCTAGACCCCAACACCTCTTCCATGGTTAGTAACCGCTCATTGACAGCATTACACCACGAGCAACATCAGTCAGTGCAGCTCCTCCTGTTTAACAGTGTCAGTTTTCTAGTGTGTGTTCATTTAAACTTTTTAATAAAATCTTAATTTTAATTCTTAATAACCAAAGCTGTATGCTCTTAATTTATTCTATAATGAATTTATCAATGTAAAAAGTTAGAGTATATTAAAATAAGGTTTCATTAAAGAAAGCTTTTGCAAGTTTTCTTAGAGTGTTTATGTTACTTTAAAAATCTTAACTACTGTACAATATAAACATCATTTGACATATGAAAAGTTCTGTTAGATTAACCAGACTTTAAAGGTCAAAGTATCATAAGTATCACTGTTGTCATTGCAATGCTTTTGTACTACACAAAATTAAATTATTGGTAAAGTATGTTTTCTTGTTAATACATACTGGTATTGGTACAGGTATGGTAAAGTGTGATTTTTCTAGGATTTGGGAACCAATCTGAGGGATTTACATAATCTTAGGAGAATGAATTTGTTCCATTAGGACTGTGAAAAAGTAAATACACCTTTTTTTTAGTAAATCAAGGGATAACTGTAGTTTAGATTTTGAGCGTTTGTTGAATTAATTGCAATGTCAAATGTAAAATTGTCAGTCAAAATATTTATTTATAATAGTTTTTATGCCTTTTTAGGTGCTTGTTTAAGGTTTGTCTTTGAACTTTATCAGATTAAAATGTTTTAGTTCATAACTATTTGATATATCAGATCAAACTAACAACCAAGTATATACATGTATTCAGTGGTGGAAATGGAAAGCTACTACAATGTAAGTTGAGAGGACTGGTTAAAAGTGTTATTTAATGAGGCATGTAGAGAGAAAAACTATGATTTAGAGGTGCTTCCTTTACTCTGTAACAAAAAGGAACTATAACATTTTACTTAGGATAATACTTCAGCACTGATTATTTTAGAACTATAAAATCCTAAAACTGAGGTAAGTGCAAATCATTTGTCAGTATACTGCCAAAATGCATCCATGTGGATTTAAAACCTCAGCAGTTTGAAAATGGCAAACCAATCAGACATGAGAAACAGGGAATTGGCTTTTTGGTGACTGTAGTATCTAAATTGTCAATTCAAAGACTAGAAGGTGCTGTTTATGTTAAGTCTTGAGAAACATCAGTTCTTGATAATTAAAAGTCTACATAAAATCTACCTTGGTTTTGAATAGTGTTAATGCCTGGAATAATAAACAACAATCTCCACTAACAACAAAGTACACCAAACAATTTATTACATGAAGCAGCACAATCCTAATCATGAGTCAACAGTTTTCTAAGCTCATTTCAAGCAAGAGCTATTATAATCAGGCCATGTTTAATAGTGCTTATCTTCTTTATGTAAAAGGAATATCAGTGAAGAATGGGCAACCCAAGACCATTTACTGCAGCTGATGTACAACAACATACCAGTACTTTAGAAAAGTACAGTTGTGTGTGCACACAGATGTCATTTTTTTATTATTTTGTTGAGGTGAGAGCTGTGTTTGGGTCTCATGTTAGCTTATTGGTTACCAAGTGTGTTGCCAAAACTGTTCAGCCAGGTAGTGGGAGAGTATATAAATATTAATATCTATGAGCCATGAGCCAAGGTTACTGCAGAGAATGGAATTGTGAAATAAGGCTGAATGTTCTTTTTTCTAGAGCACAGTCCAGCAGTAAGTTTTCACCTTCTTCCGGCTTGAAGAACTTACACACAGTAGTGGATGATAAAATAAAAAAATGTTAAATTACTTTTTATCTTCCTTTTAAGCCAAAACCCCAGCCTTACATGATGCCTCCACCTCAGGTACACTACAATGGGCACTACACCGAACCCTACACATCGTCTCAAGGTAATCTCGTCATCCCTAATTGCAGGCTGTTACATAACATCAGGTTTGCAGGCTCACTCAGGATGTGTCATTGGGTACAATGTTGGATTCAACAACACTCACATTAGCTTTACATGGTAAATTGGGATTACAATTTACTGTGGACGGCAGCATCTGCTGGACTACTGACTATTCAGGGGCAGATTGAGAGAGTGCACGTTTCACTTGTACTGTTTGATAATGAACTGTATAAAATTGTTTTGACACCGTGCCAGTTTGTAATTTTTTACAATAGTTTGTAATGGTTGGATTTGGATGTTTTTTTTCTAAAACAGCTCTGTTGATTTTTGGTTTGCTTTTGTCTTAAAGGTGCTTTTTAAGATTGCTTTTTATACAATATATAGTTTATGTTAATGTTTTATGCAAATAAGTGTAACAATACTTTCTTGGTTCCCATATTTGAGATAATATTTTTATATTTAGGCATTTAGGAAACCATATTCTGCAGTAACAAATTTCTTTTTTCCCTACAGACAATCTTTACATTAATAATCAGAATGGATATTACTATCACTCTCAGACAAGCTTGGATAGGTCTCCTCATGAGTACAATGGCAGAATTAGAAATGGGAGTGTCTATAGTGCACATAGCACGAGCTCTCTCAATAACCCACAGCATTACATGCAGCCATCTCCCATGTCTTCCAACCCCAGCATCACAGGAAGTGATGTAATGAGGACAGACTACATACCATCTCACCGCCATAGTGCTCTGATCCCACCCTCCTATCGGGCCACCCCCGACTACGAAACTGTCATGCGGCAGAAGAACCGGGAGATGATGCAAGAAGATCGACAGAGCCACTCAATGAGAAACCTCAACATTGGCAACTCGTATGCTTACAGTCGTCCTGACCCTTTGGTATACAGTCAGCCGGAGATTAGGGAGCATGCCCAGTTTAACTCTCATAACACCAACCAATATCCTTTCCACCTCAATTACAGTTTCCATAGTCCCTCTCCTTACCTCTATCCTGCTGATAGGCGGCCAGTGGTTGGTGCAGTGAGTGTTCCTGAGTTGACCAATGCTCAGCTCCAGGCTCAGGAGTACCCAACTCCCAACATCATGAGAACACAAGTTTACCGCCCACCCCCCCCCTATCCTTATCCTCGGCCAGCCAACAGTACACCTGACCTCTCTCGCCACTTGTACGTCAGTAACAGTAATCCGGATCTCATCACAAGGCGAGTTCATCACTCTGTGCAGACCTTCCAAGAGGACAGCCTGCCAGTGGCACATTCATTGCAGGAAGTGAGTGAACCCTTGACCACTGCCAAGCATGCACACATGAAGAAGCGCAACAGCATTGAAATAGCAGGGTTGGCTTATGGCTTTGATAGCATGAAATTGAAAGAGAGGACCATGTCAGCTTCTGCTGCGGAGACCCCACCTCCCAGGGTGACAGCTTTGGGATCACAGGTTAACGTGTTCCTTGAAAAAATAAAACCAGATGACTGCAACAGTAAAGAAGACCTGCATTATGGACACAAGAAGTCCCTCTCAGATGCAACCATGCTGGTACATAGCAGTGGAGAGGAGGAAGAGTTTGACGATGAAAATGGCAGGCACACACCTCAGTCCCAGGATGCTACTGGTAGCGTTGAGCAGCATGTAGCCGTGTTGGGTCAGTCATCTGCTGACCCTGTCTCTTGTTACCCTTATAATGCTGTTCCCTCCCTGCCAGGGCCTCTTACTTATCAACCGCACCCTCTCGTGCGGGAGCTGGAGACAGATTGGCTGCCTAGAGAGGGAAGCTCTGTGTTCTTGGTCATTGATGGTAGGCCTCAGAGAAGGGAGGAAGGTGTGCTTTTGCCATCCATGTCAGAGTCGGACCTTAGCTGCTCTGTGAGGCAGAAGGCCAAGAGAGACTCTGCCAAAAAGAGACCCAACTCTGATGTACCAGCTGGGAAAAGAAACCCAGCAGAGGGACTCCCTCCTCTAGGAGTAAGTACATTTTCAGCTTCTTTTTAAGTTGTAAACTATTTTTCCTACAGTTGTTTTGCAATAAAATTGGTTTAATGTAAACAAGTATTTACACAAGACAATAGAATCATTCTTTCAATGTCCTTTAAAATTTTAACCATTAATAATAATAATCAGAAAAATAAATACCAGTTAGTGCTTTATTCGTTTTTACTTGAAGTGTAAAGACAGATTCTAAGTGAATAAGAGTTTGAGAATATTCAAACTTTGAGGTTTTGATAATTTGATAAAAGTAAATGCAGTAATAAATTATAAACAAGCACAGATGGCAATTATGGTTAGGTTAAATAGTCTGACGCACTATTGTCATGTTGTGATAATGGAATAATGTTATGTTACTGAACAGAATAACTTTTTAAGCTGTTTATGTGTGTAGGAGACGCTAAAGAACAAAAAACAAATGTTCTTGATGAACTGAAGGCGATTCTTGTTTACATTTTGAATTTGTTAGGATCCTCCATTTGTTATGCTGCACTTTAAATTTTCTTTTTTGTGTCATTTAAAGTTTTTTTTTGTGTGCAGTTTCTGTGGTAAGGAAGTACAGTTGTTAACATTGTTGCCACGCAGTGCTGGAACCCCAGGTTCAACTCCTGGGGTGCTATCTGCGTAGCGTTTGTGTTCTCGCTGTATTCGCATGGGTTTCCTCCAGACACATGAGTACGTAAATGGTGGTCCTGGTGTAAGTGTATGTGTATTTGTGTCTATTTGTGTGAGTACACTGCAATGGAAAGGTATTTCATCCAAAATGTGTCTTGCCTTGTGCCCTCTGCTTACCGGGGCAGGCTCTGGATATTGAATAAAATGTTGGATGGCTTTTAGTATCTGGCTTATTTCATGTACCTTTCAAAAAAGGTGGCATCTATAGTTTTGTTAATAATAACATCCTTTCATACATGTGGTAATATTATTAGTGAATTAAAATATATTTCAAAATTGTTTTAAGTAAGTTTATTTGGTGCACAATCAGTACTTTATTTCCAATAAGATGTTAATTCCCATGACCCTACACTAGACTAGACTGTTAGGAAATGGGTGGATAAATGTTCATTTTCCATCAAAAATTCATTTTTTTTGATGATCATGCAAAGTCTTTGTTCTAGAGAAGAAGTTGTTTTGTTGATTGTTGATCACCAAGGGTGATTCGAATACTGTTATATCTTATTATTGTTTCTGAAATTTAGGGCTGCATATCATTGCCAAATCCCCAGCTGTAGCTCTTTTATACATATATTTTTCTATAATTATATTTATAACAATAAAAGTATGTAAATTGTGATTTTCGATTAATTCACAATGCAGGATGAAAATGCTTTAACCTATTTAAAGATAGTCACCATTTTTTCCCATAATCTACACCACATGCCTTACTTATTTAAACCTGACGGCAAAAGATTTGCAGTTAGTATCTGCTCCTTTTAGTGTACAAGTTTGACAACGTTGGTGCTAAGCTATGCAAAGTATTTGAAAGATTTTAACTAGGAATACATGTAAATGCAGTAGGATTCTGTGTAGTTTCTGGGTGTGGGTTTTGCATACCAGTGTGCTGTACCTGTGACAGAAGAATGCAGTATGACAACAGGGATTGTGTTGTACATTCTTGACATTTGAATCCTATTGCAAGTTCTTTTTGTGGTACTTGTTACATTATGCTTAGGTTTGGTTGGTGTATACGGATGTCTTCATCTTAGTTCTGTGTTTTCAATGTTAGGGAATGAAAAAAGGAAATAAATCTGATATCAAGAAAATGGGCCCACTGAAGCTGGCAGCTCTGAATGGACTTACGTTGTACAGGATGACCATACACGATGACAGTAAGGATGAGCCTGAAATGACATCGAATGATGAAAGGGTATGCTTTTTTGTGATGTACTTTATGGGAAACCTAGCTCATTATTTCCAGAATGTCATAGCTATTTATGGTGTTTTTATGTGCTGTATGTACACATGTATTCTGAAGTTTTTTTTTGAAGTGGGAGAGAACGGATGTTACTTGTACATATTAAATTATAGAATTTTAGAGACTGTCATGCTTGGTCAGTTTAAGTGTTTTGTTCCTTTGGTGGTTTTAATAGCTTAAATTCTTAAAAATGCTTAAAAGTACCCTAATTATTTTATTGTGAATTTTTTATGACTTTTAGTGCAAAATTCTGGAGGAGAGATTAGAGAGAGGCATGGTTTTCACGGAGTATGAGCAGGTGCCTAAGAAGCGAGCGAATGCAGACTGCTCTGTCGCCCAGCAGCCCGAGAGTGCTGAGAGGAATCGCTTCCAGGATGTTCTGCCTTATGATGACACCAGAGTGGAGCTTGTACCGACCAAAGAGAACAACACAGGCTACATCAATGCTTCTCATATCAAAGTACTATTAAAATAACTTTCAGTAAACTCTGTAGTATGGTGTGAACAAACACAGATGATTTTTGCTCATGGCAGAAAAAAAATGTACTGCATTCTACATAAAAATACAGTTCTCATTTCGTAGGTCAGTCTTAATTGAGCACTGCATTGTACCGCGTTTATTGAACAAAATACGGAAACAGAAACTTTTATTTTTGTAATATTTGTTTTCTTACATATCTGAATACCACAGAGTAAATGAGTGAACTACTGCTTTTTTGGTAAAAAATAACCAGTCAAGTTTGTATGTCAAGATCTTGTATGAATTTTTAATAAATATTTCCTGCTTTCAAAGGTGACTGTAGGAGGAAATGAGTGGAATTACATAACTACACAGGGTCCGCTACAAAATACCTGTCAGGACTTCTGGCAGATGGTATGGGAGCAAGGAGTTGCTATCATAGCAATGGTTACAGCAGAGGAGGTAAGTTTTCTGAAGCATTTCAACTCCACTTTCTTCAAATTTAAAATATCTCTTACACAAACAGAGTTTAAAAACATAATTTGCTTTCTTGTTCTGATTTGCAATAAGGCAGTGGCACCTAAACCTTCCTGTTTATAATTCACAAGCAAAGGATATATGTTTATATAAAACTGTGTATACCACCGTGTATATAGTCATGAAAGAAAAGTGTGCAATAGGAAACTGGCGTGTTAAAATAAAAGAACCACCTGATCATAATGTAATTCTTTTTGCTAATATTATAGGAGGGTGGCAGAGAGAAGAGTTTCAGGTACTGGCCCCGACTTGGATCAAGGCATAACAGTGTGACGTATGGAAGGTTTAAAATCACTACACGATTCAGGACTGATTCAGGCTGCTATGCCACAACAGGCCTGAAAATTAAGCACCTGTTGACCGGCCAAGAGAGGACAGTTTGGCACCTACAGTACACTGACTGGCCAGATCATGGCTGCCCAGAAGATTTCAAGGGATTTTTAGGTGAGTGTATCTGTGCTTCTCTTTCCATGCATTAGTGTGATCTGACCAACTATCTGTCCAATTATCTGTAGGACTGTCTATATCCACATTATACATCTTAACCCTTTTAGTATTCTCCAGATTTATCAACACCACTATTTGATCACTTGCAATCTTCATTACCTGGCAGAACACAGTAGTTGAGATAAAAGACTGCACCTTGCAGCCTTCATTCATCTGACTGGCCTCTTGTCTGTCCCCAAGCTCTTATACATTCTTTGGGTGATGGGGCCAAACTTTTTTTAATAAGATTTACTTTATATTTAAGTTAGTCTGTTTGCCCCTTTGCGCCTATTACATTATAAACCTTGGTTTCTTTGTTAATTTTATCTTCCATCTTTATTGCTGTTTTCATTTTTATTTTTTTTTAAATATTAATTTTACAAAGTGTATTTGGAATTAAAGAAAACATTGAAAGGAGGTGAACTCTTTTGGAATAAACTGAAATGTGATATTGTATTAATCACTATTGCATAATAAAATAAAATATAAAATACTAGGCTGAAAAGAGAAGAAAAGAAACACAATGTTTCGGCTGTGGAGTCTTCTTCAGGTGAAGAAGGCTGAAGAACCACCTGAAGAAGGTTCCTCAGCTGAAATGTTTCTTTTCTTCTCTTTTTATCATGGAATAGACCTTTTCTTGTTCATTTTCAGCCAAGGCATGCTGACGCAACTACCTAATTGAACTACAATAAAATACTAGTGTAATAATGGAGAGCTATTACATGCTCTAATTGTGTGTATCTTTCAAATTCCAGCATACCTGGAAGAAATACAATCAGTACGACGCCATACAAACAGCACCACAGACCCTAAAAGTACTAACCCTCCTGTATTGATTCACTGCAGTGCTGGTGTGGGAAGAACAGGGGTTGTAATATTATCAGAAATTATGATTGCTTGTCTGGAACACAATGAGGTATGTGGTTGCAAAAAATTGAACATTTTTCTGTGTAAGTGCCATAAATAGAATTGCAGATAGTAGAAAAATAAAGTTAGTGGCAAATACAGGAATAACAACAATGCATGGATATATTGAAAAGACTTAGATTGGTCACACATGTAACAGATGCTCCTGTTATTGAAAAGAGTAGTTATTCACAGAGGTAGCAGGAGCATAGATTATACATACAGTATGTATATGAGTAAGTCTGAGTCTTAAGGAGGTGCATGTGAATGGGCTGAAGGCTTCTATGTCCTCACCAAAGCAATATGAGGAAGCAATAAAAAATGGAGTGCTTGGGTAAATATAGAAAAGTGTGGAATTTAAAACAATGGATGGAATTTATTTGATGTTGAAGCTTTACAATGCATTGATAATACTTCTCCATTAGAATTATTTGTTCAGTTTTGGTTTCTGTCATAAAAAAATAACTGTTATAGCATTGGAGTTAAAAGAAGAACAACAGGAGTTCTGGTCTTAGGGATTGTCATATACAGATCAAGCCATTCAGAATGCATGATGAATAATGTAGCATAAGGTGGTATGCATACCACATTGTCCCACACTTTTTAAATAAATATTCTGTTGCAGGACTGCACTACTTTGTAAAACCGCCAGGTGACTCAGTGAATGCTTAACATGGCGTGTGGAAGTATTTGGCCTCTCACATGAAAATACCTGGTTTTGAATTCCGGTCAATGCTTTATTTAATTTGTATACTGCTTTTACTTTTATTAATTTTATACTGTATATTACAGTATTTTAAATATTAATATTGAAAAAGAAAGTAGGTCTGTAGCAGTAAGAAAACATGGTAGACCTTGCAGAAACTGCATAGTGTAGATGTGTATTGAGTCTGAGGCATTATAGTTAGTTGTTGAAGATATGTACAGCACTAGAATAAAAGCTGCTCATGGGCCTAGTTGTCCAAAATAGTTTATTATTGGACCCATGAAATGGGGGGGCAGTGTATAAAAAGGGCTGTGATTCCTTTAAGGTTCACCCAATAAAGACGTAAATACCCTCGAATTAAAGCTGACATTCTGCACTTTAACCTCATAGTCATTGTTTTATTTATCCAATGTGTTGGCGTACAGAGCCAAAACAGTACAAATTCTGTCACTGTCCAAATGCTTATGGACTGCACTGTAACTTCATGTAATTTGCGCATGTGGCACATTGGGAATGTAGTCTTTGTTCACATTTTAAAACTTTGATAAAGTATGATATAATTGGAATATAAATATCCATTATACACAGTAAATACAGTATGGTTTTAAAGCCACTAAGGTACAATATGTGTGAAATATATTTTTATAATCAAAATTTAAAGTTAATTTATTTCCTGATTACTGTAGTGCTAAAATTTACATTAAAACAAAATATAAATTTTCTTAATGTGGATATAAACCTGAAAGAGGCACTTCAGATTCATAACAATCTATGATGATAAACTATTTTTTTATCTGGCTAGAGCAAAGTGATGTTCTGCACAATGAAATGAAAGATACAGTACAGTCAGGCTGACAGTTTTTAAATTCATCAAGCAAAATTAGCTGTTTAAGTTAGTCAAAATCAGATACTTTGCAAGCAGTACACCACTTCTCAAAGGGTACCCCTTTCTCTCATACAAACTCAACAAAGTTTGATTTTTTAAAATAATTTCGAAACCTTAGATGGTATGCCTCAGGGACTCATTCATAGTATAATCAAAACAAAACACTCACTGGGTCTTGTCTCCCAACATTCCAGACTCGTACCACATGAAGTCATATCCAGAGATATACCAAGACAGTAGCGTACCCATCAATGACCTGCAGTGAGATTGTATACCGTATAAATACACTCTATATTTAGTATGATATTGTATTGTTTTAAAGCCTCCGTGGTACAGTATGTGTGAAATATTTTTCATAATCAAAATTTAAAGTTCAGTCTATAATAATAAACTATTTTCTTATATATCCAACTATGTAAAAAACATAGCCAAAAGGAACACTCTGATCAGGATTTGAACCTTGTATCTTGGAATAGCAACCACTTGTCTAAACCACTGTGCTAAACTGCATTTCATTGTCCAATAAAACCATAAGAACAATTTTAATGAATGTCCAAAAATGATATTTTTAGCTTCCAAAATTTCTTTAGTTACATGATTCCATATTATTACACCCTATGAAGTGGTATTTAATCAGTATTACTACTTTTTTTACAACAATTACAGCAAGTGTTCTTCTTATATATTTTAAGAAAAGGATTAAACATTATAGCTTTTTATGAAGTATATTAACTTTATTTAGTTAGAACAAGCACGTCAAAACTTTTCCAAAATAATTTACCGAATTTGAAGACTTGGATGCATATAATGTTCATGAAAAAAGTGGAATACTGCTGTGTACTTTCTTTTATATTTAGCTACCACTACCAACTACTGTATGTACATTAGGTATATGTCACATATGAGACCATATGGCTTTAAAGCACTATAGTACAGTTTGTGTAACATATTTATAGTAATCAAAATGTAAAGTTAAATTGTTTCCTGATTACTTGTTGCTGAAATTTTCATTAAGACAAAATATAGATTATCTCAGTGTGGATCTAAACCAAAAAATGAGCATGTTGCATTCATAACAAGCCATAGTATAATAATAACTAATTCTATATATATGATTAATTTTGTAAAACAGCACTTCTTTCTATTTTAATTATTTTAATATTTAATATACTGTAAAACAGTTTAAATGGATTCGAAAACAGGTGTTTTCTGGCAACAGCCCAACTGCTTCCACACTCCATGTTAAGCATTCACTTCTTCACATGGAAGTTTCACAAAGTAGTGCAGTCCCACAACTGAATATTTTTACAAAGGGGCATAATGCTGCATTAAATTGTGGTATGCATGGCACAATGTGCTGCATTATGTGGCCTGCATTCTGAATTCCTACATTCAGAATGCAAATTAAGTTCTAAATTTAATAAAAAAGTCAATATAAACATCACGATAATTAAATTGTTAGAGATGTCATAATACATTTTATTATTAGAGAACAAGTGCTTATTTCAGATTTTAATTATAAAAATATATTAGACATTTCAAACTGAAAAGAACATGAAATTTAATAAATATTCTAATTCAGTCTCTATAGCTGACCTAGTGGTTATTTTATTTACAATTAGTTGAATTTACCATAACACTTCAGAGTGATGTCACAAGAAAATAGTTACAAACTGCTCCAAAGCCATATGAGCTTGTCCTTTCTTAGTCAAGAGTGAAAGTAAAATTCCAGCCCAATGCCAGCATTCTTGGTGATAGGTGAGCACTTAAGTACTATACCTATGCATCGCTTGGGTTGAGCAAGAAATATTGCAATGCATGTAATATGTTTCATTGTCCATCTCAACAACAATGACAGCAAAACATAGTTAAATTGACGTTCAGAATCTATTTTTATTTTCAGCTACCAAAATCATGTTTCCATATCAATATTTCCTATTAAACGTATTTAAAAGTAATACAACTTTTTTACAGCCATAACGACAGTAAGTATTCATAAAAAAAGGTTAAAACTTATTTAAAAACTTATTAAAAACCTTATAGACTTTAGTAAGAATGAGCACATCAAAAGTCTTCCAAAATATCCATAGTAAGTGACCAAGTTAAAGGCTTTGATGTAGAACACGTTTATGAAGAAAGTGGAATACTGTTGTGTATTATTTTTAGCTACCACTATCTGCTATATACAATGTGTCATATATTTTTTATTTATAAATGAATATTGTTTATGGTGTTGAGAGACATTATACTTCTGTTATTTTTATGGTCAGCTGCTATAATTTCCCTTTAGTTACATAATTTCATGTTAGTATTCCATATTAAGTGGATTTAAATATGCACAGTAGAGAAACCAATTTAATGAAGCAATTGTTTCAATAGCTTCTAATGCACCACAACAAGTGCCACCAATCTGTTGTGTTTGGCCAGTGAACCACACAGAGTAGTATGTCGCTTTGTTATGTAATGCATCTAACACAGCATCGAAAGTTAACACATGTTCTGAGTGGCTGCAGCTGTATGTAATTTAAGGGAGCTATATTTTTCTTCAGTATAGAATAAAGGAAACGGGAGATAAAATGGGGATAATCCAGGACAATATTTCACTTTCAATAGTGAAACAAGGACATAGGGTCACATATGGAAACTAAAATGGAATTAATTTAGGATAGATTAGGAAATGGCTCTTTATGAAAAGAGTGTCTGGAATAAGCTTCTAGTGGATGTTTAAGGTCCAAGCTCTGGGTATTGTTAAGATATCAATTATCCCCTTGGGTATGGATAAAATATTTTGAATGAAATTGATATTGAATTATAATATTTCATTAATCTACCAAATGAGCAAGATGTGTAGAATGGCCTCTTATATGTAGCCTTTTCTGTGTTCTTAAACATGAAATTTTTATTTGTTTTAAGTAATTGCTGTAATTCTTAGTAATTTAGTTTTATATATTCCTTTAAACACTCACATGTAGAAATAGCCGTTTTGTTTAGATTGCTTATTTTACACCTAATCTAACTTTTTTTTTTTCAGATGCTGGACGTCCCTACTGTTCTAAATAGACTAAGAGAGCAGCGTATGATGATGGTGCAGACTGTGGCACAATATACTTTTGTTTACAAAGTGCTCATTCAATTCCTAAAAAATTCCAGACTTATTTAGTTTTTTTGCATCACTTTGTGATCTGAAGAACAGTATCTTTAGTCAAAAATACGGTTACTTTGTTGACGTGACATGATATGTCTTTTTTAGAATGCCATTTGTTTGTCAGAGCAGTACTTTTATATGTTTATGTTTATATGTTTAGCAAGATAAAAAACTTGGTGTCAAGAAATCATTTTTTAAGTGTCTGTGTGTTGTGTAGACACTGAGTTGCAATGCTACTCAAAGCCACTTTATTTTTTCTGGAAGTATTACTGATTGTTTAAAGGTCTCTTGCCGTCAATGAAGGAAGTACAGTGCTCATTGGTCAGGAAATTTTGGAAATGAGAAAAGATTACAGATCAATGTGCCATTAATCAATAACCTGTAAGCAGTATTATTTTCAGATTTTGGGTTTAGGGTTTTAACATTAAGAATGGACTTTTTTCCAGCACTTCTGTATATAGACAATGTTTTGTCAGTAGTGTGAATAATTATTGCATGACTATCTTTAATTTTTATCTTTATTTGCTTTTAAGTAGTTTTAGCTTTGTGGAAATCAGAGTGAACTAACAGGCTTTTGGAATCTGTTAGAATAATTTTGTTGAATGTTAGGTATGGGAGGTGTGAAGTAATAGTTTTTATGTTGTTTTCAGGAATGCCACTCTATTGGTAGAATATTGTCAGAAGCCAGCTCTTTGGCTATGTGACTGAGTACTGAGTACTTTTCTCAGTTAAATTATGAACATTCTATGCAATGTGAATTTTATAATTGCTCCCCCCAGTCCAGGAAGAGTATGTCCTCTGATTATCACTTATCAAAGGGTTCACTTGTAAATAACATTGCTCCCAAGATTTTCAGAAAAGGGGCACATTGGTTGAGATGGCCCATTGATTCATGGCACTATGGAGAGGTGTTTGTACATAGCATAAAGTAACACAGTATCTTTTTGGGTTGTCCTTACCGTAAGTTTTATGAAAATGAAAGCCAAATACTAGCTGCATTTTTTTAGACCTAAATCATCATTAATGGTAGATTCAATTCATTATCATAGTAGTGAAAAACTCACTTGAATAAATTAAGCATACTTTTAATTGGTTGTAATTTTTACAGTTCCTGTAAAATGTTTTGATATGTGACTAAAATTTAAAAGCTATGAAGATCTTAATAAGTGTACTTTAAATCTGTATTGAAGAAATCAGGAGAGGCAAATTTCCTAACAAGTGGAATGTATAATTTAATAAAATGCACTTTATGACATATTTCGCATATAATTTAAAAAACTACAGAATTTAAGAAAATACAGAAAGACATTTTCCCTCAAAGTTACTTTTTTAAAGTATAAGGGGGTAAACTGTGAACTTTGTCAGTCAATACTATGCCTTCTGAAACAAAGAATTTACTTTTGTATTTGTTTTTGAAATTGTACAATTTTTTACAGGTAGTATCTTTTAGAACAGTAATTTGGAAGATGAGTAATTAAGAGTCTGGGGTCCAAACACCAGCTAGATGACTTCCCAAGTGGCTACCAAAGGAAAAAAAATACTTTTGAATGTTATTTAACATGCTGCTGTAATTCTGGCAAGAAACAAAACACAATTGAACATCTGGAAATCAAAAAGAAGACTTGTGTGTTTATTTTGTGTTGTGTATCTACATATTGCAGCAATGTTATTTAAATGCCAGGATTTTTTAATAGTAATATTTAGTGATTTTATAAATATATTTGGTATTATTATAGTGAAACAGCAGTAAAAGCAGATATTTGTTATACCCTTCAAAAGAAACGTTTTTTTTTATTTTTGATGTTCTGATGTATCATAAGCTATATAATAATAAGCCTCATCTTTATTTTTAAGCTTTGATCATACATGGGATAGTTAACATTTGCTTGTCTACTTCATTCCTTTTTCATATTAACTTTCCGAGATGTCCTTACGCCTTTGTCAGTTTACTTAGTCGAACAGTTAAGACCTGTTTTCCATCGAGGGTCATTAACATTTGTATGGGAAAATGGGTTTTCCCTAACTTTTAATAACTTTTAATAAATGTGTCAGCTGAAAAGTGCATTTTTTCGAAATTTTTAGAGTGAGTTAAACTTGTCATTTTTTAAAATTTGATGTTATTTATGCAAAATATGTTCTGTCTGCATTTATGAAAATAATATCCAAAGTAATGTACAGATTATATTTACTTTTTTCCCCGGTTTGCTAGATATCTAGTTTACTAGATACCCAGTTTTGCTATTGGTATTTCTGGAGCAATCTAGGTAAAGTATCTTCTCGGAGATCTAGTAAAGCAGCAGTGTCTGGAGTACAGAGCCTTGAGATATGGAGGTATAAGGAGATTTTTTTTTAATGTGGGGGTGGTACTAGTTATTAATGTTTAACAGTAATAGGGATGGAGGAATTGTATTTATGTACTTAAGGTGGAAGACTAGAACTTCAAAAGAGGAAAGGCAGATTTTCTTTACGTACTGTAGCAGCTGCAGTAAAGCCTAGAGTTGTGAATAAGCAGTCTTGTGAATACATCTCTTTTAATCTGATAGAAATATTGCTCTCTACTTTGAGATGGTTTTGCTGACAAATACAACTTATTTATTAACTCTGCATTCATATCACGTTGAAACGTTTCTGCAGTAAAATGTCTGCTGCACTTACTCGCTTGTACATTGCTTTACATTAGTCATTACACTGACTAGTGAGTAGGAATAGGTGTTTCATATCAAGAACTCTCTCTCTCAGGCCAGGAGTTTGCGACAACAATGGTGACCATACAGTACTTTTACTAAATTAACGACAACGTGCTTAAATCTGAAATTTATTTTGTTACCGACATAACCAGTCTGAGAATTTGGGACTGCAGTTTCCCTTTAAATTTGTACGGACTAGTAATATCTTCTAGTATCCTCATTTTACTCAATAGAGATTCTTAAACATCTTAGGTGACTAAGATGATGAAGTGTTCTGTAAAGTGTTATTTGAAGTATTTTACTTATTTGACTTTGTTTCAGAAAAAAATGTTGCAACTATAATTGTTGAGAAATGCTTCGACAATGTTCTTTAAGGCATATTGGTTGTTCTAGTGTTTACTATTCAGTGCTAAGAGTAATATCAATTATAAGCAGTGAAAGTCACTTATGCATTGTAATTATGAGCTTTTGAATAGAACAAAGTGCAAGTGAACAATTATACTGTTTTAACATCTGTTTGGTCATTAGTTTTTAATATTTTTCAGTTTCTGTATACCACTTTTATTTGGGCAAAAGTTTAAGTGATGCATAAGAATTTCAGTAATACAGGTAATCGTGTCTTAGCAATGCGCAGCACTAAATTAATAATATTAAATGATTACACCATACATAAAACATTCAGTGCCTGAAGGTGGAGTTGCACCTTTGACTTGGACTCTTCTGACTCTCAGACTGTTTTAGGTTAAACAGTAAGTCAAAAACTGATTCCATTGATGATTTCAAGTCTTACAAGGGAGCTTTACCTGTGCAATGAAGGAAGGTGGAATTGAAATGTATTCAGTTGCCTAAAATGAGTCACGTGACCAGTTGGCAATCTTCCCTAAGACTCCATCTTTTTACAGTATTATTATTGTAATTTGATCCTTTTATGCTACCTAAGTTAGCAATTTGTAAAGCAATGTAAAAATTATAATGTGCAAAAAATGTAAAGACCTGTCTGTTTCGACAAATTTGGTTTATTATAACTATGAATAAATATTTCCAAAAGTTTTTTTGTGGTCATTTTTATATTTTCTTTAACATATGAATGCTATTTACTTTTCCTTAATGGCATCGGTGGTGACATCCTTAGGCAGTTGCAGTACATGTAATCACACATCCTGCTTATTTTAAGTAAGCACGAGATCTGAAATAACACATCAGTTATTTTTTTTTGTCGCACTAGTGACATTTACAATGAAGGAAACTTGTAGCTGCCTTTGTCACAAGTTTTTTGTATTCCCTAGAACCAACAATGCACATAGAGGCTGGCACAAGACAGTTCTGTATAATTGTAGTTTAACTCCTCTAACAATGTCATGAACTATTCATAAAGGAACTAGCTGAAAACAGTATCAACAATGTACACCCAAGAACAAATATTTGGACATCATAGTCCCTAGAACCTGAAAAAAAAGTCCCAAAGGGAAACAAAAACCATTAGTACCACTCTCCCGAGTAAGCTCCATCCAGTAACCTGAAAGCCTCCTTCTGCCACACCTAAGAAAGAGACAAAACTTTGTGTAGTCTATTGATTGCCAATCACCTTCTCTCCAGACCTGACAGTCCTGGGCAGTATCTCATACTGGTACTTTAAATACATTGGTTACATTGCATTGAGTACAGTGGGTGCATTAAGTGAGTACATTAGGTGCATGACGTTTAAGAGGTGCATATTACGTATTGGGTACTTAGGGTACATTGAGTACAATGAATGCAGTGGGTATACTTGATATAAAGGGTAGTCTGGTTATACTGAGTACATTAAGTACATTGGGAACAATCGGTCCATAAATGGTTCTTGTAACCCTAACCCTACACTTGCCTGAAATACGTGCTCATGACAATACAGTTTAAGAGTATTTTTCAACTGATTGAAAATTTGTCTAAAACCGATATTAAAGAAGATAAATTTTAAAGATCTTTAATAAATGGTTTTGAGTCTTTCAGTTATTTTTTTGGATTGAAGAACATTTTCAAAATAATGAATGTAGTGATATATTTGCTCAGATAGGTTATGGTTTTGGCTGTGGAGCCTTCTTCGGGACTAAGAATGGGCAGACAGCAAAGTTTATATAGCATAGGAGAACAAAAGCTGGGATAGTGGAGGAGGCTGGAGCAGGGGAGAGGCAGAGTGGCCACTTAGGTAATGCGAACTCGAGAGAAGTGTGAAGTCGAAACCTACAAATGAATAGAGAGGATTAGAATAAAACAAGTTTGTTGTTGAGAGAAAGGGGAAGGTGTGAACCAGGTTTCAGGATAATTTTAGTTTCTGATGTCTTTCTGCTATAGGAGCTAAGAAAACCTTCTTTGAGATTGCAGACGGAGAGATCAGTGTGATCATGGCCATCAGAGGTGAAATGAGAAACTATGGGCATGGAGAGATCTTTAATCTTCACAGTCCTAACATTCTCTGAAGTGGTCTACTAGTCTCCTTTCTGTTTACCCAATGTAGATGGCTGGGCATTTTCTGCAAGAGATACAGTAAGGGTTGAAAGTAAACTGATTGGTTTGGGAACCATTTTGAAATCTGGCTGGTGCGCTTTGGAGAGCATCTTCCATTTGTTACAAACCACTACTGATGTCCATTCTGGCGTGTCTGGCTTTCCTTCTCCCATTTCACTTTCTCCCCAGTGGGTAGACACAAGTTTTGCGGCTGAAGACCCAGAAACTTCAGCTGCTTCTGTCTTCCCTGGACCTCCTTCCTCCACTTCTCCAGCTCCAGCTTCTTCAAAGTCTAGCGACTTTGCAGGTTCAGTCATTTTGGCCACACCTCCAGCAGAATCTCTTTTCTCCCCAGTCGTAGGTCCTCTATCATTTACCACTGCTGCAAAAGTTCTTGTCTTTATTGGACAGACTCTATAAACATGCCCGTCGACCCCACAGATTACAGATCAAGAAATTGTTACAGTCCGTTACAACATGGCCAAACCTTCCACACCTTTTGCAGATTACAAAGTTACAGGTTGCTGCAACATGGCCCAGTCCATTACATTTCCTGCAGATAAGTGGTTGACCAGGGTAAAACAGAAGCCCCCTATTCGGCCCTATAGAAAAATATGCTGGGGGGGCACTACGCCACTATCCTCTGATGCATTGGGTTGTAACCTCACCATGTATTTTCATGTGCCAGTTCAAATCCACTCTGCATCTAGAATCTTCTTTATGTCTCCCTGAAAATCCACAAACCGTTTTAAAAAGGTGATTATATCCACTTTTGGTACGTGTGGATTAAAAAAGTTTTATAGTCTCAGTTGTACAGTCTCAGTTCTCTAGCAAAAAAGTGGTTCCATTAAGTGGAACAAAGTCTTTCCCAAACTTTACTTTTTTTTCCAAGTCTCAGCACACACTCTCAGAATTAGATCTAAAATACGTCTGGAAAATCATGTAAACAAAAAATCCCAATGTCTGAGAAAAATAGCTTTTTAACATTTTTTCCTATCCATTCATCATTCCCTTTCTTCCAAGTTTCTCAGCACGAAGCATACTGAGCACCTCATGTGCCCCTCACGGGACAAAGGATACTCAGCCGCCATCTCCACGACCATCTCACCCAAGGTTTTCGCCATCATCTGGAAGCCCCAGTTTCTCTCCCTGGGCTTCACCCACAGCGATTCCGGTGGTGGCTTGTTGTTATCTTCTTTCTTTCAGGCTCTCCTCAGCTTCCAGTCGTCCGATCTTCCCATGCTCTGCTCCTCCATCACCTTCCCATCCTGCTGACCAGTCTCCCAGCCAACTTCAAGCCACATGCTGTTCGATCTTAGCCAAGAAATCGAGAAGCGCCCCCCCTGGTTTGGGGAAAGTTGAAATCCGATGTCCAGAAAAGTTCACTTATAGATCGCAGAAAAGCTTAGTTGACACCCCAGGTAGGGTTGGGGGTAGCATTCACACACTACTTAGACAATTTTTAAGCTCAGCGCTTGATTTTGGGGCCCAAATCATGTTTAGGACAGGTGTTTTTCTTGCTCCTATCTGATTTTTTTTTTCAGAAACTCTCTGGGGCCTGGATGGTGCGGTGCACTGGCTGGAAATTGTATCCAGAAACGGAGTTGGTCGGATGAAAAGTTGTCACCAAGCACTATTGAATCTCATTTAATTGTAAGAGCATTGATCAACAGTCAGGATTGTTTCCCATACTTTTCATACTTTTCGGTTTGGCGAACATATCAAAATCCGATGCCCAGAGAGACTCAGATACAGATCGCGGAAATGCTCATTTGACACCCAAACTAAGGTTAGGGTAAGCATTTACACACTACTTAGCCAATTTTTAAGCTCAGCACTGAATTTTCGGGCCCAATTCAGGTTTAGGATGGGTGGTTTTTTAATCCTATCTAAAAAAGTTTTTTTTTTCAAAAACTCTCTGGGGCCTGGATGGCACGGTGCACTGCCCGGAAATTGTAGCCCAAAACTGAGTTGGTGGGATCAAAAGTTGTCACCAAGCATTATTAAATCTCATTTAATTGCAAGAGCTTTGATCAATGGTCTTGATTGTTTCCCACTCATACCTTTAGGTTTGAGGATCATTAAAAAAATCAGATTCCCAGAGAGGCTCAGATATAGATCGCGGAAATGCTCAGTTGACACCCCAGGTAGGAATAGGGTTAGCATTCACACACTACTTAGACAATTTTTAATCTCCATTTTTAATTTTGGGACCAAAATCAGGTTAAGGATGAGTGGTTTCTTCATCCAATCTGAAATTTTGCTCCTATCTGAATTTTCTCTCTGGGGCCTGGATGGCGCAGTAATTGTATCCCAAAACTGAGTCGGTGAGATCAAAAGTTGTCACCAAGCATTAATGAATCTCAATTAAGTGTAAAACTTTTGAACAACAGTCTTGATTTTTTCCCACTCATACCTTTAGGTTTGGGGCAAATGTCAAAATCCTATGCCCAGAGAGGCTCAGATATAGATCACGGAAATGCTCAGTTGACACCCCAGGTAAAGACGGGATTAGAATACATACACTATATAGAAAGTTTTTAAGCTCAGCGCTGGATTTTGGGGCCCAAGTCAGGATTAGAACGGGTGGTATGTAGTCTTATCTGAATTTTCTTTTCAGAAACTCTAGGGACGGGATGGCACGGTATACCAACGCAGTAGTTGTATCCTGAACTGAGTCGTTGGGATCAAAAGTTGTCACTAAGCACTATTGAATCTGAGCAATTCCGCGAACTCTATCTGAAGTACTCTGGGCATAGGATTTTAACATGTTCCCCAAACCAAAGGGAATGAGGGGGAAACAATCAAGACCACGGATAGAAGCTCTCGCATTTCAATGAGTTTCAAACATGCTTGGATACTTGTGTGATCCGACTGACTCAGTTTTGGAATACAACTGCCGCGCTGTGCATCGCGACAACCAGGCAACCCGGAGTTTCTGAAAAAAAAATTTCAGCGATTTTCACGAAACCACTTTTCTTAAACTTGAATTGGGCTAAAAATCCATCCCTGAAAATAAAAATTCTCTGAGTGGTGTGTAAATGCTGATCCTTACCCTACCTGGGGTGTCCACTGAGCATTTCCGCGAACTCTATTTGAAGTTCTCTGGACATGGGATTTTGACATGTTACCCAAAGCAAAAGGAATGAGTGGGAAACAATCAAGAAAACAGATAGAAGCACTTGCATTTGAATGAGTTTCAAGCATGCTTGGGTATTCGTGTGATCTGAGTGACTCAGTTTTGGAATACAACTGTCGCGTGGTGCATCGTGACCTCCAGGCACCCCGGAGTTTCTGAAAAAAAATTTTCTGCGATTTTCACAAACCACTTTTCTTCAACTTGAATTGGGCTAAAAATCCATCCCTGAAAATAAAAATTCTCTGAGTACTGTGGAAATGCTGATCCTTACCCTACCTGGGGTGTCCACTGAGCATTTCCGAGAACTCTACTTGAAGTTCTCTGGGCATGGGATTTTCACATGTTACCCAAAACAAAAGGAATGACTGGGAAACAATCAAGACAACAGATAGAAGCACTTGCATTTGAATGAGTTTCAAGCATGCTTGGGTACTCGTGTGATTTGTGTGACTCAGTTTTGGAATACAAGTGTCGCGTGGTGCACGGCGACCTCCAGGCACCCCGGAGTTTCTGAAAAAAAATTTTCTGCGATTTTCACGAAACCACTTTTCTTCAAGTTGAATTGGGCTAAAAACCCATCCCTGAAAATAAAAATTCTCTGAGTAATCTGGAAATGCTGATCCTTACCCTACCTGGGGTGTCCACTGAACATTTCCGCGAACTCTAGTTGAAGTTCTCTTTGCATGGGATTTTGACATATTACCCAAACCAAAAGGAATGAGTGGGAAACAATCAAGAAAACAGATAGAAGCACTTATATTTGAATGAGTTTCAAGCATGCTTGGGTACTCCTGTGGCCTGAGTGACTCAGTTTTGGAATACAACTGTCGCGTGGTGCACCGCGACCTCCAGGCACCCCGGAGTTTCTGAAAAAAAATTTTCTGCGATTTTCACGAAACCACTTTTCTTCAACTTGAATTGGGCTAAAAATCCATCCCTGAAAATAAAAATTCTCTGAGTAGTGTGGAAATGCTGATCCTTACCCTACCTGGGGTGTCCACTGAGCATTTCCGCGAACACTAGTTGAAGTTCTCTGTGCATGGGATTTTGACATGTTACCCAAACCAAAAGGAATGAGTGGGAAACAATCAACACAACAGATAGAAGCACTTGCATTTGAATGAGTTTCAAGCATGCTTGGGTACTCGTGTGATCTGAGTGACTCAGTTTTGGAATACAACTGTCGCGTGGTGCACCGCGACCTCCAGGCACCCCGGAGTTTCTGAAAAAAAAATTTCTGCGATTTTCACGAAACCACTTTTCTTCAACTTGAATTGGGCTAAAAATCCATCCCTAAAAAAAAATTCTCGGAGTAGTGTGGAAATGCTGATCCTTACCCTAAATGGGGTGTCCACTGAGCATTTTCGAGAACTCTACTTGAAGTTCTCTGGGCATGGGATTTTCACATGTTCCCCAAACCAAAAGGAATGAGTGGGAAACAATCAGGAAAACAGATAGAAGCTCTTGCATTTGAAGGAGTTTCAATCATGCTTGGGTATTCGTGTGATCTGAGTGACTCAGTTTTGGAATACAACTGTCGTGTGGTGCACCGTGACCTCCAGGCACCCCGGAGTTTCTGAAAAAAAATTTTCTGCGATTTTCACGAAACCACTTTTCTTCAACTTGAATTGGGCTAAAAATCCATCCCTAAAAATAAAAATTCTCTGAAAGTGTGAAAATGCTGATCCTTACCGTACCTGGGGTGTCCACTGAGCATTTCCGTGAACTCTAGTTGAAGTTCTCTTTGCATGGGATTTTGACATGTTACCCAAACCAACAGGATTGAGCGGGAAACAATCAAGAAAACAGATAGAAGCTGTTGCATTTGAAGGAGTTTCAATCATGCTTGGGTACTCGTGTGATCTGAGTGACTCAGTTTTGGAATACAACTGTCGTGTGGTGCACCGCGACCTCCAGGCACCCCGGAGTTTCTGAAAAAAAATTTTCTGCGATTTTCACGAAACCACTTTTCTTCAAGTTGAATTGGGCTAAAAATCCATCCTTGAAAATAAAAATTCTCTGAGTAGTGTAGAATGCTGATCCTTACCCTGCCTGGGTTGTCCACTGAGCATTTCCGCGAACTCTACCTGAAGTTCTCTGGGCATGGGATTTTGAAATGTTCCCCAAACCAAAAGGAATGAGTGGGAAACAATCAAGAAAACAGATAGAAGCACTTGCATTTGAATGAGTTTCAAGCATGCTTGGGTTCTCGTGTGATCTGAGTGACTCAGTTTTGGAATACAACTGTTGCGTGGTGCACCCCGACCTCCAGGCACCCCGGAGTTTCTGAAAAAAAATTTTCTGCGATTTTCACGAAACCACTTTTCTTCAAGTTGAATTGGGCTAAAAACCCATCCCTGAAAATAAACATTCTCTGAGTAATCTGGAAATGCTGATCCTTACCCTACCTGGGGTGTCCACTGATCATTTCCGCGAACACTAGTTTAAGTTCTCTGTGCATGGGATTTTGACATGTTACCCAAACCAAAAGGAATGACTGGGAAACAATCAAGACAACAGATAGAAGCACTTGCATTTGAATGAGTTTCAAGCATGCTTGGGTACTCGTGTGATCAGAGTGACTCAGTTTTGGAATACAACTGTCGAGTGGTGCACCGTGACCTCCAGGCACCCCGGAGTTTCTGAAAAAAAATTTTCTGCGATTTTCACGAAACCACTTTTCTTCAAGTTGAATTGGGCTAAAAATCCATCCTTGAAAATAAAAATTCTCTGAGTAGTGTATAATGCTGATCCTTACCCTACCTGGGGTGTCCACTGAACATTTCCGCGAACTCTAGTTGAAGTTCTCTTTGCATGGGATTTTGACATATTTCCCAAACGAAAAGGAATGAGTGGGAAACAATCAAGAAAACAGATAGAAGCACTTGCATTTGAATGAGTTTCAAGCATGCTTGGGTACTCGTGTGATCTGTGTGACTCAGATTTGGAATACAAGTGTCGCGTGGTGCACCGTGACCTCCAGGCACCCCGGAGTTTCTGAAAAAAAATTTTCTGCGATTTTCAAGAAACCACATTTCTTCAACTTGAATTGGGCTAAAAATCCATCCCTGAAAATAAAAATTCTCTGAGTAGTGTGGAAAAGCTGATCCTTACCTTACCTGGGGTGTCCACTGAGCATTTCCGCGAACTCTAGTTGAAGTTCTCTTTGCATGGGATTTTGACATGTTACCCAAACCAACAGGATTGAGCGGGAAACAATCAAGAAAACAGATAGAAGCACTTGCATTTGAAGGAGTTTCAATCATGCTTGGGTACTCGTGTGATCTGAGTGACTCAGTTTTGGAATACAACTGTCGCGTGGTGCACCGCGATCTCCAGGCACGCCGGAGTTTCTGAAAAAAAAATTTCTGCGATTTTCACGAAACCACTTTTCTTCAACTTGAATTGGGCTAAAAATCCATCCCTGAAAATAAAAATTCTCTGAGTAGTGTGGAAATGCTGATCCTTACCCTGCCTGGGTTGTCCACTGAGCATTTCCGCGAACTCTACCTGAAGTTCTCTCGGCATGGGATTTTGACATGTTCCCCAAACCAAAAGGAATGAGTGGGAAACAATCAAGAAAACAAATAGAAGCACTTGCATTTGAATGAGTTTCAAGCATGCTTGGGTACTCGTGTGATCTGAGTGACTCAGTTTTGGAATACAACTGTCGCGTGGTGCACCGCGACCTCCAGGCACCCCGGAGTTTCTGAAAAAAAAATTTCTGCGATTTTCACGAAACTACTTTTCTTCAACTTGAGTTGGCTAAAAATCCATCCCTGAAAATAAAAATTCTCTGAGTAGTGTGGAAATGCTGATCCTTACCCTGCCTGGGTTGTCCACTGAGCATTTCCGCGAACTCTACCTGAAGTTCTCTGGGCATGGGATTTTGACGTTCCCAAAATAAAAGGAATGAGTGGGAAACAATCAAGACAACAGATAGAAGCACTTGCATTTGAATGAGTTTCAGGCATGCTTGGGTACTCGTGTGATCTGAGTGACTCAGTTTTGGAATACAACTGTCGCGTAGTACACCGCGACCTCCAGGCACCCCGGAGTTTCTGAAAAAAAATTTTCTGCGATTGTCACGAAACCACTTTTCTTCAACTTGAATTGGGCTGAAAATCCATCCCTGAAAATAAAAATTCTCTGAGTAGTGTGGAAATGCTGATCCTTACCCTGCCTGGGTTGTCCACTGAGCATTTCCGCGAACTCTACCTGAAGTTCTCTGGGCATGGGATTTTGACATGTTCCCCAAACCAAAAGGAATGAGTGGGAAACAATCAAGAAAACAGATAGAAGCACTTGCATTTGAATGAGTTTCAAGCATGCTTGGGTACTCGTGTGATCTGAGTGACTCAGTTTTGGAATACAAGTGTCGCGTGGTGCACCGCGACCTCCACGCACCCCGGAGTTTCTGAAAAAAAATTTTCTGCGATTTTCACGAAACTACTTTTCTTCAACTTGAGTTGGGCTAAAAATCCATCCCTGAAAATAAAAATTCTTTGAGTAGTGTGGAAATGCTGGTCATTACCCTGCCTGGGGTGTCCACTGAGCATTTCCGCAAACTCTACTTGAATTTCTCTGGGCATGGGACTTTGACATGTTCCCCAAACCAAAAGGAATGAGTGGGAAACAATCAAGACAACAGATAGAAACACTTACATTTGAAGGAGTTTCAATCATGCTTGGGTACTCGTGTGATCTGAGTGACTCAGTTTTGGAATACAACTGTCGCGTGGTGCACCGCGACCTCCAGGCACGCCGGAGTTTCTGAAAAAAAAATTTCTGCGATTTTCACGAAACCACTTTTCTTCAACTTGAATTGGGCTAAAAATCCATCCCTGAAAATAAAAATTCTCTGAGTAGTGTGGAAATGCTGATCCTTACCCTGCCTGGGTTGTCCACTGAGCATTTCCGCGAACTCTACCTGAAGTTCTCTGGGCATGGGATTTTGACATGTTCCCCAAACCAAAAGGAATGAGTGGGAAACAATCAAGAAAACAAATAGAAGCACTTGCATTTGAATGAGTTTCAAGCATGCTTGGGTACTCGTGTGATCTGAGTGACTCAGTTTTGGAATACAACTGTCGCGTGGTGCACCGCGACCTCAAGGCACCCCGGAGTTTCTGAAAAAAAAATTTCTGCGATTTTCACGAAACTACTTTTCTTCAACTTGAGTTGGCTAAAAATCCATCCCTGAAAATAAAAATTCTCTGAGTAGTGTGGAAATGCTGATCCTTACCCTGCCTGGGTTGTCCACTGAGCATTTCCGCGAACTCTACCTGAAGTTCTCTGGGCATGGGATTTTGACATGTTTCCCAAAATAAAAGGAATGAGTGGGAAACAATCAAGATAACAGATAGAAGCACTTGCATTTGAATGAGTTTCAAGCATGCTTGGGTTCTCGTGTGATCTGAGTGACTCAGTTTTGGAATACAACTGTCGCGTGGTGCACCGTGACCTCCAGGCACCCCGGAGTTTCTGAAAAAAAATTTTCTGCGATTTTCACGAAACCACTTTTCTTCAAGTTGAATTGGGCTAAAAATCCATCCTTGAAAATAAAAATTCTCTGAGTAGTGTAGAATGCTGATCCTTACCCTGCCTGGGTTGTCCACTGAGCATTTCCGTGAACTCTACCTGAAGTT
Organism: Atractosteus spatula; assembly: GCF_055471065.1. Classification (NCBI taxonomy): domain Eukaryota; kingdom Metazoa; phylum Chordata; class Actinopteri; order Semionotiformes; family Lepisosteidae; genus Atractosteus; species Atractosteus spatula. The sequence continues at coordinate 388,747 of NC_142714.1, read as the reverse complement.
CTCTGGGCATGGGATTTTGAAATGTTCCCCAAACCAAAAGGAATGAGTGGGAAACAATCAAGAAAACAGATAGAAGCACTTGCATTTGAATGAGTTTCAAGCATGCTTGGGTTCTCGTGTGATCTGAGTGACTCAGTTTTGGAATACAACTGTTGCGTGGTGCACCCCGACCTCCAGGCACCCCGGAGTTTCTGAAAAAAAATTTTCTGCGATTTTCACGAAACCACTTTTCTTCAAGTTGAATTGGGCTAAAAACCCATCCCTGAAAATAAACATTCTCTGAGTAATCTGGAAATGCTGATCCTTACCCTACCTGGGGTGTCCACTGATCATTTCCGCGAACACTAGTTTAAGTTCTCTGTGCATGGGATTTTGACATGTTACCCAAACCAAAAGGAATGACTGGGAAACAATCAAGACAACAGATAGAAGCACTTGCATTTGAATGAGTTTCAAGCATGCTTGGGTACTCGTGTGATCAGAGTGACTCAGTTTTGGAATACAACTGTCGAGTGGTGCACCGTGACCTCCAGGCACCCCGGAGTTTCTGAAAAAAAATTTTCTGCGATTTTCACGAAACCACTTTTCTTCAAGTTGAATTGGGCTAAAAATCCATCCTTGAAAATAAAAATTCTCTGAGTAGTGTATAATGCTGATCCTTACCCTACCTGGGGTGTCCACTGAACATTTCCGCGAACTCTAGTTGAAGTTCTCTTTGCATGGGATTTTGACATATTTCCCAAACGAAAAGGAATGAGTGGGAAACAATCAAGAAAACAGATAGAAGCACTTGCATTTGAATGAGTTTCAAGCATGCTTGGGTACTCGTGTGATCTGTGTGACTCAGATTTGGAATACAAGTGTCGCGTGGTGCACCGCGACCTCCAGGCACCCCGGAGTTTCTGAAAAAAATTTTTTTGCGAATTTCACGAAACCACTTTTCTTCAAGTTGAATTGGGCTAAAAACCCATCCCTGAAAATAAAAATTCTCTGAGTAGTGTGGAAATGCTGATCCTTACCCTACCTGGGGTGTCCACTGAGCATTTCCGCGAACTCTTGTTGAAGTTCTCTGGGCATGGGATTTTCACATGTTACCCAAACCAAAAGGAATGAGTGGGAAACAATCAAGAAAACAGATAGAAGCTCTTGCATTTGAAGGAGTTTCAATCGTGCTTGGGTACTCGTGTGATCTGAGTGACTCAGTTTTGGAATTCAACTGTCGTGTGGTGCACCGTGACCTCCAGGCACCCCGGAGTTTCTGAAAAAAAATTTTCTGCGATTTTCAAGAAACCACATTTCTTCAACTTGAATTGGGCTAAAAATCCATCCCTGAAAATAAAAATTCTCTGAGTAGTGTGGAAAAGCTGATCCTTACCTTACCTGGGGTGTCCACTGAGCATTTCCGCGAACTCTAGTTGAAGTTCTCTTTGCATGGGATTTTGACATGTTACCCAAACCAACAGGATTGAGCGGGAAACAATCAAGAAAACAGATAGAAGCACTTGCATTTGAAGGAGTTTCAATCATGCTTGGGTACTCGTGTGATCTGAGTGACTCAGTTTTGGAATACAACTGTCGCGTGGTGCACCGCGATCTCCAGGCACGCCGGAGTTTCTGAAAAAAAAATTTCTGCGATTTTCACGAAACCACTTTTCTTCAACTTGAATTGGGTTAAAAATCCATCCCTGAAAATAAAAATTCTCTGAGTAGTGTGGAAATGCTGATCCTTACCCTGCCTGGGTTGTCCACTGAGCATTTCCGCGAACTCTACCTGAAGTTCTCTCGGCATGGGATTTTGACATGTTCCCCAAACCAAAAGGAATGAGTGGGAAACAATCAAGAAAACAAATAGAAGCACTTGCATTTGAATGAGTTTCAAGCATGCTTGGGTACTCGTGTGATCTGAGTGACTCAGTTTTGGAATACAACTGTCGCGTGGTGCACCGCGACCTCCAGGCACCCCGGAGTTTCTGAAAAAAAAATTTCTGCGATTTTCACGAAACTACTTTTCTTCAACTTGAGTTGGCTAAAAATCCATCCCTGAAAATAAAAATTCTCTGAGTAGTGTGGAAATGCTGATCCTTACCCTGCCTGGGTTGTCCACTGAGCATTTCCGCGAACTCTACCTGAAGTTCTCTGGGCATGGGATTTTGACGTTCCCAAAATAAAAGGAATGAGTGGGAAACAATCAAGAAAACAAATAGAAGCACTTGCATTTGAATGAGTTTCAAGCATGCTTGGGTACTCGTGTGATCTGAGTGACTCAGTTTTGGAATACAACTGTCGCGTGGTGCACCGCGACCTCCAGGCACCCCGGAGTTTCTGAAAAAAAATTTTCTGCGATTTTCACGAAACCACTTTTCTTCAACTTGAATTGGGCTAAAATTTCATCCCTAAAAATAAAAATTCTCTGAGTAGTGTGGAAATGCTGATCCTTACCCTGCCTGGGTTGTCCACTGAGCATTTCCGCGAACTCTACCTGAAGTTCTCTGGGCATGGGACTTTGACATATTCCCCAAACCAAAAGGAATGAGTGGGAAACAATCAAGACAACAGATAGAAGCACTTGCATTTGAATGAGTTTCAAGCATGCTTGGGTACTCGTGTGATCTGAGTGACTCAGTTTTGGAATACAACTGTCGCGTAGTACACCGCGACCTCCAGGCACCCCGGAGTTTCTGAAAAAAAATTTTCTGCGATTTTCACGAAACCACTTTTCTTCAACTTGAATTGGGCTAAAAATCCATCACTGAAAATAAAAATTCTCTGAGTAGTGTGGAAATGCTGATCCTTACCCTACCTGGGGTGTCCACTGAGCATTTCCGCGAACTCTACCTGAAGTTCTCTGGGCATGGGATTTTGACATGTTCCCCAAACCAAAAGGAATGAGTGGGAAACAATCAAGAAAACAGATAGAAGCACTTGCATTTGAATGAGTTTCAAGCATGCTTGGGTACTCGTGTGATCTGAGTGACTCAGTTTTGGAATACAACTGTCGCGTGGTGCACCGCGACCTACAGGCACCCCGGAGTTTCTGAAAAAAAATTTTCTGCGATTTTAACGAAACCACTTTTCTTCAACTTGAATTGGGCTAAAAATCCATCCCTGAAAATAAAAATTCTCTGAGTAGTGTGGAAATGCTGATCCTTACCCTGCCTGGGTTGTCCACTGAGCATTTCCGCGAACTCTACCTGAAGTTCTCTGTGCATGGGATTTTGACATGTTCCCCAAACCAAAAGGAATGAGTGGGAAACAATCAAGACAGCAGATAGAAGCACTTGCATTTGAATGAGTTTCAAGCATGCTTGGGTAATCGTGTGATCTGAGGGACTCAGTTTTGGAATACAACTGTCGCGTGGTGCACCGCGACCTCCAGGCACCTCCGAGTTTCTGAAAAAAAATTTTCTGCGATTGTCACGAAACCACTTTTCTTCAACTTGAATTGGGCTGAAAATCCATCCCTGAAAATAAAAATTCTCTGAGTAGTGTGGAATTGCTGATCCTTACCCTGCCTGGGTTGTCCACTGAGCATTTCCGCGAACTCTACCTGAAGTTCTCTGGGCATGGGATTTTGACATGTTCCCCAAACCAAAAGGAATGAGTGGGAAACAATCAAGAAAACAGATAGAAGCACTTGCATTTGAATGAGTTTCAAGCATGCTTGGGTACTCGTGTGATCTGAGTGACTCAGTTTTGGAATACAAGTGTCGCGTGGTGCACCGCGACCTCCACGCACCCCTGAGTTTCTGAAAAAAAATTTTCTGCGATTTTCACGAAACTACTTTTCTTCAACTTGAGTTGGGCTAAAAATCCATCCCTGAAAATAAAAATTCTTTGAGTAGTGTGGAAATGCTGGTCATTACCCTGCCTGGGGTGTCCACTGAGCATTTCCGCAAACTCTACTTGAATTTCTCTGGGCATGGGACTTTGACATGTTCTCCAAACCAAAAGGAATGAGTGGGAAACAATCAAGACAACAGATAGAAACACTTACATTTGAAGGAGTTTCAATCATGCTTGGGTACTCGTGTGATCTGAGTGACTCAGTTTTGGAATACAACTGTCGCGTGGTGCACCGCGACCTCCAGGCACGCCGGAGTTTCTGAAAAAAAAATTTCTGCGATTTTCACGAAACCACTTTTCTTCAACTTGAATTGGGCTAAAAATCCATCCCTGAAAATAAAAATTCTCTGAGTAGTGTGGAAATGCTGATCCTTACCCTGCCTGAGTTGTCCACTGAGCATTTCCGCGAACTCTACCTGAAGTTCTCTGGGCATGGGATTTTGACATGTTCCCCAAACCAAAAGGAATGAGTGGGAAACAATCAAGAAAACAAATAGAAGCACTTGCATTTGAATGAGTTTCAAGCATGCTTGGGTACTCGTGTGATCTGAGTGACTCAGTTTTGGAATACAACTGTCGCGTGGTGCACCGCGACCTCAAGGCACCCCGGAGTTTCTGAAAAAAAAATTTCTGCGATTTTCACGAAACTACTTTTCTTCAACTTGAGTTGGCTAAAAATCCATCCCTGAAAATAAAAATTCTCTGAGTAGTGTGGAAATGCTGATCCTTACCCTGCCTGGGTTGTCCACTGAGCATTTCCGCGAACTCTACCTGAAGTTCTCTGGGCATGGGATTTTGACATGTTTCCCAAAATAAAAGGAATGAGTGGGAAACAATCAAGATAACAGATAGAAGCACTTGCATTTGAATGAGTTTCAAGCATGCTTGGGTTCTCGTGTGATCTGAGTGACTCAGTTTTGGAATACAACTGTCGCGTGGTGCACCGTGACCTCCAGGCACCCCGGAGTTTCTGAAAAAAAATTTTCTGCGATTTTCACGAAACCACTTTTCTTCAAGTTGAATTGGGCTAAAAATCCATCCTTGAAAATAAAAATTCTCTGAGTAGTGTAGAATGCTGATCCTTACCCTGCCTGGGTTGTCCACTGAGCATTTCCGTGAACTCTACCTGAAGTTCTCTGGGCATGGGATTTTGAAATGTTCCCCAAACCAAAAGGAATGAGTGGGAAACAATCAAGAAAACAGATAGAAGCACTTGCATTTGAATGAGTTTCAAGCATGCTTGGGTTCTCGTGTGATCTGAGTGACTCAGTTTTGGAATACAACTGTTGCGTGGTGCACCCCGACCTCCAGGCACCCCGGAGTTTCTGAAAAAAAATTTTCTGCGATTTTCACGAAACCACTTTTCTTCAAGTTGAATTGGGCTAAAAACCCATCCCTGAAAATAAACATTCTCTGAGTAATCTGGAAATGCTGATCCTTACCCTACCTGGGGTGTCCACTGATCATTTCCGCGAACACTAGTTTAAGTTCTCTGTGCATGGGATATTGACATGTTACCCAAACCAAAAGGAATGACTGGGAAACAATCAAGACAACAGATAGAAGCACTTGCATTTGAATGAGTTTCAAGCATGCTTGGGTACTCGTGTGATCAGAGTGACTCAGTTTTGGAATACAACTGTCGAGTGGTGCACCGTGACCTCCAGGCACCCCGGAGTTTCTGAAAAAAAATTTTCTGCGATTTTCACGAAACCACTTTTCTTCAAGTTGAATTGGGCTAAAAATCCATCCTTGAAAATAAAAATTCTCTGAGTAGTGTATAATTCTGATCCTTACCCTACCTGGGGTGTCCACTGAACATTTCCGCGAACTCTAGTTGAAGTTCTCTTTGCATGGGATTTTGACATATTTCCCAAACGAAAAGGAATGAGTGGGAAACAATCAAGAAAACAGATAGAAGCACTTGCATTTGAATGAGTTTCAAGCATGCTTGGGTACTCGTGTGATCTGTGTGACTCAGATTTGGAATACAAGTGTCGCGTGGTGCACCGCGACCTCCAGGCACCCCGGAGTTTCTGAAAAAAATTTTTTTGCGAATTTCACGAAACCACTTTTCTTCAAGTTGAATTGGGCTAAAAACCCATCCCTGAAAATAAAAATTCTCTGAGTAGTGTGGAAATGCTGATCCTTACCCTACCTGGGGTGTCCACTGAGCATTTCCGCGAACTCTTGTTGAAGTTCTCTGGGCATGGGATTTTCACATGTTACCCAAACCAAAAGGAATGAGTGGGAAACAATCAAGAAAACAGATAGAAGCTCTTGCATTTGAAGGAGTTTCAATCGTGCTTGGGTACTCGTGTGATCTGAGTGACTCAGTTTTGGAATTCAACTGTCGTGTGGTGCACCGTGACCTCCAGGCACCCCGGAGTTTCTGAAAAAAAATTTTCTGCGATTTTCAAGAAACCACATTTCTTCAACTTGAATTGGGCTAAAAATCCATCCCTGAAAATAAAAATTCTCTGAGTAGTGTGGAAAAGCTGATCCTTACCTTACCTGGGGTGTCCACTGAGCATTTCCGCGAACTCTAGTTGAAGTTCTCTTTGCATGGGATTTTGACATGTTACCCAAACCAACAGGATTGAGCGGGAAACAATCAAGAAAACAGATAGAAGCACTTGCATTTGAAGGAGTTTCAATCATGCTTGGGTACTCGTGTGATCTGAGTGACTCAGTTTTGGAATACAACTGTCGCGTGGTGCACCGCGACCTCCAGGCACGCCGGAGTTTCTGAAAAAAAAATTTCTGCGATTTTCACGAAACCACTTTTCTTCAACTTGAATTGGGCTAAAAATCCATCCCTGAAAATAAAAATTCTCTGAGTAGTGTGGAAATGCTGATCCTTACCCTGCCTGGGTTGTCCACTGAGCATTTCCGCGAACTCTACCTGAAGTTCTCTCGGCATGGGATTTTGACATGTTCCCCAAATCAAAAGGAATGAGTGGGAAACAATTAAGAAAACAAATAGAAGCACTTGCATTTGAATGAGTTTCAAGCATGCTTGGGTACTCGTGTGATCTGAGTGACTCAGTTTTGGAATACAACTGTCGCGTGGTGCACCGCGACCTCCAGGCACCCCGGAGTTTCTGAAAAAAAAATTTCTGCGATTTTCACGAAACTACTTTTCTTCAACTTGAGTTGGCTAAAAATCCATCCCTGAAAATAAAAATTCTCTGAGTAGTGTGGAAATGCTGATCCTTACCCTGCCTGGGTTGTCCACTGAGCATTTCCGCGAACTCTACCTGAAGTTCTCTGGGCATGGGATTTTGACATGTTCCCCAAACCAAAAGGAATGAGTGGGAAACAATCAAGAAAACAGATAGAAGCACTTGCATTTGAATGAGTTTCAAGCATGCTTGGGTACTCGTGTGATCTGAGTGACTCAGTTTTGGAATACAAGTGTCGCGTGGTGCACCGCGACCTCCACGCACCCCGGAGTTTCTGAAAAAAAATTTTCTGCGATTTTCACGAAACTACTTTTCTTCAACTTGAGTTGGGCTAAAAATCCATCCCTGAAAATAAAAATTCTTTGAGTAGTGTGGAAATGCTGGTCATTACCCTGCCTGGGGTGTCCACTGAGCATTTCCGCAAACTCTACTTGAATTTCTCTGGGCATGGGACTTTGACATGTTCCCCAAACCAAAAGGAATGAGTGGGAAACAATCAAGACAACAGATAGAAGCACTTACATTTGAAGGAGTTTCAATCATGCTTGGGTACTCGTGTGATCTGAGTGACTCAGTTTTGGAATACAACTGTCGCGTGGTGCACCGCGACCTCCAGGCACGCCGGAGTTTCTGAAAAAAAAATTTCTGCGATTTTCACGAAACCACTTTTCTTCAACTTGAATTGGGCTAAAAATCCATCCCTGAAAATAAAAATTCTCTGAGTAGTGTGGAAATGCTGATCCTTACCCTGCCTGGGTTGTCCACTGAGCATTTCCGCGAACTCTACCTGAAGTTCTCTGGGCATGGGATTTTGACATGTTCCCCAAACCAAAAGGAATGAGTGGGAAACAATCAAGAAAACAAATAGAAGCACTTGCATTTGAATGAGTTTCAAGCATGCTTGGGTACTCGTGTGATCTGAGTGACTCAGTTTTGGAATACAACTGTCGCGTGGTGCACCGCGACCTCAAGGCACCCCGGAGTTTCTGAAAAAAAAATTTCTGCGATTTTCACGAAACTACTTTTCTTCAACTTGAGTTGGCTAAAAATCCATCCCTGAAAATAAAAATTCTCTGAGTAGTGTGGAAATGCTGATCCTTACCCTGCCTGGGTTGTCCACTGAGCATTTCCGCGAACTCTACCTGAAGTTCTCTGGGCATGGGATTTTGACATGTTTCCCAAAATAAAAGGAATGAGTGGGAAACAATCAAGATAACAGATAGAAGCACTTGCATTTGAATGAGTTTCAAGCATGCTTGGGTTCTCGTGTGATCTGAGTGACTCAGTTTTGGAATACAACTGTCGCGTGGTGCACCGTGACCTCCAGGCACCCCGGAGTTTCTGAAAAAAAATTTTCTGCGATTTTCACGAAACCACTTTTCTTCAAGTTGAATTGGGCTAAAAATCCATCCTTGAAAATAAAAATTCTCTGAGTAGTGTAGAATGCTGATCCTTACCCTGCCTGGGTTGTCCACTGAGCATTTCCGCGAACTCTACCTGAAGTTCTCTGGGCATGGGATTTTGAAATGTTCCCCAAACCAAAAGGAATGAGTGGGAAACAATCAAGAAAACAGATAGAAGCACTTGCATTTGAATGAGTTTCAAGCATGCTTGGGTTCTCGTGTGATCTGAGTGACTCAGTTTTGGAATACAACTGTTGCGTGGTGCACCCCGACCTCCAGGCACCCCGGAGTTTCTGAAAAAAAATTTTCTGCGATTTTCACGAAACCACTTTTCTTCAAGTTGAATTGGGCTAAAAACCCATCCCTGAAAATAAACATTCTCTGAGTAATCTGGAAATGCTGATCCTTACCCTACCTGGGGTGTCCACTGATCATTTCCGCGAACACTAGTTTAAGTTCTCTGTGCATGGGATTTTGACATGTTACCCAAACCAAAAGGAATGACTGGGAAACAATCAAGACAACAGATAGAAGCACTTGCATTTGAATGAGTTTCAAGCATGCTTGGGTACTCGTGTGATCAGAGTGACTCAGTTTTGGAATACAACTGTCGAGTGGTGCACCGTGACCTCCAGGCACCCCGGAGTTTCTGAAAAAAAATTTTCTGCGATTTTCACGAAACCACTTTTCTTCAAGTTGAATTGGGCTAAAAATCCATCCTTGAAAATAAAAATTCTCTGAGTAGTGTATAATGCTGATCCTTACCCTACCTGGGGTGTCCACTGAACATTTCCGCGAACTCTAGTTGAAGTTCTCTTTGCATGGGATTTTGACATATTTCCCAAACGAAAAGGAATGAGTGGGAAACAATCAAGAAAACAGATAGAAGCACTTGCATTTGAATGAGTTTCAAGCATGCTTGGGTACTCGTGTGATCTGTGTGACTCAGATTTGGAATACAAGTGTCGCGTGGTGCACCGCGACCTCCAGGCACCCCGGAGTTTCTGAAAAAAATTTTTTTGCGAATTTCACGAAACCACTTTTCTTCAAGTTGAATTGGGCTAAAAACCCATCCCTGAAAATAAAAATTCTCTGAGTAGTGTGGAAATGCTGATCCTTACCCTACCTGGGGTGTCCACTGAGCATTTCCGCGAACTCTTGTTGAAGTTCTCTGGGCATGGGATTTTCACATGTTACCCAAACCAAAAGGAATGAGTGGGAAACAATCAAGAAAACAGATAGAAGCTCTTGCATTTGAAGGAGTTTCAATCGTGCTTGGGTACTCGTGTGATCTGAGTGACTCAGTTTTGGAATTCAACTGTCGTGTGGTGCACCGTGACCTCCAGGCACCCCGGAGTTTCTGAAAAAAAATTTTCTGCGATTTTCAAGAAACCACATTTCTTCAACTTGAATTGGGCTAAAAATCCATCCCTGAAAATAAAAATTCTCTGAGTAGTGTGGAAAAGCTGATCCTTACCTTACCTGGGGTGTCCACTGAGCATTTCCGCGAACTCTAGTTGAAGTTCTCTTTGCATGGGATTTTGACATGTTACCCAAACCAACAGGATTGAGCGGGAAACAATCAATAAAACAGATAGAAGCACTTGCATTTGAAGGAGTTTCAATCATGCTTGGGTACTCGTGTGATCTGAGTGACTCAGTTTTGGAATACAACTGTCGCGTGGTGCACCGCGATCTCCAGGCACGCCGGAGTTTCTGAAAAAAAAATTTCTGCGATTTTCACGAAACCACTTTTCTTCAACTTGAATTGGGCTAAAATTTCATCCCTAAAAATAAAAATTCTCTGAGTAGTGTGGAAATGCTGATCCTTACCCTGCCTGGGTTGTCCACTGAGCATTTCCGCGAACTCTACCTGAAGTTCTCTGGGCATGGGACTTTGACATATTCCCCAAACCAAAAGGAATGAGTGGGAAACAATCAAGACAACAGATAGAAGCACTTGCATTTGAATGAGTTTCAAGCATGCTTGGGTACTCGTGTGATCTGAGTGACTCAGTTTTGGAATACAACTGTCGCGTAGTACACCACGACCTCCAGGCACCCCGGAGTTTCTGAAAAAAAATTTTCTGCGATTTTCACGAAACCACTTTTCTTCAACTTGAATTGGGCTAAAAATCCATCACTGAAAATAAAAATTCTCTGAGTAGTGTGGAAATGCTGATCCTTACCCTACCTGGGGTGTCCACTGAGCATTTCCGCGAACTCTACCTGAAGTTCTCTGGGCATGGGATTTTGACATGTTCCCCAAACCAAAAGGAATGAGTGGGAAACAATCAAGAAAACAGATAGAAGCACTTGCATTTGAATGAGTTTCAAGCATGCTTGGGTACTCGTGTGATCTGAGTGACTCAGTTTTGGAATACAACTGTCGCGTGGTGCACCGCGACCTACAGGCACCCCGGAGTTTCTGAAAAAAAATTTTCTGCGATTTTCACGAAACCACTTTTCTTCAACTTGAATTGGGCTAAAAATCCATCCCTGAAAATAAAAATTCTCTGAGTAGTGTGGAAATGCTGATCCTTACCCTGCCTGGGTTGTCCACTGAGCATTTCCGCGAACTCTACCTGAAGTTCTCTGTGCATGGGATTTTGACATGTTCCCCAAACCAAAAGGAATGAGTGGGAAACAATCAAGACAGCAGATAGAAGCACTTGCATTTGAATGAGTTTCAAGCATGCTTGGGTAATCGTGTGATCTGAGTGACTCAGTTTTGGAATACAACTGTCGCGTGGTGCACCGCGACCTCCAGGCACCTCCGAGTTTCTGAAAAAAAATTTTCTGCGATTGTCACGAAACCACTTTTCTTCAACTTGAATTGGGCTGAAAATCCATCCCTGAAAATAAAAATTCTCTGAGTAGTGTGGAAATGCTGATCCTTACCCTGCCTGGGTTGTCCACTGAGCATTTCCGCGAACTCTACCTGAAGTTCTCTGGGCATGGGATTTTGACATGTTCCCCAAACCAAAAGGAATGAGTGGGAAACAATCAAGAAAACAGATAGAAGCACTTGCATTTGAATGAGTTTCAAGCATGCTTGGGTACTCGTGTGATCTGAGTGACTCAGTTTTGGAATACAAGTGTCGCGTGGTGCACCGCGACCTCCACGCACCCCGGAGTTTCTGAAAAAAAATTTTCTGCGATTTTCACGAAACTACTTTTCTTCAACTTGAGTTGGGCTAAAAATCCATCCCTGAAAATAAAAATTCTTTGAGTAGTGTGGAAATGCTGGTCATTACCCTGCCTGGGGTGTCCACTGAGCATTTCCGCAAACTCTACTTGAATTTCTCTGGGCATGGGACTTTGACATGTTCCCCAAACCAAAAGGAATGAGTGGGAAACAATCAAGACAACAGATAGAAGCACTTACATTTGAAGGAGTTTCAATCATGCTTGGGTACTCGTGTGATCTGAGTGACTCAGTTTTGGAATACAACTGTCGCGTGGTGCACCGCGACCTCCAGGCACGCCGGAGTTTCTGAAAAAAAAATTTCTGCGATTTTCACGAAACCACTTTTCTTCAACTTGAATTGGGCTAAAAATCCATCCCTGAAAATAAAAATTCTCTGAGTAGTGTGGAAATGCTGATCCTTACCCTGCCTGGGTTGTCCACTGAGCATTTCCGCGAACTCTACCTGAAGTTCTCTGGGCATGGGATTTTGACATGTTCCCCAAACCAAAAGGAATGAGTGGGAAACAATCAAGAAAACAAATAGAAGCACTTGCATTTGAATGAGTTTTAAGCATGCTTGGGTACTCGTGTGATCTGAGTGACTCAGTTTTGGAATACAACTGTCGCGTGGTGCACCGCGACCTCAAGGCACCCCGGAGTTTCTGAAAAAAAAATTTCTGCGATTTTCACGAAACTACTTTTCTTCAACTTGAGTTGGCTAAAAATCCATCCCTGAAAATAAAAATTCTCTGAGTAGTGTGGAAATGCTGATCCTTACCCTGCCTGGGTTGTCCACTGAGCATTTCCTCGAACTCTACCTGAAGTTCTCTGGGCATGGGATTTTGACATGTTTCCCAAAATAAAAGGAATGAGTGGGAAACAATCAAGATAACAGATAGAAGCACTTGCATTTGAATGAGTTTCAAGCATGCTTGGGTACTCGTGTGATCTGAGTGACTCAGTTTTGGAATACAACTGTCGCGTGGTGCACCGCGACCTCCAGGCACCCCGGAGTTTCTGAAAAAAAATTTTCTGCGATTTTCACGAAACCACTTTTCTTCAACTTGAATTGGGCTAAAATTCCATCCCTGAAAATAAAACTTCTCTGAGTAGTGTGGAAATACTGATCCTTACCCTACCTGGGGTGTCCACTGAGCATTTCCGCGAACTCTACCTGAAGTTCTCTGGGCATGGGACTTTGACATGTTACCCAAACCAAAAGGAATGAGTGGGAAACAATCAAGACAACAGATAGAAGCACTTGCATTTGAATGAGTTTCAAGCATGCTTGGGTACTCGTGTGATCTGAGTGACTCAGTTTTGGAATACAACTGTCGCGTGGTGCACCACGACCTCCAGGCACGCCGGAGATTCTGAAAAAAAAATTTCTGCGATTTTCACGAAACCACTTTTCTTCAACTTGAATTGGGCTAAAAATCCATCCCTGAAAATAAAAATTCTCTGAGTAGTGTGGAAATGCTTTTCCTTACCCTGCCTGGGTTGTCCACTGAGCATTTCCGCGAACTCTACCTTTAGTTCTCTGGGCATGGGATTTTGACATGTTCCCCAAACCAAAAGGAATGAGTGGGAAACAATCAAGAAAACAGATAGAAGCACTTGCATTTGAATGAGTTTCAAGCATGCTTGGGTACTCGTGTGATCTGTGTGACTCAGTTTTGGAATACAACTGTCGCGTGGTGCACAGCGACCTCCAGGCACCCCGGAGTTTCTGAAAAAAAATTTTCTGCGATTTTCATGAAACCACTTTTCTTCAACTTGAATTGGGCTAAATATCCATCCCTGAAAATAAAAATTCTCTGAGTAGTGTGGAAATGCTGATCCTTACCCTGCCTGGGTTGTCCACTGACCATTTCCGCGAACTCTAACTGAAGTTCTCTGGGCATGGGATTTTGACATGTTCCCCAAACCAAAAGGAATGAGTGGGAAACAATCAAGAAAACAGATAGAAGCACTTGCATTTGAATGAGTTTCAAGCATGCTTGGGTACTCGTGTGATCTGAGTGACTCAGTTTTGGAATACAACTGTCGCGTGGTGCACCGCGACCTCCAGGCACCCCGGAGTTTCTGAAAAAAATTTTTCTGCGATTTTCACGAAACCACTTTTCTTCAACTTGAATTGGGCTAAAAATCCATCCCTGAAAATAAAACTTCTCTGAGTAGTGTGGAAATGCTGATCCTTACCCTACCAGGGGTGTCCACTGACCATTTCCGCGAACTCTACTTGAAGTTTTCTGGGCATGGGATTTTGACATGTTACCCAAACCAAAAGGAATGAGTGGGAAACAATCAAGACAACAGATAGAAGCACTTGCATTTGAATGAGTTTCAAGCATGCTTGGGTACTCGTGTGATCTGAGTGACTCAGTTTTGGAATACAACTGTCGCGTGGTGCACCTCGACCTCCAGGCACCCCGGAGTTTCTGAAAAAAATTTTTTTTGCGATTTTCACGAAACCACTTTTCTTCAACTTGAATTGGGCTCAAAATCCATCCCTGAAAATAATAATTCTCTGAGTAGTGTGGAAATGCTGATCCTTACCCTGCCTGGGTTGTCCACTGAGCATTTCCGCGAACTCTACCTTTAGTTCTCTGGGCATGGGATTTTGACATGTTCCCCAAACCAAAAGGAATGAGTGGGAAACAATCAAGAAAACAGATAGAAGCACTTGCATTTGAATGAGTTTCAAGCATGCTTGGGTACTCGTGTGATCTGTGTGACTCAGTTTTGGAATACAACTGTCGCGTGGTGCACCGCGACCTCCAGGCACCCCGGAGTTTCTGAAAAAAAATTTTCTGCGATTTTCACGAAACCACTTTTTTTCAACTTGAATTGGGCTAAAAATCCATCCCTGAAAATAAAAATTCTCTGAGTAGTGTGGAAATGCTGATCCTTACCCTGCCTGGGTTGTCCACTGAGCATTTCCACGAACTCTACCTGAAGTTCTCTGGGCATGGGATTTTGACATGTTCCCCAAACCAAAAGGAATGAGTGGGAAACAATCAAGAAAACAGATAGAAGCACTTGCATTTGAATGAGTTTCAAGCATGCTTGGGTACTCGTGTGATCTGAGTGACTCAGTTTTGGAATACAACTGTTGCGTGGTGCACCGCGACCTCCAGGCACCCCGGAGTTTCTGAAAAAAAATTTTCTGCGATTTTCACGAAACCACTTTTCTTCAACTTGAATTGGGCTAAAAATCCATCCCTGAAAATAAAACTTCTCTGAGTAGTGTGGAAATGCTGATCCTTACCCTACCTGGGGTGTCCACTGAGCATTTCCGCGAACTCTACTTGAAGTTCTCTGGGCATGGGATTTTGACATGTTACCCAAACCAAAAGGAATGAGTGGGAAACAATCAAGACAACAGATAGAAGCACTTGCATTTGAATGAGTTTCAAGCATGCTTGGGTACTCGTGTGATCTGAGTGACTCAGTTTTGGAATACAACTGTCGCGTGGTGTACCGCGACCTCCAGGCACCCCGGAGTTTCTGAAAAAACATTTTCTGCGATTTTCACGAAACCACTTTTCTTCAACTTGAATTGGGCTAAAAATCCATCCCTGAAAATAAAAATTCTCTGAGTAGTGTGGAAATGCTGATCCTTACCCTGCCTGGGTTGTCCACTGAGCATTTCCGCGAACTCTACCTGAAGTTCTCTGGGCATGGGATTTTGACATGTTCCCCAAACCAAAAGGAATGAGTGGGAAACAATCAAGAAAACAGATAGAAGCACTTGCATTTGAATGAGTTTCAAGCATGCTTGGGTACTCGTGTGATCTGAGTGACTCAGTTTTGGAATACAACTGTAACGTGGTGTACCGCGACCTCCAGGCACCCCGGAGTTTCTGAAAAAAAATTTTCTGCGATTTTCACGAAACCACTTTTCTTCAACTTGAATTGGGCTATAAATCCATCCCTGAAAATAAAAATTCTCTGAATAGTGTGGAAATGCTGATCCTTACCCTGCCTGGGATGTCCACTGAGCATTTCCGCGAACTCTACCTTTAGTTCTCTGGGCATGGGATTTTGACATGTTCCCCAAACCAAAAGGAATGAGTGGGAAACAATCAAGAAAAGAGATAGAAGCACTTGCATTTGAATGAGTTTCAAGCATGCTTGGGTACTCGTGTGATCTGAGTGACTCAGTTTTGGAATACAACTGTCGCGTGGTGCACCGCGACCTCCAGGCACCCCGGAGTTTCTGAAAAAAATTTTCTGCGATTTTCACGAAACCACTTTTCTTCAACTTGAATTGGGCTAAAAATCCATCCCTGAAAATAAAACTTCTCTGAGTAGTGTGGAAATGCTGATCCTTACCCTACCTGGGGTGTCCACTGAGCATTTCCGCGAACTCTACTTGAAGTTCTCTGGGCATGGGATTTTGACATGTTACCCAAACCAAAAGGAATGAGTGGGAAACAATCAAGAAAACAGATAGAAGCACTTGCATTTGAATGAGTTTCAAGCATGCTTGGGTACTCGTGTGATCTGAGTGACTCAGTTTTGGAATACAACTGTCGCGTGGTGCACCTCGACCTCCAGGCACCCCGGAGTTTCTGAAAAAAAATTTTCTGCGATTTTCACGAAACCACTTTTCTTCAACTTGAATTGGGCTAAAAATCCATCCCTGAAAATAATAATTCTCTGAGTAGTGTGGAAATGCTGATCCTTACCCTGCCTGGGTTGTCCACTGAGCATTTCCGCGAACTCTACCTTTAGTTCTCTGGGCATGGGATTTTGACATGTTCCCCAAACCAAAAGGAATGAGTGGGAAACAATCAAGAAAACAGATAGAAGCACTTGCATTTGAATGAGTTTCAAGCATGCTTGGGTACTCGTGTGATCTGTTTGACTCAGTTTTGGAATACAACTGTCGCGTGGTGCACCGCGACCTCCAGGCACCCCGGAGTTTCTGAAAAAAAATTTTCTGCGATTTTTACGAAACCACTTTTTTTCAACTTGAATTGGGCTAAAAATCCATCCGTGAAAATAAAAATTCTCTGAGTAGTGTGGAAATGCTGATCCTTACCCTGCCTGGGTTGTCCACTGAGCATTTCCGCGAACTCTACCTGAAGTTCTCTGGGCATGGGATTTTGACATGTTCCCCAAACCAAAAGGAATGAGTGGGAAACAATCAAGAAAACAGATAGAAGCACTTGCATTTGAATGAGTTTCAAGCATGCTTGGGTACTCGTGTGATCTGAGTGACTCAGTTTTGGAATACAACTGTTGCGTGGTGCACCGCGAACTCCAGGCACCCCGGAGTTTCTGAAAAAAAATTTTCTGCGATTTTCACGAAACCACTTTTCTTCAACTTGAATTGGGCTAAAAATCCATCCCTGAAAATAAAACTTCTCTGAGTAGTGTGGAAATGCTGATCCTTACCCTGCCTGGGTTGTCCACTGAGCATTTCCGCGCACTCTACCTGAAGTTCTCTGGGCATGGGATTTTGACATGTTCTCCAAACCAAAAGGAATGTGTGGGAAACAATCAAGAAAACAGATAGAAGCAGTTGCATTTGAATGAGTTTCAAGCATGCTTGGGTACTCGTGTGATCTGAGTGACTCAGTTTTGGAATACAACTGTCACGTGGTGCACAGCGACCTCCAGGCACCCCGGAGTTTCTGAAAAAAAATTTTCTGCGATTTTCACGAAACCACTTTTCTTCAACTTGAATTGGGCTAAAAATCCATCCCTGAAAATAAAAATTCTCTGAGTAGTGTGGAAATGCTGATCCTTACCCTGAATGGGTTGTCCACTGAGCATTTCCGCGAACTCTACCTGAAGTTCTCTGGCATGGGATTTTGACATGTTCTCCAAACCAAAAGGAATGAGTGGGAAACAATCAAGAAAACAGATAGAAGCACTTGCATTTGAATGAGTTTCAAGCATGCTTGGGTACTCGTGTGATCTGAGTGACTCAGTTTTGGAATACAACTGTCGCGTGGTGCACCGCGACCTCCAGGCACCCCGGAGTTTCTGAAAAAAAATTTTCTGCGATTTTCACGAAACCACTTTTCTTCAACTTGAATTGGGCTAAAAATCCATCCCTGGAAATAAAAATTCTTTGAGTAGTGTGGAAATGCTGATCCTTACCGTACCTGGGGTGTCCACTGAGCATTTCCGCGAACTCTACTTGAAGTTCTCTGGGCATGTGATTTTGACATGTTACCCAAACCAAAAGGAATGAGTGGGAAACAATCAAGACAACAAATAGAAGCACTTGCATTTGAATGAGTTTCAAGCATGCTTGGGAACTCGTGTGATCTGAGTGACTCAGTTTTGGAATACAACTGTCGCGTGGTGCACCACGAATTCCAGGCACCCCGGAGTTTCTGAAAAAAAAATTTCTGCGATTTTCACGAAACCACTTTTCTTCAACTTGAATTGGGCTAAAAATCCATTCCTAAAAATAAAAATTCTCTGAGTAGTGTGGAAATGCTGATCCTTACCCTGCCTGGGTTGTCCACTGAGCATTTCCGCGAACTCTACCTGAAGTTCTCTGGGCATGGGACTTTGACATGTTCCCCAAACCAAAAGGAATGAGTGGGAAACAATCAAGACAACAGGTAGAAGCACTTGCATTTGAATGAGTTTCAAGCATGCTTGGGTAATCGTGTGATCTGAGTGACTCAGTTTTGGAATACAACTGTCGCGTAGTGCACCGCGACCTCCAGGCACCCCGGAGTTTCTGAAAAAAAATTTTCTGCGATTTTCACGAAACCACTTTTCTTCAACTTGAATTGGGCTAAAAATCCATCCCTGAAAATAAAAATTCTCTGAGTAGTGTGGAAATGCTGATCCTTACCCTGCCTGGGTTGTCCACTGAGCATTTCCGCGAACTCTACCTGAAGTTCTCTGGGCATGGGATTTTGACATGTTCTCCAAACCAAAAGGAATGAGTGGGAAACAATCAAGAAAACAGATAGAAGCACTTGCATTTGAATGAGTTTCAAGCATGCTTGGGTACTCGTGTGATCTGAGTGACTCAGATTTGGAATACAACTGTCGCGTGGTGCAACGCGACCTCCAGGCACCCCGGAGTTTCTGAAAAAAAATTTTCTGCGATTTTCACGAAACCACTTTTCTTCAACTTGAATTGGGCTAAAAATCCATCCCTGAAAATAAAAATTCTCTGAGTAGTGTGGAAATGCTGATCCTTACCCTGCCTGGGTTGTCCACTGAGCATTTCCGCGAACTCTACTTGAAGTTCTCTGGGCATGGGATTTTGACATGTTACCCAAACCAAAAGGAATGAGTGGGAAACAATCAAGAAAACAGATAGAAGCACTTGCATTTGAATGAGTTTCAAGCATGCTTGGGTACTCGTGTGATCTGAGTGACTCAGTTTTGGAATACAACTGTCGCGTGGTGCACCTCGACCTCCAGGCACCCCGGAGTTTCTGAAAAAAAATTTTCTGCGATTTTCACGAAACCACTTTTCTTCAACTTGAATTGGGCTAAAAATCCATCCCTGAAAATAATAATTCTCTGAGTAGTGTGGAAATGCTGATCCTTACCCTGCCTGGGTTGTCCACTGAGCATTTCCGCGAACTCTACCTTTAGTTCTCTGGGCATGGGATTTTGACATGTTCCCCAAACCAAAAGGAATGAGTGGGAAACAATCAAGAAAACAGATAGAAGCACTTGCATTTGAATGAGTTTCAAGCATGCTTGGGTACTCGTGTGATCTGAGTGACTCAGTTTTGGAATACAACTGTCACGTGGTGCACAGCGACCTCCAGGCACCCCGGAGTTTCTGAAAAAAAATTTTCTGCGATTTTCACGAAACCACTTTTCTTCAACTTGAATTGGGCTAAAAATCCATCCCTGAAAAAAAAAATTCTCTGAGTAGTGTGGAAATGCTGATCCTTACCCTGCCTGGGTTGTCCACTGAGCATTTCCGCGAACTCTACCTGAAGTTCTCTGGGCATGGGATTTTGACATGTTCCCCAAACCAAAAGGAATGAGTGGGAAACAATCAAGACAACAGATAGAAGCACTTGCATTTGAATGAGTTTCAAGCATGCTTGGGAACTCGTGTGATCTGAGTGACTCAGTTTTGGAATACAACTGTCGCGTGGTGCACCGCGAACTCCAGGCACCCCGGAGTTTCTGAAAAAAAATTTTCTGCGATTTTCACGAAACCACTTTTCATCAAATTGAATTGGGCTAAAAATCCATCCCTAAAAATAAAAATTCTCTGAGTAGTATGGAAATGCTGATCCTTACCCTGCCTGGGTTGTCCACTGAGCATTTCCGCGAACTCTACTTGAAGTTCTCTGGGCATGGGATTTTGACATGTTACCCAAACCAAAAGGAATGAGTGGGAAACAATCAAGACAACAGATAGAAGCACTTGCATTTGATTGAGTTTCAAGCATGCTTGGGTACTCGTGTGATCTGAGTGACTCAGTTTTGGAATAAAACTGTCGCGTGGTGCACCGCGACCTCCAGGCACCTCCGAGTTTCTGAATAAAAATTTTCTGCGATTGTCACGAAACCACTTTTCTTCAACTTGAGTTGGGCTAAAAATCCATCCCTGAAAATAAAAATTCTTTGAGTAGTGTGGAAATGCTGATCCTTACCCTACCTGGGGTGTCCACTGAGCATTTCCGCGAACTCTACTTGAAGTTCTCTGGGCATGGGATTTTGACATGTTACCCAAACCAAAAGGAATGAGTGGGAAACAATCAAGACAACAGATAGAAGCACTTGCATTTGAATGAGTTTCAAGCATGCTTGGGAACTCGTGTGATCTGAGTGACTCAGTTTTGGAATACAACTGTCGCGTGGTGCACCGCGAACTCCAGGCACCCCGGAGTTTCTGAAAAAAAATTTTCTGCGATTTTCACGAAACCAATTTTTTTTCAACTTGAATTGGGCTAAAAATCCATCCCTAAAAATAAAAATTCTCTGAGTAGTGTGGAAATGCTGATCCTTACCCTGCCTGGGTTGTCCACTGAGCATTTCCGCGAACTCTACCTGAAGTTCTCTGGGCATGGGACTTTGACATGTTCCCCAAACCAAAAGGAATGAGTGGGAAACAATCAAGACAACAGATAGAAGCACTTGCATTTGAATGAGTTTCAAGCATGCTTGGGTACTCGTGTGATCTGAGTGACTCAGTTTTGGAATACAACTGTCGCGTGGTGCACCGCGAACTCCAGGCACCCCGGAGTTTCTGAAAAAAAATTTTCTGCGATTTTCACGAAACCACTTTTCTTCAACTTGAATTGGGCTAAAAATCCATCCCTAAAAATTAAAATTCTCTGAGTAGTGTGGAAATGCTGATCCTTACCCTGCCTGGGTTGTCCACTGAGCATTTCCGCGAACTGCAGCTGAAGTTCTCTGGGCATGGGACTTTTACATGTTCCCCAAACCAAAAGGAATGAGTGGGAAACAATCAAGACAACAGATAGAAGCACTTGCATTTGAATGAGTTTCAAGTATGCTTGGGTACTCGTGTGATCTGAGTGACTCAGTTTTGGAATACAACTGTCGCGTAGTGCACCGCAAACTCCAGGCACCCCGGAGTTTCTGAAAAAAAATTTTCTGCGATTTTCATGAAACCACTTTTCTTCAACTTGAATTGGGCTAAAAATCCATCCCTGAAAATAAAAATTCTCTGAGTAGTGTGGAAATGCTGATCCTTACCCTACCTGGGGTGTCCACTGAGCATTTCCGCAAACTCTACTTGAAGTTCTCTGGGCATGGGATTTTGACATGTTCCCCAAACCAAAAGGAATGAGTGGGAAACAATCAAGACAACAGATAGAAGCACTTGCATTTGAATGAGTTTCAAGCATGATTGGGTACTCGTGTGATCTGAGTGACTCAGTTTTGGAATACAACTGTCGCGTGGTGCACCGCGACCTCCAGGCACCCCGGAGTTTCTGAAAAAAAAATTTCTGCGATTTTCACGAAACCACTTTTCTTCAACTTGAATTGGGCTAAAAATCCATCCCTGAAAATAAAAATTCTCTGAGTAGTGTGGAAATGCTGATCCTTACCCTGCCTGGGTTGTCCACTGAGCATTTCCGCGAACTCTACCTTTAGTTCTCTGGGCATGGGATTTTGACATGTTCCCCAAACCAAAAGGAATGAGTGGGAAACAATCAAGAAAACAGATAGAAGCACTTGCATTTGAATGAGTTTCAAGCATGCTTGGGTACTCGTGTGATCTGAGTGACTCAGTTTTGGAATACAACTGTCGCGTGGTGCACCGCGACCTCCAGGCACCCCGGAGTTTCTGAAAAAAATTTTTCTGCGATTTTCACGAAACCACTTTTCTTCAACTTGAATTGGGCTAAAAATCCATCCCTGAAAATAAAACTTCTCTGAGTAGTGTGGAAATGCTGATCCTTACCCTACCAGGGGTGTCCACTGACCATTTCCGCGAACTCTACTTGAAGTTTTCTGGGCATGGGATTTTGACATGTTACCCAAACCAAAAGGAATGAGTGGGAAACAATCAAGACAACAGATAGAAGCACTTGCATTTGAATGAGTTTCAAGCATGCTTGGGTACTCGTGTGATCTGAGTGACTCAGTTTTGGAATACAACTGTCGCGTGGTGCACCTCGACCTCCAGGCACCCCGGAGTTTCTGAAAAAAATTTTTTTTGCGATTTTCACGAAACCACTTTTCTTCAACTTGAATTGGGCTCAAAATCCATCCCTGAAAATAATAATTCTCTGAGTAGTGTGGAAATGCTGATCCTTACCCTGCCTGGGTTGTCCACTGAGCATTTCCGCGAACTCTACCTTTAGTTCTCTGGGCATGGGATTTTGACATGTTCCCCAAACCAAAAGGAATGAGTGGGAAACAATCAAGAAAACAGATAGAAGCACTTGCATTTGAATGAGTTTCAAGCATGCTTGGGTACTCGTGTGATCTGTGTGACTCAGTTTTGGAATACAACTGTCGCGTTGTGCACCGCGACCTCCAGGCACCCCGGAGTTTCTGAAAAAAAATTTTCTGCGATTTTCACGAAACCACTTTTTTTCAACTTGAATTGGGCTAAAAATCCATCCCTGAAAATAAAAATTCTCTGAGTAGTGTGGAAATGCTGATCCTTACCCTGCCTGGGTTGTCCACTGAGCATTTCCACGAACTCTACCTGAAGTTCTCTGGGCATGGGATTTTGACATGTTCCCCAAACCAAAAGGAATGAGTGGGAAACAATCAAGAAAACAGATAGAAGCACTTGCATTTGAATGAGTTTCAAGCATGCTTGGGTACTCGTGTGATCTGAGTGACTCAGTTTTGGAATACAACTGTTGCGTGGTGCACCGCGACCTCCAGGCACCCCGGAGTTTCTGAAAAAAAATTTTCTGCGATTTTCACGAAACCACTTTTCTTCAACTTGAATTGGGCTAAAAATCCATCCCTGAAAATAAAACTTCTCTGAGTAGTGTGGAAATGCTGATCCTTACCCTACCTGGGGTGTCCACTGAGCATTTCCGCGAACTCTACTTGAAGTTCTCTGGGCATGGGATTTTGACATGTTACCCAAACCAAAAGGAATGAGTGGGAAACAATCAAGACAACAGATAGAAGCACTTGCATTTGAATGAGTTTCAAGCATGCTTGGGTACTCGTGTGATCTGAGTGACTCAGTTTTGGAATACAACTGTCGCGTGGTGTACCGCGACCTCCAGGCACCCCGGAGTTTCTGAAAAAACATTTTCTGCGATTTTCACGAAACCACTTTTCTTCAACTTGAATTGGGCTAAAAATCCATCCCTGAAAATAAAAATTCTCTGAGTAGTGTGGAAATGCTGATCCTTACCCTGCCTGGGTTGTCCACTGAGCATTTCCGCGAACTCTACCTGAAGTTCTCTGGGCATGGGATTTTGACATGTTCCCCAAACCAAAAGGAATGAGTGGGAAACAATCAAGAAAACAGATAGAAGCACTTGCATTTGAATGAGTTTCAAGCATGCTTGGGTACTCGTGTGATCTGAGTGACTCAGTTTTGGAATACAACTGTAACGTGGTGTACCGCGACCTCCAGGCACCCCGGAGTTTCTGAAAAAAAATTTTCTGCGATTTTCACGAAACCACTTTTCTTCAACTTGAATTGGGCTATAAATCCATCCCTGAAAATAAAAATTCTCTGAATAGTGTGGAAATGCTGATCCTTACCCTGCCTGGGTTGTCCACTGAGCATTTCCGCGAACTCTACCTTTAGTTCTCTGGGCATGGGATTTTGACATGTTCCCCAAACCAAAAGGAATGAGTGGGAAACAATCAAGAAAAGAGATAGAAGCACTTGCATTTGAATGAGTTTCAAGCATGCTTGGGTACTCGTGTGATCTGAGTGACTCAGTTTTGGAATACAACTGTCGCATGGTGCACCGCGACCTCCAGGCACCCCGGAGTTTCTGAAAAAAATTTTCTGCGATTTTCACGAAACCACTTTTCTTCAACTTGAATTGGGCTAAAAATCCATCCCTGAAAATAAAACTTCTCTGAGTAGTGTGGAAATGCTGATCCTTACCCTACCTGGGGTGTCCACTGAGCATTTCCGCGAACTCTACTTGAAGTTCTCTGGGCATGGGATTTTGACATGTTACCCAAACCAAAAGGAATGAGTGGGAAACAATCAAGAAAACAGATAGAAGCACTTGCATTTGAATGAGTTTCAAGCATGCTTGGGTACTCGTGTGATCTGAGTGACTCAGTTTTGGAATACAACTGTCGCGTGGTGCACCTCGACCTCCAGGCACCCCGGAGTTTCTGAAAAAAAATTTTCTGCGATTTTCACGAAACCACTTTTCTTCAACTTGAATTGGGCTAAAAATCCATCCCTGAAAATAATAATTCTCTGAGTAGTGTGGAAATGCTGATCCTTACCCTGCCTGGGTTGTCCACTGAGCATTTCCGCGAACTCTACCTTTAGTTCTCTGGGCATGGGATTTTGACATGCTCCCCAAACCAAAAGGAATGAGTGGGAAACAATCAAGAAAACAGATAGAAGCACTTGCATTTGAATGAGTTTCAAGCATGCTTGGGTACTCGTGTGATCTGTTTGACTCAGTTTTGGAATACAACTGTCGCGTGGTGCACCGCGACCTCCAGGCACCCCGGAGTTTCTGAAAAAAAATTTTCTGCGATTTTTACGAAACCACTTTTTTTCAACTTGAATTGGGCTAAAAATCCATCCGTGAAAATAAAAATTCTCTGAGTAGTGTGGAAATGCTGATCCTTACCCTGCCTGGGTTGTCCACTGAGCATTTCCGCGAACTCTACCTGAAGTTCTCTGGGCATGGGATTTTGACATGTTCCCCAAACCAAAAGGAATGAGTGGGAAACAATCAAGAAAACAGATAGAAGCACTTGCATTTGAATGAGTTTCAAGCATGCTTGGGTACTCGTGTGATCTGAGTGACTCAGTTTTGGAATACAACTGTTGCGTGGTGCACCGCGAACTCCAGGCACCCCGGAGTTTCTGAAAAAAAATTTTCTGCGATTTTCACGAAACCACTTTTCTTCAACTTGAATTGGGCTAAAAATCCATCCCTGAAAATAAAACTTCTCTGAGTAGTGTGGAAATGCTGATCCTTACCCTGCCTGGGTTGTCCACTGAGCATTTCCGCGCACTCTACCTGAAGTTCTCTGGGCATGGGATTTTGACATGTTCTCCAAACCAAAAGGAATGTGTGGGAAACAATCAAGAAAACAGATAGAAGCACTTGCATTTGAATGAGTTTCAAGCATGCTTGGGTACTCGTGTGATCTGAGTGACTCAGTTTTGGAATACAACTGTCACGTGGTGCACCGCGACCTCCAGGCACCCCGGAGTTTCTGAAAAAAAAATTTCTGCGATTTTCACGAAACCACTTTTCTTCAACTTGAATTGGGCTAAAAATCCATCCCTGAAAATAAAACTTCTCTGAGTAGTGTGGAAATGCTGATCCTTACCCTGCCTGGGTTGTCCACTGAGCATTTCCGCGAACTCTACCTGAAGTTCTCTGGGCATGGGATTTTGACATGTTCCCCAAACCAAAAGGAATGAGTGGGAAACAATCAAGACAACAGATAGAAGCACTTGCATTTGAATGAGTTTCAAGCATGCTTGGGAACTCGTGTGATCTGAGTGACTCAGTTTTGGAATACAACTGTCGCGTGGTGCACCGCGAACTCCAGGCACCCCGGAGTTTCTGAAAAAAAATTTTCTGCGATTTTCACGAAACCACTTTTCTTCAACTTGAATTGGGCTAAAAATCCATCCCTAAAAATAAAAATTCTCTGAGTAGTATGGAAATGCTGATCCTTACCCTGCCTGGGTTGTCCACTGAGCATTTCCGCGAACTCTACTTGAAGTTCTCTGGGCATGGGATTTTGACATGATACCCAAACCAAAAGGAATGAGTGGGAAACAATCAAGACAACAGATAGAAGCACTTGCATTTGATTGAGTTTCAAGCATGCTTGGGTACTCGTGTGATCTGAGTGACTCAGTTTTGGAATAAAACTGTCGCGTGGTGCACCGCGACCTCCAGGCACCTCCGAGTTTCTGAATAAAAATTTTCTGCGATTGTCACGAAACCACTTTTCTTCAACTTGAATTGGGCTAAAAATCCATCCCTGAAAATAAAAATTCTCTGAGTAGTGTGGAAATGCTGATCCTTACCCTGAATGGGTTGTCCACTGAGCATGTCCGCGAACTCTACCTGAAGTTCTCTGGCATGGGATTTTGACATGTTCTCCAAACCAAAAGGAATGAGTGGGAAACAATCAAGAAAACAGATAGAAGCACTTGCATTTGAATGAGTTTCAAGCATGCTTGGGTACTCGTGTGATCTGAGTGACTCAGTTTTGGAATACAACTGTCGCGTGGTGCACCGCGACCTCCAGGCACCCCGGAGTTTCTGAAAAAAAATTTTCTGCGATTTTCACGAAACCACTTTTCTTCAACTTGAATTGGGCTAAAAATCCATCCCTGGAAATAAAAATTCTTTGAGTAGTGTGGAAATGCTGATCCTTACCGTACCTGGGGTGTCCACTGAGCATTTCCGCGAACTCTACTTGAAGTTCTCTGGGCATGTGATTTTGACATGTTACCCAAACCAAAAGGAATGAGTGGGAAACAATCAAGACAACAAATAGAAGCACTTGCATTTGAATGAGTTTCAAGCATGCTTGGGAACTCGTGTGATCTGAGTGACTCAGTTTTGGAATACAACTGTCGCGTGGTGCACCACGAACTCCAGGCACCCCGGAGTTTCTGAAAAAAAATTTTCTGCGATTTTCACGAAACCACTTTTCTTCAACTTGAATTGGGCTAAAAATCCATTCCTAAAAATAAAAATTCTCTGAGTAGTGTGGAAATGCTGATCCTTACCCTGCCTGGGTTGTCCACTGAGCATTTCCGCGAACTCTACCTGAAGTTCTCTGGGCATGGGACTTTGACATGTTCCCCAAACCAAAAGGAATGAGTGGGAAACAATCAAGACAACAGGTAGAAGCACTTGCATTTGAATGAGTTTCAAGCATGCTTGGGTAATCGTGTGATCTGAGTGACTCAGTTTTGGAATACAACTGTCGCGCAGTGCACCGCGACCTCCAGGCACCCCGGAGTTTCTGAAAAAAAATTTTCTGCGATTTTCACGAAACCACTTTTCTTCAACTTGAATTGGGCTAAAAATCCATCCCTGAAAATAAAAATTCTCTGAGTAGTGTGGAAATGCTGATCCTTACCCTGCCTGGGTTGTCCACTGAGCATTTCCGCGAACTCTACCTGAAGTTCTCTGGGCATGGGATTTTGACATGTTCTCCAAACCAAAAGGAATGAGTGGGAAACAATCAAGAAAACAGATAGAAGCACTTGCATTTGAATGAGTTTCAAGCATGCTTGGGTACTCGTGTGATCTGAGTGACTCAGATTTGGAATACAACTGTCGCGTGGTGCAACGCGACCTCCAGGCACCCCGGAGTTTCTGAAAAAAAATTTTCTGCGATTTTCACGAAACCACTTTTCTTCAACTTGAATTGGGCTAAAAATCCATCCCTGAAAATAAAAATTCTCTGAGTAGTGTGGAAATGCTGATCCTTACCCTGCCTGGGTTGTCCACTGAGCATTTCCGCGAACTCTACTTGAAGTTCTCTGGGCATGGGATTTTGACATGTTACCCAAACCAAAAGGAATGAGTGGGAAACAATCAAGACAACAGATAGAAGCACTTGCATTTGAATGAGTTTCAAGCATGCTTGGGTACTCGTGTGATCTGAGTGACTCAGTTTTGGAATACAACTGTCGCGTGGTGCACCGCGACCTCCAGGCACCCCGGAGTTTCTGAAAAAAAAATTTCTGCGATTTTCACGAAACCACTTTTCTTCAACTTGAATTGGGCTAAAAATCCATCCCTGAAAATAAAACTTCTCTGAGTAGTGTGGAAATGCTGATCCTTACCCTACCTGGGGTGTCCACTGAGCATTTCCGCGAACTCTACTTGAAGTTCTCTGGGCATGGGATTTTGACATGTTACCCAAACCAAAAGGAATGAGTGGGAAACAATCAAGACAACAGATAGAAGCACTTGCATTTGAATGAGTTTCAAGCATGCTTGGGTACTCGTGTGATCTGAGTGACTCAGTTTTGGAATACAACTGTCGTGTGGTGCACCGTGACCTCCAGGCACCCCGGAGTTTCTGAAAAAAAATTTTCTGCGATTTTCACGATACCACTTTTCTTCAACTTGAATTGGGCTAAAAATCCATCCCTGAAAATAAAAATTCTCTGAGTAGTGTGGAAATGCTGATCCTTACCCTGCCTGGGTTGTCCACTGAGCATTTCCGCGCACTCTTCCTGAAGATCTCTGGGCATGGGATTTTGACATGTTCTCCAAACCAAAAGTAATGTGTGGGAAACAATCAAGAAAACAGATAGAAGCACTTGCATTTGAATGAGTTTCAAGCATGCTTGGGTACTCGTGTGATCTGAGTGACTCAGTTTTGGAATACAACTGTCACGTGGTGCACAGCGACCTCCAGGCACCCCGGAGTTTATGAAAAAAAAATTTCTGCCATTTTCACGAAACCACTTTTCTTCAACTTGAATTGGGCTAAAAATCCATCCCTGAAAAAAAAAATTCTCTGAGTAGTGTGGAAATGCTGATCCTTACCCTGCCTGGGTTGTCCACTGAGCATTTCCGCGAACTCTACCTGAAGTTCTCTGGGCATGGGATTTTGACATGTTCCCCAAACCAAAAGGAATGAGTGGGAAACAATCAAGACAACAGATAGAAGCACTTGCATTTGAATGAGTTTCAAGCATGCTTGGGAACTCGTGTGATCTGAGTGACTCAGTTTTGGAATACAACTGTCGCGTGGTGCACCGCGAACTCCAGGCACCCCGGAGTTTCTGAAAAAAAATTTTCTGCGATTTTCACGAAACCACTTTTCTTCAACTTGAATTGGGCTAAAAATCCATCCCTGAAGATAAAAATTCTCTGAGTAGTGTGGAAATGCTGATCCTTACCCTGCCTGGGTTGTCCACTGAGCATTTCCGCGAACTCTACTTGAAGTTCTCTGGGCATGGGATTTTGACATGTTCCCCAAACCAAAAGAAATGAGTGGGAAACAATCAAGAAAACAAATAGAAGCAATTGCATTTGAATGAGTTTCAAGCATGCTTGGGTACTCGTGTGATCTGAGTGACTCAGTTTTGGAATACAACTGTTGCGTGGTGCACCGCGACCTCCAGGCACCCCGGAGTTTCTGAAAAAAATTTCTGCGATTTTCACGAAACTACTTTTCTTCAACTTGAATTGGGCTAAAAATCCATCCCTAAAAATAAAAATTCTCTGAGTAGTGTGGAAATGCTGATCCTTACCCTGCCTGGGTTGTCCACTGAGTATTTCCGCGAACTCTACTTGAAGTTCTCTGGGCATGGGATTTTGACATGTTACCCAAACCAAAAGGAATGAGTGGGAAACAATCAAGACAACAGATAGAAGCACTTGCATTTGAATGAGTTTCAAGCATGCTTGGGTACTCGTGTGATCTGAGTGACTCAGTTTTGGAATACAACTGTCGCGTAGTGCACCGCGACCTCCAGGCACCCCGGAGTTTCTGAAAAAAAAATTTCTGCGATTTTCACGAAACCACTTTTCTTCAACTTGAATTGGGCTAAAAATCCATCCCTGAAAATAAAACTTCTCTGAGTAGTGTGGAAATGCTGATCCTTACCCTACCTGGGGTGTCCACTGAGCATTTCCGCGAACTCTACTTGAAGTTCTCTGGGCATGGGATTTTGACATGTTACCCAAACCAAAAGGAATGAGTGGGAAACAATCAAGACAACAGATAGAAGCACTTGCATTTGATTGAGTTTCAAGAATGCTTGGGTACTCGTGTGATCTGAGTGACTCAGTTTTGGAATACAACTGTCGCGTGGTGCACCGCGACCTCCAGGCACCTCCGAGTTTCTGAAAAAAAATTTTCTGCGATTGTCACGAAACCACTTTTCTTCAACTTGAATTGGGCTAAAAATCCATCCCTGAAAATAAAAATTCTCTGAGTAGTGTGGAAATGCTGATCCTTACCCTACCTGGGGTGTCCACTGAGCATTTCCGCAAACTCTACTTGAAATTCTCTGGGCATGGGATATTGACATGTTACCCAAACCAAAAGGAATGAGTGGGAAACAATCAAGACAACAGATAGAAGCACTTGCATTTGAATGAGTTTCAAGCATGCTTGGGAACTCGTGTGATCTGAGTGACTCAGTTTTGGAATACAACTGTCGCGTGGTGCACCGCGAACTCCAGGTACCCCGGAGTTTCTGAAAAAAAATTTTCTGCGATTTTCACGAAACCACTTTTCTTCAACTTGAATTGGGCTAAAAATCCATCCCTAAAAATTAAAATTCTCTGAGTAGTGTGGAAATGCTGATCCTTACCCTGCCTGGGTTGTCCACTGAGCATTTCCGCGAACTGCACCTGAAGTTCTCTGGGCATGGGACTTTTACATGTTCCCCAAACCAAAAGGAATGAGTGGGAAACAATCAAGACAACAGATAGAAGCACTTGCATTTGAATGAGTTTCAAGTATGCTTGGGTACTCGTGTGATCTGAGTGACTCAGTTTTGGAATACAACTGTCGCGTAGTGCACCGCGACCTCCAGGCACCCCGGAGTTTCTGAAAAAAAATTTTCTGCGATTTTCATGAAACCACTTTTCTTCAACTTGAATTGGGCTAAAAATCCATCCCTGAAAATAAAACTTCTCTGAGTAGTGTGGAAATGCGGATCCTTACCCTACCTGGGGTGTCCACTGAGCATTTCCGCGAACTCTACTTGAAGTTCTCTGGGCATGGGATTTTGACATGTTACCCAAACCAAAAGGAATGAGTGGGAAACAATCAAGACAACAGATAGAAGCACTTGCATTTGAATGAGTTTCAAGTATGCTTGGGTACTCGTGTGATCTGAGTGACTCAGTTTTGGAATACAACTGTCACGTGGTGCACCGCGACCTCCAGGCACCCCGGAGTTTCTGAAAAAAAATTTTCTGCGATTTTCACGAAACTACTTTTCTTCAACTTGAATTGGGCTAAAAAATCCATCCCTGAAAATAAAAATTCTTTGAGTAGTGTGGAAATGCTGATCCTTACCGTACCTAGGGTGTCCACTGAGCATTTCCGCGAACTCTACTTGAAGTTCTCTGGGCATGGGATTTTGATATGTTACCCAAACCAAAAGGAATGAGTGGGAAACAATCAAGACAACAGATAGAAGCACTTGCATTTGAATGAGTTTCAAGCATGCTTGGGTACTCGTGTGATCTGTGTGACTCAGTTTTGGAATACAACTGTCGCGTGGTGCACCGCGACCTCCAGGCACCCCGGAGTTTCTGAAAAAAAATTTTCTGCGATTTTTACGAAACCACTTTTCTTCAACTTGAATTGGGCTAAAAATCCATCCCTGAAAATAAAAATTCTCTGAGTAGTGTGGAAATGCTGATCCTTACCCTGCCTGGGTTGTCCACTGAGCATTTCCGCGAACTCTACCTGAAGTTCTCTGGGCATGGGATTTTGACATGTTCCCCAAACCAAAAGGAATGAGTGGGAAACAATCAAGAAAACAAATAGAAGCAATTGCATTTGAATGAGTTTCAAGCATGCTTGGGTACTCGTGTGATCTGAGTGACTCAGTTTTGGAATTCAACTGTCGCGTGGTGCACCGCGACCTCCAGGCATCCCGGAGTTTCTGAAAAAAATTTCTGCGATTTTCACGAAACTACTTTTCTTCAACTTGAGTTGGGCTAAAAATCCATCCCTGAAAATAAAAATTCTCTGAGTAGTGTGGAAATGCTGATCCTTACCCTACCTGGGGTGTCCACTGAGCATTTCCGCGAACTCTACTTGAAGTTCTCTGGGCATGGGATTTTGACATGTTACCCAAACCAAAAGGAATGAGTGGGAAACAATCAAGACAACAGATAGAAGCACTTGCATTTGAATGAGTTTCAAGCATGATTGGGTACTCGTGTGATCTGAGTGACTCAGTTTTGGAATACAACTGTCGCGTGGTGCACCGCGACCTCCAGGCACCCCGGAGTTTCTGAAAAAAAATTTTCTGCGATTTTCACGAAACCACTTTTCTTCAACTTGAATTGGGCTAAAAATCCATCCCTGAAAATAAAAATTCTCTGAGTAGTGTGGAAATGCTGATCCTTACCCTGCCTGGGTTGTCCACTGAGCATTTCCGCGAACTCTACCTTTAGTTCTCTGGGCATGGGATTTTGACATGTTCCCCAAACCAAAAGGAATGAGTGGGAAACAATCAAGAAAACAGATAGAAGCACTTGCATTTGAATGAGTTTCAAGCATGCTTGGGTACTCGTGTGATCTGAGTGACTCAGTTTTGGAATACAACTGTCGCGTGGTGCACCGCGACCTCCAGGCACCCCGGAGTTTCTGAAAAAAATTTTTCTGCGATTTTCACGAAACCACTTTTCTTCAACTTGAATTGGGCTAAAAATCCATCCCTGAAAATAAAACTTCTCTGAGTAGTGTGGAAATGCTGATCCTTACCCTACCAGGGGTGTCCACTGACCTTTTCCGCGAACACTACTTGAAGTTTTCTGGGCATGGGATTTTGACATGTTACCCAAACCAAAAGGAATGAGTGGGAAACAATCAAGACAACAGATAGAAGCACTTGCATTTGAATGAGTGTCAAGCATGCTTGGGTACTCGTGTGATCTGAGTGACTCAGTTTTGGAATACAACTGTCGCGTGGAGCACCTCGACCTCCAGGCACCCCGGAGTTTCTGAAAAAAAATTTTTTGCGATTTTCACGAAACCACTTTTCTTCAACTTGAATTGGGCTCAAAATCCATCCCTGAAAATAATAATTCTCTGAGTAGTGTGGAAATGCTGATCCTTACCCTGCCTGGGTTGTCCACTGAGCATTTCCGCGAACTCTACCTTTAGTTCTCTGGGCATGGGATTTTGACATGTTCCCCAAACCAAAAGGAATGAGTGGGAAACAATCAAGAAAACAGATAGAAGCACTTGCATTTGAATGAGTTTCAAGCATGCTTGGGTACTCGTGTGATCTGAGTGACTCAGTTTTGGAATACAACTGTCGCGTGGTGTACCGCGACCTCCAGGCACCCCGGAGTTTCTGAAAAAAAATTTTCTGCGATTTTCACGAAACCACTTTTCTTCAACTTGAATTGGGCTAAAAATCCATCCCTGAAAATAATAATTCTCTGAGTAGTGTGGAAATGCTGATCCTTACCCTGCCTGGGTTGTCCACTGAGCATTTCCGCGAACTCTACCTTTAGTTCTCTGGGCATGGGATTTTGACATGTTCCCCAAACCAAAAGGAATGAGTGGGAAACAATCAAGAAAACAGATAGAAGCACTTGCATTTGAATGAGTTTCAAGCATGCTTGGGTACTCGTGTGATCTGTGTGACTCAGTTTTGGAATACAACTGTCGCGTGGTGCACCGCGACCTCCAGGCACCCCGGAGTTTCTGAAAAAAAATTTTCTGCGATTTTTACGAAACCACTTTTCTTCAACTTGAATTGGGCTAAAAATCCATCCCTGAAAATAAAAATTCTCTGAGTAGTGTGGAAATGCTGATCCTTACCCTGCCTGGGTTGTCCACTGAGCATTTCCGCGAACTCTACCTGAAGTTCTCTGGGCATGGGATTTTGACATGTTCCCCAAACCAAAAGGAATGAGTGGGAAACAATCAAGACAACAGATAGAAGCACTTGCATTTGAATGAGTTTCAAGCATGCTTGGGAACTCGTGTGATCTGAGTGACTCAGTTTTGGAATACAACTGTCGCGTGGTGCACCGCGAACTCCAGGCACCCCGGAGTTTCTGAAAAAAAATTTTCTGCGATTTTCACGAAACCACTTTTCTTCAACTTGAATTGGGCTAAAAATCCATCCCTAAAAATAAAAATTCTCTGAGTAGTGTGGAAATGCTGATCCTTACCCTGCCTGGGTTGTCCACTGAGTATTTCCGCGAACTCTACTTGAAGTTCTCTGGGCATGGGATTTTGACATGATACCCAAACCAAAAGGAATGAGTGGGAAACAATCAATACAACAGATAGAAGCACTTGCATTTGATTGAGTTTCAAGCATGCTTGGGTACTCGTGTGATCTGAGTGACTCAGTTTTGGAATAAAACTGTCGCGTGGTGCACCGCGACCTCCAGGCACCTCCGAGTTTCTGAATAAAAATTTTCTGCGATTGTCACGAAACCACTTTTCTTCAACTTGAATTGGGCTAAAAATCCATCCCTGAAAATAAAAATTCTCTGAGTAGTGTGGAAATGCTGATCCTTACCCTACCTGGGGTGTCCACTGAGCATTTCCGCAAACTCTACTTGAAGTTCTCTGGGCATGGGATTTTGATATGTTACCCAAACCAAAAGGAATGAGTGGGAAACAATCAAGACAACAAATAGAAGCACTTGCATTTGAATGAGTTTCAAGCATGCTTGGGTACTCGTGTGATCTGAGTGACTCAGTTTTGGAATACAACTGTCGCGTGGTGCACCGCGACCTCCAGGCACGCCGGAGTTTCTGAAAAAAAAATTTCTGCGATTTTCACGAAACCACTTTTCTTCAACTTGAATTGGGCTAAAAATCCATCCCTGAAAATAAAAATTCTCTGAGTAGTGTGGAAATGCTGATCCTTACCCTGCCTGGGTTGTCCACTGAGCATTTCCGCGAACTCTACCTGAAGTTCTCTGGGCATGGGATTTTGACATGTTCTCCAAACCAAAAGGAATGAGTGGGAAACAATCAAGAAAACAAATAGAAGCACTTCCATTTGAATGAGTTTCAAGCATGCTTGGTTACTCGTGTGATCTGAGTGACTCAGTTTTGGAATACAACTGTCGCGTGGTGCACCGCGACCTCCAGGCATCCCGGAGTTTCTGAAAAAAAAATTTCTGCGATTTTCACGAAACTACTTTTCTTCAACTTGAGTTGGGCTAAAAATCCATCCCTGAAAATAAAAATTCTCTGAGTAGTGTGGAAATGCTGATCCTTACCCTGCCTGGGTTGTCCACTGAGCATTTCAGCGAACTCTACCTGAAGTTCTCTGGGCATGGGATTTTGACATGTTCCCCAAACCAAAAGGAATGAGTGGGAAACAATCAAGAAAACAGATAGAAGCACTTGCATTTGAATGAGTTTCAAGCATGCTTGGGTACTCGTGTGATCTGAGTGACTCAGTTTTGGAATACAAGTGTCGCGTGGTGCACCGCGACCTCCAGGCACCCCGGAGTTTCTGAAAAAAAATTTTCTGCGATTTTCACGAAACTACTTTTCTTCAACTTGAGTTGGGCTAAAAATCCATCCCTGAAAATAAAAATTCTTTGAGTAGTGTGGAAATGCTGATCCTTACCCTACCTGGGGTGTCCACTGAGCATTTCCGCGAACTCTACTTGAAGTTCTCTGGGCATGGGATTTTGACATGTTACCCAAACCAAAAGGAATGAGTGGGAAACAATCAAGACAACAGATAGAAGCACTTGCATTTGAATGAGTTTCAAGCATGCTTGGGAACTCGTGTGATCTGAGTGACTCAGTTTTGGAATACAACTGTCGCGTGGTGCACCGCGAACTCCAGGCACCCCGGAGTTTCTGAAAAAAAATTTTCTGCGATTTTCACGAAACCAATTTTTTTTCAACTTGAATTGGGCTAAAAATCCATCCCTAAAAATAAAAATTCTCTGAGTAGTGTGGAAATGCTGATCCTTACCCTGCCTGGGTTGTCCACTGAGCATTTCCGCGAACTCTACCTGAAGTTCTCTGGGCATGGGACTTTGACATGTTCCCCAAACCAAAAGGAATGAGTGGGAAACAATCAAGACAACAGATAGAAGCACTTGCATTTGAATGAGTTTCAAGCATGCTTGGGTACTCGTGTGATCTGAGTGACTCAGTTTTGGAATACAACTGTCGCGTAGTGCACCGCGACCTCCAGGCACCCCGGAGTTTCTGAAAAAAAAATTTCTGCGATTTTCACGAAACCACTTTTCTTCAACTTGAATTGGGCTAAAAATCCATCCCTGAAAATAAAACTTCTCTGAGTAGTGTGGAAATGCTGATCCTTACCCTACCTGGGGTGTCCACTGAGCATTTCCGCGAACTCTACTTGAAGTTCTCTGGGCATGGGATTTTGACATGTTACCCAAACCAAAAGGAATGAGTGGGAAACAATCAAGACAACAGATAGAAGCACTTGCATTTGATTGAGTTTCAAGAATGCTTGGGTACTCGTGTGATCTGAGTGACTCAGTTTTGGAATACAACTGTCGCGTGGTGTACCGCGACCTCCAGGCACCCCGGAGTTTCTGAAAAAAAATTTTCTGCGATTTTCACGAAACCACTTTTCTTCAACTTGAATTGGGCTAAAAATCCATCCCTGAAAATAATAATTCTCTGAGTAGTGTGGAAATGCTGATCCTTACCCTGCCTGGGTTGTCCACTGAGCATTTCCGCGAACTCTACCTTTAGTTCTCTGGGCATGGGATTTTGACATGTTCCCCAAACCAAAAGGAATGAGTGGGAAACAATCAAGAAAACAGATAGAAGCACTTGCATTTGAATGAGTTTCAAGCATGCTTGGGTACTCGTGTGATCTGTGTGACTCAGTTTTGGAATACAACTGTCGCGTGGTGCACCGCGACCTCCAGGCACCCCGGAGTTTCTGAAAAAAAATTTTCTGCGATTTTTACGAAACCACTTTTTTTCAACTTGAATTGGGCTAAAAATCCATCCGTGAAAATAAAAATTCTCTGAGTAGTGTGGAAATGCTGATCCTTACCCTGCCTGGGTTGTCCACTGAGCATTTCCGCGAACTCTACCTGAAGTTCTCTGGGCATGGGATTTTGACATGTTCCCCAAACCAAAAGGAATGAGTGGGAAACAATCAAGAAAACAGATAGAAGCACTTGCATTTGAATGAGTTTCAAGCATGCTTGGGTACTCGTGTGATCTGAGTGACTCAGTTTTGGAATACAACTGTTGCGTGGTGCACCGCGACCTCCAGGCACCCCGGAGTTTCTGAAAAAAAATTTTCTGCGATTTTCACGAAACCACTTTTCTTCAACTTGAATTGGGCTAAAAATCCATCCCTGAAAATAAAAATTCTCTGAGTAGTGTGGAAATGCTGATCCTTACCCTGCCTGGGTTGTCCACTGAGCATTTCCGCGAACTCTACCTGAAGTTCTCTGGGCATGGGATTTTGACATGTTCCCCAAACCAAAAGGAATGAGTGGGAAACAATCAAGACAACAGATAGAAGCACTTGCATTTGAATGAGATTCAAGCATGCTTGGGAACTCGTGTGATCTGAGTGACTCAGTTTTGGAATACAACTGTCGCGTGGTGCACCGCGAACTCCAGGCACGCCGGAGTTTCTGAAAAAAAATTTTCTGCGATTTTTACGAAACCACTTTTCTTCAACTTGAATTGGGCTAAAAATCCATCCCTGAAAATAAAAATTCTCTGAGTAGTGTGGAAATGCTGATCCTTACCCTGCCTGGGTTGTCCACTGAGCATTTCCGCGAACTCTACCTGAAGTTCTCTGGGCATGGGATTTTGACATGTTCCCCAAACCAAAAGGAATGAGTGGGAAACAATCAAGAAAACAAATAGAAGCAATTGCATTTGAATGAGTTTCAAGCATGCTTGGGTACTCGTGTGATCTGAGTGACTCAGTTTTGGAATTCAACTGTCGCGTGGTGCACCGCGACCTCCAGGCATCCCGGAGTTTCTGAAAAAAATTTCTGCGATTTTCACGAAACTACTTTTCTTCAACTTGAGTTGGGCTAAAAATCCATCCCTGAAAATAAAAATTCTCTGAGTAGTGTGGAAATGCTGATCCTTACCCTACCTGGGGTGTCCACTGAGCATTTCCGCGAACTCTACTTGAAGTTCTCTGGGCATGGG
Source organism: Atractosteus spatula (assembly GCF_055471065.1). Classification (NCBI taxonomy): domain Eukaryota; kingdom Metazoa; phylum Chordata; class Actinopteri; order Semionotiformes; family Lepisosteidae; genus Atractosteus; species Atractosteus spatula. The sequence continues at coordinate 350,660 of NC_142714.1, read as the reverse complement.
ATTTTGACATGTTACCCAAACCAAAAGGAATGAGTGGGAAACAATCAAGACAACAGATAGAAGCACTTGCATTTGAATGAGTTTCAAGCATGATTGGGTACTCGTGTGATCTGAGTGACTCAGTTTTGGAATACAACTGTCGCGTGGTGCACCGCGACCTCCAGGCACCCCGGAGTTTCTGAAAAAAAATTTTCTGCGATTTTCACGAAACCACTTTTCTTCAACTTGAATTGGGCTAAAAATCCATCCCTGAAAATAAAAATTCTCTGAGTAGTGTGGAAATGCTGATCCTTACCCTGCCTGGGTTGTCCACTGAGCATTTCCGCGAACTCTACCTTTAGTTCTCTGGGCATGGGATTTTGACATGTTCCCCAAACCAAAAGGAATGAGTGGGAAACAATCAAGAAAACAGATAGAAGCACTTGCATTTGAATGAGTTTCAAGCATGCTTGGGTACTCGTGTGATCTGAGTGACTCAGTTTTGGAATACAACTGTCGCGTGGTGCACCGCGACCTCCAGGCACCCCGGAGTTTCTGAAAAAAATTTTTCTGCGATTTTCACGAAACCACTTTTCTTCAACTTGAATTGGGCTAAAAATCCATCCCTGAAAATAAAACTTCTCTGAGTAGTGTGGAAATGCTGATCCTTACCCTGCCTGGGTTGTCCACTGAGCATTTCCGCGAACTCTACCTTTAGTTCTCTGGGCATGGGATTTTGACATGTTCCCCAAACCAAAAGGAATGAGTGGGAAACAATCAAGAAAACAGATAGAAGCACTTGCATTTGAATGAGTTTCAAGCATGCTTGGGTACTCGTGTGATCTGAGTGACTCAGTTTTGGAATACAACTGTCGCGTGGTGTACCGCGACCTCCAGGCACCCCGGAGTTTCTGAAAAAAAATTTTCTGCGATTTTCACGAAACCACTTTTCTTCAATTTGAATTGGGCTAAAAATCCATCCCTGAAAATAATAATTCTCTGAGTAGTGTGGAAATGCTGATCCTTACCCTGCCTGGGTTGTCCACTGAGCATTTCCGCGAACTCTACCTTTAGTTCTCTGGGCATGGGATTTTGACATGTTCCCCAAACCAAAAGGAATGAGTGGGAAACAATCAAGAAAACAGATAGAAGCACTTGCATTTGAATGAGTTTCAAGCATGCTTGGGTACTCGTGTGATCTGTGTGACTCAGTTTTGGAATACAACTGTCGCGTGGTGCACCGCGACCTCCAGGCACCCCGGAGTTTCTGAAAAAAAATTTTCTGCGATTTTTACGAAACCACTTTTCTTCAACTTGAATTGGGCTAAAAATCCATCCCTGAAAATAAAAATTCTCTGAGTAGTGTGGAAATGCTGATCCTTACCCTGCCTGGGTTGTCCACTGAGCATTTCCGCGAACTCTACCTGAAGTTCTCTGGGCATGGGATTTTGACATGTTCCCCAAACCAAAAGGAATGAGTGGGAAACAATCAAGACAACAGATAGAAGCACTTGCATTTGAATGAGTTTCAAGCATGCTTGGGAACTCGTGTGATCTGAGTGACTCAGTTTTGGAATACAACTGTCGCGTGGTGCACCGCGAACTCCAGGCACCCCGGAGTTTCTGAAAAAAAATTTTCTGCGATTTTCACGAAACCACTTTTCTTCAACTTGAATTGGGCTAAAAATCCATCCCTAAAAATAAAAATTCTCTGAGTAGTGTGGAAATGCTGATCCTTACCCTGCCTGGGTTGTCCACTGAGTATTTCCGCGAACTCTACTTGAAGTTCTCTGGGCATGGGATTTTGACATGATACCCAAACCAAAAGGAATGAGTGGGAAACAATCAATACAACAGATAGAAGCACTTGCATTTGATTGAGTTTCAAGCATGCTTGGGTACTCGTGTGATCTGAGTGACTCAGTTTTGGAATAAAACTGTCGCGTGGTGCACCGCGACCTCCAGGCACCTCCGAGTTTCTGAATAAAAATTTTCTGCGATTGTCACGAAACCACTTTTCTTCAACTTGAATTGGGCTAAAAATCCATCCCTGAAAATAAAAATTCTCTGAGTAGTGTGGAAATGCGGATCCTTACCCTACCTGGGGTGTCCACTGAGCATTTCCGCGAACTCTACTTGAAGTTCTCTGGGCATGGGATTTTGACATGTTACCCAAACCAAAAGGAATGAGTGGGAAACAATCAAGACAACAGATAGAAGCACTTGCATTTGAATGAGTTTCAAGTATGCTTGGGTACTCGTGTGATCTGAGTGACTCAGTTTTGGAATACAACTGTCACGTGGTGCACCGCGACCTCCAGGCACCCCGGAGTTTCTGAAAAAAAATTTTCTGCGATTTTCACGAAACTACTTTTCTTCAACTTGAATTGGGCTAAAAAATCCATCCCTGAAAATAAAAATTCTTTGAGTAGTGTGGAAATGCTGATCCTTACCGTACCTAGGGTGTCCACTGAGCATTTCCGCGAACTCTACTTGAAGTTCTCTGGGCATGGGATTTTGATATGTTACCCAAACCAAAAGGAATGAGTGGGAAACAATCAAGACAACAGATAGAAGCACTTGCATTTGAATGAGTTTCAAGCATGCTTGGGTACTCGTGTGATCTGTGTGACTCAGTTTTGGAATACAACTGTCGCGTGGTGCACCGCGACCTCCAGGCACCCCGGAGTTTCTGAAAAAAAATTTTCTGCGATTTTTACGAAACCACTTTTCTTCAACTTGAATTGGGCTAAAAATCCATCCCTGAAAATAAAAATTCTCTGAGTAGTGTGGAAATGCTGATCCTTACCCTGCCTGGGTTGTCCACTGAGCATTTCCGCGAACTCTACCTGAAGTTCTCTGGGCATGGGATTTTGACATGTTCCCCAAACCAAAAGGAATGAGTGGGAAACAATCAAGAAAACAAATAGAAGCAATTGCATTTGAATGAGTTTCAAGCATGCTTGGGTACTCGTGTGATCTGAGTGACTCAGTTTTGGAATTCAACTGTCGCGTGGTGCACCGCGACCTCCAGGCATCCCGGAGTTTCTGAAAAAAATTTCTGCGATTTTCACGAAACTACTTTTCTTCAACTTGAGTTGGGCTAAAAATCCATCCCTGAAAATAAAAATTCTCTGAGTAGTGTGGAAATGCTGATCCTTACCCTACCTGGGGTGTCCACTGAGCATTTCCGCGAACTCTACTTGAAGTTCTCTGGGCATGGGATTTTGACATGTTACCCAAACCAAAAGGAATGAGTGGGAAACAATCAAGACAACAGATAGAAGCACTTGCATTTGAATGAGTTTCAAGCATGATTGGGTACTCGTGTGATCTGAGTGACTCAGTTTTGGAATACAACTGTCGCGTGGTGCACCGCGACCTCCAGGCACCCCGGAGTTTCTGAAAAAAAATTTTCTGCGATTTTCACGAAACCACTTTTCTTCAACTTGAATTGGGCTAAAAATCCATCCCTGAAAATAAAAATTCTCTGAGTAGTGTGGAAATGCTGATCCTTACCCTGCCTGGGTTGTCCACTGAGCATTTCCGCGAACTCTACCTTTAGTTCTCTGGGCATGGGATTTTGACATGTTCCCCAAACCAAAAGGAATGAGTGGGAAACAATCAAGAAAACAGATAGAAGCACTTGCATTTGAATGAGTTTCAAGCATGCTTGGGTACTCGTGTGATCTGAGTGACTCAGTTTTGGAATACAACTGTCGCGTGGTGCACCGCGACCTCCAGGCACCCCGGAGTTTCTGAAAAAAATTTTTCTGCGATTTTCACGAAACCACTTTTCTTCAACTTGAATTGGGCTAAAAATCCATCCCTGAAAATAAAACTTCTCTGAGTAGTGTGGAAATGCTGATCCTTACCCTACCAGGGGTGTCCACTGACCTTTTCCGCGAACACTACTTGAAGTTTTCTGGGCATGGGATTTTGACATGTTACCCAAACCAAAAGGAATGAGTGGGAAACAATCAAGACAACAGATAGAAGCACTTGCATTTGAATGAGTGTCAAGCATGCTTGGGTACTCGTGTGATCTGAGTGACTCAGTTTTGGAATACAACTGTCGCGTGGAGCACCTCGACCTCCAGGCACCCCGGAGTTTCTGAAAAAAAATTTTTTGCGATTTTCACGAAACCACTTTTCTTCAACTTGAATTGGGCTCAAAATCCATCCCTGAAAATAATAATTCTCTGAGTAGTGTGGAAATGCTGATCCTTACCCTGCCTGGGTTGTCCACTGAGCATTTCCGCGAACTCTACCTTTAGTTCTCTGGGCATGGGATTTTGACATGTTCCCCAAACCAAAAGGAATGAGTGGGAAACAATCAAGAAAACAGATAGAAGCACTTGCATTTGAATGAGTTTCAAGCATGCTTGGGTACTCGTGTGATCTGAGTGACTCAGTTTTGGAATACAACTGTCGCGTGGTGTACCGCGACCTCCAGGCACCCCGGAGTTTCTGAAAAAAAATTTTCTGCGATTTTCACGAAACCACTTTTCTTCAACTTGAATTGGGCTAAAAATCCATCCCTGAAAATAATAATTCTCTGAGTAGTGTGGAAATGCTGATCCTTACCCTGCCTGGGTTGTCCACTGAGCATTTCCGCGAACTCTACCTTTAGTTCTCTGGGCATGGGATTTTGACATGTTCCCCAAACCAAAAGGAATGAGTGGGAAACAATCAAGAAAACAGATAGAAGCACTTGCATTTGAATGAGTTTCAAGCATGCTTGGGTACTCGTGTGATCTGTGTGACTCAGTTTTGGAATACAACTGTCGCGTGGTGCACCGCGACCTCCAGGCACCCCGGAGTTTCTGAAAAAAAATTTTCTGCGATTTTTACGAAACCACTTTTCTTCAACTTGAATTGGGCTAAAAATCCATCCCTGAAAATAAAAATTCTCTGAGTAGTGTGGAAATGCTGATCCTTACCCTGCCTGGGTTGTCCACTGAGCATTTCCGCGAACTCTACCTGAAGTTCTCTGGGCATGGGATTTTGACATGTTCCCCAAACCAAAAGGAATGAGTGGGAAACAATCAAGACAACAGATAGAAGCACTTGCATTTGAATGAGTTTCAAGCATGCTTGGGAACTCGTGTGATCTGAGTGACTCAGTTTTGGAATACAACTGTCGCGTGGTGCACCGCGAACTCCAGGCACCCCGGAGTTTCTGAAAAAAAATTTTCTGCGATTTTCACGAAACCACTTTTCTTCAACTTGAATTGGGCTAAAAATCCATCCCTAAAAATAAAAATTCTCTGAGTAGTGTGGAAATGCTGATCCTTACCCTGCCTGGGTTGTCCACTGAGTATTTCCGCGAACTCTACTTGAAGTTCTCTGGGCATGGGATTTTGACATGATACCCAAACCAAAAGGAATGAGTGGGAAACAATCAATACAACAGATAGAAGCACTTGCATTTGATTGAGTTTCAAGCATGCTTGGGTACTCGTGTGATCTGAGTGACTCAGTTTTGGAATAAAACTGTCGCGTGGTGCACCGCGACCTCCAGGCACCTCCGAGTTTCTGAATAAAAATTTTCTGCGATTGTCACGAAACCACTTTTCTTCAACTTGAATTGGGCTAAAAATCCATCCCTGAAAATAAAAATTCTCTGAGTAGTGTGGAAATGCTGATCCTTACCCTACCTGGGGTGTCCACTGAGCATTTCCGCAAACTCTACTTGAAGTTCTCTGGGCATGGGATTTTGATATGTTACCCAAACCAAAAGGAATGAGTGGGAAACAATCAAGACAACAAATAGAAGCACTTGCATTTGAATGAGTTTCAAGCATGCTTGGGTACTCGTGTGATCTGAGTGACTCAGTTTTGGAATACAACTGTCGCGTGGTGCACCGCGACCTCCAGGCACGCCGGAGTTTCTGAAAAAAAAATTTCTGCGATTTTCACGAAACCACTTTTCTTCAACTTGAATTGGGCTAAAAATCCATCCCTGAAAATAAAAATTCTCTGAGTAGTGTGGAAATGCTGATCCTTACCCTGCCTGGGTTGTCCACTGAGCATTTCCGCGAACTCTACCTGAAGTTCTCTGGGCATGGGATTTTGACATGTTCTCCAAACCAAAAGGAATGAGTGGGAAACAATCAAGAAAACAAATAGAAGCACTTCCATTTGAATGAGTTTCAAGCATGCTTGGTTACTCGTGTGATCTGAGTGACTCAGTTTTGGAATACAACTGTCGCGTGGTGCACCGCGACCTCCAGGCATCCCGGAGTTTCTGAAAAAAAAATTTCTGCGATTTTCACGAAACTACTTTTCTTCAACTTGAGTTGGGCTAAAAATCCATCCCTGAAAATAAAAATTCTCTGAGTAGTGTGGAAATGCTGATCCTTACCCTGCCTGGGTTGTCCACTGAGCATTTCAGCGAACTCTACCTGAAGTTCTCTGGGCATGGGATTTTGACATGTTCCCCAAACCAAAAGGAATGAGTGGGAAACAATCAAGAAAACAGATAGAAGCACTTGCATTTGAATGAGTTTCAAGCATGCTTGGGTACTCGTGTGATCTGAGTGACTCAGTTTTGGAATACAAGTGTCGCGTGGTGCACCGCGACCTCCAGGCACCCCGGAGTTTCTGAAAAAAAATTTTCTGCGATTTTCACGAAACTACTTTTCTTCAACTTGAGTTGGGCTAAAAATCCATCCCTGAAAATAAAAATTCTTTGAGTAGTGTGGAAATGCTGATCCTTACCCTACCTGGGGTGTCCACTGAGCATTTCCGCGAACTCTACTTGAAGTTCTCTGGGCATGGGATTTTGACATGTTACCCAAACCAAAAGGAATGAGTGGGAAACAATCAAGACAACAGATAGAAGCACTTGCATTTGAATGAGTTTCAAGCATGCTTGGGAACTCGTGTGATCTGAGTGACTCAGTTTTGGAATACAACTGTCGCGTGGTGCACCGCGAACTCCAGGCACCCCGGAGTTTCTGAAAAAAAATTTTCTGCGATTTTCACGAAACCAATTTTTTTTCAACTTGAATTGGGCTAAAAATCCATCCCTAAAAATAAAAATTCTCTGAGTAGTGTGGAAATGCTGATCCTTACCCTGCCTGGGTTGTCCACTGAGCATTTCCGCGAACTCTACCTGAAGTTCTCTGGGCATGGGACTTTGACATGTTCCCCAAACCAAAAGGAATGAGTGGGAAACAATCAAGACAACAGATAGAAGCACTTGCATTTGAATGAGTTTCAAGCATGCTTGGGTACTCGTGTGATCTGAGTGACTCAGTTTTGGAATACAACTGTCGCGTAGTGCACCGCGACCTCCAGGCACCCCGGAGTTTCTGAAAAAAAAATTTCTGCGATTTTCACGAAACCACTTTTCTTCAACTTGAATTGGGCTAAAAATCCATCCCTGAAAATAAAACTTCTCTGAGTAGTGTGGAAATGCTGATCCTTACCCTACCTGGGGTGTCCACTGAGCATTTCCGCGAACTCTACTTGAAGTTCTCTGGGCATGGGATTTTGACATGTTACCCAAACCAAAAGGAATGAGTGGGAAACAATCAAGACAACAGATAGAAGCACTTGCATTTGATTGAGTTTCAAGAATGCTTGGGTACTCGTGTGATCTGAGTGACTCAGTTTTGGAATACAACTGTCGCGTGGTGTACCGCGACCTCCAGGCACCCCGGAGTTTCTGAAAAAAAATTTTCTGCGATTTTCACGAAACCACTTTTCTTCAACTTGAATTGGGCTAAAAATCCATCCCTGAAAATAATAATTCTCTGAGTAGTGTGGAAATGCTGATCCTTACCCTGCCTGGGTTGTCCACTGAGCATTTCCGCGAACTCTACCTTTAGTTCTCTGGGCATGGGATTTTGACATGTTCCCCAAACCAAAAGGAATGAGTGGGAAACAATCAAGAAAACAGATAGAAGCACTTGCATTTGAATGAGTTTCAAGCATGCTTGGGTACTCGTGTGATCTGTGTGACTCAGTTTTGGAATACAACTGTCGCGTGGTGCACCGCGACCTCCAGGCACCCCGGAGTTTCTGAAAAAAAATTTTCTGCGATTTTTACGAAACCACTTTTTTTCAACTTGAATTGGGCTAAAAATCCATCCGTGAAAATAAAAATTCTCTGAGTAGTGTGGAAATGCTGATCCTTACCCTGCCTGGGTTGTCCACTGAGCATTTCCGCGAACTCTACCTGAAGTTCTCTGGGCATGGGATTTTGACATGTTCCCCAAACCAAAAGGAATGAGTGGGAAACAATCAAGAAAACAGATAGAAGCACTTGCATTTGAATGAGTTTCAAGCATGCTTGGGTACTCGTGTGATCTGAGTGACTCAGTTTTGGAATACAACTGTTGCGTGGTGCACCGCGACCTCCAGGCACCCCGGAGTTTCTGAAAAAAAATTTTCTGCGATTTTCACGAAACCACTTTTCTTCAACTTGAATTGGGCTAAAAATCCATCCCTGAAAATAAAAATTCTCTGAGTAGTGTGGAAATGCTGATCCTTACCCTGCCTGGGTTGTCCACTGAGCATTTCCGCGAACTCTACCTGAAGTTCTCTGGGCATGGGATTTTGACATGTTCCCCAAACCAAAAGGAATGAGTGGGAAACAATCAAGACAACAGATAGAAGCACTTGCATTTGAATGAGATTCAAGCATGCTTGGGAACTCGTGTGATCTGAGTGACTCAGTTTTGGAATACAACTGTCGCGTGGTGCACCGCGAACTCCAGGCACGCCGGAGTTTCTGAAAAAAAATTTTCTGCGATTTTTACGAAACCACTTTTCTTCAACTTGAATTGGGCTAAAAATCCATCCCTGAAAATAAAAATTCTCTGAGTAGTGTGGAAATGCTGATCCTTACCCTGCCTGGGTTGTCCACTGAGCATTTCCGCGAACTCTACCTGAAGTTCTCTGGGCATGGGATTTTGACATGTTCCCCAAACCAAAAGGAATGAGTGGGAAACAATCAAGAAAACAAATAGAAGCAATTGCATTTGAATGAGTTTCAAGCATGCTTGGGTACTCGTGTGATCTGAGTGACTCAGTTTTGGAATTCAACTGTCGCGTGGTGCACCGCGACCTCCAGGCATCCCGGAGTTTCTGAAAAAAATTTCTGCGATTTTCACGAAACTACTTTTCTTCAACTTGAGTTGGGCTAAAAATCCATCCCTGAAAATAAAAATTCTCTGAGTAGTGTGGAAATGCTGATCCTTACCCTACCTGGGGTGTCCACTGAGCATTTCCGCGAACTCTACTTGAAGTTCTCTGGGCATGGGATTTTGACATGTTACCCAAACCAAAAGGAATGAGTGGGAAACAATCAAGACAACAGATAGAAGCACTTGCATTTGAATGAGTTTCAAGCATGATTGGGTACTCGTGTGATCTGAGTGACTCAGTTTTGGAATACAACTGTCGCGTGGTGCACCGCGACCTCCAGGCACCCCGGAGTTTCTGAAAAAAAATTTTCTGCGATTTTCACGAAACCACTTTTCTTCAACTTGAATTGGGCTAAAAATCCATCCCTGAAAATAAAAATTCTCTGAGTAGTGTGGAAATGCTGATCCTTACCCTGCCTGGGTTGTCCACTGAGCATTTCCGCGAACTCTACCTTTAGTTCTCTGGGCATGGGATTTTGACATGTTCCCCAAACCAAAAGGAATGAGTGGGAAACAATCAAGAAAACAGATAGAAGCACTTGCATTTGAATGAGTTTCAAGCATGCTTGGGTACTCGTGTGATCTGAGTGACTCAGTTTTGGAATACAACTGTCGCGTGGTGCACCGCGACCTCCAGGCACCCCGGAGTTTCTGAAAAAAATTTTTCTGCGATTTTCACGAAACCACTTTTCTTCAACTTGAATTGGGCTAAAAATCCATCCCTGAAAATAAAACTTCTCTGAGTAGTGTGGAAATGCTGATCCTTACCCTGCCTGGGTTGTCCACTGAGCATTTCCGCGAACTCTACCTTTAGTTCTCTGGGCATGGGATTTTGACATGTTCCCCAAACCAAAAGGAATGAGTGGGAAACAATCAAGAAAACAGATAGAAGCACTTGCATTTGAATGAGTTTCAAGCATGCTTGGGTACTCGTGTGATCTGAGTGACTCAGTTTTGGAATACAACTGTCGCGTGGTGTACCGCGACCTCCAGGCACCCCGGAGTTTCTGAAAAAAAATTTTCTGCGATTTTCACGAAACCACTTTTCTTCAACTTGAATTGGGCTAAAAATCCATCCCTGAAAATAATAATTCTCTGAGTAGTGTGGAAATGCTGATCCTTACCCTGCCTGGGTTGTCCACTGAGCATTTCCGCGAACTCTACCTTTAGTTCTCTGGGCATGGGATTTTGACATGTTCCCCAAACCAAAAGGAATGAGTGGGAAACAATCAAGAAAACAGATAGAAGCACTTGCATTTGAATGAGTTTCAAGCATGCTTGGGTACTCGTGTGATCTGTGTGACTCAGTTTTGGAATACAACTGTCGCGTGGTGCACCGCGACCTCCAGGCACCCCGGAGTTTCTGAAAAAAAATTTTCTGCGATTTTTACGAAACCACTTTTCTTCAACTTGAATTGGGCTAAAAATCCATCCCTGAAAATAAAAATTCTCTGAGTAGTGTGGAAATGCTGATCCTTACCCTGCCTGGGTTGTCCACTGAGCATTTCCGCGAACTCTACCTGAAGTTCTCTGGGCATGGGATTTTGACATGTTCCCCAAACCAAAAGGAATGAGTGGGAAACAATCAAGACAACAGATAGAAGCACTTGCATTTGAATGAGTTTCAAGCATGCTTGGGAACTCGTGTGATCTGAGTGACTCAGTTTTGGAATACAACTGTCGCGTGGTGCACCGCGAACTCCAGGCACCCCGGAGTTTCTGAAAAAAAATTTTCTGCGATTTTCACGAAACCACTTTTCTTCAACTTGAATTGGGCTAAAAATCCATCCCTAAAAATAAAAATTCTCTGAGTAGTGTGGAAATGCTGATCCTTACCCTGCCTGGGTTGTCCACTGAGTATTTCCGCGAACTCTACTTGAAGTTCTCTGGGCATGGGATTTTGACATGATACCCAAACCAAAAGGAATGAGTGGGAAACAATCAATACAACAGATAGAAGCACTTGCATTTGATTGAGTTTCAAGCATGCTTGGGTACTCGTGTGATCTGAGTGACTCAGTTTTGGAATAAAACTGTCGCGTGGTGCACCGCGACCTCCAGGCACCTCCGAGTTTCTGAATAAAAATTTTCTGCGATTGTCACGAAACCACTTTTCTTCAACTTGAATTGGGCTAAAAATCCATCCCTGAAAATAAAAATTCTCTGAGTAGTGTGGAAATGCTGATCCTTACCCTACCTGGGGTGTCCACTGAGCATTTCCGCAAACTCTACTTGAAGTTCTCTGGGCATGGGATTTTGATATGTTACCCAAACCAAAAGGAATGAGTGGGAAACAATCAAGACAACAAATAGAAGCACTTGCATTTGAATGAGTTTCAAGCATGCTTGGGTACTCGTGTGATCTGAGTGACTCAGTTTTGGAATACAACTGTCGCGTGGTGCACCGCGACCTCCAGGCACGCCGGAGTTTCTGAAAAAAAAATTTCTGCGATTTTCACGAAACCACTTTTCTTCAACTTGAATTGGGCTAAAAATCCATCCCTGAAAATAAAAATTCTCTGAGTAGTGTGGAAATGCTGATCCTTACCCTGCCTGGGTTGTCCACTGAGCATTTCCGCGAACTCTACCTGAAGTTCTCTGGGCATGGGATTTTGACATGTTCTCCAAACCAAAAGGAATGAGTGGGAAACAATCAAGAAAACAAATAGAAGCACTTCCATTTGAATGAGTTTCAAGCATGCTTGGTTACTCGTGTGATCTGAGTGACTCAGTTTTGGAATACAACTGTCGCGTGGTGCACCGCGACCTCCAGGCATCCCGGAGTTTCTGAAAAAAAAATTTCTGCGATTTTCACGAAACTACTTTTCTTCAACTTGAGTTGGGCTAAAAATCCATCCCTGAAAATAAAAATTCTCTGAGTAGTGTGGAAATGCTGATCCTTACCCTGCCTGGGTTGTCCACTGAGCATTTCAGCGAACTCTACCTGAAGTTCTCTGGGCATGGGATTTTGACATGTTCCCCAAACCAAAAGGAATGAGTGGGAAACAATCAAGAAAACAGATAGAAGCACTTGCATTTGAATGAGTTTCAAGCATGCTTGGGTACTCGTGTGATCTGAGTGACTCAGTTTTGGAATACAAGTGTCGCGTGGTGCACCGCGACCTCCAGGCACCCCGGAGTTTCTGAAAAAAAATTTTCTGCGATTTTCACGAAACTACTTTTCTTCAACTTGAGTTGGGCTAAAAATCCATCCCTGAAAATAAAAATTCTTTGAGTAGTGTGGAAATGCTGATCCTTACCCTACCTGGGGTGTCCACTGAGCATTTCCGCGAACTCTACTTGAAGTTCTCTGGGCATGGGATTTTGACATGTTACCCAAACCAAAAGGAATGAGTGGGAAACAATCAAGACAACAGATAGAAGCACTTGCATTTGAATGAGTTTCAAGCATGCTTGGGAACTCGTGTGATCTGAGTGACTCAGTTTTGGAATACAACTGTCGCGTGGTGCACCGCGAACTCCAGGCACCCCGGAGTTTCTGAAAAAAAATTTTCTGCGATTTTCACGAAACCAATTTTTTTTCAACTTGAATTGGGCTAAAAATCCATCCCTAAAAATAAAAATTCTCTGAGTAGTGTGGAAATGCTGATCCTTACCCTGCCTGGGTTGTCCACTGAGCATTTCCGCGAACTCTACCTGAAGTTCTCTGGGCATGGGACTTTGACATGTTCCCCAAACCAAAAGGAATGAGTGGGAAACAATCAAGACAACAGATAGAAGCACTTGCATTTGAATGAGTTTCAAGCATGCTTGGGTACTCGTGTGATCTGAGTGACTCAGTTTTGGAATACAACTGTCGCGTAGTGCACCGCGACCTCCAGGCACCCCGGAGTTTCTGAAAAAAAAATTTCTGCGATTTTCACGAAACCACTTTTCTTCAACTTGAATTGGGCTAAAAATCCATCCCTGAAAATAAAACTTCTCTGAGTAGTGTGGAAATGCTGATCCTTACCCTACCTGGGGTGTCCACTGAGCATTTCCGCGAACTCTACTTGAAGTTCTCTGGGCATGGGATTTTGACATGTTACCCAAACCAAAAGGAATGAGTGGGAAACAATCAAGACAACAGATAGAAGCACTTGCATTTGATTGAGTTTCAAGAATGCTTGGGTACTCGTGTGATCTGAGTGACTCAGTTTTGGAATACAACTGTCGCGTGGTGTACCGCGACCTCCAGGCACCCCGGAGTTTCTGAAAAAAAATTTTCTGCGATTTTCACGAAACCACTTTTCTTCAACTTGAATTGGGCTAAAAATCCATCCCTGAAAATAATAATTCTCTGAGTAGTGTGGAAATGCTGATCCTTACCCTGCCTGGGTTGTCCACTGAGCATTTCCGCGAACTCTACCTTTAGTTCTCTGGGCATGGGATTTTGACATGTTCCCCAAACCAAAAGGAATGAGTGGGAAACAATCAAGAAAACAGATAGAAGCACTTGCATTTGAATGAGTTTCAAGCATGCTTGGGTACTCGTGTGATCTGTGTGACTCAGTTTTGGAATACAACTGTCGCGTGGTGCACCGCGACCTCCAGGCACCCCGGAGTTTCTGAAAAAAAATTTTCTGCGATTTTTACGAAACCACTTTTTTTCAACTTGAATTGGGCTAAAAATCCATCCGTGAAAATAAAAATTCTCTGAGTAGTGTGGAAATGCTGATCCTTACCCTGCCTGGGTTGTCCACTGAGCATTTCCGCGAACTCTACCTGAAGTTCTCTGGGCATGGGATTTTGACATGTTCCCCAAACCAAAAGGAATGAGTGGGAAACAATCAAGAAAACAGATAGAAGCACTTGCATTTGAATGAGTTTCAAGCATGCTTGGGTACTCGTGTGATCTGAGTGACTCAGTTTTGGAATACAACTGTTGCGTGGTGCACCGCGACCTCCAGGCACCCCGGAGTTTCTGAAAAAAAATTTTCTGCGATTTTCACGAAACCACTTTTCTTCAACTTGAATTGGGCTAAAAATCCATCCCTGAAAATAAAAATTCTCTGAGTAGTGTGGAAATGCTGATCCTTACCCTGCCTGGGTTGTCCACTGAGCATTTCCGCGAACTCTACCTGAAGTTCTCTGGGCATGGGATTTTGACATGTTCCCCAAACCAAAAGGAATGAGTGGGAAACAATCAAGACAACAGATAGAAGCACTTGCATTTGAATGAGTTTCAAGCATGCTTGGGAACTCGTGTGATCTGAGTGACTCAGTTTTGGAATACAACTGTCGCGTGGTGCACCGCGAACTCCAGGCACCCCGGAGTTTCTGAAAAAAAATTTTCTGCGATTTTCACGAAACCACTTTTCTTCAACTTGAATTGGGCTAAAAATCCATCCCTAAAAATAAAAATTCTCTGAGTAGTGTGGAAATGCTGATCCTTACCCTGCCTGGGTTGTCCACTGAGTATTTCCGCGAACTCTACTTGAAGTTCTCTGGGCATTGGATTTTGACATGATACCCAAACCAAAAGGAATGAGTGGGAAACAATCAAGACAACAGATAGAAGCACTTGCATTTGATTGAGTTTCAAGCATGCTTGGGTACTCGTGTGATCTGAGTGACTCAGTTTTGGAATAAAACTGTCGCGTGGTGCACCGCGACCTCCAGGCACCTCCGAGTTTCTGAATAAAAATTTTCTGCGATTGTCACGAAACCACTTTTCTTCAACTTGAATTGGGCTAAAAATCCATCCCTGAAAATAAAAATTCTCTGAGTAGTGTGGAAATGCTGATCCTTACCCTACCTGGGGTGTCCACTGAGCATTTCCGCAAACTCTACTTGAAGTTCTCTGGGCATGGGATTTTGATATGTTACCCAAACCAAAAGGAATGAGTGGGAAACAATCAAGAAAACAAATAGAAGCACTTCCATTTGAATGAGTTTCAAGCATGCTTGGTTACTCGTGTGATCTGAGTGACTCAGTTTTGGAATACAACTGTCGCGTGGTGCACCGCGACCTCCAGGCATCCCGGAGTTTCTGAAAAAAAAATTTCTGCGATTTTCACGAAACTACTTTTCTTCAACTTGAGTTGGGCTAAAAATCCATCCCTGAAAATAAAAATTCTCTGAGTAGTGTGGAAATGCTGATCCTTACCCTGCCTGGGTTGTCCACTGAGCATTTCAGCGAACTCTACCTGAAGTTCTCTGGGCATGGGATTTTGACATGTTCCCCAAACCAAAAGGAATGAGTGGGAAACAATCAAGAAAACAGATAGAAGCACTTGCATTTGAATGAGTTTCAAGCATGCTTGGGTACTCGTGTGATCTGAGTGACTCAGTTTTGGAATACAAGTGTCGCGTGGTGCACCGCGACCTCCAGGCACCCCGGAGTTTCTGATAAAAAATTTTCTGCGATT
The DNA here is from genome assembly GCF_055471065.1 of Atractosteus spatula. Taxonomy (NCBI): domain Eukaryota; kingdom Metazoa; phylum Chordata; class Actinopteri; order Semionotiformes; family Lepisosteidae; genus Atractosteus; species Atractosteus spatula. Next base: position 335,152 of record NC_142714.1, on the reverse strand, counting down.
TTCACGAAACTACTTTTCTTCAACTTGAGTTGGGCTAAAAATCCATCCCTGAAAATAAAAATTCTTTGAGTAGTGTGGAAATGCTGATCCTTACCCTACCTGTGGTGTCCACTGAGCATTTCCGCGAACTCTACTTGAAGTTCTCTGGGCATGGGATTTTGACATGTTACCCAAACCAAAAGGAATGAGTGGGAAACAATCAAGACAACAGATAGAAGCACTTGCATTTGAATGAGTTTCAAGCATGCTTGGGAACTCGTGTGATCTGAGTGACTCAGTTTTGGAATACAACTGTCGCGTGGTGCACCGCGAACTCCAGGCACCCCGGAGTTTCTGAAAAAAAATTTTCTGCGATTTTCACGAAACCAATTTTTTTTCAACTTGAATTGGGCTAAAAATCCATCCCTAAAAATAAAAATTCTCTGAGTAGTGTGGAAATGCTGATCCTTACCCTGCCTGGGTTGTCCACTGAGCATTTCCGCGAACTCTACCTGAAGTTCTCTGGGCATGGGACTTTGACATGTTCCCCAAACCAAAAGGAATGAGTGGGAAACAATCAAGACAACAGATAGAAGCACTTGCATTTGAATGAGTTTCAAGCATGCTTGGGTACTCGTGTGATCTGAGTGACTCAGTTTTGGAATACAACTGTCGCGTAGTGCACCGCGACCTCCAGGCTCCCCGGAGTTTCTGAAAAAAAAATTTCTGCGATTTTCACGAAACCACTTTTCTTCAACTTGAATTGGGCTAAAAATCCATCCCTGAAAATAAAACTTCTCTGAGTAGTGTGGAAATGCTGATCCTTACCCTACCTGGGGTGTCCACTGAGCATTTCCGCGAACTCTACTTGAAGTTCTCTGGGCATGGGATTTTGACATGTTACCCAAACCAAAAGGAATGAGTGGGAAACAATCAAGACAACAGATAGAAGCACTTGCATTTGATTGAGTTTCAAGAATGCTTGGGTACTCGTGTGATCTGAGTGACTCAGTTTTGGAATACAACTGTCGCGTGGTGTACCGCGACCTCCAGGCACCCCGGAGTTTCTGAAAAAAAATTTTCTGCGATTTTCACGAAACCACTTTTCTTCAACTTGAATTGGGCTAAAAATCCATCCCTGAAAATAATAATTCTCTGAGTAGTGTGGAAATGCTGATCCTTACCCTGCCTGGGTTGTCCACTGAGCATTTCCGCGAACTCTACCTTTAGTTCTCTGGGCATGGGATTTTGACATGTTCCCCAAACCAAAAGGAATGAGTGGGAAACAATCAAGAAAACAGATAGAAGCACTTGCATTTGAATGAGTTTCAAGCATGCTTGGGTACTCGTGTGATCTGTGTGACTCAGTTTTGGAATACAACTGTCGCGTGGTGCACCGCGACCTCCAGGCACCCCGGAGTTTCTGAAAAAAAATTTTCTGCGATTTTTACGAAACCACTTTTTTTCAACTTGAATTGGGCTAAAAATCCATCCGTGAAAATAAAAATTCTCTGAGTAGTGTGGAAATGCTGATCCTTACCCTGCCTGGGTTGTCCACTGAGCATTTCCGCGAACTCTACCTGAAGTTCTCTGGGCATGGGATTTTGACATGTTCCCCAAACCAAAAGGAATGAGTGGGAAACAATCAAGAAAACAGATAGAAGCACTTGCATTTGAATGAGTTTCAAGCATGCTTGGGTACTCGTGTGATCTGAGTGACTCAGTTTTGGAATACAACTGTTGCGTGGTGCACCGCGACCTCCAGGCACCCCGGAGTTTCTGAAAAAAAATTTTCTGCGATTTTCACGAAACCACTTTTCTTCAACTTGAATTGGGCTAAAAATCCATCCCTGAAAATAAAAATTCTCTGAGTAGTGTGGAAATGCTGATCCTTACCCTGCCTGGGTTGTCCACTGAGCATTTCCGCGAACTCTACCTGAAGTTCTCTGGGCATGGGATTTTGACATGTTCCCCAAACCAAAAGGAATGAGTGGGAAACAATCAAGACAACAGATAGAAGCACTTGCATTTGAATGAGTTTCAAGCATGCTTGGGAACTCGTGTGATCTGAGTGACTCAGTTTTGGAATACAACTGTCGCGTGGTGCACCGCGAACTCCAGGCACCCCGGAGTTTCTGAATAAAAATTTTCTGCGATTGTCACGAAACCACTTTTCTTCAACTTGAATTGGGCTAAAAATCCATCCCTGAAAATAAAAATTCTCTGAGTAGTGTGGAAATGCTGATCCTTACCCTACCTGGGGTGTCCACTGAGCATTTCCGCAAACTCTACTTGAAGTTCTCTGGGCATGGGATTTTGATATGTTACCCAAACCAAAAGGAATGAGTGGGAAACAATCAAGACAACAAATAGAAGCACTTGCATTTGAATGAGTTTCAAGCATGCTTGGGTACTCGTGTGATCTGAGTGACTCAGTTTTGGAATACAACTGTCGCGTGGTGCACCGCGACCTCCAGGCACGCCGGAGTTTCTAAAAAAAAATTTCTGCGATTTTCACGAAACCACTTTTCTTCAACTTGAATTGGGCTAAAAATCCATCCCTGAAAATAAAAATTCTCTGAGTAGTGTGGAAATGCTGATCCTTACCCTGCCTGGGTTGTCCACTGAGCATTTCCGCGAACTCTACCTGAAGTTCTCTGGGCATGGGATTTTGACATGTTCTCCAAACCAAAAGGAATGAGTGGGAAACAATCAAGAAAACAAATAGAAGCACTTCCATTTGAATGAGTTTCAAGCATGCTTGGTTACTCGTGTGATCTGAGTGACTCAGTTTTGGAATACAACTGTCGCGTGGTGCACCGCGACCTCCAGCCATCCCGGAGTTTCTGAAAAAAAAATTTCTGCGATTTTCACAAAACTACTTTTCTTCAACTTGAGTTGGGCTAAAAATCCGTCCCTGAAAATAAAATTTCTCTGAGTAGTGTGGAAATGCTGATCCTTACCCTGCCTGGGATGTCCACTGAGCATTTCAGCGAACTCTACCTGAAGTTCTCTGGGCATGGGATTTTGACATGTTCCCCAAACCAAAAGGAATGAGTGGGAAACAATCAAGACAACAGGTAGAAGCACTTGCATTTGAATGAGTTTCAAGCATGCTTGGGTAATCGTGTGATCTGAGTGACTCAGTTTTGGAATACAACTGTCGCGCAGTGCACCGCGACCTCCAGGCACCCCGGAGTTTCTGAAAAAAAATTTTCTGCGATTTTCACGAAACCACTTTTCTTCAACTTGAATTGGGCTAAAAATCCATCCCTGAAAATAAAAATTCTCTGAGTAGTGTGGAAATGCTGATCCTTACCCTGCCTGGGTTGTCCACTGAGCATTTCCGCGAACTCTACCTGAAGTTCTCTGGGCATGGGATTTTGACATGTTACCCAAACCAAAAGGAATGAGTGGGAAACAATCAAGACAACAGATAGAAGCACTTGCATTTGAATGAGTTTCAAGCATGCTTGGGTACTCGTGTGATCTGAGTGACTCAGTTTTGGAATACAACTGTCGTGTGGTGCACCGTGACCTCCAGGCACCCCGGAGTTTCTGAAAAAAAATTTTCTGCGATTTTCACGATACCACTTTTCTTCAACTTGAATTGGGCTAAAAATCCATCCCTGAAAATAAAAATTCTCTGAGTAGTGTGGAAATGCTGATCCTTACCCTGCCTGGGTTGTCCACTGAGCATTTCCGCGCACTCTTCCTGAAGATCTCTGGGCATGGGATTTTGACATGTTCTCCAAACCAAAAGTAATGTGTGGGAAACAATCAAGAAAACAGATAGAAGCACTTGCATTTGAATGAGTTTCAAGCATGCTTGGGTACTCGTGTGATCTGAGTGACTCAGTTTTGGAATACAACTGTCACGTGGTGCACAGCGACCTCCAGGCACCCCGGAGTTTCTGAAAAAAAATTTTCTGCGATTTTCACGAAACCACTTTTCTTCAACTTGAATTGGGCTAAAAATCCATCCCTGAAAAAAAAAATTCTCTGAGTAGTGTGGAAATGCTGATCCTTACCCTGCCTGGGTTGTCCACTGAGCATTTCCGCGAACTCTACCTGAAGTTCTCTGGGCATGGGATTTTGACATGTTCCCCAAACCAAAAGGAATGAGTGGGAAACAATCAAGACAACAGATAGAAGCACTTGCATTTGAATGAGTTTCAAGCATGCTTGGGAACTCGTGTGATCTGAGTGACTCAGTTTTGGAATACAACTGTCGCGTGGTGCACCGCGAACTCCAGGCACCCCGGAGTTTCTGAAAAAAAAATTTCTGCGATTTTCACGAAACCACTTTTCTTCAACTTGAATTGGGCTAAAAATCCATCCCTAAAAATAAAAATTCTCTGAGTAGTATGGAAATGCTGATCCTTACCCTGCCTGGGTTGTCCACTGAGCATTTCCGCGAACTCTACTTGAAGTTCTCTGGGCATGGGATTTTGACATGATACCCAAACCAAAAGGAATGAGTGGGAAACAATCAAGACAACAAATAGAAGCACTTGCATTTGAATGAGTTTCAAGCATGCTTGGGTACTCGTGTGATCTGAGTGACTCAGTTTTGGAATACAAGTGTCGCGTGGTGCACCGCGACCTCCAGGCACCCCGGAGTTTCTGAAAAAAAATTTTCTGCGATTTTCACGAAACTTCTTTTCTTCAACTTGAGTTGGGCTAAAAATCCATCCCTGAAAATAAAAATTCTTTGAGTAGTGTGGAAATGCTGATCCTTACCCTACCTGGGGTGTCCACTGAGCATTTCCGCGAACTCTACTTGAAGTTCTCTGGGCATGGGATTTTGACATGTTACCCAAACCAAAAGGAATGAGTGGGAAACAATCAAGACAACAGATAGAAGCACTTGCATTAGAATGAGTTTCAAGCATGCTTGGGAACTCGTGTGATCTGAGTGACTCAGTTTTGGAATACAACTGTCGCGTGGTGCACCGCGAACTCCAGGCACCCCGGAGTTTCTGAAAAAAAATTTTCTGCGATTTTCACGAAACCAATTTTTTTTCAACTTGAATTGGGCTAAAAATCCATCCCCAAAAATAAAAATTCTCTGAGTAGTGTGGAAATGCTGATCCTTACCCTGCCTGGGTTGTCCACTGAGCATTTCCGCGAACTCTACCTGAAGTTCTCTGGGCATGGGACTTTGACATGTTCCCCAAACCAAAAGGAATGAGTGGGAAACAATCAAGACAACAGATAGAAGCACTTGCATTTGAATGAGTTTCAAGCATGCTTGGGTACTCGTGTGATCTGAGTGACTCAGTTTTGGAATACAACTGTCGCGTGGTGCACCGCGAACTCCAGGCACCCCGGAGTTTCTGAAAAAAAATTTTCTGCGATTTTCACGAAACCACTTTTCTTCAACTTGAATTGGGCTAAAAATCCATCCCTAAAAATTAAAATTCTCTGAGTAGTGTGGAAATGCTGATCCTTACCCTGCCTGGGTTGTCCACTGAGCATTTCCGCGAACTGCAGCTGAAGTTCTCTGGGCATGGGACTTTTACATGTTCCCCAAACCAAAAGGAATGAGTGGGAAACAATCAAGACAACAGATAGAAGCACTTGCATTTGAATGAGTTTCAAGTATGCTTGGGTACTCGTGTGATCTGAGTGACTCAGTTTTGGAATACAACTGTCGCGTAGTGCACCGCGACCTCCAGGCACCCCGGAGTTTCTGAAAAAAAATTTTCTGCGATTTTCATGAAACCACTTTTCTTCAACTTGAATTGGGCTAAAAATCCATCCCTGAAAATAAAACTTCTCTGAGTAGTGTGGATATGCTGATCCTTACCCTACCTGGGGTGTCCAATGAGCATTTCCGCGAACTCTACTTGAAGTTCTCTGGGCATGGGATTTTGACATGTTACCCAAACCAAAAGGAATGAGTGGGAAACAATCAAGACAACAGATAGAAGCACTTGCATTTGAATGAGTTTCAAGCATGCTTGGGTACTCGTGTGATCTGAGTGACTCAGTTTTGGAATACAACTGTCACGTGGTGCACCGCGACCTCCAGGCACCCCGGAGTTTCTGAAAAAAAATTTTCTGCGATTTTCACGAAACTACTTTTCTTCAACTTGAATTGGGCTAAAAAATCCATCCCTGAAAATAAAAATTCTTTGAGTAGTGTGGAAATGCTGATCCTTACCGTACCTAGGGTGTCCACTTAGCATTTCCGCGAACTCTACTTGAAGTTCTCTGGGCATGGGATTTTGATATGTTACCCAAACCAAAAGGAATGAGTGGGAAACAATCAAGACAACAGATAGAAGCACTTGCATTTGAATGAGTTTCAAGCATGCTTGGGTACTCGTGTGATCTGTGTGACTCAGTTTTGGAATACAACTGTCGCGTGGTGCACCGCGACCTCCAGGCACCCCGGAGTTTCTGAAAAAAAATTTTCTGCGATTTTCACGAAACCACTTTTCTTCAACTTGAATTGGGCTAAAAATCCATCCCTGAAGATAAAAATTCTCTGAGTAGTGTGGAAATGCTGATCCTTACCCTGCCTGGGTTGTCCACTGAGCATTTCCGCGAACTCTACCTGAAGTTCTCTGGGCATGGGATTTTGACATGTTCCCCAAACCAAAAGAAATGAGTGGGAAACAATCAAGAAAACAAATAGAAGCAATTGCATTTGAATGAGTTTCAAGCATGCTTGGGTACTCGTGTGATCTGAGTGACTCAGTTTTGGAATTCAACTGTCGCGTGGTGTACCGCGACCTCCAGGCATCCCGGAGTTTCTGAAAAAAATTTCTGCGATTTTCACGAAACTACTTTTCTTCAACTTGAGTTGGGCTAAAAATCCATCCCTGAAAATAAAAATTCTCTGAGTAGTGTGGAAATGCTGATCCTTACCCTACCTGGGGTGTCCACTGAGCATTTCCGCGAACTCTACTTGAAGTTCTCTGGGCATGGGATTTTGACATGTTACCCAAACCAAAAGGAATGAGTGGGAAACAATCAAGACAACAGATAGAAGCACTTGCATTTGAATGAGTTTCAAGCATGATTGGGTACTCGTGTGATCTGAGTGACTCAGTTTTGGAATACAACTGTCGCGTGGTGCACCGCGACCTCCAGGCACCCCGGAGTTTCTGAAAAAAAATTTTCTGCGATTTTCACGAAACCACTTTTCTTCAACTTGAATTGGGCTAAAAATCCATCCCTGAAAATAAAAATTCTCTGAGTAGTGTGGAAATGCTGATCCTTACCCTGCCTGGGTTGTCCACTGAGTATTTCCGCGAACTCTACTTGAAGTTCTCTGGGCATGGGATTTTGACATGTTACCCAAACCAAAAGGAATGAGTGGGAAACAATCAAGACAACAGATAGAAGCACTTGCATTTGAATGAGTTTCAAGCATGCTTGGGTACTCGTGTGATCTGAGTGACTCAGTTTTGGAATACAACTGTCGCGTAGTGCACCGCGACCTCCAGGCACCCCGGAGTTTCTGAAAAAAAAATTTCTGCGATTTTCACGAAACCACTTTTCTTCAACTTGAATTGGGCTAAAAATCCATCCCTGAAAATAAAACTTCTCTGAGTAGTGTGGAAATGCTGATCCTTACCCTACCTGGGGTGTCCACTGAGCATTTCCGCGAACTCTACTTGAAGTTCTCTGGGCATGGGATTTTGACATGTTACCCAAACCAAAAGGAATGAGTGGGAAACAATCAAGACAACAGATAGAAGCACTTGCATTTGATTGAGTTTCAAGAATGCTTGGGTACTCGTGTGATCTGAGTGACTCAGTTTTGGAATACAACTGTCGCGTGGTGCACCGCGACCTCCAGGCACCTCCGAGTTTCTGAAAAAAAATTTTCTGCGATTGTCACGAAACCACTTTTCTTCAACTTGAATTGGGCTAAAAATCCATCCCTGAAAATAAAAATTCTCTGAGTAGTGTGGAAATGCTGATCCTTACCCTACCTGGGGTGTCCACTGAGCATTTCCGCAAACTCTACTTGAAGTTCTCTGGGCATGGGATATTGACATGTTACCCAAACCAAAAGGAATGAGTGGGAAACAATCAAGACAACAGATAGAAGCACTTGCATTTGAATGAGTTTCAAGCATGCTTGGGAACTCGTGTGATCTGAGTGACTCAGTTTTGGAATACAACTGTCGCGTGGTGCACCGCGAACTCCAGGCACCCCGGAGTTTCTGAAAAAAAATTTTCTGCGATTTTCACGAAACCACTTTTCTTCAACTTGAATTGGGCTAAAAATCCATCCCTAAAAATTAAAATTCTCTGAGTAGTGTGGAAATGCTGATCCTTACCCTGCCTGGGTTGTCCACTGAGCATTTCCGCGAACTGCACCTGAAGTTCTCTGGGCATGGGACTTTTACATGTTCCCCAAACCAAAAGGAATGAGTGGGAAACAATCAAGACAACAGATAGAAGCACTTGCATTTGAATGAGTTTCAAGTATGCTTGGGTACTCGTGTGATCTGAGTGACTCAGTTTTGGAATACAACTGTCGCGTAGTGCACCGCGACCTCCAGGCACCCCGGAGTTTCTGAAAAAAAATTTTCTGCGATTTTCACGAAACTACTTTTCTTCAACTTGAATTGGGCTAAAAAATCCATCCCTGAAAATAAAAATTCTTTGAGTAGTGTGGAAATGCTGATCCTTACCGTACCTAGGGTGTCCACTGAGCATTTCCGCGAACTCTACTTGAAGTTCTCTGGGCATGGGATTTTGATATGTTACCCAAACCAAAAGGAATGAGTGGGAAACAATCAAGACAACAGATAGAAGCACTTGCATTTGAATGAGTTTCAAGCATGCTTGGGTACTCGTGTGATCTGTGTGACTCAGTCTTGGAATACAACTGTCGCGTGGTGCACCGCGACCTCCAGGCACCCCGGAGTTTCTGAAAAAAAATTTTCTGCGATTTTTACGAAACCACTTTTCTTCAACTTGAATTGGGCTAAAAATCCATCCCTGAAAATAAAAATTCTCTGAGTAGTGTGGAAATGCTGATCCTTACCCTGCCTGGGTTGTCCACTGAGCATTTCCGCGAACTCTACCTGAAGTTCTCTGGGCATGGGATTTTGACATGTTCCCCAAACCAAAAGGAATGAGTGGGAAACAATCAAGAAAACAAATAGAAGCAATTGCATTTGAATGAGTTTCAAGCATGCTTGGGTACTCGTGTGATCTGAGTGACTCAGTTTTGGAATTCAACTGTCGCGTGGTGCACCGCGACCTCCAGGCATCCCGGAGTTTCTGAAAAAAATTTCTGCGATTTTCACGAAACTACTTTTCTTCAACTTGAGTTGGGCTAAAAATCCATCCCTGAAAATAAAAATTCTCTGAGTAGTGTGGAAATGCTGATCCTTACCCTACCTGGGGTGTCCACTGAGCATTTCCGCGAACTCTACTTGAAGTTCTCTGGGCATGGGATTTTGACATGTTACCCAAACCAAAAGGAATGAGTGGGAAACAATCAAGACAACAGATAGAAGCACTTGCATTTGAATGAGTTTCAAGCATGATTGGGTACTCGTGTGATCTGAGTGACTCAGTTTTGGAATACAACTGTCGCGTGGTGCACCGCGACCTCCATGCACCCCGGAGTTTCTGAAAAAAAATTTTCTGCGATTTTCACGAAACCACTTTTCTTCAACTTGAATTGGGCTAAAAATCCATCCCTGAAAATAAAAATTCTCTGAGTAGTGTGGAAATGCTGATCCTTACCCTGCCTGGGTTGTCCACTGAGCATTTCCGCGAACTCTACCTTTAGTTCTCTGGGCATGGGATTTTGACATGTTCCCCAAACCAAAAGGAATGAGTGGGAAACAATCAAGACAACAGATAGAAGCACTTGCATTTGAATGAGTGTCAAGCATGCTTGGGTACTCGTGTGATCTGAGTGACTCAGTTTTGGAATACAACTGTCGCGTGGAGCACCTCGACCTCCAGGCACCCCGGAGTTTCTGAAAAAAAATTTTTTGCGATTTTCACGAAACCACTTTTCTTCAACTTGAATTGGGCTCAAAATCCATCCCTGAAAATAAAAATTCTTTGAGTAGTGTGGAAATGCTGATCCTTACCGTACCTAGGGTGTCCACTGAGCATTTCCGCGAACTCTACTTGAAGTTCTCTGGGCATGGGATTTTGATATGTTACCCAAACCAAAAGGAATGAGTGGGAAACAATCAAGACAACAGATAGAAGCACTTGCATTTGAATGAGTTTCAAGCATGCTTGGGTACTCGTGTGATCTGTGTGACTCAGTTTTGGAATACAACTGTCGCGTGGTGCACCGCGACCTCCAGGCACCCCGGAGTTTCTGAAAAAAAATTTTCTGCGATTTTTACGAAACCACTTTTCTTCAACTTGAATTGGGCTAAAAATCCATCCCTGAAAATAAAAATTCTCTGAGTAGTGTGGAAATGCTGATCCTTACCCTGCCTGGGTTGTCCACTGAGCATTTCCGCGAACTCTACCTGAAGTTCTCTGGGCATGGGATTTTGACATGTTCCCCAAACCAAAAGGAATGAGTGGGAAACAATCAAGAAAACAAATAGAAGCAATTGCATTTGAATGAGTTTCAAGCATGCTTGGGTACTCGTGTGATCTGAGTGACTCAGTTTTGGAATTCAACTGTCGCGTGGTGCACCGCGACCTCCAGGCATCCCGGAGTTTCTGAAAAAAATTTCTGCGATTTTCACGAAACTACTTTTCTTCAACTTGAGTTGGGCTAAAAATCCATCCCTGAAAATAAAAATTCTCTGAGTAGTGTGGAAATGCTGATCCTTACCCTACCTGGGGTGTCCACTGAGCATTTCCGCGAACTCTACTTGAAGTTCTCTGGGCATGGGATTTTGACATGTTACCCAAACCAAAAGGAATGAGTGGGAAACAATCAAGACAACAGATAGAAGCACTTGCATTTGAATGAGTTTCAAGCATGATTGGGTACTCGTGTGATCTGAGTGACTCAGTTTTGGAATACAACTGTCGCGTGGTGCACCGCGACCTCCAGGCACCCCGGAGTTTCTGAAAAAAAATTTTCTGCGATTTTCACGAAACCACTTTTCTTCAACTTGAATTGGGCTAAAAATCCATCCCTGAAAATAAAAATTCTCTGAGTAGTGTGGAAATGCTGATCCTTACCCTGCCTGGGTTGTCCACTGAGCATTTCCGCGAACTCTACCTTTAGTTCTCTGGGCATGGGATTTTGACATGTTCCCCAAACCAAAAGGAATGAGTGGGAAACAATCAAGAAAACAGATAGAAGCACTTGCATTTGAATGAGTTTCAAGCATGCTTGGGTACTCGTGTGATCTGAGTGACTCAGTTTTGGAATACAACTGTCGCGTGGTGCACCGCGACCTCCAGGCACCCCGGAGTTTCTGAAAAAAATTTTTCTGCGATTTTCACGAAACCACTTTTCTTCAACTTGAATTGGGCTAAAAATCCATCCCTGAAAATAAAACTTCTCTGAGTAGTGTGGAAATGCTGATCCTTACCCTACCAGGGGTGTCCACTGACCATTTCCGCGAACACTACTTGAAGTTTTCTGGGCATGGGATTTTGACATGTTACCCAAACCAAAAGGAATGAGTGGGAAACAATCAAGACAACAGATAGAAGCACTTGCATTTGAATGAGTGTCAAGCATGCTTGGGTACTCGTGTGATCTGAGTGACTCAGTTTTGGAATACAACTGTCGCGTGGAGCACCTCGACCTCCAGGCACCCCGGAGTTTCTGAAAAAAAATTTTTTGCGATTTTCACGAAACCACTTTTCTTCAACTTGAATTGGGCTCAAAATCCATCCCTGAAAATAAAAATTCTTTGAGTAGTGTGGAAATGCTGATCCTTACCGTACCTAGGGTGTCCACTGAGCATTTCCGCGAACTCTACTTGAAGTTCTCTGGGCATGGGATTTTGATATGTTACCCAAACCAAAAGGAATGAGTGGGAAACAATCAAGACAACAGATAGAAGCACTTGCATTTGAATGAGTTTCAAGCATGCTTGGGTACTCGTGTGATCTGTGTGACTCAGTTTTGGAATACAACTGTCGCGTGGTGCACCGCGACCTCCAGGCACCCCGGAGTTTCTGAAAAAAAATTTTCTGCGATTTTTACGAAACCACTTTTCTTCAACTTGAATTGGGCTAAAAATCCATCCCTGAAAATAAAAATTCTCTGAGTAGTGTGGAAATGCTGATCCTTACCCTGCCTGGGTTGTCCACTGAGCATTTCCGCGAACTCTACCTGAAGTTCTCTGGGCATGGGATTTTGACATGTTCCCCAAACCAAAAGGAATGAGTGGGAAACAATCAAGAAAACAAATAGAAGCAATTGCATTTGAATGAGTTTCAAGCATGCTTGGGTACTCGTGTGATCTGAGTGACTCAGTTTTGGAATTCAACTGTCGCGTGGTGCACCGCGACCTCCAGGCATCCCGGAGTTTCTGAAAAAAATTTCTGCGATTTTCACGAAACTACTTTTCTTCAACTTGAGTTGGGCTAAAAATCCATCCCTGAAAATAAAAATTCTCTGAGTAGTGTGGAAATGCTGATCCTTACCCTACCTGGGGTGTCCACTGAGCATTTCCGCGAACTCTACTTGAAGTTCTCTGGGCATGGGATTTTGACATGTTACCCAAACCAAAAGGAATGAGTGGGAAACAATCAAGACAACAGATAGAAGCACTTGCATTTGAATGAGTTTCAAGCATGATTGGGTACTCGTGTGATCTGAGTGACTCAGTTTTGGAATACAACTGTCGCGTGGTGCACCGCGACCTCCAGGCACCCCGGAGTTTCTGAAAAAAAATTTTCTGCGATTTTCACGAAACCACTTTTCTTCAACTTGAATTGGGCTAAAAATCCATCCCTGAAAATAAAAATTCTCTGAGTAGTGTGGAAATGCTGATCCTTACCCTGCCTGGGTTGTCCACTGAGCATTTCCGCGAACTCTACCTTTAGTTCTCTGGGCATGGGATTTTGACATGTTCCCCAAACCAAAAGGAATGAGTGGGAAACAATCAAGAAAACAGATAGAAGCACTTGCATTTGAATGAGTTTCAAGCATGCTTGGGTACTCGTGTGATCTGAGTGACTCAGTTTTGGAATACAACTGTCGCGTGGTGCACCGCGACCTCCAGGCACCCCGGAGTTTCTGAAAAAAATTTTTCTGCGATTTTCACGAAACCACTTTTCTTCAACTTGAATTGGGCTAAAAATCCATCCCTGAAAATAAAACTTCTCTGAGTAGTGTGGAAATGCTGATCCTTACCCTACCAGGGGTGTCCACTGACCATTTCCGCGAACACTACTTGAAGTTTTCTGGGCATGGGATTTTGACATGTTACCCAAACCAAAAGGAATGAGTGGGAAACAATCAAGACAACAGATAGAAGCACTTGCATTTGAATGAGTGTCAAGCATGCTTGGGTACTCGTGTGATCTGAGTGACTCAGTTTTGGAATACAACTGTCGCGTGGAGCACCTCGACCTCCAGGCACCCCGGAGTTTCTGAAAAAAAATTTTTTGCGATTTTCACGAAACCACTTATCTTCAACTTGAATTGGGCTCAAAATCCATCCCTGAAAATAATAATTCTCTGAGTAGTGTGGAAATGCTGATCCTTACCCTGCCTGGGTTGTCCACTGAGCATTTCCGCGAACTCTACCTTTAGTTCTCTGGGCATGGGATTTTGACATGTTCCCCAAACCAAAAGGAATGAGTGGGAAACAATCAAGAAAACAGATAGAAGCACTTGCATTTGAATGAGTTTCAAGCATGCTTGGGTACTCGTGTGATCTGAGTGACTCAGTTTTGGAATACAACTGTCGCGTGGTGTACCGCGACCTCCAGGCACCCCGGAGTTTCTGAAAAAAAATTTTCTGCGATTTTCACGAAACCACTTTTCTTCAACTTGAATTGGGCTAAAAATCCATCCCTGAAAATAATAATTCTCTGAGTAGTGTGGAAATGCTGATCCTTACCCTGCCTGGGTTGTCCACTGAGCATTTCCGCGAACTCTACCTTTAGTTCTCTGGGCATGGGATTTTGACATGTTCCCCAAACCAAAAGGAATGAGTGGGAAACAATCAAGAAAACAGATAGAAGCACTTGCATTTGAATGAGTTTCAAGCATGCTTGGGTACTCGTGTGATCTGTGTGACTCAGTTTTGGAATACAACTGTCGCGTGGTGCACCGCGACCTCCAGGCACCCCGGAGTTTCTGAAAAAAAATTTTCTGCGATTTTTACGAAACCACTTTTTTTCAACTTGAATTGGGCTAAAAATCCATCCGTGAAAATAAAAATTCTCTGAGTAGTGTGGAAATGCTGATCCTTACCCTGCCTGGGTTGTCCACTGAGCATTTCCGCGAACTCTACCTGAAGTTCTCTGGGCATGGGATTTTGACATGTTCCCCAAACCAAAAGGAATGAGTGGGAAACAATCAAGAAAACAGATAGAAGCACTTGCATTTGAATGAGTTTCAAGCATGCTTGGGTACTCGTGTGATCTGACTGACTCAGTTTTGGAATACAACTGTTGCGTGGTGCACCGCGACCTCCAGGCACCCCGGAGTTTCTGAAAAAAAATTTTCTGCGATTTTCACGAAACCACTTTTCTTCAACTTGAATTGGGCTAAAAATCCATCCCTGAAAATAAAAATTCTCTGAGTAGTGTGGAAATGCTGATCCTTACCCTGCCTGGGTTGTCCACTGAGCATTTCCGCGAACTCTACCTGAAGTTCTCTGGGCATGGGATTTTGACATGTTCCCCAAACCAAAAGGAATGAGTGGGAAACAATCAAGACAACAGATAGAAGCACTTGCATTTGAATGAGTTTCAAGCATGCTTGGGAACTCGTGTGATCTGAGTGACTCAGTTTTGGAATACAACTGTCGCGTGGTGCACCGCGAACTCCAGGCACCCCGGAGTTTCTGAAAAAAAATTTTCTGCGATTTTCACGAAACCACTTTTCTTCAACTTGAATTGGGCTAAAAATCCATCCCTAAAAATAAAAATTCTCTGAGTAGTGTGGAAATGCTGATCCTTACCCTGCCTGGGTTGTCCACTGAGTATTTCCGCGAACTCTACTTGAAGTTCTCTGGGCATGGGATTTTGACATGATACCCAAACCAAAAAGAATGAGTGGGAAACAATCAATACAACAGATAGAAGCACTTGCATTTGATTGAGTTTCAAGCATGCTTGGGTACTCGTGTGATCTGAGTGACTCAGTTTTGGAATAAAACTGTCGCGTGGTGCACCGCGACCTCCAGGCACCTCCGAGTTTCTGAATAAAAATTTTCTGCGATTGTCACGAAACCACTTTTCTTCAACTTGAATTGGGCTAAAAATCCATCCCTGAAAATAAAAATTCTCTGAGTAGTGTGGAAATGCTGATCCTTACCCTACCTGGGGTGTCCACTGAGCATTTCCGCAAACTCTACTTGAAGTTCTCTGGGCATGGGATTTTGATATGTTACCCAAACCAAAAGGAATGAGTGGGAAACAATCAAGACAACAAATAGAAGCACTTGCATTTGAATGAGTTTCAAGCATGCTTGGGTACTCGTGTGATCTGAGTGACTCAGTTTTGGAATACAACTGTCGCGTGGTGCACCGCGACCTCCAGGCACGCCGGAGTTTCTGAAAAAAAAATTTCTGCGATTTTCACGAAACCACTTTTCTTCAACTTGAATTGGGCTAAAAATCCATCCCTGAAAATAAAAATTCTCTGAGTAGTGTGGAAATGCTGATCCTTACCCTGCCTGGGTTGTCCACTGAGCATTTCCGCGAACTCTACCTGAAGTTCTCTGGGCATGGGATTTTGACATGTTCTCCAAACCAAAAGGAATGAGTGGGAAACAATCAAGAAAACAAATAGAAGCACTTCCATTTGAATGAGTTTCAAGCATGCTTGGTTACTCGTGTGATCTGAGTGACTCAGTTTTGGAATACAAGTGTCGCGTGGTGCACCGCGACCTCCAGGCACCCCGGAGTTTCTGAAAAAAAATTTTCTGCGATTTTCACGAAACTACTTTTCTTCAACTTGAGTTGGGCTAAAAATCCATCCCTGAAAATAAAAATTCTTTGAGTAGTGTGGAAATGCTGATCCTTACCCTACCTGGGGTGTCCACTGAGCATTTCCGCGAACTCTACTTGAAGTTCTCTGGGCATGGGATTTTGACATGTTACCCAAACCAAAAGGAATGAGTGGGAAACAATCAAGACAACAGATAGAAGCACTTGCATTTGAATGAGTTTCAAGCATGCTTGGGAACTCGTGTGATCTGAGTGACTCAGTTTTGGAATACAACTGTCGCGTGGTGCACCGCGAACTCCAGGCACCCCGGAGTTTCTGAAAAAAAATTTTCTGCGATTTTCACGAAACCAATTTTTTTTCAACTTGAATTGGGCTAAAAATCCATCCCTAAAAATAAAAATTCTCTGAGTAGTGTGGAAATGCTGATCCTTACCCTGCCTGGGTTGTCCACTGAGCATTTCCGCGAACTCTACCTGAAGTTCTCTGGGCATGGGACTTTGACATGTTCCCCAAACCAAAAGGAATGAGTGGGAAACAATCAAGACAACAGATAGAAGCACTTGCATTTGAATGAGTTTCAAGCATGCTTGGGTACTCGTGTGATCTGAGTGACTCAGTTTTGGAATACAACTGTCGCGTGGTGCACCGCGACCTCCAGGCATCCCGGAGTTTCTGAAAAAAAAATTTCTGCGATTTTCACGAAACTACTTTTCTTCAACTTGAGTTGGGCTAAAAATCCATCCCTGAAAATAAAAATTCTCTGAGTAGTGTGGAAATGCTGATCCTTACCCTGCCTGGGTTGTCCACTGAGCATTTCAGCGAACTCTACCTGAAGTTCTCTGGGCATGGGATTTTGACATGTTCCCCAAACCAAAAGGAATGAGTGGGAAACAATCAAGAAAACAGATAGAAGCACTTGCATTTGAATGAGTTTCAAGCATGCTTGGGTACTCGTGTGATCTGAGTGACTCAGTTTTGGAATACAAGTGTCGCGTGGTGCACCGCGACCTCCAGGCACCCCGGAGTTTCTGAAAAAAAATTTTCTGCGATTTTCACGAAACTACTTTTCTTCAACTTGAGTTGGGCTAAAAATCCATCCCTGAAAATAAAAATTCTTTGAGTAGTGTGGAAATGCTGATCCTTACCCTACCTGGGGTGTCCACTGAGCATTTCCGCGAACTCTACTTGAAGTTCTCTGGGCATGGGATTTTGACATGTTACCCAAACCAAAAGGAATGAGTGGGAAACAATCAAGACAACAGATAGAAGCACTTGCATTTGAATGAGTTTCAAGCATGCTTGGGAACTCGTGTGATCTGAGTGACTCAGTTTTGGAATACAACTGTCGCGTGGTGCACCGCGAACTCCAGGCACCCCGGAGTTTCTGAAAAAAAATTTTCTGCGATTTTCACGAAACCAATTTTTTTTCAACTTGAATTGGGCTAAAAATCCATCCCTAAAAATAAAAATTCTCTGAGTAGTGTGGAAATGCTGATCCTTACCCTGCCTGGGTTGTCCACTGAGCATTTCCGCGAACTCTACCTGAAGTTCTCTGGGCATGGGACTTTGACATGTTCCCCAAACCAAAAGGAATGAGTGGGAAACAATCAAGACAACAGATAGAAGCACTTGCATTTGAATGAGTTTCAAGCATGCTTGGGTACTCGTGTGATCTGAGTGACTCAGTTTTGGAATACAACTGTCGCGTAGTGCACCGCGACCTCCAGGCACCCCGGAGTTTCTGAAAAAAAAATTTCTGCGATTTTCACGAAACCACTTTTCTTCAACTTGAATTGGGCTAAAAATCCATCCCTGAAAATAAAACTTCTCTGAGTAGTGTGGAAATGCTGATCCTTACCCTACCTGGGGTGTCCACTGAGCATTTCCGCGAACTCTACTTGAAGTTCTCTGGGCATGGGATTTTGACATGTTACCCAAACCAAAAGGAATGAGTGGGAAACAATCAAGACAACAGATAGAAGCACTTGCATTTGATTGAGTTTCAAGAATGCTTGGGTACTCGTGTGATCTGAGTGACTCAGTTTTGGAATACAACTGTCGCGTGGTGTACCGCGACCTCCAGGCACCCCGGAGTTTCTGAAAAAAAATTTTCTGCGATTTTCACGAAACCACTTTTCTTCAACTTGAATTGGGCTAAAAATCCATCCCTGAAAATAATAATTCTCTGAGTAGTGTGGAAATGCTGATCCTTACCCTGCCTGGGTTGTCCACTGAGGATTTCCGCGAACTCTACCTTTAGTTCTCTGGGCATGGGATTTTGACATGTTCCCCAAACCAAAAGGAATGAGTGGGAAACAATCAAGAAAACAGATAGAAGCACTTGCATTTGAATGAGTTTCAAGCATGCTTGGGTACTCGTGTGATCTGTGTGACTCAGTTTTGGAATACAACTGTCGCGTGGTGCACCGCGACCTCCAGGCACCCAGGAGTTTCTGAAAAAAAATTTTCTGCGATTTTTACGAAACCACTTTTTTTCAACTTGAATTGGGCTAAAAATCCATCCGTGAAAATAAAAATTCTCTGAGTAGTGTGGAAATGCTGATCCTTACCCTGCCTGGGTTGTCCACTGAGCATTTCCGCGAACTCTACCTGAAGTTCTCTGGGCATGGGATTTTGACATGTTCCCCAAACCAAAAGGAATGAGTGGGAAACAATCAAGAAAACAGATAGAAGCATTTGCATTTGAATGAGTTTCAAGCATGCTTGGGTACTCGTGTGATCTGAGTGACTCAGTTTTGGAATACAACTGTTGCGTGGTGCACCGCGACCTCCAGGCACCCCGGAGTTTCTGAAAAAAAATTTTCTGCGATTTTCACGAAACCACTTTTCTTCAACTTGAATTGGGCTAAAAATCCATCCCTGAAAATAAAAATTCTCTGAGTAGTGTGGAAATGCTGATCCTTACCCTGCCTGGGTTGTCCACTGAGCATTTCCGCGAACTCTACCTGAAGTTCTCTGGGCATGGGATTTTGACATGTTCCCCAAACCAAAAGGAATGAGTGGGAAACAATCAAGACAACAGATAGAAGCACTTGCATTTGAATGAGTTTCAAGCATGCTTGGGAACTCGTGTGATCTGAGTGTCTCAGTTTTGGAATACAACTGTCGCGTGGTGCACCGCGAACTCCAGGCACCCCGGAGTTTCTGAAAAAAAATTTTCTGCGATTTTCACGAAACCACTTTTCTTCAACTTGAATTGGGCTAAAAATCCATCCCTAAAAATAAAAATTCTCTGAGTAGTGTGGAAATGCTGATCCTTACCCTGCCTGGGTTGTCCACTGAGTATTTCCGCGAACTCTACTTGAAGTTCTCTGGGCATTGGATTTTGACATGATACCCAAACCAAAAGGAATGAGTGGGAAACAATCAAGACAACAGATAGAAGCACTTGCATTTGATTGAGTTTCAAGCATGCTTGGGTACTCGTGTGATCTGAGTGACTCAGTTTTGGAATAAAACTGTCGCGTGGTGCACCGCGACCTCCAGGCACCTCCGAGTTTCTGAATAAAAATTTTCTGCGATTGTCACGAAACCACTTTTCTTCAACTTGAATTGGGCTAAAAATCCATCCCTGAAAATAAAAATTCTCTGAGTAGTGTGGAAATGCTGATCCTTACCCTACCTGGGGTGTCCACTGAGCATTTCCGCAAACTCTACTTGAAGTTCTCTGGGCATGGGATTTTGATATGTTACCCAAACCAAAAGGAATGAGTGGGAAACAATCAAGAAAACAAATAGAAGCACTTCCATTTGAATGAGTTTCAAGCATGCTTGGTTACTCGTGTGATCTGAGTGACTCAGTTTTGGAATACAACTGTCGCGTGGTGCACCGCGACCTCCAGGCATCCCGGAGTTTCTGAAAAAAAAATTTCTGCGATTTTCACGAAACTACTTTTCTTCAACTTGAGTTGGGCTAAAAATCCATCCCTGAAAATAAAAATTCTCTGAGTAGTGTGGAAATGCTGATCCTTACCCTGCCTGGGTTGTCCACTGAGCATTTCAGCGAACTCTACCTGAAGTTCTCTGGGCATGGGATTTTGACATGTTCCCCAAACCAAAAGGAATGAGTGGGAAACAATCAAGAAAACAGATAGAAGCACTTGCATTTGAATGAGTTTCAAGCATGCTTGGGTACTCGTGTGATCTGAGTGACTCAGTTTTGGAATACAAGTGTCGCGTGGTGCACCGCGACCTCCAGGCACCCCGGAGTTTCTGAAAAAAAATTTTCTGCGATTTTCACGAAACTACTTTTCTTCAACTTGAGTTGGGCTAAAAATCCATCCCTGAAAATAAAAATTCTTTGAGTAGTGTGGAAATGCTGATCCTTACCCTACCTGGGGTGTCCACTGAGCATTTCCGCGAACTCTACTTGAAGTTCTCTGGGCATGGGATTTTGACATGTTACCCAAACCAAAAGGAATGAGTGGGAAACAATCAAGACAACAGATAGAAGCACTTGCATTTGAATGAGTTTCAAGCATGCTTGGGAACTCGTGTGATCTGAGTGACTCAGTTTTGGAATACAACTGTCGCGTGGTGCACCGCGAACTCCAGGCACCCCGGAGTTTCTGAAAAAAAATTTTCTGCGATTTTCACGAAACCAATTTTTTTTCAACTTGAATTGGGCTAAAAATCCATCCCTAAAAATAAAAATTCTCTGAGTAGTGTGGAAATGCTGATCCTTACCCTGCCTGGGTTGTCCACTGAGCATTTCCGCGAACTCTGCCTGAAGTTCTCTGGGCATGGGATTTTGACATGTTCCCCAAACCAAAAGGAATGAGTGGGAAACAATCAAGAAAACAGATAGAAGCACTTGCATTTGAATGAGTTTCAAGCATGCTTGGGTACTCGTGTGATCTGAGTGACTCAGTTTTGGAATACAACTGTTGCGTGGTGCACCGCGACCTCCAGGCACCCCGGAGTTTCTGAAAAAAAATTTTCTGCGATTTTCACGAAACCACTTTTCTTCAACTTGAATTGGGCTAAAAATCCATCCCTGAAAATAAAAATTCTCTGAGTAGTGTGGAAATGCTGATCCTTACCCTGCCTGGGTTGTCCACTGAGCATTTCCGCGAACTCTACCTGAAGTTCTCTGGGCATGGGATTTTGACATGTTCCCCAAACCAAAAGGAATGAGTGGGAAACAATCAAGACAACAGATAGAAGCACTTGCATTTGAATGAGTTTCAAGCATGCTTGGGAACTCGTGTGATCTGAGTGACTCAGTTTTGGAATACAACTGTCGCGTGGTGCACCGCGAACTCCAGGCACCCCGGAGTTTCTGAAAAAAAATTTTCTGCGATTTTCACGAAACCACTTTTCTTCAACTTGAATTGGGCTAAAAATCCATCCCTAAAAATAAAAATTCTCTGAGTAGTGTGGAAATGCTGATCCTTACCCTGCCTGGGTTGTCCACTGAGTATTTCCGCGAACTCTACTTGAAGTTCTCTGGGCATTGGATTTTGACATGATACCCAAACCAAAAGGAATGAGTGGGAAACAATCAAGACAACAGATAGAAGCACTTGCATTTGATTGAGTTTCAAGCATGCTTGGGTACTCGTGTGATCTGAGTGACATAGTTTTGGAATAAAACTGTCGCGTGGTGCACCGCGACCTCCAGGCACCTCCGAGTTTCTGAATAAAAATTTTCTGCGATTGTCACGAAACCACTTTTCTTCAACTTGAATTGGGCTAAAAATCCATCCCTGAAAATAAAAATTCTCTGAGTAGTGTGGAAATGCTGATCCTTACCCTACCTGGGGTTTCCACTGAGCATTTCCGCAAACTCTACTTGAAGTTCTCTGGGCATGGGATTTTGATATGTTACCCAAACCAAAAGGAATGAGTGGGAAACAATCAAGACAACAAATAGAAGCACTTGCATTTGAATGAGTTTCAAGCATGCTTGGGTACTCGTGTGATCTGAGTGACTCAGTTTTGGAATACAACTGTCGCGTGGTGCACCGCGACCTCCAGGCACGCCGGAGTTTCTGAAAAAAAAATTTCTGCGATTTTCACGAAACCACTTTTCTTCAACTTGAATTGGGCTAAAAATCCATCCCTGAAAATAAAAATTCTCTGAGTAGTGTGGAAATGCTGATCCTTACCCTGCCTGGGTTGTCCACTGAGCATTTCCGCGAACTCTACCTGAAGTTCTCTGGGCATGGGATTTTGACATGTTCTCCAAACCAAAAGGAATGAGTGGGAAACAATCAAGAAAACAAATAGAAGCACTTCCATTTGAATGAGTTTCAAGCATGCTTGGTTACTCGAGTGATCTGAGTGACTCAGTTTTGGAATACAACTGTCGCGTGGTGTACCGCGACCTCCAGCCATCCCGGAGTTTCTGAAAAAAAAATTTCTGCGATTTTCACAAAACTACTTTTCTTCAACTTGAGTTGGGCTAAAAATCCATCCCTGAAAATAAAAATTCTCTGAGTAGTGTGGAAATGCTGATCCTTACCCTGCCTGGGATGTCCACTGAGCATTTCAGCGAACTCTACCTGAAGTTCTCTGGGCATGGGATTTTGACATGTTCCCCAAACCAAAAGGAATGAGTGGGAAACAATCAAGACAACAGATAGAAGCACTTGCATTTGAATGAGTTTCAAGCATGCTTGGGAACTCGTGTGATCTGAGTGACTCAGTTTTGGAATACAACTGTCGCGTGGTGCACCGCGAACTCCAGGCACCCCGGAGTTTCTGAAAAAAAATTTTCTGCGATTTTCACGAAACCAATTTTTTTTCAACTTGAATTGGGCTAAAAATCCATCCCTAAAAATAAAAATTCTCTGAGTAGTGTGGAAATGCTGATCCTTACCCTGCCTGGGTTGTCCACTGAGCATTTCCGCGAACTCTACCTGAAGTTCTCTGGGCATGGGACTTTGACATGTTCCCCAAACCAAAAGGAATGAGTGGGAAACAATCAAGACAACAGATAGAAGCACTTGCATTTGAATGAGTTTCAAGCATGCTTGGGTACTCGTGTGATCTGAGTGACTCAGTTTTGGAATACAACTGTCGCGTAGTGCACCGCGACCTCCAGGCACCCCGGAGTTTCTGAAAAAAAAATTTCTGCGATTTTCACGAAACCACTTTTCTTCAACTTGAATTGGGCTAAAAATCCATCCCTGAAAATAAAACTTCTCTGAGTAGTGTGGAAATGCTGATCCTTACCCTACCTGGGGTGTCCACTGAGCATTTCCGCGAACTCTACTTGAAGTTCTCTGGGCATGGGATTTTGACATGTTACCCAAACCAAAAGGAATGAGTGGGAAACAATCAAGACAACAGATAGAAGCACTTGCATTTGATTGAGTTTCAAGAATGCTTGGGTACTCGTGTGATCTGAGTGACTCAGTTTTGGAATACAACTGTCGCGTGGTGCACCGCGACCTCCAGGCACCTCCGAGTTTATGAAAAAAAATTTTCTGCGATTGTCACGAAACCACTTTTCTTCAACTTGAATTGGGCTAAAAATCCATCCCTGAAAATAAAAATTCTCTGAGTAGTGTGGAAATGCTGATCCTTACCCTACCTTGGGTGTCCACTGAGCATTTCCGCAAACTCTACTTGAAGTTCTCTGGGCATGGGATATTGACATGTTACCCAAACCAAAAGGAATGAGTGGGAAACAATCAAGACAACATATAGAAGCACTTGCATTTGAATGAGTTTCAAGCATGCTTGGGAACTCGTGTGATCTGAGTGACTCAGTTTTGGAATACAACTGTCGCGTGGTGCACCGCGAACTCCAGGCACCCCGGAGTTTCTGAAAAAAAATTTTCTGCGATTTTCACGAAACCATTTTTCTTCAACTTGAATTGGGCTAAAAATCCATCCCTAAAAATTAAAATTCTCTGAGTAGTGTGGAAATGCTGATCCTTACCCTGCCTGGGTTGTCCACTGAGCATTTCCGCGAACTGCACCTGAAGTTCTCTGGGGATGGGACTTTTACATGTTCCCCAAACCAAAAGGAATGAGTGGGAAACAATCAAGACAACAGATAGAAGCACTTGCATTTGAATGAGTTTCAAGCATGCTTGGGTACTCGTGTGATCTGAGTGACTCAGTTTTGGAATTCAACTGTCGCGTGGTGCACCGCGACCTCCAGGCATCCCGGAGTTTCTGAAAAAAATTTCTGCGATTTTCACGAAACTACTTTTCTTCAGCTTGAGTTGGGCTAAAAATCCATCCCTGAAAATAAAAATTCTCTGAGTAGTGTGGAAATGCTGATCCTTACCCTACCTGGGGTGTCCACTGAGCATTTCCGCGAACTCTACTTGAAGTTCTCTGGGCATGGGATTTTGACATGTTACCCAAACCAAAAGGAATGAGTGGGAAACAATCAAGACAACAGATAGAAGCACTTGCATTTGAATGAGTTTCAAGCATGATTGGGTACTCGTGTGATCTGAGTGACTCAGTTTTGGAATACAACTGTCGCGTGGTGCACCGCGACCTCCAGGCACCCCGGAGTTTCTGAAAAAAAATTTTCTGCGATTTTCACGAAACCACTTTTCTTCAACTTGAATTGGGCTAAAAATCCATCCCTGAAAATAAAAATTCTCTGAGTAGTGTGGAAATGCTGATCCTTACCCTGCCTGGGTTGTCCACTGAGCATTTCCGCGAACTCTACCTTTAGTTCTCTGGGCATGGGATTTTGACATGTTCCCCAAACCAAAAGGAATGAGTGGGAAACAATCAAGAAAACAGATAGAAGCACTTGCATTTGAATGAGTTTCAAGCATGCTTGGGTACTCGTGTGATCTGAGTGACTCAGTTTTGGAATACAACTGTCGCGTGGTGCACCGCGACCTCCAGGCACCCCGGAGTTTCTGAAAAAAAAATTTCTGCGATTTTCACGAAACCACTTTTCTTCAACTTGAATTGGGCTAAAAATCCATCCCTGAAAATAAAACTTCTCTGAGTAGTGTGGAAATGCTGATCCTTACCCTACCAGGGGTGTCCACTGACCATTTCCGCGAACACTACTTGAAGTTTTCTGGGCATGGGATTTTGACATGTTCCCCAAACCAAAAGGAATGAGTGGGAAACAATCAAGACAACAGATAGAAGCACTTGCATTTGAATGAGTTTCAAGCATGCTTGGGTACTCGTGTGATCTGAGTGACTCAGTTTTGGAATACAACTGTCGCGTGGAGCACCTCGACCTCCAGGCACCCCGGAGTTTCTGAAAAAAATTTTTTTGCGATTTTCACGAAACCACTTTTCTTCAACTTGAATTGGGCTCAAAATCCATCCCTGAAAATAATAATTCTCTGAGTAGTGTGGAAATGCTGATCCTTACCCTGCCTGGGTTGTCCACTGAGCATTTCCGCGAACTCTACCTTTAGTTCTCTGGGCATGGGATTTTGACATGTTCCCCAAACCAAAAGGAATGAGTGGGAAACAATCAAGAAAACAGATAGAAGCACTTGCATTTGAATGAGTTTCAAGCATGCTTGGGTACTCGTGTGATCTGTGTGACTCAGTTTTGGAATACAACTGTCGCGTGGTGCACCGCGACCTCCAGGCACCCCGGAGTTTCTGAAAAAAAATTTTCTGCGATTTTCACGAAACCACTTTTTTTCAACTTGAATTGGGCTAAAAATCCATCCCTGAAAATAAAAATTCTCTGAGTAGTGTGGAAATGCTGATCCTTACCCTGCCTGGGTTGTCCACTGAGCATATCCGCGAACTCTACCTGAAGTTCTCTGGGCATGGGATTTTGACATGTTCCCCAAACCAAAAGGAATGAGTGGGAAACAATCAAGAAAACAGATAGAAGCACTTGCATTTGAATGAGTTTCAAGCATGCTTGGGTACTCGTGTGATCTGAGTGACTCAGTTTTGGAATACAACTGTCGCGTGGTGTACCGCGACCTCCAGGCACCCCGGAGTTTCTGAAAAAAAATTTTCTGCGATTTTCACGAAACCACTTTTCTTCAACTTGAATTGGGCTAAAAATCCATCCCTGAAAATAATAATTCTCTGAGTAGTGTGGAAATGCTGATCCTTACCCTGCCTGGGTTGTCCACTGAGCATTTCCGCGAACTCTACCTTTAGTTCTCTGGGCATGGGATTTTGACATGTTCCCCAAACCAAAAGGAATGAGTGGGAAACAATCAAGAAAACAGATAGAAGCACTTGCATTTGAATGAGTTTCAAGCATGCTTGGGTACTCGTGTGATCTGTGTGACTCAGTTTTGGAATACAACTGTCGCGTGGTGCACCGCGACCTCCAGGCACCCCGGAGTTTCTGAAAAAAAATTTTCTGCGATTTTTACGAAACCACTTTTTTTCAACTTGAATTGGGCTAAAAATCCATCCGTGAAAATAAAAATTCTCTGAGTAGTGTGGAAATGCTGATCCTTACCCTGCCTGGGTTGTCCACTGAGCATTTCCGCGAACTCTACCTGAAGTTCTCTGGGCATGGGATTTTGACATGTTCCCCAAACCAAAAGGAATGAGTGGGAAACAATCAAGAAAACAGATAGAAGCACTTGCATTTGAATAAGTTTCAAGCATGCTTGGGTACTCGTGTGATCTGAGTGACTCAGTTTTGGAATACAACTGTAACGTGGTGTACCGCGACCTCCAGGCACCCCGGAGTTTCTGAAAAAAAATTTTCTGCGATTTTCACGAAACCACTTTTCTTCAACTTGAATTGGGCTAAAAATCCATCCCTGAAAATAAAAATTCTCTGAATAGTGTGGAAATGCTGATCCTTACCCTGCCTGGGTTGTCCACTGAGCATTTCCGCGAACTCTACTTGAAGTTCTCTGGGCATGGGATTTTGACATGTTACCCAAACCAAAAGGAATGAGTGGGAAACAATCAAGACAACAGATAGAAGCACTTGCATTTGAATGAGTTTCAGGCATGCTTGGGTACTCGTGTGATCTGAGTGACTCAGTTTTGGAATACAACTGTCGTGTGGTGCACCGTGACCTCCAGGCACCCCGGAGTTTCTGAAAAAAAATTTTCTGCGATTTTCACGATACCACTTTTCTTCAACTTGAATTGGGCTAAAAATCCATCCCTGAAAATAAAACTTCTCTGAGTAGTGTGGAAATGCTGATCCTTACCCTGCCTGGGTTGTCCACTGAGCATTTCCGCGAACTCTACCTGAAGTTCTCTGGGCATGGGATTTTGACATGTTCCCCAAACCAAAAGGAATGAGTGGGAAACAATCAAGAAAACAGATAGAAGCACTTGCATTTGAATGAGTTTCAAGCATGCTTGGGTACTCGTGTGATCTGAGTGACTCAGTTTTGGAATACAACTGTCGCGTGGTGTACCACGACCTCCAGGCACCCCGGAGTTTCTGAAAAAAAATTTTCTGCGATTTTCACGAAACCACTTTTCTTCAACTTGAATTGGGCTAAAAATCCATCCCTGAAAATAAAAATTCTCTGAATAGTGTGGAAATGCTGATCCTTACCCTGCCTGGGTTGTCCACTGAGCATTTCCGCGAACTCTACCTGAAGTTCTCTGGGCATGGGATTTTGACATGTTCCCCAAACCAAAAGGAATGAGTGGGAAACAATCAAGAAAACAGATAGAAGCACTTGCATTTGAATGAGTTTCAAGCATGCTTGGGTACTCGTGTGATCTGAATGACTCAGTTTTGGAATACAACTGTCGCGTGGTGTACCGCGACCTCCAGGCACCCCGGAGTTTCTGAAAAAAAAATTTCTGCGATTTTCACGAAACCACTTTTCTTCAACTTGAATTGGGCTAAAAATCCATCCCTGAAAATAAAAATTCTCTGAGTAGTGTGGAAATGCTGATCCTTACCCTGCCTGGGTTGTCCACTGAGCATTTCCGCGAACTCTACCTGAAGTTCTCTGGGCATGGGATTTTGACATGTTCTCCAAACCAAAAGGAATGAGTGGGAAACAATCAAGAAAACAGATAGAAGCACTTGCATTTGAATGAGTTTCAAGCATGCTTGGGTACTCGTGTGATCTGAGTGACTCAGTTTTGGAATACAACTGTCACGTGGTGCACCGCGACCTCCAGGCACCCCGGAGTTTCTGAAAAAAATTTTTCTGCGATTTTCACGAAACCACTTTTCTTCAACTTGAATTGGGCTAAAAATCCATCCCTGAAAATAAAACTTCTCTGAGTAGTGTGGAAATGCTGATCCTTACCCTACCTGGGGTGTCCACTGAGCATTTCCGCGAACTCTACTTGAAGTTCTCTGGGCATGGGATTTTGACATGTTACGCAAACCAAAAGGAATGAGTGGGAAACAATCAAGACAACATATAGAAGCACTTGCATTTGAATGAGTTTCAAGCATGCTTGGGAACTCGTGTGATCTGAGTGACTCAGTTTTGGAATACAACTGTCGCGTGGTGCACCGCGAACTCCAGGCACCCCGGAGTTTCTGAAAAAAAATTTTCTGCGATTTTCACGAAACCATTTTTCTTCAACTTGAATTGGGCTAAAAATCCATCCCTAAAAATTAAAATTCTCTGAGTAGTGTGGAAATGCTGATCCTTACCCTGCCTGGGTTGTCCACTGAGCATTTCCGCGAACTGCACCTGAAGTTCTCTGGGGATGGGACTTTTACATGTTCCCCAAACCAAAAGGAATGAGTGGGAAACAATCAAGACAACAGATAGAAGCACTTGCATTTGAATGAGTTTCAAGCATGCTTGGGTACTCGTGTGATCTGAGTGACTCAGTTTTGGAATTCAACTGTCGCGTGGTGCACCGCGACCTCCAGGCATCCCGGAGTTTCTGAAAAAAATTTCTGCGATTTTCACGAAACTACTTTTCTTCAGCTTGAGTTGGGCTAAAAATCCATCCCTGAAAATAAAAATTCTCTGAGTAGTGTGGAAATGCTGATCCTTACCCTACCTGGGGTGTCCACTGAGCATTTCCGCGAACTCTACTTGAAGTTCTCTGGGCATGGGATTTTGACATGTTACCCAAACCAAAAGGAATGAGTGGGAAACAATCAAGACAACAGATAGAAGCACTTGCATTTGAATGAGTTTCAAGCATGATTGGGTACTCGTGTGATCTGAGTGACTCAGTTTTGGAATACAACTGTCGCGTGGTGCACCGCGACCTCCAGGCACCCCGGAGTTTCTGAAAAAAAATTTTCTGCGATTTTCACGAAACCACTTTTCTTCAACTTGAATTGGGCTAAAAATCCATCCCTGAAAATAAAAATTCTCTGAGTAGTGTGGAAATGCTGATCCTTACCCTGCCTGGGTTGTCCACTGAGCATTTCCGCGAACTCTACCTTTAGTTCTCTGGGCATGGGATTTTGACATGTTCCCCAAACCAAAAGGAATGAGTGGGAAACAATCAAGAAAACAGATAGAAGCACTTGCATTTGAATGAGTTTCAAGCATGCTTGGGTACTCGTGTGATCTGAGTGACTCAGTTTTGGAATACAACTGTCGCGTGGTGCACCGCGACCTCCAGGCACCCCGGAGTTTCTGAAAAAAAAATTTCTGCGATTTTCACGAAACCACTTTTCTTCAACTTGAATTGGGCTAAAAATCCATCCCTGAAAATAAAACTTCTCTGAGTAGTGTGGAAATGCTGATCCTTACCCTACCAGGGGTGTCCACTGACCATTTCCGCGAACACTACTTGAAGTTTTCTGGGCATGGGATTTTGACATGTTCCCCAAACCAAAAGGAATGAGTGGGAAACAATCAAGACAACAGATAGAAGCACTTGCATTTGAATGAGTTTCAAGCATGCTTGGGTACTCGTGTGATCTGAGTGACTCAGTTTTGGAATACAACTGTCGCGTGGAGCACCTCGACCTCCAGGCACCCCGGAGTTTCTGAAAAAAATTTTTTTGCGATTTTCACGAAACCACTTTTCTTCAACTTGAATTGGGCTCAAAATCCATCCCTGAAAATAATAATTCTCTGAGTAGTGTGGAAATGCTGATCCTTACCCTGCCTGGGTTGTCCACTGAGCATTTCCGCGAACTCTACCTTTAGTTCTCTGGGCATGGGATTTTGACATGTTCCCCAAACCAAAAGGAATGAGTGGGAAACAATCAAGAAAACAGATAGAAGCACTTGCATTTGAATGAGTTTCAAGCATGCTTGGGTACTCGTGTGATCTGTGTGACTCAGTTTTGGAATACAACTGTCGCGTGGTGCACCGCGACCTCCAGGCACCCCGGAGTTTCTGAAAAAAAATTTTCTGCGATTTTCACGAAACCACTTTTTTTCAACTTGAATTGGGCTAAAAATCCATCCCTGAAAATAAAAATTCTCTGAGTAGTGTGGAAATGCTGATCCTTACCCTGCCTGGGTTGTCCACTGAGCATATCCGCGAACTCTACCTGAAGTTCTCTGGGCATGGGATTTTGACATGTTCCCCAAACCAAAAGGAATGAGTGGGAAACAATCAAGAAAACAGATAGAAGCACTTGCATTTGAATGAGTTTCAAGCATGCTTGGGTACTCGTGTGATCTGAGTGACTCAGTTTTGGAATACAACTGTCGCGTGGTGTACCGCGACCTCCAGGCACCCCGGAGTTTCTGAAAAAAAATTTTCTGCGATTTTCACGAAACCACTTTTCTTCAACTTGAATTGGGCTAAAAATCCATCCCTGAAAATAATAATTCTCTGAGTAGTGTGGAAATGCTGATCCTTACCCTGCCTGGGTTGTCCACTGAGCATTTCCGCGAACTCTACCTTTAGTTCTCTGGGCATGGGATTTTGACATGTTCCCCAAACCAAAAGGAATGAGTGGGAAACAATCAAGAAAACAGATAGAAGCACTTGCATTTGAATGAGTTTCAAGCATGCTTGGGTACTCGTGTGATCTGTGTGACTCAGTTTTGGAATACAACTGTCGCGTGGTGCACCGCGACCTCCAGGCACCCCGGAGTTTCTGAAAAAAAATTTTCTGCGATTTTTACGAAACCACTTTTTTTCAACTTGAATTGGGCTAAAAATCCATCCGTGAAAATAAAAATTCTCTGAGTAGTGTGGAAATGCTGATCCTTACCCTGCCTGGGTTGTCCACTGAGCATTTCCGCGAACTCTACCTGAAGTTCTCTGGGCATGGGATTTTGACATGTTCCCCAAACCAAAAGGAATGAGTGGGAAACAATCAAGAAAACAGATAGAAGCACTTGCATTTGAATAAGTTTCAAGCATGCTTGGGTACTCGTGTGATCTGAGTGACTCAGTTTTGGAATACAACTGTAACGTGGTGTACCGCGACCTCCAGGCACCCCGGAGTTTCTGAAAAAAAATTTTCTGCGATTTTCACGAAACCACTTTTCTTCAACTTGAATTGGGCTAAAAATCCATCCCTGAAAATAAAAATTCTCTGAATAGTGTGGAAATGCTGATCCTTACCCTGCCTGGGTTGTCCACTGAGCATTTCCGCGAACTCTACTTGAAGTTCTCTGGGCATGGGATTTTGACATGTTACCCAAACCAAAAGGAATGAGTGGGAAACAATCAAGACAACAGATAGAAGCACTTGCATTTGAATGAGTTTCAGGCATGCTTGGGTACTCGTGTGATCTGAGTGACTCAGTTTTGGAATACAACTGTCGTGTGGTGCACCGTGACCTCCAGGCACCCCGGAGTTTCTGAAAAAAAATTTTCTGCGATTTTCACGATACCACTTTTCTTCAACTTGAATTGGGCTAAAAATCCATCCCTGAAAATAAAACTTCTCTGAGTAGTGTGGAAATGCTGATCCTTACCCTGCCTGGGTTGTCCACTGAGCATTTCCGCGAACTCTACCTGAAGTTCTCTGGGCATGGGATTTTGACATGTTCCCCAAACCAAAAGGAATGAGTGGGAAACAATCAAGAAAACAGATAGAAGCACTTGCATTTGAATGAGTTTCAAGCATGCTTGGGTACTCGTGTGATCTGAGTGACTCAGTTTTGGAATACAACTGTCGCGTGGTGTACCACGACCTCCAGGCACCCCGGAGTTTCTGAAAAAAAATTTTCTGCGATTTTCACGAAACCACTTTTCTTCAACTTGAATTGGGCTAAAAATCCATCCCTGAAAATAAAAATTCTCTGAATAGTGTGGAAATGCTGATCCTTACCCTGCCTGGGTTGTCCACTGAGCATTTCCGCGAACTCTACCTGAAGTTCTCTGGGCATGGGATTTTGACATGTTCCCCAAACCAAAAGGAATGAGTGGGAAACAATCAAGAAAACAGATAGAAGCACTTGCATTTGAATGAGTTTCAAGCATGCTTGGGTACTCGTGTGATCTGAATGACTCAGTTTTGGAATACAACTGTCGCGTGGTGTACCGCGACCTCCAGGCACCCCGGAGTTTCTGAAAAAAAAATTTCTGCGATTTTCACGAAACCACTTTTCTTCAACTTGAATTGGGCTAAAAATCCATCCCTGAAAATAAAAATTCTCTGAGTAGTGTGGAAATGCTGATCCTTACCCTGCCTGGGTTGTCCACTGAGCATTTCCGCGAACTCTACCTGAAGTTCTCTGGGCATGGGATTTTGACATGTTCTCCAAACCAAAAGGAATGAGTGGGAAACAATCAAGAAAACAGATAGAAGCACTTGCATTTGAATGAGTTTCAAGCATGCTTGGGTACTCGTGTGATCTGAGTGACTCAGTTTTGGAATACAACTGTCACGTGGTGCACCGCGACCTCCAGGCACCCCGGAGTTTCTGAAAAAAATTTTTCTGCGATTTTCACGAAACCACTTTTCTTCAACTTGAATTGGGCTAAAAATCCATCCCTGAAAATAAAACTTCTCTGAGTAGTGTGGAAATGCTGATCCTTACCCTACCTGGGGTGTCCACTGAGCATTTCCGCGAACTCTACTTGAAGTTCTCTGGGCATGGGATTTTGACATGTTACGCAAACCAAAAGGAATGAGTGGGAAACAATCAAGACAACAGATAGAAGCACTTGCATTTGAATGAGTTTCAGGCATTCTTGGGTACTCGTGTGATCTGAGTGACTCAGTTTTGGAATACTTCTGTCGTGTGGTGCACCGTGACCTCCAGGCACCCCGGAGTTTCTGAAAAAAAATTTTCTGCGATTTTCACGAAACCACTTTTCTTCAACTTGAATTGGGCTAAAAATCCATCCCTGAAAATAAAAATTCTCTGAGTAGTGTGGAAATGCTGATCCTTACCCTGCCTGGGTTGTCCACTGAACATTTCCTTGAACTCTACCTGAAGTTCTCTGGGCATGGGATTTTGACATGTTCCCCAAACCAAAAGGAATGAGTGGGAAACAATCAAGAAAACAGATAGAAGCACTTGCATTTGAATGAGTTTCAAGCATGCTTGGGTACTCGTGTGATCTGAGTGACTCAGTTTTGGAATACAACTGTCGCGTGGTGCACCCCGACCTCCAGGCACCCCGGATTTTCTGAAAAAAAATTTTCTGCGATTTTCACGAAACCACTTTTCTTCAACTTGAATTGGGCTAAAAATCCATCCCTGAAAATAAAACTTCTCTGAGTAGTGTGGAAATGCTGATCCTTACCCTACCTGGGGTGTCCACTGAGCATTTCCGCGAACTCTACTTGAAGTTCTCTGGGCATGGGATTTTGACATGTTACCCAAACCAAAAGGAATGAGTGGGAAACAATCAAGACAACAGATAGAAGCACTTGCATTTCAATGAGTTTCAAGCATGATTGGGTACTCGTGTGATCTGAGTGACTCAGTTTTGGAATACAACTGTCGTGTGGTGCACCGTGACCTCCAGGCACCCCGGAATTTCTGAAAAAAAATTTTCTGCGATTTTCACGAAACCACTTTTCTTCAACTTGAATTAGGCTAAAAATCCATCCCTGAAAAAAAAAATTCTCTGAGTAGTGTGGAAATGCTGATCCTTACCCTGCCTGGGTTGTCCACTGAGCATTTCCGCGCATTCTACCTGAAGTTCTCTGGGCATGGGATTTTGACATGTTACCCAAACCAAAAGGAATGAGTGGGAAACAATCAAGACAACAGATAGAAGCACTTGCATTTGAATGAGTTTCAGGCATGCTTGGGTACTCATGTGATCTGAGTGACTCAGTTTTGGAATACAACTGTCGTGTGGTGCACCGTGTCCTCCAGGCACCCCGGAGTTTCTGAAAAAAAATTTTCTGCGATTTTCACGAAACCACTTTTCTTCAACTTGAATTGGGCTAAAAATCCATCCCTGAAAATAAAAATTCTCTGAATAGTGTGGAAATGCTGATCCTTACCCTGCCTGGGTTGTCCACTGAGCATTTCCGCGAACTCTACCTGAAGTTCTCTGGGCATGGGATTTTGACATGTTCTCCAAAACAAAAGGAATGAGTGGGAAACAATCAAGAAAAAAGATAGAAGCACTTACATTTGAATGAGTTTCAAGCATGCTTGGGTACTCGTGTGATCTGAGTGACTCAGTTTTGGAATACAACTGTCGCGTGGTGCACCGCGACCTCCAGGCACCCCGGAGTTTCTGAAAAAAATTTTTCTGCGATTTTCACGAAACCACTTTTCTTCAACTTGAATTGGGCTAAAAATCCATCCCTGAAAATAAAACTTCTCTGAGTAGTGTGGAAATGCTGATCCTTACCCTACCTGGGGTGTCCACTGAGCATTTTCGCGAACTCTACTTGAAGTTCTCTGGGCATGGGATTTTGACATGTTACCCAAACCAAAAGGAATGAGTGGGAAACAATCAAGACAACAGATAGAAGCACTTGCATTTGAATGAGTTTCAGGCATGCTTGGGTACTCATGTGATCTGAGTGACTCAGTTTTGGAATACAACTGTCGTGTGGTGCACCGTGTCCTCCAGGCACCCCGGAGTTTCTGAAAAAAAATTTTCTGCGATTTTCACGAAACCACTTTTCTTCAACTTGAATTGGGCTAAAAATCCATCCCTGAAAATAAAAATTCTCTGAATAGTGTGGAAATGCTGATCCTTACCCTGCCTGGGTTGTCCACTGAGCATTTCCGCGAACTCTACCTGAAGTTCTCTGGGCATGGGATTTTGACATGTTCTCCAAAACAAAAGGAATGAGTGGGAAACAATCAAGAAAAAAGATAGAAGCACTTACATTTGAATGAGTTTCAAGCATGCTTGGGTACTCGTGTGATCTGAGTGACTCAGTTTTGGAATACAACTGTCGCGTGGTGCACCGCGACCTCCAGGCACCCCGGAGTTTCTGAAAAAAATTTTTCTGCGATTTTCACGAAACCACTTTTCTTCAACTTGAATTGGGCTAAAAATCCATCCCTGAAAATAAAACTTCTCTGAGTAGTGTGGAAATGCTGATCCTTACCCTACCTGGGGTGTCCACTGAGCATTTTCGCGAACTCTACTTGAAGTTCTCTGGGCATGGGATTTTGACATGTTACCCAAACCAAAAGGAATGAGTGGGAAACAATCAAGACAACAGATAGAAGCACTTGCATTTGAATGAGTTTCAGGCATGCTTGGGTACTCGTGTGATCTGAGTGACTCAGTTTTGGAATACAACTGTCGTGTGGTGCACCGTGACCTCCAGGCACCCCGGAGTTTCTGAAAAAAAAATTTCTGCGATTTTCACGAAACCACTTTTCTTCAACTTGAATTGGGCTAAAAATCCATCCCTGAAAATAAAAATTCTCTGAGTAGTGTGGAAATGCTGATCCTTACCCTGCCTGGGTTGTCCACTGAGCATTTCAGCGCACTCTACCTGAAGTTCTCTGGGCATGGGATTTTGACATGTTCTCCAAACCAAAAGGAATGAGTGGGAAACAATCAAGAAAACAGATAGAAGCACTTGCATTTGAATGAGTTTCAAGCATGCTTGGGTACTCGTGTGATCTGAGTGACTCAGTTTTGGAATACAACTGTCGCGTGGTGCACCGCGACCTCCAGGCACCCCGGAGTTTCTGAAAAAAAATTTTCTGCGATTTTCACGAAACCACTTTTCTTCAACTTGAATTGGGCTAAAAATCCATCCCTGAAAATAAAACTTCTCTGAGTAGTGTGGAAATGCTGATCCTTACCCTACCTGGGGTGTCCACTGAGCATTTCCGCGAACTCTACTTGAAGTTCTCTGGGCATGGGATTTTGACATGTTACCCAAACCAAAAGGAATGAGTGGGAAACAATCAAGACAACAGATAGAAGCACTTGCATTTGAATGAGTTTCAGGCATGCTTGGGTACTCGTGTGATCTGAGTGACTCAGTTTTGGAATACAACTGTCGTGTGGTGCACCGTGACCTCCAGGCACACCGGAGTTTCTGAAAAAACATTTTCTGCGATTTTCATGAAACCACTTTTCTTCAACTTGAATTGGGCTAAAAATCCATCCCTGAAAATAAAAATTCTCTGAGTAGTGTGGAAATGCTGATCCTTACCTTGCCTGGGTTGTCCACTGAGCATTTCCGCGCACTCTACCTGAAGTTCTCTGGGCATGGGATTTTGACATGTTCTCCAAACCAAAAGGAATGAGTGAGAAACAATCAAGAAAACAGATAGAAGCACTTGCATTTGAATGAGTTTCAAGCATGCTTGGGTACTCGTGTGATCTGAGTGACTCAGTTTTGGAATACAACTGTCACGTGGTGCACCGCGACCTCCAGGCACCCCGGAGTTTCTGAAAAAAAATTTTCTGCGATTTTCACGAAACCACTTCTCTTCAACTAGAATTGGGCTAAAAATCCATCCCTGAAAATAAAAATTCTCTGAGTAGTGTGGAAATGCTGATCCTTACCCTGCCTGGGTTGTCCACTGAGCATTTCCGCAAACTCTACCTGAAGTTCTCTGGGCATGGGATTTTGACATGTTACCCAAACCAAAAGGAATGAGTGGGAAACAATCAAGAAAACAGATAGAAGCACTTGCATTTGAATGAGTTTCAAGCATGCTTGGGTACTCGTGTGATCTGAGTGACTCAGTTTTGGAATACAAGTGTCGCGTGGTGCACCGCGACCTCCAGGCACCCCGGAGTTTCTGAAAAAATTTTTTCTGCGATTTTCACGAAACCACTTTTCTTCAACTTGAATTGGGCTAAAAATCCATCCCTGAAAATAAAACTTCTCTGAGTAGTGTGGAAATGCTGATCCTTACCCTACCTGGGGTGTCCACTGAGCATTTCCGCGAACTCTACTTGAAGTTCTCTGGGCATGGGATTTTGACATGTTACCCAAACCAAAAGGAATGAGTGGGAAACAATCAAGACAACAGATAGAAGCACTTGCATTTGAATGAGTTTCAAGCATGCTTGGGTACTCGTGTGATCTGAGTGACTCAGTTTTGGAATACAACTGTCGCGTGGTGTACCGCGACCTAGAGGCACCCCGGAGTTTCTGAAAAAAAAATTTCTGCGATTTTCACGAAACCACTTTTCTTCAACTTGAATTGGGCTAAAAATCCATCCCTGAAAATAAAACTTCTCTGAGTAGTGTGGAAATGCTGATCCTTACCCTACCTGGGGTGTCCACTGAGCATTTCCGCGAACTCTACTTGAAGTTCTCTGGGCATGGGATTTTGACATGTTACCCAAACCAAAAGGAATGAGTGGGAAACAATCAAGACAACAGATAGAAGCACTTGCATTTGAATGAGTTTCAAGCATGCTTGGGTACTCGTGTGATCTGAGTGACTCAGTTTTGGAATACAACTGTCGCGTGGTGTACCGCGACCTAGAGGCACCCCGGAGTTTCTGAAAAAAAAATTTCTGCGATTTTCACGAAACCACTTTTCTTCAACTTGAATTGGGCTAAAAATCCATCCCTGAAAATAAAACTTCTCTGAGTAGTGTGGAAATGCTGATCCTTACCCTACCTGGGGTGTCCACTGAGCATTTCCGCGAACTCTACTTGAAGTTCTCTGGGCATGGGATTTTGACATGTTACCCAAACCAAAAGGAATGAGTGGGAAACAATCAAGACAACAGATAGAAGCACTTGCATTTGAATGAGTTTCAGGCATGCTTGGGTACTCGTGTGATCTGGGTGACTCAGTTTTGGAATACAACTGTCGTGTGGTGCACCGTGACCTCCAGGCACCCCGGAGTTTCTGAAAAAAAATTTTCTGCGATTTTCACGAAACCACTTTTCTTCAACTTGAATTGGGCTAAAAATCCATCCCTGAAAATAAAAATTCTCTGAGTAGTGTGGAAATGCTGATTTTTACCCTGCCTGGGTTGTCCACTGAGCATTTCCGCAAACTCTACCTGAAGTTCTCTGGGCATGGGATTTTGACATGTTCCCCAAACCAAAAGGAATGAGTGGGAAACAATCAAGAAAAGAGATAGAAGCACTTGCATTTGAATGAGTTTCAAGCATGCTTGGGTACTCGTGTGATCTGAGTGACTCAGTTTTGGAATACAACTGTCGCGTGGTGTACCGCGACCTCCAGGCACCACAGAGTTTCTGAAAAAAAATTTTCTGCGATTTTCACGAAACCACTTTTCTTCAACTTGAATTGGGCTAAAAATCCATCCCTGAAAATAAAAATTCTCTGAGTAGTGTGGAAATGCTGATCCTTACCCTACCTGGGGTGTCCACTGAGCATTTCCGCGAACTCTACTTGAAGTTCTCTGGGCATGGGATTTTGACATGTTACCCAAACCAAAAGGAATGAGTGGGAAACAATCAAGACAACAGATAGAAGCACTTGCATTTCAATGAGTTTCAAGCATGATTGGGTACTCGTGTGATCTGAGTGACTCAGTTTTGGAATACAACTGTCGCGTGGTGCACCGCGACCTCCAGGCACCCTGGAGTTTCTGAAAAAAAATTTTCTGCGATTTTCACGAAACCACTTTTCTTCAACTTGAATTGGGCTAAAAATCCATCCCTGAAAATAAAACTTCTCTGAGTAGTGTGGAAATGCTGATCCTTACCCTCCCTGGGTTGTCCACTGAGCATTTCCGCGAACTCTACCTGAAGTTCTCTGGGCATGGGATGTTGACATGTTCCCCAAACCAAAAGGAATGAGTGGGAAACAATCAAGAAAAAAGATAGAAGCACTTGCATTTGAATGAGTTTCAAGCATGCTTGGGTACTCGTGTGATCTGAGTGACTCAGTTTTGGAATACAACTGTCGCGTGGTGCACCGCGACCTCCAGGCACCCCGGAGTTTCTGAAAAAAAAATTTCTGCGATTTTCATGAAACCACTTTTCTTCAACTTGAATTGGGCTAAAAATCCATCCCTGAAAATAAAACTTCTCTGAGTAGTGTGGAAATGCTGGTCCTTACCCTACCTGGGGTGTCCACTGAGCATTTCCGCGAACTCTACCTGAAGTTCTCTGGGCATGGGATTTTGACATGTTCCCCAAACCTAAAGGAATGAGTGGGAAACAATCAAGACAACAGATAGAAGCACTTGCATTTCAATGAGTTTCAAGCATGCTTGGGTACTCGTGTGATCTGAGTGACTTAGTTTTGGAATACAACTGTCGCGTGGTGCACCGCAACCTCCAGGCACCCCGGAGTTTCTGAAAAAAAATTTTCTGCGATTTTCACGAAACCACTTTTCTTCAACTTGAATTGGGCTAAAAATCCATCCCTGAAAATAAAAATTCTCTGAGTAGTGTGGAAATGCTGATCCTTACCCTGCCTGGGTTGTCCACTGAGCATTTCCGCGCACTCTACCTGAAGTTCTCTGGGCATGGGATTTTGACATGTTACCCAAACCAAAAGGAACGAGTGGGAAACAATCAAGACAACAGATAGAAGCACTTGCATTTGAATGAGTTTCAGGCATGCTTGGGTACTCGTGTGATCTGAGTGACTCAGTTTTGGAATACAACTGTCGTGTGGTGCACCGTGACCTCCAGGCACCCCGGAGTTTCTGAAAAAAAATTTTCTGCGATTTTCACGAAACCACTTTTCTTCAACTTGAATTGGGCTAAAAATCCATCCCTGAAAATAAAAATTCTCTGAGTAGTGTGGAAATGCTGATCCTTACCCTGCCTGGGTTGTCCACTGAGCATTTCCGCGAACTCTACCTGATGTTCTCTGGGCATGGGATTTTGACATGTTCTCCAAACCAAAAGGAATGAGTGGGAAACAATCAAGAAAACAGATAGAAGCACTTGCATTTGAATGAGTTTCAAGCATGCTTGGGTACTCGTGTGATCTGAGTGACTCAGTTTTGGAATACAACTGTCGCGTGGTGTACCACGACCTCCAGGCACCCCGGAGTTTCTGAAAAAAAATTTTCTGCGATTTTCACGAAACCACTTTTCTTCAACTTGAATTGGGCTAAAAATCCATCCCTGAAAATAAAAATTCTCTGAATAGTGTGGAAATGCTGATCCTTACCCTGCCTGGGTTGTCCACTGAGCATTTCCGCGAACTCTACCTGAAGTTCTCTGGGCATGGGATTTTGACATGTTCCCCAAACCAAAAGGAATGAGTGGGAAACAATCAAGAAAACAGATAGAAGCACTTGCATTTGAATGAGTTTCAAGCATGCTTGGGTACTCGTGTGATCTGAATGACTCAGTTTTGGAATACAACTGTCGCGTGGTGTACCGCGACCTCCAGGCACCCCGGAGTTTCTGAAAAAAAATTTTCTGCGATTTTCACGAAACCACTTTTCTTCAACTTGAATTGGGCTAAAAATCCATCCCTGAAAATAAAAATTCTCTGAGTAGTGTGGAAATGCTGATCCTTACCCTGCCTGGGTTGTCCACTGAGCATTTCCGCGAACTCTACCTGAAGTTCTCTGGGCATGGGATTTTGACATGTTCTCCAAACCAAAAGGAATGAGTGGGAAACAATCAAGAAAACAGATAGAAGCACTTGCATTTGAATGAGTTTCAAGCATGCTTGGGTACTCGTGTGATCTGAGTGACTCAGTTTTGGAATACAACTGTCACGTGGTGCACCGCGACCTCCAGGCACCCCGGAGTTTCTGAAAAAAATTTTTCTGCGATTTTCACGAAACCACTTTTCTTCAACTTGAATTGGGCTAAAAATCCATCCCTGAAAATAAAACTTCTCTGAGTAGTGTGGAAATGCTGATCCTTACCCTACCTGGGGTGTCCACTGAGCATTTCCGCGAACTCTACTTGAAGTTCTCTGGGCATGGGATTTTGACATGTTACGCAAACCAAAAGGAATGAGTGGGAAACAATCAAGACAACAGATAGAAGCACTTGCATTTGAATGAGTTTCAGGCATTCTTGGCTACTCGTGTGATCTGAGTGACTCAGTTTTGGAATACTTCTGTCGTGTGGTGCACCGTGACCTCCAGGCACCCCGGAGTTTCTGAAAAAAAATTTTCTGCGATTTTCACGAAACCACTTTTCTTCAACTTGAATTGGGCTAAAAATCCATCCCTGAAAATAAAACTTCTCTGAGTAGTGTGGAAATGCTGATCCTTACCCTACCTGGGGTGTCCACTGAGCATTTCCGCGAACTCTACTTGAAGTTCTCTGGGCATGGGATTTTGACATGTTACCCAAACCAAAAGGAATGAGTGGGAAACAATCAAGACAACAGATAGAAGCACTTGCATTTGAATGAGTTTCAGGCATGCTTGGGTACTCGTGTGATCTGAGTGACTCAGTTTTGGAATACAACTGTCGTGTGGTGCACCGTGACCTCCAGGCACACCGGAGTTTCTGAAAAAACATTTTCTGCGATTTTCATGAAACCACTTTTCTTCAACTTGAATTGGGCTAAAAATCCATCCCTGAAAATAAAAATTCTCTGAGTAGTGTGGAAATGCTGATCCTTACCTTGCCTGGGTTGTCCACTGAGCATTTCCGCGCACTCTACCTGAAGTTCTCTGGGCATGGGATTTTGACATGTTCTCCAAACCAAAAGGAATGAGTGAGAAACAATCAAGAAAACAGATAGAAGCACTTGCATTTGAATGAGTTTCAAGCATGCTTGGGTACTCGTGTGATCTGAGTGACTCAGTTTTGGAATACAACTGTCGCGTGGTGCACCGCGACCTCCAGGCACCCCGGAGTTTCTGAAAAAAATTTTTCTGCGATTTTCACGAAACCACTTTTCTTCAACTTGAATTGGGCTAAAAATCCATCCCTGAAAATAAAACTTCTCTGAGTAGTGTGGAAATGCTGATCCTTACCCTACCTGGGGTGTCCACTGAGCATTTCCGCGAACTCTACTTGAAGTTCTCTGGGCATGGGATTTTGACATGTTACCCAAACCAAAAGGAGTGAGTGGGAAACAATCAAGACAACAGATAGAAGCTCTTGCATTTGAATGAGTTTCAAGCATGCTTGGGTACTCGTGTGATCTGAGTGACTCAGTTTTGGAATACAACTGTCGCGTGGTGTACCGCGACCTAGAGGCACCCCGGAGTTTCTGAAAAAAAAATTTCTGCGATTTTCACGAAACCACTTTTCTTCAACTTGAATTGGGCTAAAAATCCATCCCTGAAAATAAAACTTCTCTGAGTAGTGTGGAAATGCTGATCCTTACCCTACCTGGGGTGTCCACTGAGCATTTCCGCGAACTCTACTTGAAGTTCTCTGGGCATGGGATTTTGACATGTTACCCAAACCAAAAGGAATGAGTGGGAAACAATCAAGACAACAGATAGAAGCACTTGCATTTGAATGAGTTTCAGGCATGCTTGGGTACTCGTGTGATCTGGGTGACTCAGTTTTGGAATACAACTGTCGTGTGGTGCACCGTGACCTCCAGGCACCCCGGAGTTTCTGAAAAAAAATTTTCTGCGATTTTCACGAAACCACTTTTCTTCAACTTGAATTGGGCTAAAAATCCATCCCTGAAAATAAAAATTCTCTGAGTAGTGTGGAAATGCTGATTTTTACCCTGCCTGGGTTGTCCACTGAGCATTTCCGCAAACTCTACCTGAAGTTCTCTGGGCATGGGATTTTGACATGTTCCCCAAACCAAAAGGAATGAGTGGGAAACAATCAAGAAAACAGATAGAAGCACTTGCATTTGAATGAGTTTCAAGCATGCTTGGGTACTCGTGTGATCTGAGTGACTCAGTTTTGGAATACAACTGTCGCGTGGTGTACCGCGACCTCCAGGCACCACGGAGTTTCTGAAAAAAAATTTTCTGCGATTTTCACGAAACCACTTTTCTTCAACTTGAATTGGGCTAAAAATCCATCCCTGAAAATAAAAATTCTCTGAGTAGTGTGGAAATGCTGATCCTTACCCTACCTGGGGTGTCCACTGAGCAATTCCGCGAACTCTACTTGAAGTTCTCTGGGCATGGGATTTTGACATGTTACCCAAACCAAAAGGAATGAGTGGGAAACAATCAAGACAACAGATAGAAGCACGTGCATTTCAATGAGTTTCAAGCATGATTGGGTACTCGTGTGATCTGAGTGACTCAGTTTTGGAATACAACTGTCGCGTGGTGCACCGCGACCTCCAGGCACCCTGGAGTTTCTGAAAAAAAATTTTCTGCGATTTTCACGAAACCACTTTTCTTCAACTTGAATTGGGCTAAAAATCCATCCCTGAAAATAAAACTTCTCTGAGTAGTGTGGAAATGCTGATCCTTACCCTCCCTGGGTTGTCCACTGAGCATTTCCGCGAACTCTACCTGAAGTTCTCTGGGCATGGGATGTTGACATGTTCCCCAAACCAAAAGGAATGAGTGGGAAACAATCAAGAAAAAAGATAGAAGCACTTGCATTTGAATGAGTTTCAAGCATGCTTGGGTACTCGTGTGATCTGAGTGACTCAGTTTTGGAATACAACTGTCGCGTGGTGCACCGCGACCTCCAGGCACCCCGGAGTTTCTGAAAAAAAAATTTCTGCGATTTTCATGAAACCACTTTTCTTCAACTTGAATTGGGCTAAAAATCCATCCCTGAAAATAAAACTTCTCTGAGTAGTGTGGAAATGCTGGTCCTTACCCTACCTGGGGTGTCCACTGAGCATTTCCGCGAACTCTACCTGAAGTTCTCTGGGCATGGGATTTTGACATGTTCCCCAAACCTAAAGGAATGAGTGGGAAACAATCAAGACAACAGATAGAAGCACTTGCATTTCAATGAGTTTCAAGCATGCTTGGGTACTCGTGTGATCTGAGTGACTTAGTTTTGGAATACAACTGTCGCGTGGTGCACCGCAACCTCCAGGCACCCCGGAGTTTCTGAAAAAAAATTTTCTGCGATTTTCACGAAACCACTTTTCTTCAACTTGAATTGGGCTAAAAATCCATCCCTGAAAATAAAAATTCTCTGAGTAGTGTGGAAATGCTGATCCTTACCCTGCCTGGGTTGTCCACTGAGCATTTCCGCGCACTCTACCTGAAGTTCTCTGGGCATGGGATTTTGACATGTTACCCAAACCAAAAGGAACGAGTGGGAAACAATCAAGACAACAGATAGAAGCACTTGCATTTGAATGAGTTTCAGGCATGCTTGGGTACTCGTGTGATCTGAGTGACTCAGTTTTGGAATACAACTGTCGTGTGGTGCACCGTGACCTCCAGGCACCCCGGAGTTTCTGAAAAAAAATTTTCTGCGATTTTCACGAAACCACTTTTCTTCAACTTGAATTGGGCTAAAAATCCATCCCTGAAAATAAAAATTCTCTGAGTAGTGTGGAAATGCTGATCCTT
This sequence comes from Atractosteus spatula, assembly GCF_055471065.1. Lineage (NCBI taxonomy): Eukaryota > Metazoa > Chordata > Actinopteri > Semionotiformes > Lepisosteidae > Atractosteus > Atractosteus spatula. The sequence goes on along the minus strand of NC_142714.1, from coordinate 290,565 downwards.
ACCCTGCCTGGGTTGTCCACTGAGCATTTCCGCGAACTCTACCTGATGTTCTCTGGGCATGGGATTTTGACATGTTCTCCAAACCAAAAGGAATGAGTGGGAAACAATCAAGAAAACAGATAGAAGCACTTGCATTTGAATGAGTTTCAAGCATGCTTGGGTACTCGTGTGATCTGAGTGACTCAGTTTTGGAATACAACTGTCGCGTGGTGTACCACGACCTCCAGGCACCCCGGAGTTTCTGAAAAAAAATTTTCTGCGATTTTCACGAAACCACTTTTCTTCAACTTGAATTGGGCTAAAAATCCATCCCTGAAAATAAAAATTCTCTGAATAGTGTGGAAATGCTGATCCTTACCCTGCCTGGGTTGTCCACTGAGCATTTCCGCGAACTCTACCTGAAGTTCTCTGGGCATGGGATTTTGACATGTTCCCCAAACCAAAAGGAATGAGTGGGAAACAATCAAGAAAACAGATAGAAGCACTTGCATTTGAATGAGTTTCAAGCATGCTTGGGTACTCGTGTGATCTGAATGACTCAGTTTTGGAATACAACTGTCGCGTGGTGTACCGCGACCTCCAGGCACCCCGGAGTTTCTGAAAAAAAATTTTCTGCGATTTTCACGAAACCACTTTTCTTCAACTTGAATTGGGCTAAAAATCCATCCCTGAAAATAAAAATTCTCTGAGTAGTGTGGAAATGCTGATCCTTACCCTGCCTGGGTTGTCCACTGAGCATTTCCGCGAACTCTACCTGAAGTTCTCTGGGCATGGGATTTTGACATGTTCTCCAAACCAAAAGGAATGAGTGGGAAACAATCAAGAAAACAGATAGAAGCACTTGCATTTGAATGAGTTTCAAGCATGCTTGGGTACTCGTGTGATCTGAGTGACTCAGTTTTGGAATACAACTGTCACGTGGTGCACCGCGACCTCCAGGCACCCCGGAGTTTCTGAAAAAAATTTTTCTGCGATTTTCACGAAACCACTTTTCTTCAACTTGAATTGGGCTAAAAATCCATCCCTGAAAATAAAACTTCTCTGAGTAGTGTGGAAATGCTGATCCTTACCCTACCTGGGGTGTCCACTGAGCATTTCCGCGAACTCTACTTGAAGTTCTCTGGGCATGGGATTTTGACATGTTACGCAAACCAAAAGGAATGAGTGGGAAACAATCAAGACAACAGATAGAAGCACTTGCATTTGAATGAGTTTCAGGCATTCTTGGCTACTCGTGTGATCTGAGTGACTCAGTTTTGGAATACTTCTGTCGTGTGGTGCACCGTGACCTCCAGGCACCCCGGAGTTTCTGAAAAAAAATTTTCTGCGATTTTCACGAAACCACTTTTCTTCAACTTGAATTGGGCTAAAAATCCATCCCTGAAAATAAAACTTCTCTGAGTAGTGTGGAAATGCTGATCCTTACCCTACCTGGGGTGTCCACTGAGCATTTCCGCGAACTCTACTTGAAGTTCTCTGGGCATGGGATTTTGACATGTTACCCAAACCAAAAGGAATGAGTGGGAAACAATCAAGACAACAGATAGAAGCACTTGCATTTGAATGAGTTTCAGGCATGCTTGGGTACTCGTGTGATCTGAGTGACTCAGTTTTGGAATACAACTGTCGTGTGGTGCACCGTGACCTCCAGGCACCCCGGAGTTTCTGAAAAAACATTTTCTGCGATTTTCATGAAACCACTTTTCTTCAACTTGAATTGGGCTAAAAATCCATCCCTGAAAATAAAAATTCTCTGAGTAGTGTGGAAATGCTGATCCTTACCTTGCCTGGGTTGTCCACTGAGCATTTCCGCGCACTCTACCTGAAGTTCTCTGGGCATGGGATTTTGACATGTTCTCCAAACCAAAAGGAATGAGTGAGAAACAATCAAGAAAACAGATAGAAGCACTTGCATTTGAATGAGTTTCAAGCATGCTTGGGTACTCGTGTGATCTGAGTGACTCAGTTTTGGAATACAACTGTCGCGTGGTGCACCGCGACCTCCAGGCACCCCGGAGTTTCTGAAAAAAATTTTTCTGCGATTTTCACGAAACCACTTTTCTTCAACTTGAATTGGGCTAAAAATCCATCCCTGAAAATAAAACTTCTCTGAGTAGTGTGGAAATGCTGATCCTTACCCTACCTGGGGTGTCCACTGAGCATTTCCGCGAACTCTACTTGAAGTTCTCTGGGCATGGGATTTTGACATGTTACCCAAACCAAAAGGAGTGAGTGGGAAACAATCAAGACAACAGATAGAAGCTCTTGCATTTGAATGAGTTTCAAGCATGCTTGGGTACTCGTGTGATCTGAGTGACTCAGTTTTGGAATACAACTGTCGCGTGGTGTACCGCGACCTAGAGGCACCCCGGAGTTTCTGAAAAAAAAATTTCTGCGATTTTCACGAAACCACTTTTCTTCAACTTGAATTGGGCTAAAAATCCATCCCTGAAAATAAAACTTCTCTGAGTAGTGTGGAAATGCTGATCCTTACCCTACCTGGGGTGTCCACTGAGCATTTCCGCGAACTCTACTTGAAGTTCTCTGGGCATGGGATTTTGACATGTTACCCAAACCAAAAGGAATGAGTGGGAAACAATCAAGACAACAGATAGAAGCACTTGCATTTGAATGAGTTTCAGGCATGCTTGGGTACTCGTGTGATCTGGGTGACTCAGTTTTGGAATACAACTGTCGTGTGGTGCACCGTGACCTCCAGGCACCCCGGAGTTTCTGAAAAAAAATTTTCTGCGATTTTCACGAAACCACTTTTCTTCAACTTGAATTGGGCTAAAAATCCATCCCTGAAAATAAAAATTCTCTGAGTAGTGTGGAAATGCTGATTTTTACCCTGCCTGGGTTGTCCACTGAGCATTTCCGCAAACTCTACCTGAAGTTCTCTGGGCATGGGATTTTGACATGTTCCCCAAACCAAAAGGAATGAGTGGGAAACAATCAAGAAAACAGATAGAAGCACTTGCATTTGAATGAGTTTCAAGCATGCTTGGGTACTCGTGTGATCTGAGTGACTCAGTTTTGGAATACAACTGTCGCGTGGTGTACCGCGACCTCCAGGCACCACGGAGTTTCTGAAAAAAAATTTTCTGCGATTTTCACGAAACCACTTTTCTTCAACTTGAATTGGGCTAAAAATCCATCCCTGAAAATAAAAATTCTCTGAGTAGTGTGGAAATGCTGATCCTTACCCTACCTGGGGTGTCCACTGAGCAATTCCGCGAACTCTACTTGAAGTTCTCTGGGCATGGGATTTTGACATGTTACCCAAACCAAAAGGAATGAGTGGGAAACAATCAAGACAACAGATAGAAGCACGTGCATTTCAATGAGTTTCAAGCATGATTGGGTACTCGTGTGATCTGAGTGACTCAGTTTTGGAATACAACTGTCGCGTGGTGCACCGCGACCTCCAGGCACCCTGGAGTTTCTGAAAAAAAATTTTCTGCGATTTTCACGAAACCACTTTTCTTCAACTTGAATTGGGCTAAAAATCCATCCCTGAAAATAAAACTTCTCTGAGTAGTGTGGAAATGCTGATCCTTACCCTCCCTGGGTTGTCCACTGAGCATTTCCGCGAACTCTACCTGAAGTTCTCTGGGCATGGGATGTTGACATGTTCCCCAAACCAAAAGGAATGAGTGGGAAACAATCAAGAAAAAAGATAGAAGCACTTGCATTTGAATGAGTTTCAAGCATGCTTGGGTACTCGTGTGATCTGAGTGACTCAGTTTTGGAATACAACTGTCGCGTGGTGCACCGCGACCTCCAGGCACCCCGGAGTTTCTGAAAAAAAAATTTCTGCGATTTTCATGAAACCACTTTTCTTCAACTTGAATTGGGCTAAAAATCCATCCCTGAAAATAAAACTTCTCTGAGTAGTGTGGAAATGCTGGTCCTTACCCTACCTGGGGTGTCCACTGAGCATTTCCGCGAACTCTACCTGAAGTTCTCTGGGCATGGGATTTTGACATGTTCCCCAAACCTAAAGGAATGAGTGGGAAACAATCAAGACAACAGATAGAAGCACTTGCATTTCAATGAGTTTCAAGCATGCTTGGGTACTCGTGTGATCTGAGTGACTTAGTTTTGGAATACAACTGTCGCGTGGTGCACCGCAACCTCCAGGCACCCCGGAGTTTCTGAAAAAAAATTTTCTGCGATTTTCACGAAACCACTTTTCTTCAACTTGAATTGGGCTAAAAATCCATCCCTGAAAATAAAAATTCTCTGAGTAGTGTGGAAATGCTGATCCTTACCCTGCCTGGGTTGTCCACTGAGCATTTCCGCGAACTCTACCTGAAGTTCTCTGGGCATGGGATTTTGACATGTACCCCAAACCAAAAGGAATGAGTGGGAAACAATCAAGAAAACAGATAGAAGCACTTGCATTTGAATGAGTTTCAAGCATTCTTGGGTACTCGTGTGATCTGAGTGACTCAGTTTTGGAATACAACTGTCGCGTGGTGTACCGCGACCTCCAGGCACCCCGGAGTTTCTGAAAAAAAAATTTCTGCGATTTTCACGAAACCACTTTTCTTCAACTTGAATTGGGCTAAAAATCCATCCCTGAAAATAAAAATTCTCTGAGTAGTGTGGAAATGCTGATCCTTACCCTGCCTGGGTTGTCCACTGAGCATTTCCGCGAACTCTACCTGAAGTTCTCTGGGCATGGGATTTTGACATGTTCTCCAAACCAAAAGGAATGAGTGGGAAACAATCAAGAAAACAGATAGAAGCACTTGCATTTGAATGAGTTTCAAGCATGCTTGGGTACTCGTGTGATCTGAGTGACTCAGTTTTGGAATACAACTGTCACGTGGTGCACCGCGACCTCCAGGCACCCCGGAATTTCTGAATAAAAATTTTCTGCGATTTTTACGAAACCACTTTTCTTCAACTTGAATTGGGCTAAAAATCCATCCCTGAAAATAAAAATTCTCTGAGTAGTGTGGAAATGCTGATCCTTACCCTGCCTGGGTTGTCCACTGAGCATTTCCGCAAACTCTACCTGAAGTTCTCTGGGCATGGGATTTTGACATGTTCCCCAAACCAAAAGGAATGAGTGGGAAACAATCAAGAAAACAGATAGAAGCACTTGCATTTGAATGAGTTTCAAGCATGCTTGGGTACTCGTGTGATCTGAGTGACTCAGTTTTGGAATACAACTGTCGCGTGGTGTACCGCGACCTCCAGGCACCCCGGAGTTTCTGAAAAAAAATTTTCTGCGATTTTCACGAAACCACTTTTCTTCAACTTGAATTGGGCTAAAAATCCATCCCTGAAAATAAAAATTCTCTGAATAGTGTGGAAATGCTGATCCTTACCCTGCCTGGGTTGTCCACTGAGCATTTCCGCGAACTCTACCTGAAGTTCTCTGGGCATGGGATTTTGACATGTTCTCCAAACCAAAAGGAATGAGTGGGAAACAATCAAGAAAACAGATAGAAGCACTTGTATTTGAATGAGTTTCAAGCATGCTTGGGTACTCGTGTGATCTGAGTGACTCAGTTTTGGAATACAACTGTCGTGTGGTGCACCGCGACCTCCAGGCACCCCGGAGTTTCTGAAAAAAAATTTTCTGCGATTTTCACGAAACCACTTTTCTTCAACTTGAATTGGGCTAAAAATCCATCCCTGAAAATAAAAATTCTCTGAGTAGTGTGGAAATGCTGATCCTTACCCTGCGTGGGTTGTCCACTGAGCATTTCCGCGAACTCTACCTGAAGTTCTCTGGGCATGGGATTTTGACATGTTCTCCAAACCAAAAGGAATGAGTGGGAAACAATCAAGAAAACAGATAGAAGCACTTGCATTTGAATGAGTTTCAAGCATTCTTGGGTACTCGTGTGATCTGAGTGACTCAGTTTTGGAATACAACTGTCGCGTGGTGTACCGCGACCTCCAGGCACCCCGGAGTTTCTGAAAAAAAAATTTCTGCGATTTTTACGAAACCACTTTTCTTCAACTTGAATTGGGCTAAAAATCCATCCCTGAAAATAAAAATTCTCTGAGTAGTGTGGAAATGCTGATCCTTACCCTGCCTGGGTTGTCCACTGAGCATTTCCGCGCACTCTACCTGAAGTTCTCTGGGCATGGGATTTTGACATGTTACCCAAACCAAAAGGAATGAGTGGGAAACAATCAAGACAACAGATAGAAGCACTTGCATTTGAATGAGTTTCAGGAATGCTTGGGTACTCGTGTGATCTGAGTGACTCAGTTTTGGAATACAACTGTCGTGTGGTGCACCGTGACCTCCAGGCACCCCGGAGTTTCTGAAAAAAAATTTTCTGCGATTTTCACGAAACCACTTTTCTTCAACTTGAATTGGGCTAAAAATCCATCCCTGAAAATAAAAATTCTCTGAGTAGTGTGGAAATGCTGATCCTTACCCTGCCTGGGTTGTCCACTGAGCATTTCCTCGCACTCTACCTGAAGTTCTCTGGGCATGGGATTTTGACATGTTACCCAAACCAAAAGGAATGAGTGGGAAACAATCAAGACAACAGATAGAAGCACTTGCATTTGAATGAGTTTCAGGCATGCTTGGGTACTCGTGTGATCTGAGTGACTCAGTTTTGGAATACAACTGTCGTGTGGTGCACCGTGACCTCCAGGCACCCCGGAGTTTCTGAAAAAAAATTTTCTGCGATTTTCACGAAACCACTTTTCTTCAACTTGAATTGGGCTAAAAATCCATCCCTGAAAATAAAAATTCTCTGAGTAGTGTGGAAATGCTGATCCTTACCCTGCCTGGGTTGTCCACTGAGCATTTCCGCGAACTCTACCTGATGTTCTCTGGGCATGGGATTTTGACATGTTCTCCAAACCAAAAGGAATGAGTGGGAAACAATCAAGAAAACAGATAGAAGCACTTGCATTTGAATGAGTTTCAAGCATGCTTGGGTACTCGTGTGATCTGAGTGACTCAGTTTTGGAATACAACTGTCGCGTGGTGTACCGCGACCTCCAGGCACCCCGGAGTTTCTGAAAAAAAAATTTTCTGCGATTTTCACGAAACCACTTTTCTTCAACTTGAATTGGGCTAAAAATCCATCCCTGAAAATAAAAATTCTCTGAATAGTGTGGAAATGCTGATCCTTACCCTGCCTGGGTTGTCCACTGAGCATTTCCGCGAACTCTACCTGAAGTTCTCTGGGCATGGGATTTTGACATGTTCCCCAAACCAAAAGGAATGAGTGGGAAACAATCAAGAAAACAGATAGAAGCACTTGCATTTGAATGAGTTTCAAGCATTCTTGGGTACTCGTGTGATCTGAGTGACTCAGTTTTGGAATACAACTGTCGCGTGGTGTACCGCGACCTCCAGGCACCCCGGAGTTTCTGAAAAAAAAATTTCTGCGATTTTCACGAAACCACTTTTCTTCAACTTGAATTGGGCTAAAAATCCATCCCTGAAAATAAAAATTCTCTGAGTAGTGTGGAAATGCTGATCCTTACCCTGCCTGGGTTGTCCACTGAGCATTTCCGCGAACTCTACCTGAAGTTCTCTGGGCATGGGATTTTGACATGTTCTCCAAACCAAAAGGAATGAGTGGGAAACAATCAAGAAAACAAATAGAAGCACTTGCATTTGAATGAGTTTCAAGCATGCTTGCGTACTCGTGTGATCTGAGTGACTCAGTTTTGGAATACAACTGTCACGTGGTGCACCGCGACCTCCAGGCACCCCGGAATTTCTGAATAAAAATTTTCTGCGATTTTTACGAAACCACTTTTCTTCAACTTGAATTGGGCTAAAAATCCATCCCTGAAAATAAAAATTCTCTGAGTAGTGTGGAAATGCTGATCCTTACCCTGCCTGGGTTGTCCACTGAGCATTTCCGCAAACTCTACCTGAAGTTCTCTGGGCATGGGATTTTGACATGTTCCCCAAACCAAAAGGAATGAGTGGGAAACAATCAAGAAAACAGATAGAAGCACTTGCATTTGAATGAGTTTCAAGCATGCTTGGGTACTCGTGTGATCTGAGTGACTCAGTTTTGGAATACAACTGTCGCGTGGTGTACCGCGACCTCCAGGCACCACGGAGTTTCTGAAAAAAAATTTTCTGCGATTTTCACGAAACCACTTTTCTTCAACTTGAATTGGGCTAAAAATCCATCCCTGAAAATAAAAATTCTCTGAATAGTGTGGAAATGCTGATCCTTACCCTGCCTGGGTTGTCCACTGAGCATTTCCGCGAACTCTACCTGAAGTTCTCTGGGCATGGGATTTTGACATGTTCTCCAAACCAAAAGGAATGAGTGGGAAACAATCAAGAAAACAGATAGAAGCACTTGTATTTGAATGAGTTTCAAGCATGCTTGGGTACTCGTGTGATCTGAGTGACTCAGTTTTGGAATACAACTGTCGCGTGGTGCACCGCGACCTCCAGGCACCCCGGAGTTTCTGAAAAAAAATTTTCTGCGATTTTCACGAAACCACTTTTCTTCAACTTGAATTGGGCTAAAAATCCATCCCTGAAAATAAAAATTCTCTGAGTAGTGTGGAAATGCTGATCCTTACCCTGCCTGGGTTGTCCACTGAGCATTTCCGCGAACTCTACCTGAAGTTCTCTGGGCATGGGATTTTGACATGTTCTCCAAACCAAAAGGAATGAGTGGGAAACAATCAAGAAAACAGATAAAACCACTTGCATTTGAATGAGTTTCAAGCATGCTTGGGTACTCGTGTGATCTGAGTGACTCAGTTTTGGAATACAACTGTCACGTGGTGCACCGCGACCTCCAGGCACCCCGGAATTTCTGAAAAAAAATTTTCTGCGATTTTCACGAAACCACTTTTCTTCAACTTGAATTGGGCTAAAAATCCATCCCTGAAAATAAAAATTCTCTGAGTAGTGTGGAAATGCTGATCCTTACCCTGCCTGGGTTGTCCACTGAGCATTTCCGCAAACTCTACCTGAAGTTCTCTGGGCATGGGATTTTGACATGTTCTCCAAACCAAAAGGAATGAGTGGGAAACAATCAAGAAAACAGATAGAAGCACTTGTATTTGAATGAGTTTCAAGCATGCTTGGGTACTCGTGTGATCTGAGTGACTCAGTTTTGGAATACAACTGTCGTGTGGTGCACCGCGACCTCCAGGCACCCCGGAGTTTCTGAAAAAAAAATTTCTGCGATTTTCACGAAACCACTTTTCTTCAACTTGAATTGGGCTAAAAATCCATCCCTGAAAATAAAAATTCTCTGAGTAGTGTGGAAATGCTGATCCTTACCCTGCCTGGGTTGTCCACTGAGCATTTCCGCGAACTCTACCTGAAGTTCTCTGTGCATGGGATTTTGACATGTTCCCCAAACCTTAAGGAATGAGTGGGAAACAATCAAGACAACAGATAGAAGCACTTGCATTTCAATGAGTTTCAAGCATGCTTGGGTACTCGTGTGATCTGAGTGACTCAGTTTTGGAATACAACTGTCGCGTGGTGTACCGCGACCTCCAGGCACCCCGGAGTTTCTGAAAAAAAATTTTCTGCGATTTTCACGAAACCACTTTTCTTCAACTTGAATTGGGCTAAAAATCCATCCCTGAAAATAAAAATTCTCTGAGTAGTGTGGAAATGCTGATCCTTACCCTACCTGGGGTGTCCACTGAGCATTTCCGCGAACTCTACTTGAAGTTCTCTGGGCATGTGATTTTGACATGTTACCCAAACCAAAAGGAATGAGTGGGAAACAATCAAGACAACAGATAGAAGCACTTGCATTTCAATGAGTTTCAAGCATGATTGGGTACTCGTGTGATCTGAGTGACTCAGTTTTGGAATACAACTGTCGCGTGGTGCACCGCGACCTCCAGGCACCCTGGAGTTTCTGAAAAAAAATTTTCTGCGATTTTCACGAAACCACTTTTCTTCAACTTGAATTGGGCTAAAAATCCATCCCTGAAAATAAAACTTCTCTGAGTAGTGTGGAAATGCTGATCCTTACCCTGCCTGGGTTGTCCACTGAGCATTTCCGCGAACTCTACCTGAAGTTCTCTGGGCATGGGATGTTGACATGTTCCCCAAACCAAAAGGAATGAGTGGGAAACAATCAAGAAAAAAGATAGAAGCACTTGCATTTGAATGAGTTTCAAGCATGCTTGGGTACTCGTGTGATCTGAGTGACTCAGTTTTGGAATACAACTGTCGCGTGGTGCACCGCGACCTCCAGGCACCCCGGAGTTTCTGAAAAAAAATTTTCTGCGATTTTCACGAAACCACTTTTCTTCAACTTGAATTGGGCTAAAAATCCATCCCTGAAAATAAAAATTCTCTGAGTAGTGTGGAAATGCTGATCCTTACCCTGCCTGGGTTGTCCACTTAGCATTTCCGCGAACTCTACCTGAAGTTCTCTGGGCATGGGATTTTGACATGTTCTCCAAACCAAAAGGAATGAGTGGGAAACAATCAAGAAAACAGATAAAAGCACTTGCATTTGAATGAGTTTCAAGCATGCTTGGGTACTCGTGTGATCTGAGTGACTCAGTTTTGGAATACAACTGTCACGTGGTGCACCGCGACCTCCAGGCACCCCGGAATTTCTGAAAAAAAATTTTCTGCGATTTTCACGAAACCACTTTTCTTCAACTTGAATTGGGCTAAAAATCCATCCCTGAAAATAAAAGTTCTCTGAGTAGTGTGGAAATGCTGATCCTTACCCTGCCTGGGTTGTCCACTGAGCATTTCCGCGAACTCTACCTGAAGTTCTCTGGGCATGGGATTTTGACATGTTCCTCAAACCAAAAGGAATGAGTGGGAAACAATCAAGAAAACAGATAGAAGCACTTGCATTTGAATGAGTTTCAAGCATGCTTGGGTACTCGTGTGATCTGAGTGACTCAATTTTGGAATACAACTGTCGCGTGGTGTACCGCGACCTCCAGGCACCCCGGAGTTTCTGAAAAAAAAATTTCTGCAATTTTCACGAAACCACTTTTCTTCAACTTGAATTGGGCTAAAAATCCATCCCTGAAAATAAAAATTCTCTGAGTAGTGTGGAAATGCTGATCCTTACCCTGCCTGGGTTGTCCACTGAGCATTTCCGCAAACTCTACCTGAAGTTCTCTGTGCATGGGATTTTGACATGTTCCCCAAACCTTAAGGAATGAGTGGGAAACAATCAAGACAACAGATAGAAGCACTTGCATTTCAATGAGTTTCAAGCATGATTGGGTACTCGTGTGATCTGAGTGACTCAGTTTTGGAATACAACTGTCGTGTGGTGCACCGTGACCTCCATGCACCCCTGAATTTCTGAAAAAAAATTTTCTGCGATTTTCACGAAACCACTTTTCTTCAACTTGAATTGGGCTAAAAATCCATCCCTGAAAATAAAAATTCTCTGAGTAGTGTGGAAATGCTGATCCTTACCCTGCCTGGGTTGTCCACTGAGCATTTCCGCGAACTCTACCTGAAGTTCTCTGGGCATGGGATTTTGACATGTTCTCCAAACCAAAAGGAATGAGTGGGAAACAATCAAGAAAACAGATAGAAGCACTTGCATTTGAATGAGTTTCAAGCATGCTTGGGTACTCGTGTGATCTGAGTGACTCAGTTTTGGAATACAACTGTCACGTGGTGCACCGCGACCTCCAGGCACCCCGGAATTTCTGAAAAAAAATTTTCTGCGATTTTCACGAAACCACTTTTCTTCAACTTGAATTGGGCTAAAAATCCATCCCTGAAAATAAAAATTCTCTGAGTAGTGTGGAAATGCTGATCCTTACCCTGCCTGGGTTGTCCACTGAGCATTTCCGCAAACTCTACCTGATGTTCTCTGGGCATGGGATTTTGACATGTTCCCCAAACCGAAAGGAATGAGAGGGAAACAATCAAGAAAACAGATAGAAGCACTTGCATTTGAATGAGTTTCAAGCATGCTTGGGTACTCGTGTGATCTGAGTGACTCAGTTTTGGAATACAACTGTCGCGTGGTGTACCGCGACCTCCAGGCACCCCGGAGTTTCTGAAAAAAAAATTTCTGCGATTTTCACGAAACCACTTTTCTTCAACTTGAATTGGGCTAAAAATCCATTCCTGAAAATAAAAATTCTCTGAATAGTGTGGAAATGCTGATCCTTACCCTGCCTGGGTTGTCCACTGAGCATTTCCGCGAACTCTACCTGAAGTTCTCTGGGTATGGGATTTTGACATGTTCTCCAAACCAAAAGGAATGAGTGGGAAACAATCAAGAAAACAGATAGAAGCACTTGTATTTGAATGAGTTTCAAGCATGCTTGTGTACTCGTGTGATCTGAGTGACTCAGTTTTGGAATACAACTGTCGCGTGGTGCACCGCGACCTCGAGGCACCCCGGAGTTTCTGAAAAAAAATTTTCTGCGATTTTCACGAAACCACTTTTCTTCAACTTGAATTGGGCTAAAAATCCATCCCTGAAAATAAAACTTCTCTGAGTAGTGTGGAAATGCTGATCCTTACCCTACCTGGGGTGTCCACTGAGCATTTCCGCGAACTCTACTTGAAGTTCTCTGGGCATGGGATTTTGACATGTTACCCAAACCAAAAGGAATGAGTGGGAAACAATCAAGACAACAGATAGAAGCACTTGCATTTCAATGAGTTTCAAGCATGCTTGGGTACTCGTGTGATCTGAGTGACTCAGTTTTGGAATACAACTGTCGTGTGGTGCACCGCGACCTCCAGGCACCCCGGAATTTCTGAAAAAAAATTTTCTGCGATTTTCACGAAACCACTTTTCTTCAACTTGAATTGGGCTAAAAATCCATCCCTGAAAATAAAAATTCTCTGAGTAGTGTGGAAATGCTGATCCTTACCCTGCCTGGGTTGTCCACTGAGCATTTCCGCAAACTCTACCTGAAGTTCTCTGGGCATGGGATTTTGACATGTTCCCCAAACCAAAAGGAATGAGTGGGAAACAATCAAGAAAACAGATAGAAGCACTTGCATTTGAATGAGTTTCAAGCATGCTTGGGTACTCGTGTGATCTGAGTGACTCAGTTTTGGAATACAACTGTCGCGTGGTGTACCGCGACCTCCAGGCACCCCGGAGTTTCTGAAAAAAAATTTTCTGCGATTTTCACGAAACCACTTTTCTTCAACTTGAATTGGGCTAAAAATCCATCCCTGAAAATAAAAATTCTCTGAATAGTGTGGAAATGCTGATCCTTACCCTGCCTGGGTTGTCCACTGAGCATTTCCGCGAACTCTACCTGAAGTTCTCTGGGCATGGGATTTTGACATGTTACCCAAACCAAAAGGAATGAGTGGGAAACAATCAAGACAACAGATAGATGCACTTGCATTTCAATGAGTTTCAAGCATGCTTGGGTACTCGTGTGATCTGAGTGACTTAGTTTTGGAATACAACTGTCGCGTGGTGCACCGCGACCTCCAGGCACCCCGGAGTTTCTGAAAAAAAATTTTCTGCGATTTTCACGAAACCACTTTTCTTCAACTTGAATTGGGCTAAAAATCCATCCCTGAAAATAAAACTTCTCTGAGTAGTGTGGAAATGCTGATCCTTACCCTACCTGGGGTGTCCACTGAGCATTTCCGCGAGCTCTACTTGAAGTTCTCTGGGCATGGGATTTTGACATGTTACCCAAACCAAAAGGAATGAGTGGGAAACAATCAAGACAACAGATAGAAGCACTTGCATTTCAATGAGTTTCAAGCATGCTTGGGTACTCGTGTGATCTGAGTGACTTAGTTTTGGAATACAACTGTCGCGTGGTGCACCGCAACCTCCAGGCACCCCGGAGTTTCTGAAAAAAAAATTTCTGCGATTTTCACGAAACCACTTTTCTTCAACTTGAATTGGGCTAAAAATCCATCCCTGAAAATAAAAATTCTCTGAGTAGTGTGGAAATGCTGATCCTTACCCTGCCTGGGTTGTCCACTGAGCATTTCCGCAAACTCTACCTGAAGTTCTCTGGGCATGGGATTTTGACATGTTCCCCAAACCAAAAGGAATGAGTGGGAAACAATCAAGAAAACAGATAGAAGCACTTGCATTTGAATGAGTTTCAAGCATGCTTGGGTACTCGTGTGATCTGAGTGACTCAGTTTTGGAATACAACTGTCGCGTGGTGTACCGCGACCTCCAGGCACCCCGGAGTTTCTGAAAAAAAATTTTCTGCGATTTTCACGAAACCACTTTTCTTCAACTTGAATTGGGCTAAAAATCCATCCCTGAAAATAAAAATTCTCTGAATAGTGTGGAAATGCTGATCCTTACCCTGCCTGGGTTGTCCACTGAGCATTTCCGCGCACTCTACCTGAAGTTCTCTGGGCATGGGATTTTGACATGTTACCCAAACCAAAAGGAATGAGTGGGAAACAATCAAGACAACAGATAGAAGCACTTGCATTTCAATGAGTTTCAAGCATGCTTGGGTACTCGTGTGATCTGAGTGACTTAGTTTTGGAATACAACTGTCGCGTGGTGCACCGCGACCTCCAGGCACCCCGGAGTTTCTGAAAAAAAATTTTCTGCGATTTTCACGAAACCACTTTTCTTCAACTTGAATTGGGCTAAAAATCCATCCCTGAAAATAAAACTTCTCTGAGTAGTGTGGAAATGCTGATCCTTACCCTACCTGGGGTGTCCACTGAGCATTTCCGCGAACTCTACTTGAAGTTCTCTGGGCATGGGATTTTGACATGTTACCCAAACCAAAAGGAATGAGTGGGAAACAATCAAGACAACAGATAGAAGCACTTGCATTTGAATGAGTTTCAGGCATGCTTGGGTACTCGTGTGATCTGAGTGACTCAGTTTTGGAATACAACTGTCGCGTGGTGCACCGCGACCTCCAGGCACCCCGGAGTTTCTGAAAAAAATTTTCTGCGATTTTCACGAAACCACTTTTCTTCAACTTGAATTGGGCTAAAAATCCATCCCTGAAAATAAAACTTCTCTGAGTAGTGTGGAAATGCTGATCCTTACCCTACCTGGGGTGTCCACTGAGCATTTTCGCGAACTCTACTTGAAGTTCTCTGGGCATGGGATTTTGACATGTTACCCAAACCAAAAGGAATGAGTGGGAAACAATCAAGACAACAGATAGAAGCACTTGCATTTGAATGAGTTTCAGGCATGCTTGGGTACTCGTGTGATCTGAGTGACTCAGTTTTGGAATACAACTGTCGTGTGGTGCACCGTGACCTCCAGGCACCCCGGAGTTTCTGAAAAAAAATTTTCTGCGATTTTCACGAAACCACTTTTCTTCAACTTGAATTGGGCTAAAAATCCATCCCTGAAAATAAAACTTCTCTGAGTAGTGTGGAAATGCTGGTCCTTACCCTACCTGGGGTGTCCACTGAGCATTTCCGCGAACTCTACCTGAAGTTCTCTGGGCATGGGATTTTGACATGTTACCCAAACAAAAGGAATGAGTGGGAAACAATCAAGACAACAGATAGAAGCACTTGCATTTGAATGAGTTTCAGGCATGCTTGGGTACTCGTGTGATCTGAGTGACTCAGTTTTGGAATACAACTGTCGCGTGGTGCACCGTGACCTCCAGGCACCCCGGAGTTTCTGAAAAAAAATTTTCTGCGATTTTCACGAAACCACTTTTCTTCAACTTGAATTGGGCTAAAAATCCATCCCTGAAAATAAAAATTCTCTAAGTAGTGTGGAAATGCTGATCCTTACCCTGCCTGGGTTGTCCACTGAGCATTTCCGCGAACTCTACCTGAAGTTCTCTGGGCATGGGATTTTGACATGTTCTCCAAACCAAAAGGAATGAGTGGGAAACAATCAAGAAAACAGATAGAAGCACTTGTATTTGAATGAGTTTCAAGCATGCTTGGGTACTCGTGTGATCTGAGTGACTCAGTTTTGGAATACAACTGTCACGTGGTGCACCGCGACCTCCAGGCACCCCGGAGTTTCTGAAAAAAAATTTTCTGCGATTTTCACGAAACCACTTTTCTTCAACTTGAATTGGGCTAAAAATTCATCCCTGAAAATAAAAATTCTCTGAGTAGTGTTGAAATGCTGATCCTTACCCTGCCTGGGTTGTCCACTGAGCATTTCCGCGAACTCTACCTGAAGTTCTCTGGGCATGGGATTTTGACATGTTTCCCAAACCAAAAGGAATGAGTGGGAAACAATCAAGACAACAGATAGAAGCACTTGCATTTGAATGAGTTTCAAGCATGCTTGTGTACTCGTGTGATCTGAGTGACTCAGTTTTGGAATACAACTGTCTTGTGGTGCACCGCGACCTCCAGGCACCCCGGAGTTTCTGAAAAAAAAATTTCTGCGATTTTCACGAAACCACTTTTCTTCAACTTGAATTGGGCTAAAAATCCATCCCTGAAAATAAAAATTCTCTGAGTAGTGTGGAAATGCTGATCCTTACCCTGCCTGGGTTGTCCACTGAGCATTTCCGCGAACTCTACCTAAAGTTCTCTGGGCATGGGATTTTGACATGTTCCCCAAACCAAAAGGAATGAGTGGGAAACAATCAAGAAAACAGATAGAAGCACTTGCATTTGAATGAGTTTCAAGCATGCTTGGGTACTCGTGTGATCTGAGTGACTCAGTTTTGGAATACAACTGTCGTGTGGTGCACCGCGACCTCCAGGCACCCCGGAGTTTCTGAAAAAAATTTTTCTGCGATTTTCACGAAACCACTTTTCTTCAACTTGAATTGGGCTAAAAATCCATCCCTGAAAATAAAACTTCTCTGAGTAGTGTGGAAATGCTGATCCTTACCCTGCCTGGGTTGTCCACTGAGCATTTCCGCGCACTCTACCTGAAGTTCTCTGGGCATGGGATTTTGACATGTTCTCCAAACCAAAAGGAATGAGTGAGAAACAATCAAGAAAACAGATAGAAGCACTTGCATTTGAATGAGTTTCAAGCATGCTTGGGTACTCGTGTGATCTGAGTGACTCAGTTTTGGAATACAACTGTCACGTGGTGCACCGCGACCTCCAGGCACCCCGGAGTTTCTGAAAAAAAATTTTCTGCGATTTTCACGAAACCACTTTTCTTCAACTTGAATTGGGCTAAAAATCCATCCCTGAAAATAAAACTTCTCTGAGTAGTGTGGAAATGCTGGTCCTTACCCTACCTGGGGTGTCCACTGAGCATTTCCGCGAACTCTACCTGAAGTTCTCTGGGCATGGGATTTTGACATGTTACCCAAACAAAAGGAATGAGTGGGAAACAATCAAGACAACAGATAGAAGCACTTGCATTTGAATGAGTTTCAGGCATGCTTGGGTACTCGTGTGATCTGAGTGACTCAGTTTTGGAATACAACTGTCGCGTGGTGCACCGTGACCTCCAGGCACCCCGGAGTTTCTGAAAAAAAATTTTCTGCGATTTTCACGAAACCACTTTTCTTCAACTTGAATTGGGCTAAAAATCCATCCCTGAAAATAAAAATTCTCTAAGTAGTGTGGAAATGCTGATCCTTACCCTGCCTGGGTTGTCCACTGAGCATTTACGCGAACTCTACCTGAAGTTCTCTGGGCATGGGATTTTGACATGTTCTCCAAACCAAAAGGAATGAGTGGGAAACAATCAAGAAAACAGATAGAAGCACTTGTATTTGAATGAGTTTCAAGCATGCTTGGGTACTCGTGTGATCTGAGTGACTCAGTTTTGGAATACAACTGTCACGTGGTGCACCGCGACCTCCAGGCACCCCGGAGTTTCTGAAAAAAAATTTTCTGCGATTTTCACGAAACCACTTTTCTTCAACTTGAATTGGGCTAAAAATTCATCCCTGAAAATAAAAATTCTCTGAGTAGTGTTGAAATGCTGATCCTTACCCTGCCTGGGTTGTCCACTGAGCATTTCCGCGAACTCTACCTGAAGTTCTCTGGGCATGGGATTTTGACATGTTTCCCAAACCAAAAGGAATGAGTGGGAAACAATCAAATCAACAGATAGAAGCACTTGCATTTGAATGAGTTTCAAGCATGCTTGTGTACTCGTGTGATCTGAGTGACTCAGTTTTGGAATACAACTGTCTTGTGGTGCACCGCGACCTCCAGGCACCCCGGAGTTTCTGAAAAAAAAATTTCTGCGATTTTCACGAAACCACTTTTCTTCAACTTGAATTGGGCTAAAAATCCATCCCTGAAAATAAAAATTCTCTGAGTAGTGTGGAAATGCTGATCCTTACCCTGCCTGGGTTGTCCACTGAGCATTTCCGCGAACTCTACCTGAAGTTCTCTGGGCATGGGATTTTGACATGTTCCCCAAACCAAAAGGAATGAGTGGGAAACAATCAAGAAAACAGATAGAAGCACTTGCATTTGAATGAATTTCAAGCATGCTTGGGTACTCGTGTGATCTGAGTGACTCAGTTTTGGAATACAACTGTCGCGTGGTGCACCGCGACCTCCAGGCACCCCGGAGTTTCTGAAAAAAAAATTTCTGCAATTTTCATGAAACCACTTTTCTTCAACTTGAATTGGGCTAAAAATCCATCCCTGAAAATAAAACTTCTCTGAGTAGTGTGGAAATGCTGATCCTTACCCTACCTGGGGTGTCCACTGAGCATTTCCGCGAACTCTACCTGAAGTTCTCTGGGCATGGGATTTTGACATGTTACCCAAACCAAAAGGAATGAGTGGGAAACAATCAAGAAAACAGATAGAAGCACTTGCATTTGAATGAGTTTCAAGCATTCTTGGGTACTCGTGTGATCTGAGTGACTCAGTTTTGGAATACAACTGTCGCGTGGTGCACCGCGACCTCCAGGCACCCCGGAGTTTCTGAAAAAAATTTTTCTGCGATTTTCACGAAACCACTTTTCTTCAACTTGAATTGGGCTAAAAATCCATCCCTGAAAATAAAACTTCTCTGAGTAGTGTGGAAATGCTGATCCTTACCCTACCTGGGGTGTCCACTGAGCATTTCCGCGAACTCTACTTGAAGTTCTCTGGGCATGGGATTTTGACATGTTCTCCAAACCAAAAGGAATGAGTGGGAAACAATCAAGACAACAGATAGAAGCACTTGCATTTGAATGAGTTTCAGGCATGCTTGGGTACTCGTGTGATCTGAGTGACTCAGTTTTGGAATACAACTGTCGTGTGGTGCACCGTGACCTCCAGGCACCCCGGAGTTTCTGAAAAAAAATTTTCTGCGATTTTCACGAAACCACTTTTCTTCAACTTGAATTGGGCTAAAAATCCATCCCTGAAAATAAAAATTCTCTGAGTAGTGTGGAAATGCTGATCCTTACCCTGCCTGGGTTGTCCACTGAGCATTTCCGCGTACTCTACCTGAAGTTCTCAGGGCATGGGATTTTGACATGTTCTCCAAACCAAAAGGAATGAGTGGGAAACAATCAAGAAAACAGATAGAAGCACTAGCATTTGAATGAGTTTCAAGCATGCTTGGGTACTCGTGTGATCTGAGTGACTCAGTTTTGGAATACAACTGTCGTGTGGTGCACCGTGACCTCCAGGCACCCCGGAGTTTCTGAAAAAAAATTTTCTGCGATTTTCACGAAACCACTTTTCTTCAACTTGAATTGGGCTAAAAATCCATCCCTGAAAATAAAAATTCTCTGAGTAGTGTGGAAATGCTGATCCTTACCCTGCCTGGGTTGTCCACTGAGCATTTCCGCAAACTCTACCTGAAGTTCTCTGGGCATGGGATTTTGACATGTTCCCCAAACCAAAAGGAATGAGTGGGAAACAATCAAGAAAACAGATAAAGGCACTTGCATTTGAATGAATTTCAAGCATGCTTGGGTACTCGTGTGATCTGAGTGACTCAGTTTTGGAATACAACTGTCGCGTGGTGTACCGCGACCTCCAGGCACCCCGGAGTTTCTGAAAAAATATTTTCTGCGATTTTCA
This sequence comes from Atractosteus spatula, assembly GCF_055471065.1. Taxonomy (NCBI): domain Eukaryota; kingdom Metazoa; phylum Chordata; class Actinopteri; order Semionotiformes; family Lepisosteidae; genus Atractosteus; species Atractosteus spatula. The sequence goes on along the minus strand of NC_142714.1, from coordinate 270,719 downwards.
CGAAACCACTTTTCTTCAACTTGAATTGGGCTAAAAATCCATCCCTGAAAATAAAAATTCTCTGAATAGTGTGGAAATGCTGATCCTTACCCTACCTGGGGTGTCCACTGAGCATTTCCGCGAACTCTACTTGAAGTTCTCTGGGCATGGGATTTTGACATGTTACCCAAACCAAAAGGAATGAGTGGGAAACAATCAAGACAACAGATAGAAGCACTTGCATTTCAATGAGTTTCAAGCATGATTGGGTACTCGTGTGATCTGAGTGACTCAGTTTTGGAATACAACTGTCGTGTGGTGCACCGTGACCTCCAGGCACCCCGGAGTTTCTGAAAAAAAATTTTCTGCGATTTTCACGAAACCACTTTTCTTCAACTTGAATTGGGCTAAAAATCCATCCCTGAAAATAAAAATTCTCTGAGTAGTGTGGAAATGCTGATCCTTACCCTGCCTGGGTTGTCCACTGAGCATTTCCGCGAACTCTACCTGAAGTTCTCTGGGCATGGGATTTTGACATTTTCCCCAAACCAAAAGGAATGAGTGGGAAACAATCAAGACAACAGATAGAAGCACTTGCATTTGAATGAGCTTCAAGCATGCTTGGGTACTCGTGTGATCTGAGTGACTCAGTTTTGGAATACAACTGTCGCGTGGTGCACCGCGACCTCCAGGCACCCCGGAGTTTCTGAAAAAAAATTTTCTGCGATTTTCACGAAACCACTTTTCTTCAACTTGAATTGGGCTAAAAATCCATCCCTGAAAATAAAACTTCTCTGAGTAGTGTGGAAATGCTGATCCTTACCCTGCCTGTGTTGTCCACTGAGCATTTCCGCGAACTCTACTTGAAGTTCTCTGGGCATGGGATTTTGACATGTTACCCAAACCAAAAGGAATGAGTGGGAAACAATCAAGACAACAGATAGAAGCACTTGCATTTGAATGAGTTTCAGGCATGCTTGGGTACTCGTGTGATCTGAGTGACTCAGTTTTGGAATACAACTGTCGTGTGGTGCACCGTGACCTCCAGGCACCCCGGAGTTTCTGAAAAAAAATTTTCTGCGATTTTCACGAAACCACTTTTCTTCAACTTGAATTGGGCTAAAAATCCATCCCTGAAAATAAAAATTCTCTGAGTAGTGTGGAAATGCTGATCCTTACCCTGCCTGGGTTGTCCACTGAGCATTTCCGCGCACTCTACCTGAAGTTCTCTGGGCATGGGATTTTGACATGTTCTCCAAACCAAAAGGAATGAGTGGGAAACAATCAAGAAAACAGATAGAAGCACTTGCATTTGAATGAGTTTCAAGCATGCTTGGGTACTCGTGTGATCTGAGTGACTCAGTTTTGGAATACAACTGTCGCGTGGTGTACCGCGACCTCCAGGCACCCCGGAGTTTCTGAAAAAAAATTTTCTGCGATTTTCACGAAACCACTTTTCTTCAACTTGAATTGGGCTAAAAATCAATCCCTGAAAATAAAAATTCTCTGAATAGTGTGGAAATTCTGATCCTTACCCTGCCTGGGTTGTCCACTGAGCATTTCCGCGAACTCTACCTGAAGTTCTCTGGGGATGGGATTTTGACATGTTCTCCAAACCAAAAGGAATGAGTGGGAAACAATCAAGAAAACAGATAGAAGCACTTGCATTTGAATGAGTTTCAAGCATGCTTGGGTACTCGTGTGATCTGAGTGACTCAGTTTTGGAATACAACTGTCACGTGGTGCACCGCGACCTCCAGGCACCCCGGAGTTTCTGAAAAAAAATTTTCTGCGATTTTCACGAAACCACTTTTCTTCAACTTGAATTGGGCTAAAAATCCATCCCTGAAAATAAAAATTCTCTGAGTAGTGTGGAAATGCTGATCCTTACCCTGCCTGGGTTGTCCACTGAGCATTTCCGCAAACTCTACCTGAAGATCTCTGGGCATGGGATTTTGACATGTTCCCCAAACCAAAAGGAATGAGTGGGAAACAATCAAGAAAACAGATAGAAGCACTTGCATTTGAATGAGTTTCAAGCATGCTTGGGTACTCGTGTGATCTGAGTGACTCAGTTTTGGAATACAACTGTCGCGTGGTGTACCGCGACCTCCAGGCACCCCGGAGTTTCTGAAAAAATATTTTCTGCGATTTTCACGAAACCACTTTTCTTCAACTTGAATTGGGCTAAAAATCCATCCCTGAAAATAAAAATTCTCTGAATAGTGTGGAAATGCTAATCCTTACCCTGCCTGGGTTGTCCACTGAGCATTTCCGCGAACTCTACCTGAAGTTCTCTGGGGATGGGATTTTGACATGTTCTCCAAACCAAAAGGAATGAGTGGGAAACAATCAAGAAAACAGATAGAAGCACTTGCATTTGAATGAGTTTCAAGCATGCTTGGGTACTCGTGTGATCTGACTGACTCAGTTTTGGAATACAACTGTCACGTGGTGCACCGCGACCTCCAGGCACCCCGGATTTTCTGAAAAAAAATTTTCTGCGATTTTCACGAAACCACTTTTCTTCAACTTGAATTGGGCTAAAAATCCATCCCTGAAAATAAAAATTCTCTGAGTAGTGTGGAAATGCTGATCCTTACCCTGCCTGGGTTATCCACTGAGCATTTCCGCGAACTCTACCTGAAGTTCTCTGGGCATGGGATTTTGACATGTTACCCAAACCAAAAGGAATGAGTGGGAAACAATCAAGACAACAGATAGAAGCACTTGCATTTGAATGAGTTTCAAGCATGCTTGTGTACTCGTGTGATCTGAGTGACTCAGTTTTGGAATACAACTGTCTTGTGGTGCACCGTGACCTCCAGGCACCCCGGAGTTTCTGAAAAAAAATTTTCTGCGATTTTCACGAAACCACTTTTCTTCAACTTGAATTGGGCTAAAAATCCATCCCTGAAAATAAAAATTCTCTGAGTAGTGTGGAAATGCTGATCCTTACCCTGCCTGGGTTGTCCACTGAGCATCTCCGCGCACTCTACCTGAAGTTCTCTGGGCATGGGATTTTGACATGTTCTCCAAACCAAAAGGAATGAGTGGGAAACAATCAAGACAACAGATAGAAGCACTTGCATTTGAATGAGTTTCAGGCATGCTTGGGTACTCGTGTGATCTGAGTGACTCAGTTTTGGAATACAACTGTCGTGTGGTGCACCGTGACCTCCAGGCACCCCGGAGTTTCTGAAAAAAAATTTTCTGCGATTTTCACGAAACCACTTTTCTTCAACTTGAATTGGGCTAAAAATCCATCCCTGAAAATAAAACTTCTCTGAGTAGTGTGGAAATGCTGGTCCTTACCCTACCTGGGGTGTCCACTGAGCATTTCCGCGAACTCTACCTGAAGTTCTCTGGGCATGGGATTTTGACATGTTACCCAAACAAAAGGAATGAGTGGGAAACAATCAAGACAACAGATAGAAGCACTTGCATTTGAATGAGTTTCAGGCATGCTTGGGTACTCGTGTGATCTGAGTGACTCAGTTTTGGAATACAACTGTCGCGTGGTGCACCGTGACCTCCAGGCACCCCGGAGTTTCTGAAAAAAAATTTTCTGCGATTTTCACGAAACCACTTTTCTTCAACTTGAATTGGGCTAAAAATCCATCCCTGAAAATAAAAATTCTCTAAGTAGTGTGGAAATGCTGATCCTTACCCTGCCTGGGTTGTCCACTGAGCATTTCCGCGAACTCTACCTGAAGTTCTCTGGGCATGGGATTTTGACATGTTCTCCAAACCAAAAGGAATGAGTGGGAAACAATCAAGAAAACAGATAGAAGCACTTGTATTTGAATGAGTTTCAAGCATGCTTGGGTACTCCTGTGATCTGAGTGACTCAGTTTTGGAATACAACTGTCACGTGGTGCACCGCGACCTCCAGGCACCCCGGAGTTTCTGAAAAAAAATTTTCTGCGATTTTCACGAAACCACTTTTCTTCAACTTGAATTGGGCTAAAAATTAATCCCTGAAAATAAAAATTCTCTGAGTAGTGTTGAAATGCTGATCCTTACCCTGCCTGGGTTGTCCACTGAGCATTTCCGCGAACTCTACCTGAAGTTCTCTGGGCATGGGATTTTGACATGTTTCCCAAACCAAAAGGAATGAGTGGGAAACAATCAAATCAACAGATAGAAGCACTTGCATTTGAATGAGTTTCAAGCATGCTTGTGTACTCGTGTGATCTGAGTGACTCAGTTTTGGAATACAACTGTCTTGTGGTGCACCGCGACCTCCAGGCACCCCGGAGTTTCTGAAAAAAAAATTTCTGCGATTTTCACGAAACCACTTTTCTTCAACTTGAATTGGGCTAAAAATCCATCCCTGAAAATAAAAATTCTCTGAGTAGTGTGGAAATGCTGATCCTTACCCTGCCTGGGTTGTCCACTGAGCATTTCCGCGAACTCTACCTGAAGTTCTCTGGGCATGGGATTTTGACATGTTCCCCAAACCAAAAGGAATGAGTGGGAAACAATCAAGAAAACAGATAGAAGCACTTGCATTTGAATGAGTTTCAAGCATGCTTGGGTACTCGTGTGATCTGAGTGACTCAGTTTTGGAATACAACTGTCGCGTGGTGCACCGCGACCTCCAGGCACCCCGGAGTTTCTGAAAAAAAAATTTCTGCAATTTTCATGAAACCACTTTTCTTCAACTTGAATTGGGCTAAAAATCCATCCCTGAAAATAAAACTTCTCTGAGTAGTGTGGAAATGCTGATCCTTACCCTACCTGGGGTGTCCACTGAGCATTTCCGCGAACTCTACCTGAAGTTCTCTGGGCATGGGATTTTGACATGTTACCCAAACCAAAAGGAATGAGTGGGAAACAATCAAGAAAACAGATAGAAGCACTTGCATTTGAATGAGTTTCAAGCATTCTTGGGTACTCGTGTGATCTGAGTGACTCAGTTTTGGAATACAACTGTCGCGTGGTGCACCGCGACCTCCAGGCACCCCGGAGTTTCTGAAAAAAATTTTTCTGCGATTTTCACGAAACCACTTTTCTTCAACTTGAATTGGGCTAAAAATCCATCCCTGAAAATAAAACTTCTCTGAGTAGTGTGGAAATGCTGATCCTTACCCTACCTGGGGTGTCCACTGAGCATTTCCGCGAACTCTACTTGAAGTTCTCTGGGCATGGGATTTTGACATGTTCTCCAAACCAAAAGGAATGAGTGGGAAACAATCAAGACAACAGATAGAAGCACTTGCATTTGAATGAGTTTCAGGCATGCTTGGGTACTCGTGTGATCTGAGTGACTCAGTTTTGGAATACAACTGTCGTGTGGTGCACCGTGACCTCCAGGCACCCCGGAGTTTCTGAAAAAAAATTTTCTGCGATTTTCACGAAACCACTTTTCTTCAACTTGAATTGGGCTAAAAATCCATCCCTGAAAATAAAAATTCTCTGAGTAGTGTGGAAATGCTGATCCTTACCCTGCCTGGGTTGTCCACTGAGCATTTCCGCGTACTCTACCTGAAGTTCTCAGGGCATGGGATTTTGACATGTTCTCCAAACCAAAAGGAATGAGTGGGAAACAATCAAGAAAACAGATAGAAGCACTTGCATTTGAATGAGTTTCAAGCATGCTTGGGTACTCGTGTGATCTGAGTGACTCAGTTTTGGAATACAACTGTCGTGTGGTGCACCGTGACCTCCAGGCACCCCGGAGTTTCTGAAAAAAAATTTTCTGCGATTTTCACGAAACCACTTTTCTTCAACTTGAATTGGGCTAAAAATCCATCCCTGAAAATAAAAATTCTCTGAGTAGTGTGGAAATGCTGATCCTTACCCTGCCTGGGTTGTCCACTGAGCATTTCCGCAAACTCTACCTGAAGTTCTCTGGGCATGGGATTTTGACATGTTCCCCAAACCAAAAGGAATGAGTGGGAAACAATCAAGAAAACAGATAAAGGCACTTGCATTTGAATGAATTTCAAGCATGCTTGGGTACTCGTGTGATCTGAGTGACTCAGTTTTGGAATACAACTGTCGCGTGGTGTACCGCGACCTCCAGGCACCCCGGAGTTTCTGAAAAAATATTTTCTGCGATTTTCACGAAACCACTTTTCTTCAACTTGAATTGGGCTAAAAATCCATCCCTGAAAATAAAAATTCTCTGAATAGTGTGGAAATGCTGATCCTTACCCTACCTGGGGTGTCCACTGAGCATTTCCGCGAACTCTACTTGAAGTTCTCTGGGCATGGGATTTTGACATGTTACCCAAACCAAAAGGAATGAGTGGGAAACAATCAAGACAACAGATAGAAGCACTTGCATCTCAATGAGTTTCAAGCATGATTGGGTACTCGTGTGATCTGAGTGACTCAGTTTTGGAATACAACTGTCGTGTGGTGCACCGTGACCTCCAGGCACCCCGGAGTTTCTGAAAAAAAATTTTCTGCGATTTTCACGAAACCACTTTTCTTCAACTTGAATTGGGCTAAAAATCCATCCCTGAAAATAAAAATTCTCTGAGTAGTGTGGAAATGCTGATCCTTACCCTGCCTGGGTTGTCCACTGAGCATTTCCGCGAACTCTACCTGAAGTTCTCTGGGCATGGGATTTTGACATTTTCCCCAAACCAAAAGGAATGAGTGGGAAACAATCAAGACAACAGATAGAAGCACTTGCATTTGAATGAGCTTCAGGCATGCTTGGGTACTCGTGTGATCTGAGTGACTCAGTTTTGGAATACAACTGTCGCGTGGTGCACCGCGACCTCCAGGCACCCCGGAGTTTTTGAAAAAAAATTTTCTGCGATTTTCACGAAACCACTTTTCTTCAACTTGAATTGGGCTAAAAATCCATCCCTGAAAATAAAACTTCTCTGAGTAGTGTGGAAATGCTGATCCTTACCCTGCCTGGGTTGTCCACTGAGCATTTCCGCGAACTCTACTTGAAGTTCTCTGGGCATGGGATTTTGACATGTTACCCAAACCAAAAGGAATGAGTGGGAAACAATCAAGACAACAGATAGAAGCACTTGCATTTGAATGAGTTTCAGGCATGCTTGGGTACTTGTGTGATCTGAGTGACTCAGTTTTGGAATACAACTGTCGTGTGGTGCACCGTGACCTCCAGGCACCCCGGAGTTTCTGAAAAAAAATTTTCTGCGATTTTCACGAAACCACTTTTCTTCAACTTGAATTGGGCTAAAAATCCATCCCTGAAAATAAAAATTCTCTGAGTAGTGTGGAAATGCTGATCCTTACCCTACCTGGGGTGTCCACTGAGCATTTCCGCGAACTCTACCTGAAGTTCTCTGGGCATGGGATTTTGACATGTTCTCCAAACCAAAAGGAATGAGTGGGAAACAATCAAGACAACAGATAGAAGCACTTGCATTTCAATGAGTTTCAAGCATGATTGGGTACTCGTGTGATCTGAGTGACTCAGTTTTGGAATACAACTGTCGTGTGGTGCACCGTGACCTCCAGGCACCCTGGAGTTTCTGAAAAAAAATTTTCTGCGATTTTCACGAAACCACTTTTCTTCAACTTGAATTGGGCTAAAAATCCATCCCTGAAAATAAAAATTCTCTGAGTAGTGTGGAAATGCTGATCCTTACCCTGCCTGGGTTGTCCACTGAGCATTTCCGCGAACTCTACCTGAAGTTCTCTGGGCATGGGATTTTGACATGTTCTCCAAACCAAAAGGAATGAGTGGGAAACAATCAAGAAAACAGATAGAAGCACTTGCATTTGAATGAGTTTCAAGCATGCTTGGGTACTCGTGTGATCTGAGTGACTCAGTTTTGGAATACAACTGTCGCGTGGTGCACCGCGACCTCCAGGCACCCCGGAGTTTCTGAAAAAAAATTTTCTGCGATTTTCACGAAACCACTTTTCGTCAACTTGAATTGGGCTAAAAATCCATCCCTGAAAATAAAACTTCTCTGAGTAGTGTGGAAATGCTGATCCTTACCCTGCCTGGGTTGTCCACTGAGCATTTCCGCGAACTCTACTTGAAGTTCTCTGGGCATGGGATTTTGACATGTTACCCAAACCAAAAGGAATGAGTGGGAAACAATCAAGACAACAGATAGAAGCACTTGCATTTGAATGAGTTTCAGGCATGCTTGGGTACTCGTGTGATCTGAGTGACTCAGTTTTGGAATACAACTGTCGTGTGGTGCACCGTGACCTCCAGGCACCCCGGAGTTTCTGAAAAAAAATTTTCTGCGATTTTCACGAAACCACTTTTCTTCAACTTGAATTGGGCTAAAAATCCATCCCTGAAAATAAAAATTCTCTGAGTAGTGTGGAAATGCTGATCCTTACCCTGCCTGGGTTGTCCACTGAGCATTTCCGCGCACTCTACCTGAAGTTCTCTGGGCATGGGATTTTGACATGTTCTCCAAACCAAAAGGAATGAGTGGGAAACAATCAAGAAAACAGATAGAAGCACTTGCATTTGAATGAGTTTCAAGCATGCTTGGGTACTCGTGTGATCTGAGTGACTCAGTTTTGGAATACAACTGTCGCGTGGTGTACCGCGACCTCCAGGCACCCCGGAGTTTCTGAAAAAAAATTTTCTGCGATTTTCACGAAACCACTTTTCTTCAACTTGAATTGGGCTAAAAATCAATCCCTGAAAATAAAAATTCTCTGAATAGTGTGGAAATTCTGATCCTTACCCTGCCTGGGTTGTCCACTGAGCATTTCCGCGAACTCTACCTGAAGTTCTCTGGGGATGGGATTTTGACATGTTCTCCAAACCAAAAGGAATGAGTGGGAAACAATCAAGAAAACAGATAGAAGCACTTGCATTTGAATGAGTTTCAAGCATGCTTGGGTACTCGTGTGATCTGAGTGACTCAGTTTTGGAATACAACTGTCACGTGGTGCACCGCGACCTCCAGGCACCCCGGAGTTTCTGAAAAAAAATTTTCTGCGATTTTCACGAAACCACTTTTCTTCAACTTGAATTGGGCTAAAAATCCATCCCTGAAAATAAAAATTCTCTGAGTAGTGTGGAAATGCTGATCCTTACCCTGCCTGGGTTGTCCACTGAGCATTTCCGCAAACTCTACCTGAAGATCTCTGGGCATGGGATTTTGACATGTTCCCCAAACCAAAAGGAATGAGTGGGAAACAATCAAGAAAACAGATAGAAGCACTTGCATTTGAATGAGTTTCAAGCATGCTTGGGTACTCGTGTGATCTGAGTGACTCAGTTTTGGAATACAACTGTCGCGTGGTGTACCGCGACCTCCAGGCACCCCGGAGTTTCTGAAAAAATATTTTCTGCGATTTTCACGAAACCACTTTTCTTCAACTTGAATTGGGCTAAAAATCCATCCCTGAAAATAAAAATTCTCTGAATAGTGTGGAAATGCTAATCCTTACCCTGCCTGGGTTGTCCACTGAGCATTTCCGCGAACTCTACCTGAAGTTCTCTGGGGATGGGATTTTGACATGTTCTCCAAACCAAAAGGAATGAGTGGGAAACAATCAAGAAAACAGATAGAAGCACTTGCATTTGAATGAGTTTCAAGCATGCTTGTGTACTCGTGTGATCTGAGTGACTCAGTTTTGGAATACAACTGTCTTGTGGTGCACCGTGACCTCCAGGCACCCCGGAGTTTCTGAAAAAAAATTTTCTGCGATTTTCACGAAACCACTTTTCTTCAACTTGAATTGGGCTAAAACTCCATCCCTGAAAATAAAAATTCTCTGAGTAGTGTGGAAATGCTGATCCTTACCCTGCCTGGGTTGTCCACTGAGCATCTCCGCGCACTCTACCTGAAGTTCTCTGGGCATGGGATTTTGACATGTTCTCCAAACCAAAAGGAATGAGTGGGAAACAATCAAGACAACAGATAGAAGCACTTGCATTTGAATGAGTTTCAGGCATGCTTGGGTACTCGTGTGATCTGAGTGACTCAGTTTTGGAATACAACTGTCGTGTGGTGCACCGTGACCTCCAGGCACCCTGGAGTTTCTGAAAAAAAATTTTCTGCGATTTTCACGAAACCACTTTTCTTCAACTTGAATTGGGCTAAAAATCCATCCCTGAAAATAAAAATTCTCTGAGTAGTGTGGAAATGCTGATCCTTACCCTGCCTGGGTTGTCAACTGAGCATTTCCGCGAACTCTACCTGAAGTTCTCTGGGCATGGGATTTTGACATGTTCTCCAAACCAAAAGGAATGAGTGGGAAACAATCAAGAAAACAGATAGAAGCACTTGCATTTGAATGAGTTTCAAGCATGCTTGGGTACTCGTGTGATCTGAGTGACTCAGTTTTGGAATACAACTGTCGCGTGGTGCACCGCGACCTCCAGGCACCCCGGAGTTTCTGAAAAAAAATTTTCTGCGATTTTCACGAAACCACTTTTCGTCAACTTGAATTGGGCTAAAAATCCATCCCTGAAAATAAAACTTCTCTGAGTAGTGTGGAAATGCTGATCCTTACCCTGCCTGGGTTGTCCACTGAGCATTTCCGCGAACTCTACTTGAAGTTCTCTGGGCATGGGATTTTGACATGTTACCCAAACCAAAAGGAATGAGTGGGAAACAATCAAGACAACAGATAGAAGCACTTGCATTTGAATGAGTTTCAGGCATGCTTGGGTACTCGTGTGATCTGAGTGACTCAGTTTTGGAATACAACTGTCGTGTGGTGCACCGTGACCTCCAGGCACCCCGGAGTTTCTGAAAAAAAATTTTCTGCGATTTTCACGAAACCACTTTTCTTCAACTTGAATTGGGCTAAAAATCCATCCCTGAAAATAAAAATTCTCTGAGTAGTGTGGAAATGCTGATCCTTACCCTGCCTGGGTTGTCCACTGAGCATTTCCGCGCACTCTACCTGAAGTTCTCTGGGCATGGGATTTTGACATGTTCTCCAAACCAAAAGGAATGAGTGGGAAACAATCAAGAAAACAGATAGAAGCACTTGCATTTGAATGAGTTTCAAGCATGCTTGGGTACTCGTGTGATCTGAGTGACTCAGTTTTGGAATACAACTGTCGCGTGGTGTACCGCGACCTCCAGGCACCCCGGAGTTTCTGAAAAAAAATTTTCTGCGATTTTCACGAAACCACTTTTCTTCAACTTGAATTGGGCTAAAAATCAATCCCTGAAAATAAAAATTCTCGGAATAGTGTGGAAATTCTGATCCTTACCCTGCCTGGGTTGTCCACTGAGCATTTCCGCGAACTCTACCTGAAGTTCTCTGGGGATGGGATTTTGACATGTTCTCCAAACCAAAAGGAATGAGTGGGAAACAATCAAGAAAACAGATAGAAGCACTTGCATTTGAATGAGTTTCAAGCATGCTTGGGTACTCGTGTGATCTGAGTGACTCAGTTTTGGAATACAACTGTCACGTGGTGCACCGCGACCTCCAGGCACCCCGGAGTTTCTGAAAAAATATTTTCTGCGATTTTCACGAAACCACTTTTCTTCAACTTGAATTGGGCTAAAAATCCATCCCTGAAAATAAAAATTCTCTGAATAGTGTGGAAATGCTGATCCTTACCCTACCTGGGGTGTCCACTGAGCATTTCCGCGAACTCTACTTGAAGTTCTCTGGGCATGGGATTTTGACATGTTACCCAAACCAAAAGGAATGAGTGGGAAACAATCAAGACAACAGATAGAAGCACTTGCATTTCAATGAGTTTCAAGCATGATTGGGTACTCGTGTGATCTGAGTGACTCAGTTTTGGAATACAACTGTCGTGTGGTGCACCGTGACCTCCAGGCACCCCGGAGTTTCTGAAAAAAAATTTTCTGCGATTTTCACGAAACCACTTTTCTTCAACTTGAATTGGGCTAAAAATCCATCCCTGAAAATAAAAATTCTCTGAGTAGTGTGGAAATGCTGATCCTTACCCTGCCTGGGTTGTCCACTGAGCATTTCCGCGAACTCTACCTGAAGTTCTCTGGGCATGGGATTTTGACATTTTCCCCAAACCAAAAGGAATGAGTGGGAAACAATCAAGACAACAGATAGAAGCACTTGCATTTGAATGAGCTTCAAGCATGCTTGGGTACTCGTGTGATCTGAGTGACTCAGTTTTGGAATACAACTGTCGCGTGGTGCACCGCGACCTCCAGGCACCCCGGAGTTTCTGAAAAAAAATTTTCTGCGATTTTCACGAAACCACTTTTCTTCAACTTGAATTGGGCTAAAAATCCATCCCTGAAAATAAAACTTCTCTGAGTAGTGTGGAAATGCTGATCCTTACCCTGCCTGGGTTGTCCACTGAGCATTTCCGCGAACTCTACTTGAAGTTCTCTGGGCATGGGATTTTGACATGTTACCCAAACCAAAAGGAATGAGTGGGAAACAATCAAGACAACAGATAGAAGCACTTGCATTTGAATGAGTTTCAGGCATGCTTGGGTACTCGTGTGATCTGAGTGACTCAGTTTTGGAATACAACTGTCGTGTGGTGCACCGTGACCTCCAGGCACCCCGGAGTTTCTGAAAAAAAATTTTCTGCGATTTTCACGAAACCACTTTTCTTCAACTTGAATTGGGCTAAAAATCCATCCCTGAAAATAAAAATTCTCTGAGTAGTGTGGAAATGCTGATCCTTACCCTGCCTGGGTTGTCCACTGAGCATTTCCGCGCACTCTACCTGAAGTTCTCTGGGCATGGGATTTTGACATGTTCTCCAAACCAAAAGGAATGAGTGGGAAACAATCAAGAAAACAGATAGAAGCACTTGCATTTGAATGAGTTTCAAGCATGCTTGGGTACTCGTGTGATCTGAGTGACTCAGTTTTGGAATACAACTGTCGCGTGGTGTACCGCGACCTCCAGGCACCCCGGAGTTTCTGAAAAAAAAATTTCTGCGATTTTCACGAAACCACTTTTCTTCAACTTGAATTGGGCTAAAAATCAATCCCTGAAAATAAAAATTCTCTGAATAGTGTGGAAATTCTGATCCTTACCCTGCCTGGGTTGTCCACTGAGCATTTCCGCGAACTCTACCTGAAGTTCTCTGGGGATGGGATTTTGACATGTTCTCCAAACCAAAAGGAATGAGTGGGAAACAATCAAGAAAACAGATAGAAGCACTTGCATTTGAATGAGTTTCAAGCATGCTTGGGTACTCGTGTGATCTGAGTGACTCAGTTTTGGAATACAACTGTCACGTGGTGCACCGCGACCTCCAGGCACCCCGGAGTTTCTGAAAAAAAATTTTCTGCGATTTTCACGAAACCACTTTTCTTCAACTTGAATTGGGCTAAAAATCCATCCCTGAAAATAAAAATTCTCTGAGTAGTGTGGAAATGCTGATCCTTACCCTGCCTGGGTTGTCCACTGAGCATTTCCGCAAACTCTACCTGAAGATCTCTGGGCATGGGATTTTGACATGTTCCCCAAACCAAAAGGAATGAGTGGGAAACAATCAAGAAAACAGATAGAAGCACTTGCATTTGAATGAGTTTCAAGCATGCTTGGGTACTCGTGTGATCTGAGTGACTCAGTTTTGGAATACAACTGTCGCGTGGTGTACCGAGACCTCCAGGCACCCCGGAGTTTCTGAAAAAATATTTTCTGCGATTTTCACGAAACCACTTTTCTTCAACTTGAATTGGGCTAAAAATCCATCCCTGAAAATAAAAATTCTCTGAATAGTGTGGAAATGCTAATCCTTACCCTGGCTGGGTTGTCCACTGAGCATTTCCGCGAACTCTACCTGAAGTTCTCTGGGGATGGGATTTTGACATGTTCTCCAAACCAAAAGGAATGAGTGGGAAACAATCAAGAAAACAGATAGAAGCACTTGCATTTGAATGAGTTTCAAGCATGCTTGGGTACTCGTGTGATCTGACTGACTCAGTTTTGGAATACAACTGTCACGTGGTGCACCGCGACCTCCAGGCACCCCGGAGTTTCTGTAAAAAAATTTTCTGCGATTTTCACGAAACCACTTTTCTTCAACTTGAATTGGGCTAAAAATCCATCCCTGAAAATAAAAATTCTCTGAGTAGTGTGGAAATGCTGATCCTTACCCTGCCTGGGTTATCCACTGAGCATTTCCGCGAACTCTACCTGAAGTTCTCTGGGCATGGGATTTTGACATGTTACCCAAACCAAAAGGAATGAGTGGGAAACAATCAAGACAACAGATAGAAGCACTTGCATTTGAATGAGTTTCAAGCATGCTTGTGTACTCGTGTGATCTGAGTGACTCAGTTTTGGAATACAACTGTCTTGTGGTGCACCGTGACCTCCAGGCACCCCGGAGTTTCTGAAAAAAAATTTTCTGCGATTTTCACGAAACCACTTTTCTTCAACTTGAATTGGGCTAAAAATCCATCCCTGAAAATAAAAATTCTCTGAGTAGTGTGGAAATGCTGATCCTTACCCTGCCTGGGTTGTCCACTGAGCATCTCCGCGCACTCTACCTGAAGTTCTCTGGGCATGGGATTTTGACATGTTCTCCAAACCAAAAGGAATGAGTGGGAAACAATCAAGACAACAGATAGAAGCACTTGCATTTGAATGAGTTTCAGGCATGCTTGGGTACTCGTGTGATCTGAGTGACTCAGTTTTGGAATACAACTGTCGTGTGGTGCACCGTGACCTCCAGGCACCCCGGAGTTTCTGAAAAAAAATTTTCTGCGATTTTCACGAAACCACTTTTCTTCAACTTGAATTGGGCTAAAAATCCATCCCTGAAAATAAAACTTCTCTGAGTAGTGTGGAAATGCTGGTCCTTACCCTACCTGGGGTGTCCACTGAGCATTTCCGCGAACTCTACCTGAAGTTCTCTGGGCATGGGATTTTGACATGTTACCCAAACAAAAGGAATGAGTGGGAAACAATCAAGACAACAGATAGAAGCACTTGCATTTGAATGAGTTTCAGGCATGCTTGGGTACTCGTGTGATCTGAGTGACTCAGTTTTGGAATACAACTGTCGCGTGGTGCACCGTGACCTCCAGGCACCCCGGAGTTTCTGAAAAAAAATTTTCTGCGATTTTCACGAAACCACTTTTCTTCAACTTGAATTGGGCTAAAAATCCATCCCTGAAAATAAAAATTCTCTAAGTAGTGTGGAAATGCTGATCCTTACCCTGCCTGGGTTGTCCACTGAGCATTTCCGCGAACTCTACCTGAAGTTCTCTGGGCATGGGATTTTGACATGTTCTCCAAACCAAAAGGAATGAGTGGGAAACAATCAAGAAAACAGATAGAAGCACTTGTATTTGAATGAGTTTCAAGCATGCTTGGGTACTCGTGTGATCTGAGTGACTCAGTTTTGGAATACAACTGTCACGTGGTGCACCGCGACCTCCAGGCACCCCGGAGTTTCTGAAAAAAAATTTTCTGCGATTTTCACGAAACCACTTTTCTTCAACTTGAATTGGGCTAAAAATTCATCCCTGAAAATAAAAATTCTCTGAGTAGTGTTGAAATGCTGATCCTTACCCTGCCTGGGTTGTCCACTGAGCATTTCCGCGAACTCTACCTGAAGTTCTCTGGGCATGGGATTTTGACATGTTTCCCAAACCAAAAGGAATGAGTGGGAAACAATCAAATCAACAGATAGAAGCACTTGCATTTGAATGAGTTTCAAGCATGCTTGTGTACTCGTGTGATCTGAGTGACTCAGTTTTGGAATACAACTGTCTTGTGGTGCACCGCGACCTCCAGGCACCCCGGAGTTTCTGAAAAAAAAATTTCTGCGATTTTCACGAAACCACTTTTCTTCAACTTGAATTGGGCTAAAAATCCATCCCTGAAAATAAAAATTCTCTGAGTAGTGTGGAAATGCTGATCCTTACCCTGCCTGGGTTGTCCACTGAGCATTTCCGCGAACTCTACCTGAAGTTCTCTGGGCATGGGATTTTGACATGTTCCCCAAACCAAAAGGAATGAGTGGGAAACAATCAAGAAAACAGATAGAAGCACTTGCATTTGAATGAGTTTCAAGCATGCTTGGGTACTCGTGTGATCTGAGTGACTCAGTTTTGGAATACAACTGTCGCGTGGTGCACCGCGACCTCCAGGCACCCCGGAGTTTCTGAAAAAAAAATTTCTGCAATTTTCATGAAACCACTTTTCTTCAACTTGAATTGGGCTAAAAATCCATCCCTGAAAATAAAACTTCTCTGAGTAGTGTGGAAATGCTGATCCTTACCCTACCTGGGGTGTCCACTGAGCATTTCCGCGAACTCTACCTGAAGTTCTCTGGGCATGGGATTTTGACATGTTACCCAAACCAAAAGGAATGAGTGGGAAACAATCAAGAAAACAGATAGAAGCACTTGCATTTGAATGAGTTTCAAGCATTCTTGGGTACTCGTGTGATCTGAGTGACTCAGTTTTGGAATACAACTGTCGCGTGGTGCACCGCGACCTCCAGGCACCCCGGAGTTTCTGAAAAAAATTTTTCTGCGATTTTCACGAAACCACTTTTCTTCAACTTGAATTGGGCTAAAAATCCATCCCTGAAAATAAAAATTCTCTGAGTAGTGTGGAAATGCTGATCCTTACCCTGCCTGGGTTGTCCACTGAGCATTTCCGCGTACTCTACCTGAAGTTCTCAGGGCATGGGATTTTGACATGTTCTCCAAACCAAAAGGAATGAGTGGGAAACAATCAAGAAAACAGATAGAAGCACTTGCATTTGAATGAGTTTCAAGCATGCTTGGGTACTCGTGTGATCTGAGTGACTCAGTTTTGGAATACAACTGTCGTGTGGTGCACCGTGACCTCCAGGCACCCCGGAGTTTCTGAAAAAATATTTTCTGCGATTTTCACGAAACCACTTTTCTTCAACTTGAATTGGGCTAAAAATCCATCCCTGAAAATAAAAATTCTCTGAATAGTGTGGAAATGCTGATCCTTACCCTACCTGGGGTGTCCACTGAGCATTTCCGCGAACTCTACTTGAAGTTCTCTGGGCATGGGATTTTGACATGTTACCCAAACCAAAAGGAATGAGTGGGAAACAATCAAGACAACAGATAGAAGCACTTGCATTTCAATGAGTTTCAAGCATGATTGGGTACTCGTGTGATCTGAGTGACTCAGTTTTGGAATACAACTGTCGTGTGGTGCACCGTGACCTCCAGGCACCCCGGAGTTTCTGAAAAAAAATTTTCTGCGATTTTCACGAAACCACTTTTCTTCAACTTGAATTGGGCTAAAAATCCATCCCTGAAAATAAAAATTCTCTGAGTAGTGTGGAAATGCTGATCCTTACCCTGCCTGGGTTGTCCACTGAGCATTTCCGCGAACTCTACCTGAAGTTCTCTGGGCATGGGATTTTGACATTTTCCCCAAACCAAAAGGAATGAGTGGGAAACAATCAAGACAACAGATAGAAGCACTTGCATTTGAATGAGCTTCAGGCATGCTTGGGTACTCGTGTGATCTGAGTGACTCAGTTTTGGAATACAACTGTCGCGTGGTGCACCGCGACCTCCAGGCACCCCGGAGTTTTTGAAAAAAAATTTTCTGCGATTTTCACGAAACCACTTTTCTTCAACTTGAATTGGGCTAAAAATCCATCCCTGAAAATAAAACTTCTCTGAGTAGTGTGGAAATGCTGATCCTTACCCTGCCTGGGTTGTCCACTGAGCATTTCCGCGAACTCTACTTGAAGTTCTCTGGGCATGGGATTTTGA
This sequence comes from Atractosteus spatula, assembly GCF_055471065.1. Taxonomy (NCBI): domain Eukaryota; kingdom Metazoa; phylum Chordata; class Actinopteri; order Semionotiformes; family Lepisosteidae; genus Atractosteus; species Atractosteus spatula. The sequence continues at coordinate 253,119 of NC_142714.1, read as the reverse complement.
CATGTTACCCAAACCAAAAGGAATGAGTGGGAAACAATCAAGACAACAGATAGAAGCACTTGCATTTGAATGAGTTTCAGGCATGCTTGGGTACTTGTGTGATCTGAGTGACTCAGTTTTGGAATACAACTGTCGTGTGGTGCACCGTGACCTCCAGGCACCCCGGAGTTTCTGAAAAAAAATTTTCTGCGATTTTCACGAAACCACTTTTCTTCAACTTGAATTGGGCTAAAAATCCATCCCTGAAAATAAAAATTCTCTGAGTAGTGTGGAAATGCTGATCCTTACCCTACCTGGGGTGTCCACTGAGCATTTCCGCGAACTCTACCTGAAGTTCTCTGGGCATGGGATTTTGACATGTTCTCCAAACCAAAAGGAATGAGTGGGAAACAATCAAGACAACAGATAGAAGCACTTGCATTTCAATGAGTTTCAAGCATGATTGGGTACTCGTGTGATCTGAGTGACTCAGTTTTGGAATACAACTGTCGTGTGGTGCACCGTGACCTCCAGGCACCCTGGAGTTTCTGAAAAAAAATTTTCTGCGATTTTCACGAAACCACTTTTCTTCAACTTGAATTGGGCTAAAAATCCATCCCTGAAAATAAAAATTCTCTGAGTAGTGTGGAAATGCTGATCCTTACCCTGCCTGGGTTGTCCACTGAGCATTTCCGCGGACTCTACCTGAAGTTCTCTGGGCATGGGATTTTGACATGTTCTCCAAACCAAAAGGAATGAGTGGGAAACAATCAAGACAACAGATAGAAGCACTTGCATTTGAATGAGTTTCAAGCATGCTTGGGTACTCGTGTGATCTGAGTGACTCAGTTTTGGAATACAACTGTCGCGTGGTGCACCGCGACCTCCAGGCACCCCGGAGTTTCTGAAAAAAAATTTTCTGCGATTTTCACGAAACCACTTTTCGTCAACTTGAATTGGGCTAAAAATCCATCCCTGAAAATAAAACTTCTCTGAGTAGTGTGGAAATGCTGATCCTTACCCTGCCTGGGTTGTCCACTGAGCATTTCCGCGAACTCTACTTGAAGTTCTCTGGGCATGGGATTTTGACATGTTACCCAAACCAAAAGGAATGAGTGGGAAACAATCAAGACAACAGATAGAAGCACTTGCATTTGAATGAGTTTCAGGCATGCTTGGGTACTCGTGTGATCTGAGTGACTCAGTTTTGGAATACAACTGTCGTGTGGTGCACCGTGACCTCCAGGCACCCCGGAGTTTCTGAAAAAAAAATTTCTGCGATTTTCACGAAACCACTTTTCTTCAACTTGAATTGGGCTAAAAATCCATCCCTGAAAATAAAAATTCTCTGAGTAGTGTGGAAATGCTGATCCTTACCCTGCCTGGGTTGTCCACTGAGCATTTCCGCGCACTCTACCTGAAGTTCTCTGGGCATGGGATTTTGACATGTTCTCCAAACCAAAAGGAATGAGTGGGAAACAATCAAGAAAACAGATAGAAGCACTTGCATTTGAATGAGTTTCAAGCATGCTTGGGTACTCGTGTGATCTGAGTGACTCAGTTTTGGAATACAACTGTCGCGTGGTGTACCGCGACCTCCAGGCACCCCGGAGTTTCTGAAAAAAAATTTTCTGCGATTTTCACGAAACCACTTTTCTTCAACTTGAATTGGGCTAAAAATCAATCCCTGAAAATAAAAATTCTCTGAATAGTGTGGAAATTCTGATCCTTACCCTGCCTGGGTTGTCCACTGAGCATTTCCGCGAACTCTACCTGAAGTTCTCTGGGGATGGGATTTTGACATGTTCTCCAAACCAAAAGGAATGAGTGGGAAACAATCAAGAAAACAGATAGAAGCACTTGCATTTGAATGAGTTTCAAGCATGCTTGGGTACTCGTGTGATCTGAGTGACTCAGTTTTGGAATACAACTGTCACGTGGTGCACCGCGACCTCCAGGCACCCCGGAGTTTCTGAAAAAAAATTTTCTGCGATTTTCACGAAACCACTTTTCTTCAACTTGAATTGGGCTAAAAATCCATCCCTGAAAATAAAAATTCTCTGAGTAGTGTGGAAATGCTGATCCTTACCCTGCCTGGGTTGTCCACTGAGCATTTCCGCAAACTCTACCTGAAGATCTCTGGGCATGGGATTTTGACATGTTCCCCAAACCAAAAGGAATGAGTGGGAAACAATCAAGAAAACAGATAGAAGCACTTGCATTTGAATGAGTTTCAAGCATGCTTGGGTACTCGTGTGATCTGAGTGACTCAGTTTTGGAATACAACTGTCGCGTGGTGTACCGCGACCTCCAGGCACCCCGGAGTTTCTGAAAAAATATTTTCTGCGATTTTCACGAAACCACTTTTCTTCAACTTGAATTGGGCTAAAAATCCATCCCTGAAAATAAAAATTCTCTGAATAGTGTGGAAATGCTAATCCTTACCCTGCCTGGGTTGTCCACTGAGCATTTCCGCGAACTCTACCTGAAGTTCTCTGGGGATGGGATTTTGACATGTTCTCCAAACCAAAAGGAATGAGTGGGAAACAATCAAGAAAACAGATAGAAGCACTTGCATTTGAATGAGTTTCAAGCATGCTTGTGTACTCGTGTGATCTGAGTGACTCAGTTTTGGAATACAACTGTCTTGTGGTGCACCGTGACCTCCAGGCACCCCGGAGTTTCTGAAAAAAAATTTTCTGCGATTTTCACGAAACCACTTTTCTTCAACTTGAATTGGGCTAAAAATCCATCCCTGAAAATAAAAATTCTCTGAGTAGTGTGGAAATGCTGATCCTTACCCTGCCTGGGTTGTCCACTGAGCATCTCCGCGCACTCTACCTGAAGTTCTCTGGGCATGGGATTTTGACATGTTCTCCAAACCAAAAGGAATGAGTGGGAAACAATCAAGACAACAGATAGAAGCACTTGCATTTGAATGAGTTTCAGGCATGCTTGGGTACTCGTGTGATCTGAGTGACTCAGTTTTGGAATACAACTGTCGTGTGGTGCACCGTGACCTCCAGGCACCCTGGAGTTTCTGAAAAAAAATTTTCTGCGATTTTCACGAAACCACTTTTCTTCAACTTGAATTGGGCTAAAAATCCATCCCTGAAAATAAAAATTCTCTGAGTAGTGTGGAAATGCTGATCCTTACCCTGCCTGGGTTGTCCACTGAGCATTTCCGCGAACTCTACCTGAAGTTCTCTGGGCATGGGATTTTGACATGTTCTCCAAACCAAAAGGAATGAGTGGGAAACAATCAAGAAAACAGATAGAAGCACTTGCATTTGAATGAGTTTCAAGCATGCTTGGGTACTCGTGTGATCTGAGTGACTCAGTTTTGGAATACAACTGTCGCGTGGTGCACCGCGACCTCCAGGCACCCCGGAGTTTCTGAAAAAAAATTTTCTGCGATTTTCACGAAACCACTTTTCGTCAACTTGAATTGGGCTAAAAATCCATCCCTGAAAATAAAACTTCTCTGAGTAGTGTGGAAATGCTGATCCTTACCCTGCCTGGGTTGTCCACTGAGCATTTCCGCGAACTCTACTTGAAGTTCTCTGGGCATGGGATTTTGACATGTTACCCAAACCAAAAGGAATGAGTGGGAAACAATCAAGACAACAGATAGAAGCACTTGCATTTGAATGAGTTTCAGGCATGCTTGGGTACTCGTGTGATCTGAGTGACTCAGTTTTGGAATGCAACTGTCGTGTGGTGCACCGTGACCTCCAGGCACCCCGGAGTTTCTGAAAAAAAATTTTCTGCGATTTTCACGAAACCACTTTTCTTCAACTTGAATTGGGCTAAAAATCCATCCCTGAAAATAAAAATTCTCTGAGTAGTGTGGAAATGCTGATCCTTACCCTGCCTGGGTTGTCCACTGAGCATTTCCGCGCACTCTACCTGAAGTTCTCTGGGCATGGGATTTTGACATGTTCTCCAAACCAAAAGGAATGAGTGGGAAACAATCAAGAAAACAGATAGAAGCACTTGCATTTGAATGAGTTTCAAGCATGCTTGGGTACTCGTGTGATCTGAGTGACTCAGTTTTGGAATACAACTGTCGCGTGGTGTACCGCGACCTCCAGGCACCCCGGAGTTTCTGAAAAAAAATTTTCTGCGATTTTCACGAAACCACTTTTCTTCAACTTGAATTGGGCTAAAAATCAATCCCTGAAAATAAAAATTCTCTGAATAGTGTGGAAATTCTGATCCTTACCCTGCCTGGGTTGTCCACTGAGCATTTCCGCGAACTCTACCTGAAGTTCTCTGGGGATGGGATTTTGACATGTTCTCCAAACCAAAAGGAATGAGTGGGAAACAATCAAGAAAACAGATAGAAGCACTTGCATTTGAATGAGTTTCAAGCATGCTTGGGTACTCGTGTGATCTGAGTGACTCAGTTTTGGAATACAACTGTCACGTGGTGCACCGCGACCTCCAGGCACCCCGGAGTTTCTGAAAAAAAATTTTCTGCGATTTTCACGAAACCACTTTTCTTCAACTTGAATTGGGCTAAAAATCCATCCCTGAAAATAAAAATTCTCTGAGTAGTGTGGAAATGCTGATCCTTACCCTGCCTGGGTTGTCCACTGAGCATTTCCGCAAACTCTACCTGAAGATCTCTGGGCATGGGATTTTGACATGTTCCCCAAACCAAAAGGAATGAGTGGGAAACAATCAAGAAAACAGATAGAAGCACTTGCATTTGAATGAGTTTCAAGCATGCTTGGGTACTCGTGTGATCTGAGTGACTCAGTTTTGGAATACAACTGTCGCGTGGTGTACCGCGACCTCCAGGCACCCCGGAGTTTCTGAAAAAATATTTTCTGCGATTTTCACGAAACCACTTTTCTTCAACTTGAATTGGGCTAAAAATCCATCCCTGAAAATAAAAATTCTCTGAATAGTGTGGAAATGCTAATCCTTACCCTGCCTGGGTTGTCCACTGAGCATTTCCGCGAACTCTACCTGAAGTTCTCTGGGGATGGGATTTTGACATGTTCTCCAAACCAAAAGGAATGAGTGGGAAACAATCAAGAAAACAGATAGAAGCACTTGCATTTGAATGAGTTTCAAGCATGCTTGTGTACTCGTGTGATCTGAGTGACTCAGTTTTGGAATACAACTGTCTTGTGGTGCACCGTGACCTCCAGGCACCCCGGAGTTTCTGAAAAAAAATTTTCTGCGATTTTCACGAAACCACTTTTCTTCAACTTGAATTGGGCTAAAAATCCATCCCTGAAAATAAAAATTCTCTGAGTAGTGTGGAAATGCTGATCCTTACCCTGCCTGGGTTGTCCACTGAGCATCTCCGCGCACTCTACCTGAAGTTCTCTGGGCATGGGATTTTGACATGTTCTCCAAACCAAAAGGAATGAGTGGGAAACAATCAAGACAACAGATAGAAGCACTTGCATTTGAATGAGTTTCAGGCATGCTTGGGTACTCGTGTGATCTGAGTGACTCAGTTTTGGAATACAACTGTCGTGTGGTGCACCGTGACCTCCAGGCACCCCGGAGTTTCTGAAAAAAAATTTTCTGCGATTTTCACGAAACCACTTTTCTTCAACTTGAATTGGGCTAAAAATCCATCCCTGAAAATAAAACTTCTCTGAGTAGTGTGGAAATGCTGGTCCTTACCCTACCTGGGGTGTCCACTGAGCATTTCCGCGAACTCTACCTGAAGTTCTCTGGGCATGGGATTTTGACATGTTACCCAAACAAAAGGAATGAGTGGGAAACAATCAAGACAACAGATAGAAGCACTTGCATTTGAATGAGTTTCAGGCATGCTTGGGTACTCGTGTGATCTGAGTGACTCAGTTTTGGAATACAACTGTCGCGTGGTGCACCGTGACCTCCAGGCACCCCGGAGTTTCTGAAAAAAAATTTTCTGCGATTTTCACGAAACCACTTTTCTTCAACTTGAATTGGGCTAAAAATCCATCCCTGAAAATAAAAATTCTCTAAGTAGTGTGGAAATGCTGATCCTTACCCTGCCTGGGTTGTCCACTGAGCATTTCCGCGAACTCTACCTGAAGTTCTCTGGGCATGGGATTTTGACATGTTCTCCAAACCAAAAGGAATGAGTGGGAAACAATCAAGAAAACAGATAGAAGCACTTGTATTTGAATGAGTTTCAAGCATGCTTGGGTACTCGTGTGATCTGAGTGACTCAGTTTTGGAATACAACTGTCACGTGGTGCATCGCGACCTCCAGGCACCCCGGAGTTTCTGAAAAAAAATTTTCTGCGATTTTCACGAAACCACTTTTCTTCAACTTGAATTGGGCTAAAAATTCATCCCTGAAAATAAAAATTCTCTGAGTAGTGTTGAAATGCTGATCCTTACCCTGCCTGGGTTGTCCACTGAGCATTTCCGCGAACTCTACCTGAAGTTCTCTGGGCATGGGATTTTGACATGTTTCCCAAACCAAAAGGAATGAGTGGGAAACAATCAAATCAACAGATAGAAGCACTTGCATTTGAATGAGTTTCAAGCATGCTTGTGTACTCGTGTGATCTGAGTGACTCAGTTTTGGAATACAACTGTCTTGTGGTGCACCGCGACCTCCAGGCACCCCGGAGTTTCTGAAAAAAAAATTTCTGCGATTTTCACGAAACCACTTTTCTTCAACTTGAATTGGGCTAAAAATCCATCCCTGAAAATAAAAATTCTCTGAGTAGTGTGGAAATGCTGATCCTTACCCTGCCTGGGTTGTCCACTGAGCATTTCCGCGAACTCTACCTGAAGTTCTCTGGGCATGGGATTTTGACATGTTCCCCAAACCAAAAGGAATGAGTGGGAAACAATCAAGAAAACAGATAGAAGCACTTGCATTTGAATGAGTTTCAAGCATGCTTGGGTACTCGTGTGATCTGAGTGACTCAGTTTTGGAATACAACTGTCGCGTGGTGCACCGCGACCTCCAGGCACCCCGGAGTTTCTGAAAAAAAAATTTCTGCAATTTTCATGAAACCACTTTTCTTCAACTTGAATTGGGCTAAAAATCCATCCCTGAAAATAAAACTTCTCTGAGTAGTGTGGAAATGCTGATCCTTACCCTACCTGGGGTGTCCACTTAGCATTTCCGCGAACTCTACCTGAAGTTCTCTGGGCATGGGATTTTGACATGTTACCCAAACCAAAAGGAATGAGTGGGAAACAATCAAGAAAACAGATAGAAGCACTTGCATTTGAATGAGTTTCAAGCATTCTTGGGTACTCGTGTGATCTGAGTGACTCAGTTTTGGAATACAACTGTCGCGTGGTGCACCGCGACCTCCAGGCACCCCGGAGTTTCTGAAAAAAATTTTTCTGCGATTTTCACGAAACCACTTTTCTTCAACTTGAATTGGGCTAAAAATCCATCCCTGAAAATAAAACTTCTCTGAGTAGTGTGGAAATGCTGATCCTTACCCTACCTGGGGTGTCCACTGAGCATTTCCGCGAACTCTACTTGAAGTTCTCTGGGCATGGGATTTTGACATGTTCTCCAAACCAAAAGGAATGAGTGGGAAACAATCAAGACAACAGATAGAAGCACTTGCATTTGAATGAGTTTCAGGCATGCTTGGGTACTCGTGTGATCTGAGTGACTCAGTTTTGGAATACAACTGTCGTGTGGTGCACCGTGACCTCCAGGCACCCCGGAGTTTCTGAAAAAAAATTTTCTGCGATTTTCACGAAACCACTTTTCTTCAACTTGAATTGGGCTAAAAATCCATCCCTGAAAATAAAAATTCTCTGAGTAGTGTGGAAATGCTGATCCTTACCCTGCCTGGGTTGTCCACTGAGCATTTCCGCGTACTCTACCTGAAGTTCTCAGGGCATGGGATTTTGACATGTTCTCCAAACCAAAAGGAATGAGTTGGAAACAATCAAGAAAACAGATAGAAGCACTTGCATTTGAATGAGTTTCAAGCATGCTTGGGTACTCGTGTGATCTGAGTGACTCAGTTTTGGAATACAACTGTCGTGTGGTGCACCGTGACCTCCAGGCACCCCGGAGTTTCTGAAAAAAAATTTTCTGCGATTTTCACGAAACCACTTTTCTTCAACTTGAATTGGGCTAAAAATCCATCCCTGAAAATAAAAATTCTCTGAGTAGTGTGGAAATGCTGATCCTTACCCTGCCTGGGTTGTCCACTGAGCATTTCCGCAAACTCTACCTGAAGTTCTCTGGGCATGGGATTTTGACATGTTCTCCAAACCAAAAGGAATGAGTGGGAAACAATCAAGAAAACAGATAAAGGCACTTGCATTTGAATGAATTTCAAGCATGCTTGGGTACTCGTGTGATCTGAGTGACTCAGTTTTGGAATACAACTGTCGCGTGGTGTACCGCGACCTCCAGGCACCCCGGAGTTTCTGAAAAAATATTTTCTGCGATTTTCACGAAACCACTTTTCTTCAACTTGAATTGGGCTAAAAATCCATCCCTGAAAATAAAAATTCTCTGAATAGTGTGGAAATGCTGATCCTTACCCTACCTGGGGTGTCCACTGAGCATTTCCGCGAACTCTACTTGAAGTTCTCTGGGCATGGGATTTTGACATGTTACCCAAACCAAAAGGAATGAGTGGGAAACAATCAAGACAACAGATAGAAGCACTTGCATTTCAATGAGTTTCAAGCATGATTGGGTACTCGTGTGATCTGAGTGACTCAGTTTTGGAATACAACTGTCGTGTGGTGCACCGTGACCTCCAGGCACCCCGGAGTTTCTGAAAAAAAATTTTCTGCGATTTTCACGAAACCACTTTTCTTCAACTTGAATTGGGCTAAAAATCCATCCCTGAAAATAAAAATTCTCTGAGTAGTGTGGAAATGCTGATCCTTACCCTGCCTGGGTTGTCCACTGAGCATTTCCGCGAACTCTACCTGAAGTTCTCTGGGCATGGGATTTTGACATTTTCCCCAAACCAAAAGGAATGAGTGGGAAACAATCAAGACAACAGATAGAAGCACTTGCATTTGAATGAGTTTCAGGCATGCTTGGGTACTCGTGTGATCTGAGTGACTCAGTTTTGGAATACAACTGTCGCGTGGTGCACCGCGACCTCCAGGCACCCCGGAGTTTTTGAAAAAAAATTTTCTGCGATTTTCACGAAACCACTTTTCTTCAACTTGAATTGGGCTAAAAATCCATCCCTGAAAATAAAACTTCTCTGAGTAGTGTGGAAATGCTGATCCTTACCCTGCCTGGGTTGTCCACTGAGCATTTCCGCGAACTCTACTTGAAGTTCTCTGGGCATGGGATTTTGACATGTTACCCAAACCAAAAGGAATGAGTGGGAAACAATCAAGACAACAGATAGAAGCACTTGCATTTGAATGAGTTTCAGGCATGCTTGGGTACTTGTGTGATCTGAGTGACTCAGTTTTGGAATACAACTGTCGTGTGGTGCACCGTGACCTCCAGGCACCCCGGAGTTTCTGAAAAAAAATTTTCTGCGATTTTCACGAAACCACTTTTCTTCAACTTGAATTGGGCTAAAAATCCATCCCTGAAAATAAAAATTCTCTGAGTAGTGTGGAAATGCTGATCCTTACCCTACCTGGGGTGTCCACTGAGCATTTCCGCGAACTCTACCTGAAGTTCTCTGGGCATGGGATTTTGACGTGTTCTCCAAACCAAAAGGAATGAGTGGGAAACAATCAAGACAACAGATAGAAGCACTTGCATTTCAATGAGTTTCAAGCATGATTGGGTACTCGTGTGATCTGAGTGACTCAGTTTTGGAATACAACTGTCGTGTGGTGCACCGTGACCTCCAGGCACCCCGGAGTTTCTGAAAAAAAATTTTCTGCGATTTTCACGAAACCACTTTTCTTCAACTTGAATTGGGCTAAAAATCCATCCCTGAAAATAAAACTTCTCTGAGTAGTGTGGAAATGCTGATCCTTACCCTGCCTGGGTTGTCCACTGAGCATTTCCGCGAACTCTACCTGAAGTTCTCTGGGCATGGGATTTTGACATGTTCTCCAAACCAAAAGGAATGAGTGGGAAACAATCAAGACAACAGATAGAAGCACTTGCATTTGAATGAGTTTCAGGCATGCTTGGGTACTCGTGTGATCTGAGTGACTCAGTTTTGGAATACAACTGTCGTGTGGTGCACCGTGACCTCCAGGCACCCCGGAGTTTCTGAAAAAAAATTTTCTGCGATTTTCACGAAACCACTTTTCTTCAACTTGAATTGGGCTAAAAATCCATCCCTGAAAATAAAAATTCTCTGAGTAGTGTGGAAATGCTGATCCTTACCCTGCCTGGGTTGTCCACTGAGCATTTCCGCGCACTCTACCTGAAGTTCTCTGGGCATGGGATTTTGACATGTTCTCCAAACCAAAAGGAATGAGTGGGAAATGTAGTGTTTCATAGCCGTTCAGGGACGCCAAATATGTAATCATAGTGGCTCTCTGAAGGCACCAGTTCTGTAGGGTTTGGGCATTTACTGAGACAATTTTCAATTGTAGCAGTAAATCACAAAGTTGATTCTTTTGATGGCTTTAGAATCCAACCACGCGACATAACTCAAACAACGCGCACACACAGGTACTAATACACGAGGATAAATTTATTAATACATAGAATATGCCTTAAACCTAACAGATCTTATCGAGAGGGTTATCAGAATACAAAAGATATATATTCAATCAGTTACGAAGTGTTACACATCAAGAGGACATACGTTCAGTATATCATTCATTAAGACCGTTTCGTAAAGTGAACTTGGTTACAACTTCTACATTAGATACTCAAAACAAGTACATAACTCTTAGGAATTAAATTGATATCAACTGGTTGGGATAACAATTGAATCCTCGAGCTGTAATGCATTGAAGTTGAATACTCATCCAATTTCTGGGGATTCAGATCTCCTGCGGGCACAAAGAAACAGTTGCAGGCTGTTGCTGTCCAATCCGCGCTCTCTGGCTCCGTGCCAGGCTGTGCTGTGCGGCTTGCGACGGTGCGCTGCTGATGCTCACTGACCGGCTAGTTAGTGTTGGCTTTAACTAGCAAAGTTTGTGCACAGGAGAAAAGATGACTGTGGGTCCCAGCAAGTCAGGAAGAGGACCGGTTCGTTCCTGATGAAGACTAGTTCTGAATAGTGATTCAGCTGTCCACAGTTCCGATCTGTTCACGAGGCCTGCTGCTGGTTACTCTCTGGCAACCTCCACTCTAGACTCTTAGAACAAAGGAAAGTTCTGGCACTCGGACACACTGGCCGTTCCGTGGTTGTCCGGGCTGAGTCTCAGGATGGTCAGGAGGCGCGCTGCGAGAATGTCCTGCCCTTGGGAGCCTTCTGCTCCTGGGCCGTCCTGCCCTGGAATTCTCCTTTGAATTCCCTTTAGAACAGTCCACAGAATCCTCTCCAGAATCTTACTGAATCTCCCGAATCTGAATCTCGTTGAATCTGAATCTTGTTGAATCTGAATCTTGTTGAATCTGAATCTCCAGGCCTGTGTTGCCTGTTTTTACCTGGAGGAACTTCAGCTTGTTGATTGGCTGAAAGTTCCATGGGCATCAGAGTCCCACGTGGGTTACTCAGCCCTACCAGTCCCTGATTGGTTGATCAAGGTGAGATATGAGTCACTTAGTCCTGACACTTAGTAATGCAGTCCAGATGTCCATCCGGCACTCCCTAGACTGATAGGCGCCAGTGGATGACCATTGATCATGATAGCCAGACTTAGCTAAGTGCATCCCCCTTTGGGAGCTGTCCTAGGAAACCTTAAATCATCTTGCATGAATGGTCTCTCTGTGGCTGCTCCACAGAGATGAACAGAGAAATGGGGCCTCATTTGGGAAGCTCAGAAACACTTAATTCTGCCTTATTATTAAGCCTCGCCGCTACATATCCCCCCTTTTTGAAGGTCACGAGGTCCTGAGGCGTTGTTGCCTTCAAAACAAAAACAGAGTTAAGTGATGTCCCTTGCCATTAGAACATTAATCTTAAATGTCCACATTACTCCTCGAGAATTCATACCAGAACCAGCATTGGATACAAACAGGATGAATAACATCTGGAGTATGTATAAACACGGTAGGAGACATTATCTAAGTCTAGGAATTACACATCAGGAAGTTCACTGTCAATATCTGATACCTCTGTGGTAGATATTTGGGGAGAAGTCACTTCCTTTCTTTTGACATGCTACCTTTGACTCATTCATGCTACCCGGAGTACATCTTGATGTGAGAGTACATCATTCAGAGTACACTGTCAGTCATGATCCAGCTACCTGGCAGTAGTGTTACAATAACAACAGTTCCTGTTCCCAGCCCCCCGATAAACCACAACACCTGTGTTGGGTATCTGCTAGGGTGGTTTGGAGGTTTGTTCCATTAAAGCATAACTAACTACCTGTACCTCTTCAGGGCTTACTGTTTCTTGGATTTCTATCCAATTCCTTAGTGTGGCACCTGAAGGCATCCATGACCTCAAGTTTGGTCTTATGTTGTCTGGTTCTAGACCGTACAGTGTTAAGTTACCATGCTGTACTATGGCCTCCTCAGGAACTTAAAGGAACTGTTTTATTAGGTAGCTGCATCATGCCTGTCACAAGTCACAGTGTCAGTTAAACGTGGTGTGCTGACCAGCCATTTACTTCCCACCTGCTCTTCATGGGGTTCATTAACCTTCCTCTGCTCGTTAGTAGCTTTACACCCTTCATTGGTGAATCGTTTAGACACAGCCAATGGATAGCTTTGGTAGCCATACCCATCTCAAGATTTGGAACCGAATTCAATCTTGGTTTGCCTTCTGGGTGAGCTATGAACGATGGGGTTAATGTCACACACTCCTCTACTGAGAAGAGTGGAATCAAGTGGGTTGGGAATTGTGCCGTGGTTAGACTGGCTACAATGGCACTAAGCTCCCTTAACAGGTCTTGTGTCAACATTCTGGCCTGTTGCACACAAGCATAAACCCACTGTATAACACCAACAATCATGTCCACTGGTTGGGGAATAAGGTTTAACCCTGTTGCATAGGAAATTGCCTGTAGGGTTTTCCCTAAGCTTTCCAACTTTTGCTGCTGTCGATACAGTCTGTCACTACCCTCTGGTATCTCTGACACCTGCCTTCTTGGGGCAGTCAGGGTGAGAGTGCCAGTAGCACACAAACCTACCAGAAAAAGCAAACGTGCAACAGTGGCGGCAGCGATCAGTCCTCCCAAAAGTCTTTTCGGGTGGCTGATCCCAGTCATCTCCTTCTGAGTGACTGTCGCCTTTCTAAGCTGGCGCAGCGTGTACATGGTGTCTTTCTCAGTATGCCATGTGGCATCTTGGGCACCAACATCCTGGAAATCTGAGGAGATCTGACGCAGCTGCTGATGCTGCTCCTCCTTTTCCAGGGCATCTGCTTTTTCGATTTGTTCATGCCTGTGCTCTAGGAACCCTGCAGGGGGCGGTGCAGCGGTGGACCATGCCTGACCCTCGGCTGAGTGGTCATCTGGAGCACCTGAGTGATCTGGGATTGTTACCCCATTCTCACTGTTCAGGTCCACCCTGCACCCTTCCTGATTGAGGAATCCCTCTATCGGCATGTTTACAATCGTTCGCTGGGGGTAGGTGTAGGACACCTGCTCGCTCCCCCCTTCCCTCGCTAGGGGTTCAGGGAGCTGCCCCAGCACTGGGATAGCTAGTTCATTGTCTTTGAACTTACTATCACCCACCAGGCCCATGTCAGTGCAGGCGGGGATTCTGACACCCCTCTTTGCGATGTCCTGCACTGGCAGGCGGGTGACTTGACCATCCAGCTCCAGTCTGGGTGAACCACTGTTGGTCAGACTCAGACTGACAGACTGAGCTGGTGGCTGTAAGAAAACCGGCTCGGCTTTCATTCCCTGTCCCTTCTGGGGGACTGGGTGTGTTGGCAACCCTGCTGTCGAGGCAGGAACAATCAGGTCAGTCTCACTCACTACCTGGTAGTTGTGAGAAATAATGTTACCTGACTGCAGGTTCCCTGGGTCACAGCAGAGGGAATCGGCATCTGGGATCAGGTGTGTCCACAGCGCAGTAGTCTCAGCGTCCAGCTGGACCTCCTGTCTAACCTGTGAATGTTGCACCAGGGGCACCTGGCGGTGGCCCTGTGACAGCTGCTCAAGCAGATCCTCACTAATAGAGGACCTCTCAGGGCTAAGGGCGAGGGCTACATCACCAACCTGCTCTCCTGCCATCTGGATCCCTTCCACCACTGCAGGGTGGTGGTCCTGACCCCTCTTGGGTGCCAGGGTGCACAGGGAAAGCTCCTTTTCATCGCCAGGTGGGGAGATCTGCTCCTCTTTAGGGATGTAAAAGGTGTGTGCTTTACCTGGTGGATCAGGCGGCTGCTCGGAGCACCGCTCCTGTGGCATGGAGGCTGTTGGGACCTTGGCCAGGGCACGACTTCCCTGTATATCCGGGGAACAAGAAAATATTTTTATTTCTTGTCCAGAGGGAACAGAAGGAATCTCCGCATAGGCTTCTGTGTTCGGTGGGCACTGTGTAAGCACAGTCTGCCTCTTGGCCCCCCTTTCCTTCTGTACAGAAGGCTTAGGAGCCTTGACCTGTTTCCACACTTTGCCTTTCTGGTGATCCACCAAAGGTTCCACTCTGAGTCGCATACCCTTTTCTTTTTCTACCCGTTTGAGCTTGCCGTGTGACATCAAACACCTTTCAACCTCAGTGTCAATCAGTGTCTCACTGGGTAAGACATCTCCCATGGCAGCCTTGAGGTAAAAGCTTCGTGCTTTTCCTCTGTGTTTTACTGCCTGCTCTGTGACTTCAGGGGTGGAGTCAGCACTCGCTTGGGAGTGGCTGACCTCATCCAGGCAGGAACCCTTCCGCTCAATCAGATAGACTGAGGGAGGGAGAGGGGGCGGGTCTCCGCCTCCTCCAGTGGAGAGTATCAGCTCATTCACGCTTCCGGCAGCCTTGGGGAGCGGTTGTCCCTGTCCTAATAAAGCTTGTTCAAGCCTGGCCAGGCGGGCGGCTACTGAATCCTTTTGTTCAGCCTTTTCTAGCCCTTTCCCTTCCCCGGTGTTCTCATGGCACTTAGGACGCTGGGTGCGGTCCTGTGTGAGTGCTTTGGAACGGGGCTTAGCCAGCTCAGGAGCCTGTGCTCCTTCGAGCAGGGGGGAATTAACCCTGCTGGCTCTGACGGCGAACACAGTCGCTTTAGCAGCTTTTTGCTCAGAGCGACTTTGGACATCATACTCCCAGGCTTTCTGCGCGAATCTCTTAATATCAGTCATTTTCATGGTCTGTGCATCTGTATGCATTAAGATCATCTTTCTGACTGACGGGTGGAGATTCGCAATGAATAAACCCTTGAAATGTGTGTTCTCTTCGCAACCCTCATAATTTCGCCCTGCAAAATAAGTTCGTCTAAGTCTCTCGTAATATTCGCGAGGGGACTCTGCTCTCTCGTGCTTAATGTTAAGGGCGGCGGCTATCGCGGCAGTCGGGTCAATAAACGCACTGTATTCTTCGATAAGTGCTTGACATAGCTGCTCAAAGTCATTACAGACTTCTTTCATCTGCCTAGCCATCCACTCATGTACAGCTCTGCTGGTAGTTTTCCTGACCAGAAACACTTTCTCCTGTTCTGTGGCGTTTGGCAGGAACTGCAGGTTATACCTGAGGTCTTGAATATAACTCTCGATATTATTCTCTGACACTGCGGGGTCAAATCTCTCTATGTCCTTCGCTAGCTCTCTCAGAGAATGGAGATTTATTCTTCTAGCTTCTCCGCTGACGGAGATATGACGGAGATCGTGGTCAGACTTGCCGCTGCTAGAGAGAGTGCTTAATAGCGACTCGAATTCAGACCTTTTAGCAACCATCGTTAAACTTAAAGAGTATTACTTTTAAGTACGAAATCACAGTTTTACCACAGAAAACCACAAGATCAAGTATGCAATCAACCCGGTAGATTGCAAAAGATCACAAAACAATCAAGCACTGCTTAAAGAGCAAGTGGAACTTTTTTTTCTTTCGGCTTTCAGCACACTGTATTGTCGTGTATGAAACCCGCGGCGTTTTATATGAATTATTCCGCTTGGTTGATTCATTTCAGTCTTGCCACGCCCGTGCCAGGGACGCCAAATAAATGTAGTGTTTCATAGCCGTTCAGGGACGCCAAATATGTAATCATAGTGGCTCTCTGAAGGCACCAGTTCTGTAGGGTTTGGGCATTTACTGAGACAATTTTCAATTGTAGCAGTAAATCACAAAGTTGATTCTTTTGATGGCTTTAGAATCCAACCACGCGACATAACTCAAACAACGCGCACACACAGGTACTAATACACGAGGATAAATTTATTAATACATAGAATATGCCTTAAACCTAACAGATCTTATCGAGAGGGTTATCAGAATACAAAAGATATATATTCAATCAGTTACGAAGTGTTACACATCAAGAGGACATACGTTCAGTATATCATTCATTAAGACCGTTTCGTAAAGTGAACTTGGTTACAACTTCTACATTAGATACTCAAAACAAGTACATAACTCTTAGGAATTAAATTGATATCAACTGGTTGGGATAACAATTGAATCCTCGAGCTGTAATGCATTGAAGTTGAATACTCATCCAATTTCTGGGGATTCAGATCTCCTGCGGGCACAAAGAAACAGTTGCAGGCTGTTGCTGTCCAATCCGCGCTCTCTGGCTCCGTGCCAGGCTGTGCTGTGCGGCTTGCGACGGTGCGCTGCTGATGCTCACTGACCGGCTAGTTAGTGTTGGCTTTAACTAGCAAAGTTTGTGCACAGGAGAAAAGATGACTGTGGGTCCCAGCAAGTCAGGAAGAGGACCGGTTCGTTCCTGATGAAGACTAGTTCTGAATAGTGATTCAGCTGTCCACAGTTCCGATCTGTTCACGAGGCCTGCTGCTGGTTACTCTCTGGCAACCTCCACTCTAGACTCTTAGAACAAAGGAAAGTTCTGGCACTCGGACACACTGGCCGTTCCGTGGTTGTCCGGGCTGAGTCTCAGGATGGTCAGGAGGCGCGCTGCGAGAATGTCCTGCCCTTGGGAGCCTTCTGCTCCTGGGCCGTCCTGCCCTGGAATTCTCCTTTGAATTCCCTTTAGAACAGTCCACAGAATCCTCTCCAGAATCTTACTGAATCTCCCGAATCTGAATCTCGTTGAATCTGAATCTTGTTGAATCTGAATCTTGTTGAATCTGAATCTCCAGGCCTGTGTTGCCTGTTTTTACCTGGAGGAACTTCAGCTTGTTGATTGGCTGAAAGTTCCATGGGCATCAGAGTCCCACGTGGGTTACTCAGCCCTACCAGTCCCTGATTGGTTGATCAAGGTGAGATATGAGTCACTTAGTCCTGACACTTAGTAATGCAGTCCAGATGTCCATCCGGCACTCCCTAGACTGATAGGCGCCAGTGGATGACCATTGATCATGATAGCCAGACTTAGCTAAGTGCATCCCCCTTTGGGAGCTGTCCTAGGAAACCTTAAATCATCTTGCATGAATGGTCTCTCTGTGGCTGCTCCACAGAGATGAACAGAGAAATGGGGCCTCATTTGGGAAGCTCAGAAACACTTAATTCTGCCTTATTATTAAGCCTCGCCGCTACAGAAACAATCAAGAAAACAGATAGAAGCACTTGCATTTGAATGAGTTTCAAGCATGCTTGGGTACTCGTGTGATCTGAGTGACTCAGTTTTGGAATACAACTGTCGCGTGGTGTACCGCGACCTCCAGGCACCCCGGAGTTTCTGAAAAAAAATTTTCTGCGATTTTCACGAAACCACTTTTCTTCAACTTGAATTGGGCTAAAAATCCATCCCTGAAAATAAAAATTCTCTGAATAGCGTGGAAATTCTGATCCTTACCCTGCCTGGGTTGTCCACTGAGCATTTCCGCGAACTCTACCTGAAGTTCTCTGGGGATGGGATTTTGACATGTTCTCCAAACCAAAAGGAATGAGTGGGAAACAATCAAGAAAACAGATAGAAGCACTTGCATTTGAATGAGTTTCAAGCATGCTTGGGTACTCGTGTGATCTGAGTGACTCAGTTTTGGAATACAACTGTCACGTGGTGCACCGCGACCTCCAGGCACCCCGGAGTTTCTGAAAAAAAATTTTCTGCGATTTTCACGAAACCACTTTTCTTCAACTTGAATTGGGCTAAAAATCCATCCCTGAAAATAAAAATTCTCTGAGTAGTGTGGAAATGCTGATCCTTACCCTGCCTGGGTTGTCCACTGAGCATTTCCGCAAACTCTACCTGAAGTTCTCTGGGCATGGGATTTTGACATGTTCCCCAAACCAAAAGGAATGAGTGGGAAACAATCAAGAAAACAGATAGAAGCACTTGCATTTGAATGAGTTTCAAGCATGCTTGGGTACTCGTGTGATCTGAGTGACTCAGTTTTGGAATACAACTGTCGCGTGGTGTACCGCGACCTCCAGGCACCCCGGAGTTTCTGAAAAAATATTTTCTGCGATTTTCACGAAACCACTTTTCTTCAACTTGAATTGGGCTAAAAATCCATCCCTGAAAATAAAAATTCTCTGAATAGTGTGGAAATGCTAATCCTTACCCTGCCTGGGTTGTCCACTGAGCATTTCCGCGAACTCTACCTGAAGTTCTCTGGGGATGGGATTTTGACATGTTCTCCAAACCAAAAGGAATGAGTGGGAAACAATCAAGAAAACAGATAGAAGCACTTGCATTTGAATGAGTTTCAAGCATGCTTGGGTACTCGTGTGATCTGACTGACTCAGTTTTGGAATACAACTGTCACGTGGTGCACCGCGACCTCCAGGCACCCCGGAGTTTCTGAAAAAAAATTTTCTGCGATTTTCACGAAACCACTTTTCTTCAACTTGAATTGGGCTAAAAATCCATCCCTGAAAATAAAAATTCTCTGAGTAGTGTGGAAATGCTGATCCTTACCCTGCCTGGATTATCCACTGAGCATTTCCGCGAACTCTACCTGAAGTTCTCTGGGCATGGGATTTTGACATGTTACCCAAACCAAAAGGAATGAGTGGGAAACAATCAAGACAACAGATAGAAGCACTTGCATTTGAATGAGTTTCAAGCATGCTTGTGTACTCGTGTGATCTGAGTGACTCAGTTTTGGAATACAACTGTCTTGTGGTGCACCGTGACCTCCAGGCACCCCGGAGTTTCTGAAAAAAAATTTTCTGCGATTTTCACGAAACCACTTTTCTTCAACTTGAATTGGGCTAAAAATCCATCCCTGAAAATAAAAATTCTCTGAGTAGTGTGGAAATGCTGATCCTTACCCTGCCTGGGTTGTCCACTGAGCATCTCCGCGCACTCTACCTGAAGTTCTCTGGGCATGGGATTTTGACATGTTCTCCAAACCAAAAGGAATGAGTGGGAAACAATCAAGACAACAGATAGAAGCACTTGCATTTGAATGAGTTTCAGGCATGCTTGGGTACTCGTGTGATCTGAGTGACTCAGTTTTGGAATACAACTGTCGTGTGGTGCACCGTGACCTCCAGGCACCCCGGAGTTTCTGAAAAAAAATTTTCTGCGATTTTCACGAAACCACTTTTCTTCAACTTGAATTGGGCTAAAAATCCATCCCTGAAAATAAAAATTCTCTGAGTAGTGTGGAAATGCTGATCCTTACCCTGCCTGGGTTGTCCACTGAGCATTTCCGCGAACTCTACCTGAAGTTCTCTGGGAATGGGATTTTGACATGTTCTCCAAACCAAAAGGAATGAGTCGGAAACAATCAAGAAAACAGATAGAAGCACTTGCATTTGAATGAGTTTCAAGCATGCTTGGGTACTCGTGTGATCTGAGTGACTCAGTTTTGGAATACAACTGTCGTGTGGTGCACCGTGACCTCCAGGCACCCCGGAGTTTCTGAAAAAAAATTTTCTGCGATTTTCACGAAACCACTTTTCTTCAACTTGAATTGGGCTAAAAATCCATCCCTGAAAATAAAAATTCTCTGAGTAGTGTGGAAATGCTGATCCTTACCCTGCCTGGGTTGTCCACTGAGCATTTCCGCGAACTCTACCTGAAGTTCTCTGGGCATGGGATTTTGACATGTTCTCCAAACCAAAAGGAATGAGTCGGAAACAATCAAGAAAACAGATAGAAGCACTTGCATTTGAATGAGTTTCAAGCATGCTTGGGTACTCGTGTGATCTGAGTGACTCAGTTTTGGAATACAACTGTCACGTGGTGCACCGCGACCTCCAGGCACCCCGGAGTTTCTGAAAAAAAATTTTCTGCGATTTTCACGAAACCACTTTTCTTCAACTTGAATTGGGCTAAAAATCCATCCCTGAAAATAAAAATTCTCTGAGTAGTGTGGAAATGCTGATCCTTACCCTGCCTGGGTTGTCCACTGAGCATTTCCGCAAACTCTACCTGAAGTTCTCTGGGCATGGGATTTTGACATGTTCCCCAAACCAAAAGGAATGAGTGGGAAACAATCAAGAAACCAGATAGAAGCACTTGCATTTGAATGAGTTTCAAGCATGCTTGGGTACTCGTGTGATCTGAGTGACTCAGTTTTGGAATACAACTGTCGCGTGGTGTACCGCGACCTCCAGGCACCCCGGAGTTTCTGAAAAAATATTTTCTGCGATTTTCACGAAACCACTTTTCTTCAACTTGAATTGGGCTAAAAATCCATCCCTGAAAATAAAAATTCTCTGAATAGTGTGGAAATGCTGATCCTTACCCTGCCTGGGTTGTCCACTGAGCATTTCCGCGAACTCTACCTGAAGTTCTCTGGGGATGGGATTTTGACATGTTCTCCAAACCAAAAGGAATGAGTGGGAAACAATCAAGAAAACAGATAGAAGCACTTGCATTTGAATGAGTTTCAAGCATGCTTGGGTACTCGTGTGATCTGACTGACTCAGTTTTGGAATACAACTGTCACGTGGTGCACCGCGACCTCCAGGCACCCCGGAGTTTCTGAAAAAAAATTTTCTGCGATTTTCACGAAACCACTTTTCTTCAACTTGAATTGGGCTAAAAATCCATCCCTGAAAATAAAAATTCTCTGAGTAGTGTGGAAATGCTGATCCTTACCCTGCCTGGGTTATCCACTGAGCATTTCCGCGAACTCTACCTGAAGTTCTCTGGGCATGGGATTTTGACATGTTACCCAAACCAAAAGGAATGAGTGGGAAACAATCAAGACAACAGATAGAAGCACTTGCATTTCAATGAGTTTCAAGCATGATTGGGTACTCGTGTGATCTGAGTGACTCAGTTTTGGAATACAACTGTCGTGTGGTGCACCGTGACCTCCAGGCACCCCGGAGTTTCTGAAAAAAAATTTTCTGCGATTTTCACGAAACCACTTTTCTTCAACTTGAATTGCGCTAAAAATCCATCCCTGAAAATAAAAATTCTCTGAGTAGTGTGGAAATGCTGATCCTTACCCTACCTGGGGTGTCCACTGAGCATTTCCGCGAACTCTACCTGAAGTTCTCTGGGCATGGGATTTTGACATGTTCTCCAAACCAAAAGGAATGAGTGGGAAACAATCAAGAAAACAGATAGAAGCACTTGCATTTGAATGAGTTTCAAGGATGCTTGGGTACTCGTGTGATCTGAGTGACTCAGTTTTGGAATACAACTGTCACGTGGTGCACCGCGACCTCCAGGCACCCCGGAGTTTCTGAAAAAAAATTTTCTGCGATTTTCACGAAACCACTTTTCTTCAACTTGAATTGGGCTAAAAATCCATCCCTGAAAATAAAACTTCTCTGAGTAGTGTGGAAATGCTGATCCTTACCCTGCCTGGGTTGTCCACTGAGCATTTCCGCGAACTCTACTTGAAGTTCTCTGGGCATGGGATTTTGACATGTTACCCAAACCAAAAGGAATGAGTGGGAAACAATCAAGACAACAGATAGAAGCACTTGCATTTGAATGAGTTTCAGGCATGCTTGGGTACTCGTGTGATCTGAGTGACTCAGTTTTGGAATACAACTGTCGTGTGGTGCACCGTGACCTCCAGGCACCCCGGAGTTTCTGAAAAAAAATTTTCTGCGATTTTCACGAAACCACTTTTCTTCAACTTGAATTGGGCTAAAAATCCATCCCTGAAAATAAAAATTCTCTGAGTAGTGTGGAAATGCTGATCCTTACCCTGCCTGGGTTGTCCACTGAGCATTTCCGCGCACTCTACCTGAAGTTCTCTGGGCATGGGATTTTGACATGTTCTCCAAACCAAAAGGAATGAGTGGGAAACAATCAAGAAAACAGATAGAAGCACTTGCATTTGAATGAGTTTCAAGCATGCTTGGGTACTCGTGTGATCTGAGTGACTCAGTTTTGGAATACAACTGTCGTGTGGTGTACCGCGACCTCCAGGCACCCCGGAGTTTCTGAAAAAAAATTTTCTGCGATTTTCACGAAACCACTTTTCTTCAACTTGAATTGGGCTAAAAATCCATCCCTGAAAATAAAAATTCTCTGAATAGTGTGGAAATTCTGATCCTTACCCTGCCTGGGTTGTCCACTGAGCATTTCCGCGAACTCTACCTGAAGTTCTCTGGGGATGGGATTTTGACATGTTCTCCAAACCAAAAGGAATGAGTGGGAAACAATCAAGAAAACAGATAGAAGCACTTGCATTTGAATGAGTTTCAAGCATGCTTGGGTACTCGTGAGATCTGAGTGACTCAGTTTTGGAATACAACTGTCACGTGGTGCACCGCGACCTCCAGGCACCCCGGAGTTTCTGAAAAAAAATTTTCTGCGATTTTCACGAAACCACTTTTCTTCAACTTGAATTGGGCTAAAAATCCATCCCTGAAAATAAAAATTCTCTGAGTAGTGTGGAAATGCTGATCCTTACCCTGCCTGGGTTGTCCACTGAGCATTTCCGCAAACTCTACCTGAAGTTCTCTGGGCATGGGATTTTGACATGTTCCCCAAACCAAAAGGAATGAGTGGGAAACAATCAAGAAAACAGATAGAAGCACTTGCATTTGAATGAGTTTCAAGCATGCTTGGGTACTCGTGTGATCTGAGTGACTCAGTTTTGGAATACAACTGTCGCGTGGTGTACCGCGACCTCCAGGCACCCCGGAGTTTCTGAAAAAATATTTTCTGCGATTTTCACGAAACCACTTTTCTTCAACTTGAATTGGGCTAAAAATCCATCCCTGAAAATAAAAATTCTCTGAATAGTGTGGAAATGCTAATCCTTACCCTGCCTGGGTTGTCCACTGAGCATTTCCGCGAACTCTACCTGAAGTTCTCTGGGGATGGGATTTTGACATGTTCTCCAAACCAAAAGGAATGAGTGGGAAACAATCAAGAAAACAGATAGAAGCACTTGCATTTGAATGAGTTTCAAGCATGCTTGGGTACTCGTGTGATCTGACTGACTCAGTTTTGGAATACAACTGTCACGTGGTGCACCGCGACCTCCAGGCACCCCGGAGTTTCTGAAAAAAAATTTTCTGCGATTTTCACGAAACCACTTTTCTTCAACTTGAATTGGGCTAAAAATCCATCCCTGAAAATAAAAATTCTCTGAGTAGTGTGGAAATGCTGATCCTTACCCTGCCTGGGTTATCCACTGAGCATTTCCGCGAACTCTACCTGAAGTTCTCTGGGCATGGGATTTTGACATGTTACCCAAACCAAAAGGAATGAGTGGGAAACAATCAAGACAACAGATAGAAGCACTTGCATTTGAATGAGTTTCAAGCATGCTTGTGTACTCGTGTGATCTGAGTGACTCAGTTTTGGAATACAACTGTCTTGTGGTGCACCGTGACCTCCAGGCACCCCGGAGTTTCTGAAAAAAAAATTTCTGCGATTTTCACGAAACCACTTTTCTTCAACTTGAATTGGGCTAAAAATCCATCCCTGAAAATAAAAATTCTCTGAGTAGTGTGGAAATGCTGATCCTTACCCTGCCTGGGTTGTCCACTGAGCATCTCCGCGCACTCTACCTGAAGTTCTCTGGGCATGGGATTTTGACATGTTCTCCAAACCAAAAGGAATGAGTGGGAAACAATCAAGACAACAGATAGAAGCACTTGCATTTGAATGAGTTTCAGGCATGCTTGGGTACTCGTGTGATCTGAGTGACTCAGTTTTGGAATACAACTGTCGCGTGGTGCACCGCGACCTCCAGGCACCCCGTAGTTTCTGAAAAAAATTTTTCTGCGATTTTCACGAAACCACTTTTCTTCAACTTGAATTGGGCTAAAAATCCATCCCTGAAAATAAAACTTCTCTGAGTAGCGTGGAAATGCTGATCCTTACCCTGCCTGGGTTGTCCACTGAGCATTTCCGCGAACTCTACCTGAAGTTCTCTGGGGATGGGATTTTGACATGTTCTCCAAACCAAAAGGAATGAGTGGGAAACAATCAAGAAAACAGATAGAAGCACTTGCATTTGAATGAGTTTCAAGCATGCTTGTGTACTCGTGTGATCTGAGTGACTCAGTTTTGGAATAGAACTGTCTTGTGGTGCACCGCGACCTCCAGGCACCCCGGAGTTTCTGAAAAAAAATTTTCTGCGATTTTCACGAAACCACTTTTCTTCAACTTGAATTGGGCTAAAAATCCAGAACTGAAAATAAAACTTCTCTGAGTAGTGTGGAAATGCTGATCCTTACCCTACCTGGGGTGTCCACTGAGTATTTCCGCGAACTCTACTTGAAGTTCTCTGGGCATGGGATTTTGACATGTTACCCAAACCAAAAGGAATGAGTGGGAAACAATCAAGACAACAGATAGAAGCACTTGCATTTCAATGAGTTTCAAGCATTATTGGGTACTCGTGTGATCTGAGTGACTCAGTTTTGGAATACAACTGTCGTGTGGTTCACCGTGACCACCAGGCACCCCGGAGTTTCTGAAAAAAAATTTTCTGCGATTTTCAAGATACCACTTTTCTTCAACTTGAATTGGGCTAAAAATCCATCCCTGAAAATAAAAATTCTCTGAGTAGTGTGGAAATGCTGATCCTTACCCTGCCTGGGTTGTCCACTGAGCATTTCCGCGAACTCTACCTGAAGTTCTCTGGGCATGGGATTTTGACATGTTCTCCAAACCAAAAGGAATGAGTGGGAAACAATCAAGAAAACAGATAGAAGCACTTGCATTTGAATGAGTTTCAAGCATGCTTGGGTACTCGTGTGATCTGAGTGACTCAGTTTTGGAATACAACTGTCGCGTGGTGCACCGCGACCTCCAGGCACCCCGGAGTTTCTGAAAAAAAATTTTCTGCGATTTTCACGAAACCACTTTTCTTCAACTTGAATTGGGCTAAAAATCCATCCCTGAAAATAAAACTTCTCTGAGTAGTGTGGAAATGCTGATCCTTACCCTGCCTGGGTTGTCCACTGAGCATTTCCGCGAACTCTACCTGAAGTTCTCTGGGCATGGGATTTTGACATGTTCCCCAAACCAAAAGGAATGAGTGGGAAACAATCAAGAAAACAGATAGAAGCACTTGCATTTGAATGAGTTTCAAGCATGCTTCGGTACTAGTGTGATCTGAGTGACTCAGTTTTGGAATACAACTGTCGCGTGGTGCACCGCGACCTCCAGGCACCCCGGAGTTTCTGAAAGAAAATTTTCTGCGATTTTCACGAAACCACTTTTCTTCAACTTGAATTGGGCTAAAAATCCATCCCTGAAAATAAAAATTCTCTGAGTAGTGTGGAAATGCTGATCCTTACCCTGCCTGGGTTGTCCACTGAGCATTTCCGCGAACTCTACCTGAAGTTCTCTGGGCATGGGATTTTGACATGTTACCCAAACCAAAAGGAATGAGTGGGAAACAATCAAGACAACAGATAGAAGCACTTGCATTTGAATGAGTTTCAAGCATGCTTGTGTACTCGTGTGATCTGAGTGACTCAGTTTTGGAATACAACTGTCGCGTGGTGCACCGCGACCTCCAGGCACCCCGGAGTTTCTGAAAAAAAATTTTCTGCGATTTTCACGAAACCACTTTTCTTCAACTTGAATTGGGCTAAAAATCCATCCCTGAAAATAAAACTTCTCTGAGTAGTGTGGAAATGCTGATCCTTACCCTACCTGGGGTGTCCACTGAGCATTTCCGCGAAATCTACCTGAAGTTCTCTGGGCATGGGATTTTGACATGTTACCCAAACCAAAAGGAATGAGTGGGAAACAATCAAGACAACAGATAGAAGCACTTGCATTTGAATGAGTTTCAGGCATGCTTGGGTACTCGTGTGATCTGAGTGACTCAGTTTTGGAATACAACTGTTGTGTGGTGCACCGTGACCTCCAGGCACCCCGGAGTTTCTGAAAAAAAATTTTCTGCGATTTTCACGAAACCACTTTTCTTCAACTTGAATTGGGCTAAAAATCCATCCCTGAAAATAAAAATTCTCTGAGTAGTGTGGAAATGCTGATCCTTACCCTGCCTGGGTTGTCCACTGAGCATTTCCGCGCACTCTACCTGAAGTTCTCTGGGCATGATATTTTGACATGTTCTCCAAACCAAAAGGAATGAGTGGGAAACAATCAAGAAAACAGATAGAAGCACTTGCATTTGAATGAGTTTCAAGCATGCTTGGGTACTCGTGTGATCTGAGTGACTCAGTTTTGGAATACAACTGTCACGTGGTGCACCGCGACCTCCAGGCATCCCGGAGTTTCTGAAAAAAAATTTTCTGCGATTTTCACGAAACCACTTTTCTTCAACTTGAATTGGGCTAAAAATCCATCCCTGAAAATAAAAATTCTCTGAGTAGTGTGGAAATGCTGATCCTTACCCTGCCTGGGTTGTCCAATGAGCATTTCCGCAAACTCTACCTGAAGTTCTCTGGGCATGGGATTTTGACATGTTCCCCAAACCAAAAGGAATGAGTGGGAAACAATCAAGAAAACAGATAGAAGCACTTGCATTTGAATGAGTTTCAAGCATGCTTGGGTACTCGTGTGATCTGAGTGACTCAGTTTTGGAATACAACTGTCGCGTGGTGCACCGCGACTTCCAGGCACCCCGGAGTTTCTGAAAAAAAATTTTCTGCGATTTTCACGAAACCACTTTTCTTCAACTTGAATTGGGCTAAAAATCCATCCCTGAAAATAAAACTTCTCTGAGTAGTGTGGAAATGCTAATCCTTACCCTGCCTGGGTTGTCCACTGAGCATTTCCGCGAACTCTACCTGAAGTTCTCTGGGCATGGGATTTTGACATGTTCCCCAAACCAAAAGGAATGAGTGGGAAACAATCAAGAAAACAGATAAAAGCAATTGCATTTGAATGAGTTTCAAGCATGCTTCGGTACTCGTGTGATCTGAGTGACTCAGTTTTGGAATACAACTGTCGCGTGGTGCACCGCGACCTCCAGGCACCCCGGAGTTTCTGAAAAAAAATTTTCTGCGATTTTCACGAAACCACTTTTCTTCAACTTGAATTGGGCTAAAAATCCATCCCTGAAAATAAAAATTCTCTGAGTAGTGTGGAAATGCTGATCCTTACCCTGCCTGGGTTGTCCACTGAGCATTTCCGCGAACTCTACCTGAAGTTCTCTGGGCATGGGATTTTGACATGTTACCCAAACCAAAAGGAATGAGTGGGAAACAATCAAGACAACAGATAGAAGCACTTGCATTTGAATGAGTTTCAAGCATGCTTGTGTACTCGTGTGATCTGAGTGACTCAGTTTTGGAATACAACTGTCTTGTGGTGCACCGCGACCTCCAGGCACCCCGGAGTTTCTGAAAAAAAATTTTCTGCGATTTTCACGAAACCACTTTTCTTCAACTTGAATTGGGCTAAAAATCCATCCCTGAAAATAAAACTTCTCTGAATAGTGTGGAAATGCTGATCCTTACCCTACCTGGGGTGTCCACTGAGCATTTCCGCGAACTCTACTTGAAGTTCTCTGGGCATGGGATTTTGACATGTTACCCAAACCAAAAGGAATGAGTGGGAAACAATCAAGACAACAGATAGAAGCACTTGCATTTGAATGAGTTTCAGGCATGCTTGGGTACTCGTGTGATCTGAGTGACTCAGTTTTGGAATACAACTGTCGTGTGGTGCACCGTGACCTCCAGGCACCCCGGAGTTTCTGAAAAAAAATTTTCTGCGATTTTCACGAAACCACTTTTCTTCAACTTGAATTGGGCTAAAAATCCATCCCTGAAAATAAAAATTCTCTGAGTAGTGTGGAAATGCTGATCCTTACCCTGCCTGGGTTGTCCACTGAGCATTTCCGCGCACTCTACCTGAAGTTCTCTGGGCATGGGATTTTGACATGTTCTCCAAACCAAAAGGAATGAGTGGGAAACAATCAAGAAAACAGATAGAAGCACTTACATTTGAATGAGTTTCAAGCATGCTTGGGTACTCGTGTGATCTGAGTGACTCAGTTTTGGAATACAACTGTCACGTGGTGCACCGCGACCTCAAGGCATCCCGGAGTTTTTGAAAAAAAATTTTCTGTGATTTTCACGAAACCACTTTTCTTCAACTTGAATTGGGCTAAAAATCCATCCCTGAAAATAAAACTTCTCTGAGTAGTGTGGAAATGCTGATCCTTACCCTACCTGGGGTGTCCACTGAGCATTTCCGCGAACTCTACTTGAAGTTCTCTGGGCATGGGATTTTGACATGTTACGCAAACCAAAAGGAATGAGTGGGAAACAATCAAGACAACAGATAGAAGCACTTGCATTTGAATGAGTTTCAGGCATGCTTGGGTACTCGTGTGATCTGAGTGACTCAGTTTTGGAATACAACTGTCGTGTGGTGCACCGTGACCTCCAGGCACCCCGGAGTTTCTGAAAAAAAATTTTCTGCGATTTTCACGAAACCACTTTTCTTCAACTTGAATTGGGCTAAAAATCCATCCCTGAAAATAAAAATTCTCTGAGTAGTGTGGAAATGCTGATCCTTACCCTGCCTGGGTTGTCCACTGAGCATTTCCGCGCACTCTACCTGAAGTTCTCTGGGCATGGGATTTTGACATGTTCCCCAAACCAAAAGGAATGAGTGGGAAACAATCAAGAAAACAGATAGAAGCACTTGCATTTGAATGAGTTTCAAGCATGCTTGGGTACTCGTGTGATCTGAGTGACTCAGTTTTGGAATACAACTGTCGCGTGGTGTACAGCGACCTCCAGGCACCCCGGAGTTTCTGAAAAAAACTTTTCTGCGATTTTCACGAAACCACTTTTCTTCAACTTGAATTGGGCTAAAAATCCATCCCTGAAAATAAAAATTCTCTGAATAGTGTGGAAATGCTGATCCTTACCCTGCCTGGTTTGTCCACTGAGCATTTCCGCGAAGTCTACCTGAAGTTCTCTGGGGATGGGATTTTGACATGTTCTCCAAACCAAAAGGAATGAGTGGGAAACAATCAAGAAAACAGATAGAAGCACTTGCATTTGAATGAGTTTCAAGCATGCTTGGGTACTCGTGTGATCTGACTGACTCAGTTTTGGAATACAACTGTCACGTGGTGCACCGCGACCTCCAGGCACCCCGGAGTTTCTGAAAAAAAATTTTCTGCGATTTTCACGAAACCACTTTTCTTCAACTTGAATTCGGCTAAAAATCCATCCCTGAAAATAAAAATTCTCTGAGTAGTGTGGAAATGCTGATCCTTACCCTGCCTGGGTTGTCCACTGAGCATTTCCGCGAACTCTACCTGAAGTTCTCTGGGCATGGGATTTTGACATGTTACCCAAACCAATAGGAATGAGTGGGAAACAATCAAGACAACAGATAGAAGCACTTGCATTTCAATGAGTTTCAAGCATGATTGGGTACTCGTGTGATCTGAGTGACTCAGTTTTGGAATACAACTGTCGTGTGGTGCACCGTGACCTCCAGGCACCCCGGAGTTTCTGAAAAAAAATTTTCTGCGATTTTCACGAAACCACTTTTCTTCAACTTGAATTGGGCTAAAAATCCATCCCTGAAAATAAAAATTCTCTGAGTAGTGTGGAAAAGCTGATCCTTACCCTGCCTGGGTTGTCCACTGAGCATTTCCGCGCACTCTACCTGAAGTTCTCTGGGCATGGGATTTTGACATGTTCTCCAAACCAAAAGGAATGAGTGGGAAACAATCAAGAAAACAGATAGAAGCACTTGCATTTGAATGAGTTTCAAGCATGCTTGGGTACTCGTGTGATCTGAGTGACTCAGTTTTGGAATACAACTGTCGCGTGGTGTACCGCGACCTCCAGGCACCCCGGAGTTTCTGAAAAAAAATTTTCTGCGATTTTCACGAAACCACTTTTCTTCAACTTGAAGTGGGCTAAAAATCTATCCCTGAAAATAAAAATTCTCTGAATAGTGTGGAAATGCTGATCCTTACCCTGCCTGGGTTGTCCACTGAGCATTTCCGCGAACTCTACCTGAAGTTCTCTGGGCATGGGATTTTGACATGTTCCCCAAACCAAAAGGAATGAGTGGGAAACAATCAAGAAAACAGATAGAAGCACTTGCATTTGAATGAGTTTCAAGCATGCTTGGGTACTCGTGTGATCTGAGTGACTCAGTTTTGGAATACAACTGTCGCGTGGTGCACCGCGACCTCCAGGCACCCCGGAGTTTCTGAAAAAAAATTTTCTGCGATTTTCACGAAACCACTTTTCTTCAACTTGAATTGGGCTAAAAATCCATCCCTGAAAATAAAACTTCTCTGAGTAGTGTGGAAATGCTGATCCTTACCCTACCTGTGGTGTCCACTGAGCATTTCCGCGCACTCTACCTGAAGTTCTCTGGGCATGATATTTTGACATGTTCTCCAAACCAAAAGGAATGAGTGGGAAACAATCAAGAAAACAGATAGAAGCACTTGCATTTGAATGAGTTTCAGGCATGCTTGGGTACTCGTGTGATCTGAGTGACTCAGTTTTGGAATACAACTGTCACGTGGTGCACCGCGACCTCCAGGCATCCCGGAGTTTCTGAAAAAAAATTTTCTGCGATTTTCACGAAACCACTTTTCTTCAACTTGAATTGGGCTAAAAATCCATCCCTGAAAATAAAAATTCTCTGAGTAGTGTGGAAATGCTGATCCTTACCCTGCCTGGGTTGTCCAATGAGCATTTCCGCAAACTCTACCTGAAGTTCTCTGGGCATGGGATTTTGACATGTTCCCCAAACCAAAAGGAATGAGTGGGAAACAATCAAGAAAACAGATAGAAGCACTTGCATTTGAATGAGTTTCAAGCATGCTTGGGTACTCGTGTGATCTGAGTGACTCAGTTTTGGAATACAACTGTCGCGTGGTGCACCGCGACCTCCAGGCACCCCGGAGTTTCTGAAAAAAAATTTTCTGCGATTTTCACGAAACCACTTTTCTTCAACTTGAATTGGGCTAAAAATCCATCCCTGAAAATAAAACTTCTCTGAGTAGTGTGGAAATGCTAATCCTTACCCTGCCTGGGTTGTCCACTGAGCATTTCCGCGAACTCTACCTGAAGTTCTCTGGGCATGGGATTTTGACATGTTCCCCAAACCAAAAGGAATGAGTGGGAAACAATCAAGAAAACAGATAAAAGCACTTGCATTTGAATGAGTTTCAAGCATGCTTCGGTACTCGTGTGATCTGAGTGACTCAGTTTTGGAATACAACTGTCGCGTGGTGCACCGCGACCTCCAGGCACCCCGGAGTTTCTGAAAAAAAATTTTCTGCGATTTTCACGAAACCACTTTTCTTCAACTTGAATTGGGCTAAAAATCCATCCCTGAAAATAAAAATTCTCTGAGTAGTGTGGAAATGCTGATCCTTACCCTGCCTGGGTTGTCCACTGAGCATTTCCGCGAACTCTACCTGAAGTTCTCTGGGCATGGGATTTTGACATGTTACCCAAACCAAAAGGAATGAGATGGGAAACAATCAAGACAACAGATAGAAGCACTTGCATTTGAATGAGTTTCAAGCATGCTTGTGTACTCGTGTGATCTGAGTGACTCAGTTTTGGAATACAACTGTCTTGTGGTGCACCGCGACCTCCAGGCACCCCGGAGTTTCTGAAAAAAAATTTTCTGCGATTTTCACGAAACCACTTTTCTTCAACTTGAATTGGGCTAAAAATCCATCCCTGAAAATAAAACTTCTCTGAGTAGTGTGGAAATGCTGATCCTTACCCTACCTGGGGTGTCCACTGAGCATTTCCGCGAACTCTACTTGAAGTTCTCTGGGCATGGGATTTTGACATGTTACCCAAACCAAAAGGAATGAGTGGGAAACAATCAAGACAACAGATAGAAGCACTTGCATTTGAATGAGTTTCAGGCATGCTTGGGTACTCGTGTGATCTGAGTGACTCAGTTTTGGAATACAACTGTCGTGTGGTGCACCGTGACCTCCAGGCACCCCGGAGTTTCTGAAAAAAAATTTTCTGCGATTTTCACGAAACCACTTTTCTTCAACTTGAATTGGGCTAAAAATCCATCCCTGAAAATAAAAATTCTCTGAGTAGTGTGGAAATGCTGATCCTTACCCTGCCTGGGTTGTCCACTGAGCATTTCCGCGCACTCTACCTGAAGTTCTCTGGGCATGGGATTTTGACATGTTCTCCAAACCAAAAGGAATGAGTGGGAAACAATCAAGAAAACAGATAGAAGCACTTACATTTGAATGAGTTTCAAGCATGCTTGGGTACTCGTGTGATCTGAGTGACTCAGTTTTGGAATACAACTGTCACGTGGTGCACCGCGACCTCAAGGCATCCCGGAGTTTCTGAAAAAAAATTTTCTGCGATTTTCACGAAACCACTTTTTTTCAACTTGAATTGGGCTAAAAATCCATCCCTGAAAATAAAACTTCTCTGAGTAGTGTGGAAATGCTGATCCTTACCCTACCTGGGGTGTCCACTGAGCATTTCCGCGAACTCTACTTGAAGTTCTCTGGGCATGGGATTTTGACATGTTACCCAAACCAAAAGGAATGAGTGGGAAACAATCAAGACAACAGATAGAAGCACTTGCATTTGAATGAGTTTCAGGCATGCTTGGGTACTCGTGTGATCTGAGTGACTCAGTTTTGGAATACAACTGTCGTGTGGTGCACCGTGACCTCCAGGCACCCCGGAGTTTCTGAAAAAAAATTTTCTGCGATTTTCACGAAACCACTTTTCTTCAACTTGAATTGGGCTAAAAATCCATCCCTGAAAATAAAAATTCTCTGAGTAGTGTGGAAATGCTGATCCTTACCCTGCCTGGGTTGTCCACTGAGCATTTCCGCGCACTCTACCTGAAGTTCTCTGGGCATGGGATTTTGACATGTTCCCCAAACCAAAAGGAATGAGTGGGAAACAATCAAGAAAACAGATAGAAGCACTTGCATTTGAATGAGTTTCAAGCATGCTTGGGTACTCGTGTGATCTGAGTGACTCAGTTTTGGAATACAACTGTCGCGTGGTGTACAGCGACCTCCAGGCACCCCGGAGTTTCTGAAAAAAAATTTTCTGCGATTTTCACGAAACCACTTTTCTTCAACTTGAATTGGGCTAAAAATCCATCCCTGAAAATAAAAATTCTCTGAATAGTGTGGAAATGCTGATCCTTACCCTGCCTGGTTTGTCCACTGAGCATTTCCGCGAAGTCTACCTGAAGTTCTCTGGGGATGGGATTTTGACATGTTCTCCAAACCAAAAGGAATGAGTGGGAAACAATCAAGACAACAGATAGAAGCACTTGCATTTGAATGAGTTTCAAGCATGCTTGGGTACTCGTGTGATCTGAGTGACTCAGTTTTGGAATACAACTGTCGCGTGGTGTACCGCGACCTCCAGGCACCCCGGAGTTTCTGAAAAAAAATTTTCTGCGATTTTCACGAAACCACTTTTCTTCAACTTGAAGTGGGCTAAAAATCTATCCCTGAAAATAAAAATTCTCTGAATAGTGTGGAAATGCTGATCCTTACCCTGCCTGGGTTGTCCACTGAGCATTTCCGCGAACTCTACCTGAAGTTCTCTGGGCATGGGATTTTGACATGTTCCCCAAACCAAAAGGAATGAGTGGGAAACAATCAAGAAAACAGATAGAAGCACTTGCATTTGAATGAGTTTCAAGCATGCTTGGGTACTCGTGTGATCTGAGTGACTCAGTTTTGGAATACAACTGTCGCGTGGTGCACCGCGACCTCCAGGCACCCCGGAGTTTCTGAAAAAAAATTTTCTGCGATTTTCACGAAACCACTTTTCTTCAACTTGAATTGGGCTAAAAATCCATCCCTGAAAATAAAACTTCTCTGAGTAGTGTGGAAATTCTGATCCTTACCCTACCTGTGGTGTCCACTGAGCATTTCCGCGAACTCTACCTGAAGTTCTCTGGGCATGGGATTTTGACATGTTACCCAAACCAAAAGGAATGAGTGGGAAACAATCAAGACAACAGATAGAAGCACTTGCATTTGAATGAGTTGCAGGCATGCTTGGGTACTCGTGTGATCTGAGTGACTCAGTTTTGGAATACAACTGTCGTGTGGTGCACCGTGACCTCCAGGCACCCCGGAGTTTCTGAAAAAAAATTTTCTGCGATTTTCACGAAACCACTTTTCTTCAACTTGAATTGGGCTAAAAATCCATCCCTGAAAATAAAAATTCTCTGAGTAGTGTGGAAATGCTGATCCTTACCCTGCCTGGGTTGTCCACTGAGCATTTCCGCGCACTCTACCTGAAGTTCTCTGGGCATGATATTTTGACATGTTCTCCAAACCAAAAGGAATGAGTGGGAAACAATCAAGAAAACAGATAGAAGCACTTGCATTTGAATGAGTTTCAAGCATGCTTGGGTACTCGTGTGATCTGAGTGACTCAGTTTTGGAATACAACTGTCACGTGGTGCACCGCGACCTCCAGGTATCCCGGAGTTTCTGAAAAAAAATTTTCTGCGATTTTCACGAAACCACTTTTCTTCAACTTGAATTGGGCTAAAAATCCATCCCTGAAAATAAAAATTCTCTGAGTAGTGTGGAAATGCTGATCCTTACCCTGCCTGGGTTGTCCAATGAGCATTTCCGCAAACTCTACCTGAAGTTCTCTGGGCATGGGATTTTGACATGTTCTCCAAACCAAAAGGAATGAGTGGGAAACAATCAAGAAAACAGATAGAAGCACTTGCATTTGAATGAGTTTCAAGCATGCTTGGGTACTCGTGTGATCTGAGTGACTCAGTTTTGGAATACAACTGTCGCGTGGTGCACCGCGACCTCCAGGCACCCCGGAGTTTCTGAAAAAAAATTTTCTGCGATTTTCACGAAACCACTTTTCTTCAACTTGAATTGGGCTAAAAATCCATCCCTGAAAATAAAACTTCTCTGAGTAGTGTGGAAATGCTGATCCTTACCCTGCCTGGGTTGTCCACTGAGCATTTCCGCGAACTCTACCTGAAGTTCTCTGGGCATGGGATTTTGACATGTTCCCCAAACCAAAAGGAATGAGTGGGAAACAATCAAGAAAACAGATAGAAGCACTTGCATTTGAATGAGTTTCAAGCATGCTTCGGTACTCGTGTGATCTGAGTGACTCAGTTTTGGAATACAACTGTCGCGTGGTGCACCGCGACCTCCAGGCACCCCGGAGTTTCTAAAAAAAAATTTTCTGCGATTTTCACGAAACCACTTTTCTTCAACTTGAATTGGGCTAAAAATCCATCCCTGAAAATAAAAATTCTCTGAGTAGTGTGGAAATGCTGATCCTTACCCTGCCTGGGTTGTCCACTGAGCATTTCCGCGAACTCTACCTGAAGTTCTCTGGGCATGGGATTTTGACATGTTACCCAAACCAAAAGGAATGAGTGGGAAACAATCAAGACAACAGATAGAAGCACTTGCATTTGAATGAGTTTCAAGCATGCTTGTGTACTCGTGTGATCTGAGTGACTCAGTTTTGGAATACAACTGTCTTGTGGTGCACCGCGACCTCCAGGCACCCCGGAGTTTCTGAAAAAAAATTTTCTGCGATTTTCACGTAACCACTTTTCTTCAACTTGAATTTGGCTAAAAATCCATCCCTGAAAATAAAACTTCTCTGAGTAGTGTGGAAATGCTGATCCTTACCCTACCTGGGGTGTCCACTGAGCATTTCCGCGAACTCTACTTGAAGTTCTCTGGGCATGGGATTTTGACATGTTACCCAAACCAAAAGGAATGAGTGGGAAACAATCAAGACAACAGATAGAAGCACTTGCATTTGAATGAGTTTCAGGCATGCTTGGGTACTCGTGTGATCTGAGTGACTCAGTTTTGGAATACAACTGTCGTGTGGTGCACCGTGACCACCAGGCACCCCGGAGTTTCTGAAAAAAAATTTTCTGCGATTTTCACGAAACCACTTTTCTTCAACTTGAATTGGGCTAAAAATCCATCCCTGAAAATAAAAATTCTCTGAGTAGTGTGGAAATGCTGATCCTTACCCTGCCTGGGTTGTCCACTGAGCATTTCCGCGCACTCTACCTGAAGTTCTCTGGGCATGGGATTTTGACATGTTCTCCAAACCAAAAGGAATGAGTGGGAAACAATCAAGACAACAGATAGAAGCACTTGCATTTGAATGAGTTTCAAGCATGCTTGTGTACTCGTGTGATCTGAGTGACTCAGTTTTGGAATACAACTGTCGCGTGGTGCACCGCGACCTCCAGGCACCCCGGAGTTTCTGAAAAAAAATTTTCTGCGATTTTCACGAAACCACTTTTCTTCAACTTGAATTGGGCTAAAAATCCATCCCTGAAAATAAAACTTCTCTGAGTAGTGTGGAAATGCTGATCCTTACCCTACCTGGGGTGTCCACTGAGCATTTCCGCGAAATCTACCTGAAGTTCTCTGGGCATGGGATTTTGACATGTTACCCAAACCAAAAGGAATGAGTGGGAAACAATCAAGACAACAGATAGAAGCACTTGCATTTGAATGAGTTTCAGGCATGCTTGGGTACTCGTGTGATCTGAGTGACTCAGTTTTGGAATACAACTGTTGTGTGGTGCACCGTGACCTCCAGGCACCCCGGAGTTTCTGAAAAAAAATTTTCTGCGATTTTCACGAAACCACTTTTCTTCAACTTGAATTGGGCTAAAAATCCATCCCTGAAAATAAAAATTCTCTGAGTAGTGTGGAAATGCTGATCCTTACCCTGCCTGGGTTGTCCACTGAGCATTTCCGCGCACTCTACCTGAAGTTCTCTGGGCATGATATTTTGACATGTTCTCCAAACCAAAAGGAATGAGTGGGAAACAATCAAGAAAACAGATAGAAGCACTTGCATTTGAATGAGTTTCAAGCATGCTTGGGTACTCGTGTGATCTGAGTGACTCAGTTTTGGAATACAACTGTCACGTGGTGCACCGCGACCTCCAGGCATCCCGGAGTTTCTGAAAAAAAATTTTCTGCGATTTTCACGAAACCACTTTTCTTCAACTTGAATTGGGCTAAAAATCCATCCCTGAAAATAAAAATTCTCTGAGTAGTGTGGAAATGCTGATCCTTACCCTGCCTGGGTTGTCCAATGAGCATTTCCGCAAACTCTACCTGAAGTTCTCTGGGCATGGGATTTTGACATGTTCCCCAAACCAAAAGGAATGAGTGGGAAACAATCAAGAAAACAGATAGAAGCACTTGCATTTGAATGAGTTTCAAGCATGCTTGGGTACTCGTGTGATCTGAGTGACTCAGTTTTGGAATACAACTGTCGCGTGGTGCACCGCGACTTCCAGGCACCCCGGAGTTTCTGAAAAAAAATTTTCTGCGATTTTCACGAAACCACTTTTCTTCAACTTGAATTGGGCTAAAAATCCATCCCTGAAAATAAAACTTCTCTGAGTAGTGTGGAAATGCTAATCCTTACCCTGCCTGGGTTGTCCACTGAGCATTTCCGCGAACTCTACCTGAAGTTCTCTGGGCATGGGATTTTGACATGTTCCCCAAACCAAAAGGAATGAGTGGGAAACAATCAAGAAAACAGATAAAAGCAATTGCATTTGAATGAGTTTCAAGCATGCTTCGGTACTCGTGTGATCTGAGTGACTCAGTTTTGGAATACAACTGTCGCGTGGTGCACCGCGACCTCCAGGCACCCCGGAGTTTCTGAAAAAAAATTTTCTGCGATTTTCACGAAACCACTTTTCTTCAACTTGAATTGGGCTAAAAATCCATCCCTGAAAATAAAAATTCTCTGAGTAGTGTGGAAATGCTGATCCTTACCCTGCCTGGGTTGTACACTGAGCATTTCCGCGAACTCTACCTGAAGTTCTCTGGGCATGGGATTTTGACATGTTACCCAAACCAAAAGGAATGAGTGGGAAACAATCAAGACAACAGATAGAAGCACTTGCATTTGAATGAGTTTCAAGCATGCTTGTGTACTCGTGTGATCTGAGTGACTCAGTTTTGGAATACAACTGTCTTGTGGTGCACCGCGACCTCCAGGCACCCCGGAGTTTCTGAAAAAAAATTTTCTGCGATTTTCACGAAACCACTTTTCTTCAACTTGAATTGGGCTAAAAATCCATCCCTGAAAATAAAACTTCTCTGAATAGTGTGGAAATGCTGATCCTTACCCTACCTGGGGTGTCCACTGAGCATTTCCGCGAACTCTACTTGAAGTTCTCTGGGCATGGGATTTTGACATGTTACCCAAACCAAAAGGAATGAGTGGGAAACAATCAAGACAACAGATAGAAGCACTTGCATTTGAATGAGTTTCAGGCATGCTTGGGTACTCGTGTGATCTGAGTGACTCAGTTTTGGAATACAACTGTCGTGTGGTGCACCGTGACCTCCAGGCACCCCGGAGTTTCTGAAAAAAAATTTTCTGCGATTTTCACGAAACCACTTTTCTTCAACTTGAATTGGGCTAAAAATCCATCCCTGAAAATAAAAATTCTCTGAGTAGTGTGGAAATGCTGATCCTTACCCTGCCTGGGTTGTCCACTGAGCATTTCCGCGCACTCTACCTGAAGTTCTCTGGGCATGGGATTTTGACATGTTCTCCAAACCAAAAGGAATGAGTGGGAAACAATCAAGAAAACAGATAGAAGCACTTACATTTGAATGAGTTTCAAGCATGCTTGGGTACTCGTGTGATCTGAGTGACTCAGTTTTGGAATACAACTGTCACGTGGTGCACCGCGACCTCAAGGCATCCCGGAGTTTTTGAAAAAAAATTTTCTGTGATTTTCACGAAACCACTTTTCTTCAACTTGAATTGGGCTAAAAATCCATCCCTGAAAATAAAACTTCTCTGAGTAGTGTGGAAATGCTGATCCTTACCCTACCTGGGGTGTCCACTGAGCATTTCCGCGAACTCTACTTGAAGTTCTCTGGGCATGGGATTTTGACATGTTACCCAAACCAAAAGGAATGAGTGGGAAACAATCAAGACAACAGATAGAAGCACTTGCATTTGAATGAGTTTCAGGCATGCTTGGGTACTCGTGTGATCTGAGTGACTCAGTTTTGGAATACAACTGTCGTGTGGTGCACCGTGACCTCCAGGCACCCCGGAGTTTCTGAAAAAAAATTTTCTGCGATTTTCACGAAACCACTTTTCTTCAACTTGAATTGGGCTAAAAATCCATCCCTGAAAATAAAAATTCTCTGAGTAGTGTGGAAATGCTGATCCTTACCCTGCCTGGGTTGTCCACTGAGCATTTCCGCGCACTCTACCTGAAGTTCTCTGGGCATGGGATTTTGACATGTTCCCCAAACCAAAAGGAATGAGTGGGAAACAATCAAGAAAACAGATAGAAGCACTTGCATTTGAATGAGTTTCAAGCATGCTTGGGTACTCGTGTGATCTGAGTGACTCAGTTTTGGAATACAACTGTCGCGTGGTGTACAGCGACCTCCAGGCACCCCGGAGTTTCTGAAAAAAAATTTTCTGCGATTTTCACGAAACCACTTTTCTTCAACTTGAATTGGGCTAAAAATCCATCCCTGAAAATAAAAATTCTCTGAATAGTGTGGAAATGCTGATCCTTACCCTGCCTGGTTTGTCCACTGAGCATTTCCGCGAAGTCTACCTGAAGTTCTCTGGGGATGGGATTTTGACATGTTCTCCAAACCAAAAGGAATGAGTGGGAAACAATCAAGAAAACAGATAGAAGCACTTGCATTTGAATGAGTTTCAAGCATGCTTGGGTACTCGTGTGATCTGACTGACTCAGTTTTGGAATACAACTGTCACGTGGTGCACCGCGACCTCCAGGCACCCCGGAGTTTCTGAAAAAAAATTTTCTGCGATTTTCACGAAACCACTTTTCTTCAACTTGAATTCGGCTAAAAATCCATCCCTGAAAATAAAAATTCTCTGAGTAGTGTGGAAATGCTGATCCTTACCCTGCCTGGGTTGTCCACTGAGCATTTCCGCGAACTCTACCTGAAGTTCTCTGGGCATGGGATTTTGACATGTTACCCAAACCAATAGGAATGAGTGGGAAACAATCAAGACAACAGATAGAAGCACTTGCATTTCAATGAGTTTCAAGCATGATTGGGTACTCGTGTGATCTGAGTGACTCAGTTTTGGAATACAACTGTCGTGTGGTGCACCGTGACCTCCAGGCACCCCGGAGTTTCTGAAAAAAAATTTTCTGCGATTTTCACGAAACCACTTTTCTTCAACTTGAATTGGGCTAAAAATCCATCCCTGAAAATAAAAATTCTCTGAGTAGTGTGGAAAAGCTGATCCTTACCCTGCCTGGGTTGTCCACTGAGCATTTCCGCGCACTCTACCTGAAGTTCTCTGGGCATGGGATTTTGACATGTTCTCCAAACCAAAAGGAATGAGTGGGAAACAATCAAGAAAACAGATAGAAGCACTTGCATTTGAATGAGTTTCAAGCATGCTTGGGTACTCGTGTGATCTGAGTGACTCAGTTTTGGAATACAACTGTCGCGTGGTGTACCGCGACCTCCAGGCACCCCGGAGTTTCTGAAAAAAAATTTTCTGCGATTTTCACGAAACCACTTTTCTTCAACTTGAAGTGGGCTAAAAATCTATCCCTGAAAATAAAAATTCTCTGAATAGTGTGGAAATGCTGATCCTTACCCTGCCTGGGTTGTCCACTGAGCATTTCCGCGAACTCTACCTGAAGTTCTCTGGGCATGGGATTTTGACATGTTCCCCAAACCAAAAGGAATGAGTGGGAAACAATCAAGAAAACAGATAGAAGCACTTGCATTTGAATGAGTTTCAAGCATGCTTGGGTACTCGTGTGATCTGAGTGACTCAGTTTTGGAATACAACTGTCGCGTGGTGCACCGCGACCTCCAGGCACCCCGGAGTTTCTGAAAAAAAATTTTCTGCGATTTTCACGAAACCACTTTTCTTCAACTTGAATTGGGCTAAAAATCCATCCCTGAAAATAAAACTTCTCTGAGTAGTGTGGAAATGCTGATCCTTACCCTACCTGTGGTGTCCACTGAGCATTTCCGCGCACTCTACCTGAAGTTCTCTGGGCATGATATTTTGACATGTTCTCCAAACCAAAAGGAATGAGTGGGAAACAATCAAGAAAACAGATAGAAGCACTTGCATTTGAATGAGTTTCAGGCATGCTTGGGTACTCGTGTGATCTGAGTGACTCAGTTTTGGAATACAACTGTCACGTGGTGCACCGCGACCTCCAGGCATCCCGGAGTTTCTGAAAAAAAATTTTCTGCGATTTTCACGAAACCACTTTTCTTCAACTTGAATTGGGCTAAAAATCCATCCCTGAAAATAAAAATTCTCTGAGTAGTGTGGAAATGCTGATCCTTACCCTGCCTGGGTTGTCCAATGAGCATTTCCGCAAACTCTACCTGAAGTTCTCTGGGCATGGGATTTTGACATGTTCCCCAAACCAAAAGGAATGAGTGGGAAACAATCAAGAAAACAGATAGAAGCACTTGCATTTGAATGAGTTTCAAGCATGCTTGGGTACTCGTGTGATCTGAGTGACTCAGTTTTGGAATACAACTGTCGCGTGGTGCACCGCGACCTCCAGGCACCCCGGAGTTTCTGAAAAAAAATTTTCTGCGATTTTCACGAAACCACTTTTCTTCAACTTGAATTGGGCTAAAAATCCATCCCTGAAAATAAAACTTCTCTGAGTAGTGTGGAAATGCTAATCCTTACCCTGCCTGGGTTGTCCACTGAGCATTTCCGCGAACTCTACCTGAAGTTCTCTGGGCATGGGATTTTGACATGTTCCCCAAACCAAAAGGAATGAGTGGGAAACAATCAAGAAAACAGATAAAAGCACTTGCATTTGAATGAGTTTCAAGCATGCTTCGGTACTCGTGTGATCTGAGTGACTCAGTTTTGGAATACAACTGTCGCGTGGTGCACCGCGACCTCCAGGCACCCCGGAGTTTCTGAAAAAAAATTTTCTGCGATTTTCACGAAACCACTTTTCTTCAACTTGAATTGGGCTAA
The DNA here is from genome assembly GCF_055471065.1 of Atractosteus spatula. Lineage (NCBI taxonomy): Eukaryota > Metazoa > Chordata > Actinopteri > Semionotiformes > Lepisosteidae > Atractosteus > Atractosteus spatula. The sequence continues at coordinate 210,770 of NC_142714.1, read as the reverse complement.
AAATCCATCCCTGAAAATAAAAATTCTCTGAGTAGTGTGGAAATGCTGATCCTTACCCTGCCTGGGTTGTCCACTGAGCATTTCCGCGAACTCTACCTGAAGTTCTCTGGGCATGGGATTTTGACATGTTACCCAAACCAAAAGGAATGAGATGGGAAACAATCAAGACAACAGATAGAAGCACTTGCATTTGAATGAGTTTCAAGCATGCTTGTGTACTCGTGTGATCTGAGTGACTCAGTTTTGGAATACAACTGTCTTGTGGTGCACCGCGACCTCCAGGCACCCCGGAGTTTCTGAAAAAAAATTTTCTGCGATTTTCACGAAACCACTTTTCTTCAACTTGAATTGGGCTAAAAATCCATCCCTGAAAATAAAACTTCTCTGAGTAGTGTGGAAATGCTGATCCTTACCCTACCTGGGGTGTCCACTGAGCATTTCCGCGAACTCTACTTGAAGTTCTCTGGGCATGGGATTTTGACATGTTACCCAAACCAAAAGGAATGAGTGGGAAACAATCAAGACAACAGATAGAAGCACTTGCATTTGAATGAGTTTCAGGCATGCTTGGGTACTCGTGTGATCTGAGTGACTCAGTTTTGGAATACAACTGTCGTGTGGTGCACCGTGACCTCCAGGCACCCCGGAGTTTCTGAAAAAAAATTTTCTGCGATTTTCACGAAACCACTTTTCTTCAACTTGAATTGGGCTAAAAATCCATCCCTGAAAATAAAAATTCTCTGAGTAGTGTGGAAATGCTGATCCTTACCCTGCCTGGGTTGTCCACTGAGCATTTCCGCGCACTCTACCTGAAGTTCTCTGGGCATGGGATTTTGACATGTTCTCCAAACCAAAAGGAATGAGTGGGAAACAATCAAGAAAACAGATAGAAGCACTTACATTTGAATGAGTTTCAAGCATGCTTGGGTACTCGTGTGATCTGAGTGACTCAGTTTTGGAATACAACTGTCACGTGGTGCACCGCGACCTCAAGGCATCCCGGAGTTTCTGAAAAAAAATTTTCTGCGATTTTCACGAAACCACTTTTTTTCAACTTGAATTGGGCTAAAAATCCATCCCTGAAAATAAAACTTCTCTGAGTAGTGTGGAAATGCTGATCCTTACCCTACCTGGGGTGTCCACTGAGCATTTCCGCGAACTCTACTTGAAGTTCTCTGGGCATGGGATTTTGACATGTTACCCAAACCAAAAGGAATGAGTGGGAAACAATCAAGACAACAGATAGAAGCACTTGCATTTGAATGAGTTTCAGGCATGCTTGGGTACTCGTGTGATCTGAGTGACTCAGTTTTGGAATACAACTGTCGTGTGGTGCACCGTGACCTCCAGGCACCCCGGAGTTTCTGAAAAAAAATTTTCTGCGATTTTCACGAAACCACTTTTCTTCAACTTGAATTGGGCTAAAAATCCATCCCTGAAAATAAAAATTCTCTGAGTAGTGTGGAAATGCTGATCCTTACCCTGCCTGGGTTGTCCACTGAGCATTTCCGCGCACTCTACCTGAAGTTCTCTGGGCATGGGATTTTGACATGTTCCCCAAACCAAAAGGAATGAGTGGGAAACAATCAAGAAAACAGATAGAAGCACTTGCATTTGAATGATTTTCAAGCATGCTTGGGTACTCGTGTGATCTGAGTGACTCAGTTTTGGAATACAACTGTCGCGTGGTGTACAGCGACCTCCAGGCACCCCGGAGTTTCTGAAAAAAAATTTTCTGCGATTTTCACGAAACCACTTTTCTTCAACTTGAATTGGGCTAAAAATCCATCCCTGAAAATAAAAATTCTCTGAATAGTGTGGAAATGCTGATCCTTACCCTGCCTGGTTTGTCCACTGAGCATTTCCGCGAAGTCTACCTGAAGTTCTCTGGGGATGGGATTTTGACATGTTCTCCAAAACAAAAGGAATGAGTGGGAAACAATCAAGACAACAGATAGAAGCACTTGCATTTGAATGAGTTTCAAGCATGCTTGGGTACTCGTGTGATCTGAGTGACTCAGTTTTGGAATACAACTGTCGCGTGGTGTACCGCGACCTCCAGGCACCCCGGAGTTTCTGAAAAAAAATTTTCTGCGATTTTCACGAAACCACTTTTCTTCAACTTGAAGTGGGCTAAAAATCTATCCCTGAAAATAAAAATTCTCTGAATAGTGTGGAAATGCTGATCCTTACCCTGCCTGGGTTGTCCACTGAGCATTTCCGCGAACTCTACCTGAAGTTCTCTGGGCATGGGATTTTGACATGTTCCCCAAACCAAAAGGAATGAGTGGGAAACAATCAAGAAAACAGATAGAAGCACTTGCATTTGAATGAGTTTCAAGCATGCTTGTGTACTCGTGTGATCTGAGTGACTCAGTTTTGGAATACAACTGTCGCGTGGTGCACCGCGACCTCCAGGCACCCCGGAGTTTCTGAAAAAAAATTTTCTGCGATTTTCACGAAACCACTTTTCTTCAACTTGAATTGGGCTAAAAATCCATCCCTGAAAATAAAACTTCTCTGAGTAGTGTGGAAATTCTGATCCTTACCCTACCTGTGGTGTCCACTGAGCATTTCCGCGAACTCTACCTGAAGTTCTCTGGGCATGGGATTTTGACATGTTACCCAAACCAAAAGGAATGAGTGGGAAACAATCAAGACAACAGATAGAAGCACTTGCATTTGAATGAGTTGCAGGCATGCTTGGGTACTCGTGTGATCTGAGTGACTCAGTTTTGGAATACAACTGTCGTGTGGTGCACCGTGACCTCCAGGCACCCCGGAGTTTCTGAAAAAAAATTTTCTGCGATTTTCACGAAACCACTTTTCTTCAACTTGAATTGGGCTAAAAATCCATCCCTGAAAATAAAAATTCTCTGAGTAGTGTGGAAATGCTGATCCTTACCCTGCCTGGGTTGTCCACTGAGCATTTCCGCGCACTCTACCTGAAGTTCTCTGGGCATGATATTTTGACATGTTCTCCAAACCAAAAGGAATGAGTGGGAAACAATCAAGAAAACAGATAGAAGCACTTGCATTTGAATGAGTTTCAAGCATGCTTGGGTACTCGTGTGATCTGAGTGACTCAGTTTTGGAATACAACTGTCACGTGGTGCACCGCGACCTCCAGGTATCCCGGAGTTTCTGAAAAAAAATTTTCTGCGATTTTCACGAAACCACTTTTCTTCAACTTGAATTGGGCTAAAAATCCATCCCTGAAAATAAAAATTCTCTGAGTAGTGTGGAAATGCTGATCCTTACCCTGCCTGGGTTGTCCAATGAGCATTTCCGCAAACTCTACCTGAAGTTCTCTGGGCATGGGATTTTGACATGTTCTCCAAACCAAAAGGAATGAGTGGGAAACAATCAAGAAAACAGATAGAAGCACTTGCATTTGAATGAGTTTCAAGCATGCTTGGGTACTCGTGTGATCTGAGTGACTCAGTTTTGGAATACAACTGTCGCGTGGTGCACCGCGACCTCCAGGCACCCCGGAGTTTCTGAAAAAAAATTTTCTGCGATTTTCACGAAACCACTTTTCTTCAACTTGAATTGGGCTAAAAATCCATCCCTGAAAATAAAACTTCTCTGAGTAGTGTGGAAATGCTGATCCTTACCCTGCCTGGGTTGTCCACTGAGCATTTCCGCGAACTCTACCTGAAGTTCTCTGGGCATGGGATTTTGACATGTTCCCCAAACCAAAAGGAATGAGTGGGAAACAATCAAGAAAACAGATAGAAGCACTTGCATTTGAATGAGTTTCAAGCATGCTTCGGTACTCGTGTGATCTGAGTGACTCAGTTTTGGAATACAACTGTCGCGTGGTGCACCGCGACCTCCAGGCACCCCGGAGTTTCTAAAAAAAAATTTTCTGCGATTTTCACGAAACCACTTTTCTTCAACTTGAATTGGGCTAAAAATCCATCCCTGAAAATAAAAATTCTCTGAGTAGTGTGGAAATGCTGATCCTTACCCTGCCTGGGTTGTCCACTGAGCATTTCCGCGAACTCTACCTGAAGTTCTCTGGGCATGGGATTTTGACATGTTACCCAAACCAAAAGGAATGAGTGGGAAACAATCAAGACAACAGATAGAAGCACTTGCATTTGAATGAGTTTCAAGCATGCTTGTGTACTCGTGTGATCTGAGTGACTCAGTTTTGGAATACAACTGTCTTGTGGTGCACCGCGACCTCCAGGCACCCCGGAGTTTCTGAAAAAAAATTTTCTGCGATTTTCACGTAACCACTTTTCTTCAACTTGAATTTGGCTAAAAATCCATCCCTGAAAATAAAACTTCTCTGAGTAGTGTGGAAATGCTGATCCTTACCCTACCTGGGGTGTCCACTGAGCATTTCCGCGAACTCTACTTGAAGTTCTCTGGGCATGGGATTTTGACATGTTACCCAAACCAAAAGGAATGAGTGGGAAACAATCAAGACAACAGATAGAAGCACTTGCATTTGAATGAGTTTCAGGCATGCTTGGGTACTCGTGTGATCTGAGTGACTCAGTTTTGGAATACAACTGTCGTGTGGTGCACCGTGACCACCAGGCACCCCGGAGTTTCTGAAAAAAAATTTTCTGCGATTTTCACGAAACCACTTTTCTTCAACTTGAATTGGGCTAAAAATCCATCCCTGAAAATAAAAATTCTCTGAGTAGTGTGGAAATGCTGATCCTTACCCTGCCTGGGTTGTCCACTGAGCATTTCCGCGCACTCTACCTGAAGTTCTCTGGGCATGGGATTTTGACATGTTCTCCAAACCAAAAGGAATGAGTGGGAAACAATCAAGAAAACAGATAGAAGCACTTACATTTGAATGAGTTTCAAGCATGCTTGGGTACTCGTGTGATCTGAGTGACTCAGTTTTGGAATACAACTGTCACGTGGTACACCGCGACCTCAAGGCATCCCGGAGTTTCTGAAAAAAAATTTTCTGCGATTTTCACGAAACCACTTTTCTTCAACTTGAATTGGGCTAAAAATCCATCCCTGAAAATAAAAATTCTCTGAGTAGTGTGGAAATGCTGATCCTTACCCTGCCTGGGTTGTCCACTGAGCATTTCCGCAAACTCTACCTGAAGTTCTCTGGGCATGGGATTTTGACATGTTCCCCAAACCAAAAGGAATGAGTGGGAAACAATCAAGAAAACAGATAGAAGCACTTGCATTTGAATGAGTTTCAAGCATGCTTCGGTACTCGTGTGATCTGAGTGACTCAGTTTTGGAATACAAGTGTCGCGTGGTGCACCGCGACCTCCAGGCACCCCAGAGTTTCTGAAAAAAAATTTTCTGCGATTTTCACGAAACCACTTTTCTTCAACTTGAATTGGGCTAAAAATCCATCCCTGAAAATAAAAATTATCTGAGTAGTGTGGAAATGCTGATCCTTACCCTGCCTGGGTTGTCCACTGAGCATTTCCGCGAACTCTACCTGAAGTTCTCTGGGCATGGGATTTTGACATGTTACCCAAACCAAAAGGAATGAGTGGGAAACAATCAAGACAACAGATAGAAGCAGTTGCATTTGAATGAGTTTCAAGCATGCTTGTGTACTCGTGTGATCTGAGTGACTCAGTTTTGGAATACAACTGTCTTGTGGTGCACCGCGACCTCCAGGCACCCCGGAGTTTCTGAAAAAAAATTTTCTGCGATTTTCACGAAACCACTTTTCTTCAACTTGAATTGGGCTAAAAATCCGTCCCTGAAAATAAAACTTCTCTGAGTAGTGTGGAAATGCTGATCCTTACCCTACCTGGGGTGTCCACTGAGCATTTCCGCGAACTCTACTTGAAGTTCTCTGGGCATGGGATTTTGACATGTTACCCAAACCAAAAGGAATGAGTGGGAAACAATCAAGACAACAGATAGAAGCACTTGCATTTGAATGAGTTTCAGGCATGCTTGGGTACTCGTGTGATCTGAGTGACTCAGTTTTGGAATACAACTGTCGTGTGGTGCACCGTGACCTCCAGGCACCCCGGAGTTTCTGAAAAAAAATTTTCTGCGATTTTCACGAAACCACTTTTCTTCAACTTGAATTGGGCTAAAAATCCATCCCTGAAAATAAAAATTCTCTGAGTAGTGTGGAAATGCTGATCCTTACCCTGCCTGGGTTGTCCACTGAGCATTTCCGCGCACTCTACCTGAAGTTCTCTGGGCATGGGATTTTGACATGTTCCCCAAACCAAAAGGAATGAGTGGGAAACAATCAAGAAAACAGATAGAAGCACTTGCATTTGAATGAGTTTCAAGCATGCTTGGGTACTCGTGTGATCTGAGTGACTCAGTTTTGGAATACAACTGTCGCGTGGTGTACCGCGACCTCCAGGCACCCCGGAGTTTCTGAAAAAAAATTGTCTGCGATTTTCACGAAACCACTTTTCTTCAACTTGAATTGGGCTAAAAATCCATCCCTGAAAATAAAAATTCTCTGAGTAGTGTGGAAATGCTGATCCTTACCCTGCCTGGGTTGTCCACTGAGCATTTCCGCAAACTCTACCTGAAGTTCTCTGGGCATGGGATTTTGACATGTTCCCCAAACCAAAAGGAATGAGTGGGAAACAATCAAGAAAACAGATAGAAGCACTTGCATTTGAATGAGTTTCAAGCATGCTTGGGTACTCGTGTGATCTGAGTGACTCAGTTTTGGAATACAACTGTCGCGTGGTGTACAGCGACCTCCAGGCACCCCGGAGTTTCTGAAAAAAAATTTTCTGCGATTTTCACGAAACCACTTTTCTTCAACTTGAATTGGGCTAAAAATCCATCCCTGAAAATAAAAATTCTCTGAATAGTGTGGAAATGCTGATCCTTACCCTGCCTGGTTTGTCCACTGAGCATTTCCGCGAAGTCTACCTGAAGTTCTCTGGGGATGGGATTTTGACATGTTCTCCAAACCAAAAGGAATGAGTGGGAAACAATCAAGAAAACAGATAGAAGCACTTGCATTTGAATGAGTTTCAAGCATGCTTGGGTACTCGTGTGATCTGACTGACTCAGTTTTGGAATACAACTGTCACGTGGTGCACCGCGACCTCCAGGCACCCCGGAGTTTCTGAAAAAAAATTTTCTGCGATTTTCACGAAACCACTTTTCTTCAACTTGAATTGGGCTAAAAATCCATCCCTGAAAATAAAAATTCTCTGAGTAGTGTGGAAATGCTGATCCTTACCCTGCCTGGGTTGTCCACTGAGCATTTCCGCGAACTCTACCTGAAGTTCTCTGGGCATGGGATTTTGACATGTTACCCAAACCAATAGGAATGAGTGGGAAACAATCAAGACAACAGATAGAAGCACTTGCATTTGAATGAGTTTCAAGCATGCTTGTGTACTCGTGTGATCTGAGTGACTCAGTTTTGGAATACAACTGTCTTGTGGTGCACCGCGACCTCCAGGCACCCCGGAGTTTCTGAAAAAAAATTTTCTGCGATTTTCACGAAACCACTTTTCTTCAACTTGAATTGGGCTAAAAATCCATCCCTGAAAATAAAACTTCTCTGAGTAGTGTGGAAATGCTGATCCTTACCCTACCTGGGGTGTCCACTGAGCATTTCCGCGAACTCTACTTGAAGTTCTCTGGGCATGGGATTTTGACATGTTACCCAAACCAAAAGGAATGAGTGGGAAACAATCAAGACAACAGATAGAAGCACTTGCATTTCAATGAGTTTCAAGCATGATTGGGTACTCGTGTGATCTGAGTGACTCAGTTTTGGAATACAACTGTCGTGTGGTGCACCGTGACCTCCAGGCACCCCGGAGTTTCTGAAAAAAAATTTTCTGCGATTTTCACGAAACCACTTTTCTTCAACTTGAATTGGGCTAAAAATCCATCCCTGAAAATAAAAATTCTCTGAGTAGTGTGGAAAAGCTGATCCTTACCCTGCCTGGGTTGTCCACTGAGCATTTCCGCGCACTCTACCTGAAGTTCTCTGGGCATGGGATTTTGACATGTTCTCCAAACCAAAAGGAATGAGTGGGAAACAATCAAGAAAACAGATAGAAGCACTTGCATTTGAATGAGTTTCAAGCATGCTTGGGTACTCGTGTGATCTGAGTGACTCAGTTTTGGAATACAACTGTCGCGTGGTGTACCGCGACCTCCAGGCACCCCGGAGTTTCTGAAAAAAAATTTTCTGCGATTTTCACGAAACCACTTTTCTTCAACTTGAAGTGGGCTAATTATCTATCCCTGAAAATAAAAATTCTCTGAATAGTGTGGAAATGCTGATCCTTACCCTGCCTGGGTTGTCCACTGAGCATTTCCGCGAACTCTACCTGAAGTTCTCTGGGCATGGGATTTTGACATGTTCCCAAAACCAAAAGGAATGAGTGGGAAACAATCAAGAAAACAGATAGAAGCACTTGCATTTGAATGAGTTTCAAGCATGCTTGGGTACTCGTGTGATCTGAGTGACTCAGTTTTGGAATACAACTGTCGCGTGGTGCACCGCGACCTCCAGGCACCCCGGAGTTTCTGAAAAAAAATTTTCTGCGATTTTCACGAAACCACTTTTCTTCAACTTGAATTGGGCTAAAAATCCATCCCTGAAAATAAAACTTCTCTGAGTAGTGTGGAAATGCTGATCCTTACCCTACCTGGGGTGTCCACTGAGCATTTCCGCGAACTCTACCTGAAGTTCTCTGGGCATGGGATTTTGACATGTTACCCAAACCAAAAGGAATGAGTGGGAAACAATCAAGACAACAGATAGAAGCACTTGCATTTGAATGAGTTTCAGGCATGCTTGGGTACTCGTGTGATCTGAGTGACTCAGTTTTGGAATACAACTGTCGTGTGGTGCACCGTGACCTCCAGGCACCCCGGAGTTTCTGAAAAAAAATTTTCTGCGATTTTCACGAAACCACTTTTCTTCAACTTGAATTGGGCTAAAAATCCATCCCTGAAAATAAAAATTCTCTGAGTAGTGTGGAAATGCTGATCCTTACCCTGCCTGGGTTGTCCACTGAGCATTTCCGCGCACTCTACCTGAAGTTCTCTGGGCATGATATTTTGACATGTTCTCCAAACCAAAAGGAATGAGTGGGAAACAATCAAGAAAACAGATAGAAGCACTTGCATTTGAATGAGTTTCAAGCATGCTTGGGTACTCGTGTGATCTGAGTGACTCAGTTTTGGAATACAACTGTCACGTGGTGCACCGCGACCTCCAGGCATCCCGGAGTTTCTGAAAAAAAATTTTCTGCGATTTTCACGAAACCACTTTTCTTCAACTTGAATTGGGCTAAAAATCCATCCCTGAAAATAAAAATTCTCTGAGTAGTGTGGAAATGCTGATCCTTACCCTGCCTGGGTTGTCCAATGAGCATTTCCGCAAACTCTACCTGAAGTTCTCTGGGCATGGGATTTTGACATGTTCCCCAAACCAAAAGGAATGAGTGGGAAACAATCAAGAAAACAGATAGAAGCACTTGCATTTGAATGAGTTTCAAGCATGCTTGGGTACTCGTGTGATCTGAGTGACTCAGTTTTGGAATACAACTGTCGCGTGGTGCACCGCGACCTCCAGGCACCCCGGAGTTTCTGAAAAAAAATTTTCTGCGATTTTCACGAAACCACTTTTCTTCAACTTGAATTGGGCTAAAAATCCATCCCTGAAAATAAAACTTCTCTGAGTAGTGTGGAAATGCTGATCCTTACCCTGCCTGGGTTGTCCACTGAGCATTTCCGCGAACTCTACCTGAAGTTCTCTGGGCATGGGATTTTGACATGTTCCCCAAACCAAAAGGAATGAGTGGGAAACAATCAAGAAAACAGATAGAAGCACTTGCATTTGAATGAGTTTCAAGCATGCTTCGGTACTCGTGTGATCTGAGTGACTCAGTTTTGGAATACAACTGTCGCGTGGTGCACCGCGACCTCCAGGCACCCCGGAGTTTCTGAAAAAAAATTTTCTGCGATTTTCACGAAACCACTTTTCTTCAACTTGAATTGGGCTAAAAATCCATCCCTGAAAATAAAAATTCTCTGAGTAGTGTGGAAATGCTGATCCTTACCCTGCCTGGGTTGTCCACTGAGCATTTCCGCGAACTCTACCTGAAGTTCTCTGGGCATGGGATTTTGACATGTTACCCAAACCAAAAGGAATGAGTGGGAAACAATCAAGACAACAGATAGAAGCACTTGCATTTGAATGAGTTTCAAGCATGCTTGTGTACTCGTGTGATCTGAGTGACTCAGTTTTGGAATACAACTGTCTTGTGGTGCACCGCGACCTCCAGGCACCCCGGAGTTTCTGAAAAAAAATTTTCTGCGATTTTCACGTAACCACTTTTCTTCAACTTGAATTGGGCTAAAAATCCATCCCTGAAAATAAAACTTCTCTGAGTAGTGTGGAAATGCTGATCCTTACGCTACCTGGGGTGTCCACTGAGCATTTCCGCGAACTCTACTTGAAGTTCTCTGGGCATGGGATTTTGACATGTTACCCAAACCAAAAGGAATGAGTGGGAAACAATCAAGACAACAGATAGAAGCACTTGCATTTGAATGAGTTTCAGGCATGCTTGGGTACTCGTGTGATCTGAGTGACTCAGTTTTGGAATACAACTGTCGTGTGGTGCACCGTGACCTCCAGGCACCCCGGAGTTTCTGAAAAAAAATTTTCTGCGATTTTCACGAAACCACTTTTCTTCAACTTGAATTGGGCTAAAAATCCATCCCTGAAAATAAAAATTCTCTGAGTAGTGTGGAAATGCTGATCCTTACCCTGCCTGGGTTGTCCACTGAGCATTTCCGCGCACTCTACCTGAAGTTCTGTGGGCATGGGATTTTGACATGTTCTCCAAACCAAAAGGAATGAGTGGGAAACAATCAAGAAAACAGATAGAAGCACTTACATTTGAATGAGTTTCAAGCATGCTTGGGTACTCGTGTGATCTGAGTGACTCAGTTTTGGAATACAACTGTCACGTGGTACACCGCGACCTCAAGGCATCCCGGAGTTTCTGAAAAAAAATTTTCTGCGATTTTCACGAAACCACTTTTCTTCAACTTGAATTGGGCTAAAAATCCATCCCTGAAAATAAAAATTCTCTGAGTAGTGTGGAAATGCTGATCCTTACCCTGCCTGGGTTGTCCACTGAGCATTTCCGCAAACTCTACCTGAAGTTCTCTGGGCATGGGATTTTGACATGTTCCCCAAACCAAAAGGAATGAGTGGGAAACAATCAAGAAAACAGATAGAAGCACTTGCATTTGAATGAGTTTCAAGCATGCTTCGGTACTCGTGTGATCTGAGTGACTCAGTTTTGGAATACAAGTGTCGCGTGGTGCACCGCGACCTCCAGGCACCCCGGAGTTTCTGAAAAAAAATTTTCTGCGATTTTCACGAAACCACTTTTCTTCAACTTGAATTGGGCTAAAAATCCATCCCTGAAAATAAAAATTCTCTGAGTAGTGTGGAAATGCTGATCCTTACCCTGCCTGGGTTGTCCACTGAGCATTTCCGCGAACTCTACCTGAAGTTCTCTGGGCATGGGATTTTGACATGTTACCCAAACCAAAAGGAATGAGTGGGAAACAATCAAGACAACAGATAGAAGCACTTGCATTTGAATGAGTTTCAAGCATGCTTGTGTACTCGTGTGATCTGAGTGACTCAGTTTTGGAATACAACTGTCTTGTGGTGCACCGCGACCTCCAGGCACCCCGGAGTTTCTGAAAAAAAATTTTCTGCGTTTTTCACGAAACCACTTTTCTTCAACTTGAATTGGGCTAAAAATCCGTCCCTGAAAATAAAACTTCTCTGAGTAGTGTGGAAATGCTGATCCTTACCCTACCTGGGTTGTCCACTGAGCATTTCCGCGCACTCTACCTGAAGTTCTCTGGGCATGGGATTTTGACATGTTCCCCAAACCAAAAGGAATGAGTGGGAAACAATCAAGAAAACAGATAGAAGCACTTGCATTTGAATGAGTTTCAAGCATGCTTGGGTACTCGTGTGATCTGAGTGACTCAGTTTTGGAATACAACTGTCGCGTGGTGTACCGCGACCTCCAGGCACCCCGGAGTTTCTGAAAAAAAATTTTCTGCGATTTTCACGAAACCACTTTTCTTCAACTTGAATTGGGCTAAAAATCCATCCCTGAAAATAAAAATTCTCTGAATAGTGTGGAAATGCTGATCCTTACCCTGCCTGGGTTGTCCACTGAGCATTTCCGCGAACTCTACTTGAAGTTCTCTGGGCATGGGATTTTGACATGTTACCCAAACCAAAAGGAATGAGTGGGAAACAATCAAAACAACGAATAGAAGCACTTGCATTTGAATGAGTTTCAGGCATGCTTGGGTACTCGTGTGATCTGAGTGACTCAGTTTTGGAATACAACTGTCGTGTGGTGCACCGTGACCTCCAGGCACCCCGGAGTTTCTGAAAAAAAAATTTCTGCGATTTTCACGAAACCACTTTTCTTCAACTTGAATTGGGCTAAAAATCCATCCCTGAAAATAAAAATTCTCTGAGTAGTGTGGAAATGCTGATCCTTACCCTGCCTGGGTTGTCCACTGAGCATTTCCGCGCACTCTACCTGAAGTTCTCTGGGCATGGGATTTTGACATGTTCTCCAAACCAAAAGGAATGAGTGGGAAACAATCAAGAAAACAGATAGAAGCACTTGCATTTGAATGAGTTTCAAGCATGCTTGGGTACTCGTGTGATCTGAGTGACTCAGTTTTGGAATACAACTGTCACGTGGTGCACCGCGACCTCCAGGCACCCCGGAGTTTCTGAAAAAAAATTTTCTGCGATTTTCACGAAACCACTTTTCTTCAACTTGAATTGGGCTAAAAATCCATCCCTGAAAATAAAAATTCTCTGAGTAGTGTGGAAATGCTGATCCTTACCCTGCCTGGGTTGTCCACTGAGCATTTCCGCAAACTCTACCTGAAGTTCTCTGGGGATGGGATTTTGACATGTTCTCCAAACCAAAAGGAATGAGTGGGAAACAATCAAGAAAACAGATAGAAGCACTTGCATTTGAATGAGTTTCAAGCATGCTTGGGTACTCGTGTGATCTGACTGACTCAGTTTTGGAATACAACTGTCACGTGGTGCACCGCGACCTCCAGGCACCCCGGAGTTTCTGAAAAAAAATTTTCTGCGATTTTCACAAAACCACTTTTCTTCAACTTGAATTGGGCTAAAAATCCATCCCTGAAAATAAAAATTCTCTGAGTAGTGTGGAAATGCTGATCCTTACCCTGCCTGGGTTGTCCACTGAGCATTTCCGCGAACTCTACCTGAAGTTCTCTGGGCATGGGATTTTGACATGTTACCCAAACCAATAGGAATGAGTGGGAAACAATCAAGACAACAGATAGAAGCACTTGCATTTGAATGAGTTTCAAGTATGCTTGTGTACTCGTGTGATCTGAGTGACTCAGTTTTGGAATACAACTGTCTTGTGGTGCACCGCGACCTCCAGGCACCCCGGAGTTTCTGAAAAAAAATTTTCTGCGATTTTCACGAAACCACTTTTCTTCAACTTGAATTGGGCTAAAAATCCATCCCTGAAAATAAAACTTCTCTGAGTAGTGTGGAAATGCTGATCCTTACCCTACCTGGGGTGTCCACTGAGCATTTCCGCGAACTCTACTTGAAGTTCTCTGGGCATGGGATTTTGACATGTTACCCAAACCAAAAGGAATGAGTGGGAAACAATCAAGACAACAGATAGAAGCACTTGCATTTCAATGAGTTTCAAGCATGATTGGGTACTCGTGTGATCTGAGTGACTCAGTTTTGGAATACAACTGTCGTGTGGTGCACCGTGACCTCCAGGCACCCCGGAGTTTCTGAAAAAAAATTTTCTGCGATTTTCACGAAACCACTTTTCTTCAACTTGAATTGGGCTAAAAATCCATCCCTGAAAATAAAAATTCTCTGAGTAGTGTGGAAAAGCTGATCCTTACCCTGCCTGGGTTGTCCACTGAGCATTTCCGCGCACTCTACCTGAAGTTCTCTGGGCATGGGATTTTGACATGTTCTCCAAACCAAAAGGAATGAGTGGGAAACAATCAAGAAAACAGATAGAAGCACTTGCATTTGAATGAGTTTCAAGCATGCTTGGGTACTCGTGTGATCTGAGTGACTCAGTTTTGGAATACAACTGTCGCGTGGTGTACCGCGACCTCCAGGCACCCCGGAGTTTCTGAAAAAAAATTTTCTGCGATTTTCACGAAACCACTTTTCTTCAACTTGAAGTGGGCTAAATATCTATCCCTGAAAATAAAAATTCTCTGAATAGTGTGGAAATGCTGATGCTTACCCTGCCTGGGTTGTCCACTGAGCATTTCCGCGAACTCTACCTGAAGTTCTCTGGGCATGGGATTTTGACATGTTCCCCAAACCAAAAGGAATGAGTGGGAAACAATCAAGAAAACAGATAGAAGCACTTGCATTTGAATGAGTTTCAAGCATGCTTGGGTACTCGTGTGATCTGAGTGACTCAGTTTTGGAATACAACTGTCGCGTGGTGCACCGCGACCTCCAGGCACCCCGGAGTTTCTGAAAAAAAATTTTCTGCGATTTTCACGAAACCACTTTTCTTCAACTTGAATTGGGCTAAAAATCCATCCCTGAAAATAAAACTTCTCTGAGTAGTGTGGAAATGCTGATCCTTACCCTACCTGGGGTGTCCACTGAGCATTTCCGCGAACTCTACCTGAAGTTCTCTGGGCATGGGATTTTGACATGTTACCCAAACCAAAAGGAATGAGTGGGAAACAATCAAGACAACAGATAGAAGCACTTGCATTTGAATGAGTTTCAGGCATGCTTGGGTACTCGTGTGATCTGAGTGACTCAGTTTTGGAATACAAGTGTCGCGTGGTGCACCGTGACCTCCAGGCACCCCGGAGTTTCTGAAAAAAAATTTTCTGCGATTTTCACGAAACCACTTTTCTTCAACTTGAATTGGGCTAAAAATCCATCCCTGAAAATAAAAATTCTCTGAGTAGTGTGGAAATGCTGATCCTTACCCTGCCTGGGTTGTCCACTGAGCATTTCCGCGAACTCTACCTGAAGTTCTCTGGGCATGGGATTTTGACATGTTAACCAAACCAAAAGGAATGAGTGGGAAACAATCAAGACAACAGATAGAAGCACTTGTATTTGAATGAGTTTCAAGCATGCTTGTGTACTCGTGTGATCTGAGTGACTCAGTTTTGGAATACAACTGTCTTGTGGTGTACCGCGACCTCCAGGCACCCCGGAGTTTCTGAAAAAAAATTTTCTGCGATTTTCACGAAACCACTTTTCTTCAACTTGAATTGGGCTAAAAATCCATCCCTGAAAATAAAATAAAACTTCTCTGAGTAGTGTGGAAATGCTGATCCTTACCCTGCCTGGGTTGTCCACTGAGCATTTCCGCGAACTCTACCTGAAGTTCTCTGGGCATGGGATTTTGACATGTTCCCCAAACCAAAAGGAATGAGTGGGAAACAATCAAGACAACAGATAGAAGCACTTGCATTTGAATGAGTTTCAAGCATGCTTGGGTACTCGTGTGATCTGAGTGACTCAGTTTTGGAATACAACTGTCGCGTGGTGTACCGCGACCTCCAGGCACCCCGGAGTTTCTGAAAAAAAATTTTCTGCGATTTTCACGAAACCACTTTTCTTCAACTTGAATTGGGCTAAAAATCCATCCCTGAAAATAAAAATTCTCTGAATAGTGTGGAAATGCTGATCCTTACCCTGCCTGGGTTGTCCACTGAGCATTTCCGCGAACTCTACCTGAAGTTCTCTGGGGATGGGATTTTGACATGTTCTCCAAACCAAAAGGAATGAGTGGGAAACAATCAAGACAACAGATAGAAGCACTTGCATTTGAATGAGTTTCAGGCATGCTTGGGTACTCGTGTGATCTGAGTGACTCAGTTTTGGAATACAACTGTCGTGTGGTGCACCGTGACCTCCAGGCACCCCGGAGTTTCTGAAAAAAAATTTTCTGCGATTTTCACGAAACCACTTTTCTTCAACTTGAATTGGGCTAAAAATCCATCCCTGAAAATAAAAATTCTCTGAGTAGTGTGGAAATGCTGATCCTTACCCTGCCTGGGTTGTCCACTGAGCATTTCCGCGAACTCTACCTGAAGTTCTCTGGGCATGGGATTTTGACATGTTCTCCAAACCAAAAGGAATGAGTGGGAAACAATCAAGACAACAGATAGAAGCACTTGCATTTGAATGAGTTTCAAGCATGCTTGTGTACTCGTGTGATCTAAGTGACTCAGTTTTGGAATACAACTGTCTTGTGGTGCACCGCGACCTCCAGGCACCCCGGAGTTTCTGAAAAAAAAATTTCTGAAATTTTCACGAAACCACTTTTCTTCAACTTGAATTGGGCTAAAAATCCATCCCTGAAAATAAAAATTCTCTGAGTAGTGTGGAAATGCTGATCCTTACCCTGCCTGGGTTGTCCACTGAGCATTTCCGCGAACTCTACCTGAAGTTCTCTGGGCATGGGATTTTGACATGTTCCCCAAACCTAAAGGAATGAGTGGGAAACAATCAAGAAAACAGATAGAAGCACTTGCAT
Source organism: Atractosteus spatula (assembly GCF_055471065.1). Classification (NCBI taxonomy): domain Eukaryota; kingdom Metazoa; phylum Chordata; class Actinopteri; order Semionotiformes; family Lepisosteidae; genus Atractosteus; species Atractosteus spatula. The sequence continues at coordinate 194,199 of NC_142714.1, read as the reverse complement.
TTGAATGAGTTTCAAGCATGCTTGGGTACTCGTGTGATCTGAGTGACTTAGTTTTGGAATACAACTGTCACGTGGTGCACCGCGACCTCCAGGCACCCCGGAGTTTCTGAAAAAAAATTTTCTGCGATTTTCACGAAACCACATTTCTTAAACTTGAATTGGGCTAAAAATCCATCCCTGAAAATGAAACTTCTCTGAGTAGTGTGGAAATGCTGATCCTTACCCTGCCTGGGTTGTCCACTGAGCATTTCCGCGAACTCTACCTGAAGTTCTCTGGGCATGGGATTTTGACATGTTCTCCAAACCAAAAGGAATGAGTGGGAAACAATCAAGACAACAGATAGAAGCACTTGCATTTGAATGAGTTTCAGGCATGCTTGGGTACTCGTGTGATCTGAGTGACTCAGTTTTGGAATACAACTGTCGTGTGGTGCACCGTGACCTCCAGGCACCCCGGAGTTTCTGAAAAAAAATTTTCTGCGATTTTCACGAAACCACTTTTCTTCAACTTGAATTGGGCTAAAAATCCATCCCTGAAAATAAAAATTCTCTGAGTAGTGTGGAAATGCTGGTCCTTACCCTGCCTGGGTTGTCTACTGAGAATTTCCGCGAACTCTACCTGAAGTTCTCTGGGCATGGGATTTTGACATGTTACCCAAACCAAAAGGAATGAGTGGGAAACAATCAAGACAACAGATAGAAGCACTTGCATTTGAATGAGTTTCAAGCATGCTTGGGTACTCGTGTGATCTGAGTGACTCAGTTTTGGAATACAACTGTCCCGTGGTGCACCGCGACCTCCAGGCACCCCGGAGTTTCTGAAAAAAAATTTTCTGCGATTTTCACGAAACCACTTTTCTTCAACTTGAATTGGGCTAAAAATCCATCCCTGAAAATTAAACTTCTCTGAGTAGTGTGGAAATGCTGATCCTTACCCTGCCTGGGTTGTCCACTGAGCATTTCCGCGAACTCTACTTAAAGTTCTCTGGGCATGGGATTTTGACATGTTACCCAAACCAAAAGGAATGAGTGGGAAACAATCAAGACAACAGATAGAAGCACTTGCATTTGAATGAGTTTCAGGCATGCTTGGGTACTCGTGTGATCTGAGTGACTCAGTTTTGGAATACAACTGTCGTGTGGTGCACCGTGACCTCCAGGCACCCCGGAGTTTCTGAAAAAAAATTTTCTGCGATTTTCACGAAACCACTTTTCTTCAACTTGAATTGGGCTAAAAATCCATCCCTGAAAATAAAAATTCTCTGAGTAGTGTGGAAATGCTGATCCTTACCCTGCCTGGGTTGTCCACTGAGCATTTCCGCGCACTCTACCTGAAGTTCTCTGGGCATGGGATTTTGACATGTTCTCCAAACCAAAAGGAATGAGTGGGAAACAATCAAGAATACAGATAGAAGCACTTGCATTTGAATGAGTTTCAAGCATGCTTGGGTACTCGTGTGATCTGAGTGACTCAGTTTTGGAATACAACTGTCACGTGGTGCACCGCGACCTCCAGGCACCCCGGAGTTTCTGAAAAAAAATTTTCTGCGATTTTCACGAAACCACTTTTCTTCAACTTGAATTGGGCTAAAAATCCATCCCTGAAAATAAAAATTCTCTGAGTAGTGTGGAAATGCTGATCCTTACCCTGCCTGGGTTGTCCACTGAGCATTTCCGCAAACTCTACCTGAAGTTCTCTGGGCATGGGATTTTGACATGTTCCCCAAACCAAAAGGAATGAGTGGGAAACAAACAAGAAAACAGATAAAAGCACTTGCATTTGAATGAGTTTCAAGCATGCTTGGGTACTCGTGTGATCTGAGTGACTCAGTTTTGGAATACAACTGTCGCGTGGTGTACCGCGACCTCCAGGCACCCCGGAGTTTCTGAAAAAAAATTTTCTGCGATTTTCACGAAACCACTTTTCTTCAACTTGAATTGGGCTAAAAATCCATCCCTGAAAATAAAAATTCTCTGAATAGTGTGGAAATGCTGATCCTTACCCTGCCTGGGTTGTCCACTGAGCATTTCCGCGAACTCTACCTGAAGTTCTCTGGGGATGGGATTTTGACATGTTCTCCAAACCAAAAGGAATGAGTGGGAAACAATCAAGAAAACAGATAGAAGCACTTGCATTTGAATGAGTTTCAAGCATGCTTGGGTACTCGTGTGATCTGACTGACTCAGTTTTGGAATACAACTGTCACGTGGTGCACCGCGACCTCCAGGCACCCCGGAGTTTCTGAAAAAAAAATTTCTGCGATTTTCACGAAACCACTTTTCTTCAACTTGAATTGGGCTAAAAATCCATCCCTGAAAATAAAAATTCTCTGAGTAGTGTGGAAATGCTGATCCTTACCCTGCCTGGGTTGTCCACTGAGCATTTCCGCGAACTCTACCTGAAGTTCTCTGGGCATGGGATTTTGACATGTTACCCAAACCAAAAGGAATGAGTGGGAAACAATCAAGACAACAGATAGAAGCACTTGCATTTGAATGAGTTTCAGGCATGCTTGGGTACTCGTGTGATCTGAGTGACTCAGTTTTGGAATACAACTGTCGTGTGGTGCACCGTGACCTCCAGGCACCCTGGAGTTTCTGAAAAAAAATTTTCTGCGATTTTCACGAAACCACTTTTCTTCAACTTGAATTGGGCTAAAAATCCATCCCTGAAAATAAAAATTCTCTTAGTAGTGTGGAAATGCTGATCCTTACCCTGCCTGGGTTGTCCACTGAGCATTTCCGCGAACTCTACCTGAAGTTCTCTGGGCATGGGATTTTGACATGTTCTCCAAACCAAAAGGAATGAGTGGGAAACAATCAAGAAAACAGATAGAAGCACTTGCATTTGAATGAGTTTCAAGCATGCTTGGGTACTCGTGTGATCTGACTGACTCAGTTTTGGAATACAACTGTCACGTGGTGCACCGCGACCTCCAGGCACCCCGGAGTGTCTGAAAAAAAATTTTCTGCGATTTTCACGAAACCACTTTTCTTCAACTAGAATTGGGCTAAAAATCCATCCCTGAAAATAAAAATTCTCTGAGTAGTGTGGAAATGCTGATCCTTACCCTACCTGGGGTAACCACTGAGCATTTCCGTGAACTCTACTTGAAGTTCTCTGGGCATGGGATTTTGACATGTTACCCAAACCAAAAGGAATGAGTGGGAAACAATCAAGACAACAGATAGAAGCACTTGCATTTGAATGAGTTTCAGGCATGCTTGGGTACTCGTGTGATCTGAGTGACTCAGTTTTGGAATACAACTGTCGTGTGGTTCACCGTGACCTCCAGGCACCCCGGAGTTTCTGAAAAAAAATTTTCTGCGATTTTCAAGAAACCACTTTTCTTCAACTTGAATTGGGCTAAAAATCCATCCCTGAAAATAAAAATTCTCTGAGTAGTGTGGAAATGCTGATCCTTACCCTGCCTGGGTTGTCCACTGAGCATTTCCGCGAACTCTACCTGAAGTTCTCTGGGCATGGGATTTTGAGATGTTCTCCAAACCAAAAGGAATGAGTGGGAAACAATCAAGAAAACAGATAGAAGCACTTGCATTTGAATGAGTTTCAAGCATGCTTGGGTACTCGTGTGATCTGAGTGACTCAGTTTTGGAATACAACTGTCGCGTGGTGCACCGCGACCTCCAGGCACCCCGGAGTTTCTGAAAAAAAATTTTCTGCGATTTTCACGAAACCACATTTCTTCAACTTGAATTGGGCTAAAAATCCATCCCTGAAAATAAAACTTCTCTGAGTAGTGTGGAAATGCTGATCCTTACCCTGCCTGGGTTGTCCACTGAGCATTTCCGCGAACTCTACCTGAAGTTCTCTGGGCATGGGATTTTGACATGTTACCCAAACCAAAAGGAATGAGTGGGAAACAATCAAGAAAACAGATAGAAGGACTTGCATTTGAATGAGTTTCAAGCATGCTTGGGTACTCGTGTGATCTGAGTGACTCAGTTTTGGAATACAACTGTCGCGTGGTGCACCGCGACCTCCAGGCACCCCGGAGTTTCTGAAAAAAATTTTTCTGCGATTTTCATGAAACCACTTTTCTTCAACTTGAATTGGGCTAAAAATCCATCCCTGAAAATAAAACTTCTCTGAGTAGTGTGGAAATGCTGATCCTTACCCTACCTGGGGTTTCCACTGAGCATTTCCGCGAACTCTACCTGAAGTTCTCTGGGCATGGGATTTTGACATGTTCTCCAAACCAAAAGGAATGAGTGGGAAACAATCAAGAAAACAGATAGAAGCACTTGTATTTGAATGAGTTTCAAGCATGCTTGGGTACTCGTGTGATCTGAGTGACTCAGTTTTCGAATACAACTGTCACGTGGTGCACCGCGACCTCCAGGCACCCCGGAGTTTCTGAAAAAAAAATTTCTGCGATTTTCACGAAACCACTTTTCTTCAACTTGAATTGGGCTAAAAATCCATCCCTGAAAATAAAAATTCTCTGAGTAGTGTTGAAATGCTGATCCTTACCCTGCCTGGGTTGTCCACTGAGCATTTCCGCGAACTCTACCTGAAGTTCTCTGGGCATGGGATTTTGACATGTTACCCAAACCAAAAGGAATGAGTTGGAAACAATCAAGACAACAGATAGAAGCACTTGCATTTGAATGAGTTTCAAGCATGCTTGGGTACTCGTGTGATCTGAGTGACTTAGTTTTGGAATACAACTGTCACGTGGTGCACCGTGACCTCCAGGCACCCCGGAGTTTCTGAAAAAAAATTTTCTGCGATTTTCACGAAACCACATTTCTTAAACTTGAATTGGGCTAAAAATCCATCCCTGAAAATAAAAATTCTCTGAGTAGTGTGGAAATGCTGATCCTTACCCTGCCTGGGTTGTCCACTGAGCATTTCCGCGAACTCTACCTGAAGTTCTCTGGGCATGGGATTTTGACATGTTACCCAAACCAAAAGGAATGAGTGGGAAACAATCAAGACAACAGATAGAAGCACTTGCATTTGAATGAGTTTCAAGCATGCTTGGGTACTCGTGTGATCTGAGTGACTCAGTTTTGGAATACAACTGTCTTGTGGTGCACCGTGACCTCCAGGCACCCCGGAGTTTCTGAAAAAAAATTTTCTGCGATTTTCACGAAACCACTTTTCTTCAACTTGAATTGGGCTAAAAATCCATCCCTGAAAATAAAAATTCTCTGAGTAGTGTGGAAATGCTGATCCTTACCCTGCCTGGGTTGTCCACTGAGCATCTCCGCGCACTCTACCTGAAGTTCTCTGGGCATGGGATTTTGACATGTTCTCCAAACCAAAAGGAATGAGTGGGAAACAATCAAGACAACAGATAGAAGCACTTGCATTTGAATGAGTTTCAGGCATGCTTGGGTACTCGTGTGATCTGAGTGACTCAGTTTTGGAATACAACTGTCGTGTGGTGCACCGTGACCTCCAGGCACCCCGGAGTTTCTGAAAAAAAATTTTCTGCGATTTTCACGAAACCACTTTTCTTCAACTTGAATTGGGCTGAAAATCCATCCCTGAAAATAAAACTTCTCTGAGTAGTGTGGAAATGCTGATCCTTACCCTGCCTGGGTTGTCCACTGAGCATTTCCGCGAACTCTACTTGAAGTTCTCTGGGCATGGGATTTTGACATGTTACCCAAACCAAAAGGAATGAGTGGGAAACAATCAAGACAACAGATAGAAGCACTTGCATTTGAATGAGTTTCAGGCATGCTTGGGTACTCGTGTGATCTGAGTGACTCAGTTTTGGAATACAACTGTCGTGTGGTGCACCGTGACCTCCAGGCACCCCGGAGTTTCTGAAAAAAAATTTTCTGCGATTTTCACGAAACCACTTTTCTTCAACTTGAATTGGCTAAAAATCCATCCCTGAAAATAAAAATTCTCTGAATAGTGTGGAAATGCTGATCCATACCCTGCCTGGGTTGTCCACTGAGCATTTCCGCGCACTCTACCTGAAGTTCTCTGGGGATGGGATTTTGACATGTTCTCCAAACCAAAAGGAATGAGTGGGAAACAATCAAGAAAACAGATAGAAGCACTTGCATTTGAATGAGTTTCAAGCATGCTTGGGTACTCGTGTGATCTGACTGACTCAGTTTTGGAATACAACTGTCACGTGGTGCACCGCGACCTCCAGGCACCCCGGAGTTTCTGAAAAAAAATTATCTGCGATTTTCACGAAACCACTTTTCTTCAACTTGAATTGGCTAAAAATCCATCCCTGAAAATAAAACTTCTCTGAGTAGTGTGGAAATGCTGATCCTTACCCTACCTGGGGTGTCCACTGAGCATTTCCGCGAACTCTACTTGAAGTTCTCTGGGCATGGGATTTTGACATGTTACCCAAACCAAAAGGAATGAGTGGGAAACAATCAAGACAACAGATAGAAGCACTTGCATTTGAATGAGTTTCAAGCATGCTTGGGTACTCGTGTGATCTGAGTGACTCAGTTTTGGAATACAACTGTCGCGTGGTGTACCGCGACCTCCAGGCACCCCGGATTTTCTGAAAAAAAATTTTCTGCGATTTTCACGAAACCACTTTTCTTCAACTTGAATTGGGCTAAAAATCCATCCCTGAAAATAAAAATTCTCTGAATAGTGTGGAAATGCTGATCCTTACCCTGCCTGGGTTGTCCACTGAGCATTTCCGCGAACTCTACCTGAAGTTCTCTGGGCATGGGATTTTGACATGTTCTCCAAACCAAAAGGAATGAGTGGGAAACAATCAAGAAAACAGATAGAAGCACTTGCATTTGAATGAGTTTCAAGCATGCTTGGGTACTCGTGTGATCTGAGTGACTCAGTTTTGGAATACAACTGTTACGTGGTGCACCGCGACCTCCAGGCACCCCGGAGTTTCTGAAAAAAAAATTTCTGCGGTTTTCACGAAACCACTTTTCTTCAACTTGAATTGGGCTAAAAATCCATCCCTGAAAATAAAAATTCTCTGAGTAGTGTGGAAATGCTGATCCTTACCCTGCCTGGGTTGTCCACTGAGCATTTCCGCGAACTCTACCTGAAGTTCTCTGGGCATGGGATTTTGACATGTTACCCAAACCAAAAGGAATGAGTGGGAAACAATCAAGACAACAGATAGAAGCACTTGCATTTGAATGAGTTTCAAGCATGCTTGTGTACTCGTGTGATCTGAGTGACTCAGTTTTGGAATACAACTGTCTTGTGGTGCACCGTGACCTCCAGGCACCCCGGAGTTTCTGAAAAAAAATTTTCTGCGATTTTCACGAAACCACTTTTCTTCAACTTGAATTGGGCTAAAAATCCATCCCTGAAAATAAAAATTCTCTGAGTAGTGTGGAAATGCTGATCCTTACCCTGCCTGGGTTGTCCACTGAGCATCTCCGCGCACTCTACCTGAAGTTCTCTGGGCATGGGATTTTGACATGTTCTCCAAACCAAAAGGAATGAGTGGGAAACAATCAAGACAACAGATAGAAGCACTTGCATTTGAATGAGTTTCAGGCATGCTTGGGTACTCGTGTGATCTGAGTGACTCAGTTTTGGAATACAACTGTCGTGTGGTGCACCGTGACCTCCAGGCACCCCGGAGTTTCTGAAAAAAAATTTTCTGCGATTTTCACGAAACCACTTTTCTTCAACTTGAATTGGGCTGAAAATCCATCCCTGAAAATAAAACTTCTCTGAGTAGTGTGGAAATGCTGATCCTTACCCTGCCTGGGTTGTCCACTGAGCATTTCCGCGAACTCTACTTGAAGTTCTCTGGGCATGGGATTTTGACATGTTACCCAAACCAAAAGGAATGAGTGGGAAACAATCAAGACAACAGATAGAAGCACTTGCATTTGAATGAGTTTCAGGCATGCTTGGGTACTCGTGTGATCTGAGTGACTCAGTTTTGGAATACAACTGTCGTGTGGTGCACCGTGACCTCCAGGCACCCCGGAGTTTCTGAAAAAAAATTTTCTGCGATTTTCACGAAACCACTTTTCTTCAACTTGAATTGGCTAAAAATCCATCCCTGAAAATAAAAATTCTCTGAATAGTGTGGAAATGCTGATCCATACCCTGCCTGGGTTGTCCACTGAGCATTTCCGCGCACTCTACCTGAAGTTCTCTGGGGATGGGATTTTGACATGTTCTCCAAACCAAAAGGAATGAGTGGGAAACAATCAAGAAAACAGATAGAAGCACTTGCATTTGAATGAGTTTCAAGCATGCTTGGGTACTCGTGTGATCTGACTGACTCAGTTTTGGAATACAACTGTCACGTGGTGCACCGCGACCTCCAGGCACCCCGGAGTTTCTGAAAAAAAATTATCTGCGATTTTCACGAAACCACTTTTCTTCAACTTGAATTGGCTAAAAATCCATCCCTGAAAATAAAACTTCTCTGAGTAGTGTGGAAATGCTGATCCTTACCCTACCTGGGGTGTCCACTGAGCATTTCCGCGAACTCTACTTGAAGTTCTCTGGGCATGGGATTTTGACATGTTACCCAAACCAAAAGGAATGAGTGGGAAACAATCAAGACAACAGATAGAAGCACTTGCATTTGAATGAGTTTCAAGCATGCTTGGGTACTCGTGTGATCTGAGTGACTCAGTTTTGGAATACAACTGTCGCGTGGTGTACCGCGACCTCCAGGCACCCCGGATTTTCTGAAAAAAAATTTTCTGCGATTTTCACGAAACCACTTTTCTTCAACTTGAATTGGGCTAAAAATCCATCCCTGAAAATAAAAATTCTCTGAATAGTGTGGAAATGCTGATCCTTACCCTGCCTGGGTTGTCCACTGAGCATTTCCGCGAACTCTACCTGAAGTTCTCTGGGCATGGGATTTTGACATGTTCTCCAAACCAAAAGGAATGAGTGGGAAACAATCAAGAAAACAGATAGAAGCACTTGCATTTGAATGAGTTTCAAGCATGCTTGGGTACTCGTGTGATCTGAGTGACTCAGTTTTGGAATACAACTGTTACGTGGTGCACCGCGACCTCCAGGCACCCCGGAGTTTCTGAAAAAAAATTTTCTGCGGTTTTCACGAAACCACTTTTCTTCAACTTGAATTGGGCTAAAAATCCATCCCTGAAAATAAAAATTCTCTGAGTAGTGTGGAAATGCTGATCCTTACCCTGCCTGGGTTGTCCACTGAGCATTTCCGCGAACTCTACCTGAAGTTCTCTGGGCATGGGATTTTGAAATGTTACCCAAACCAAAAGGAATGAGGGGGAAACAATCAAGACAACAGATAGAAGCACTTGCATTTGAATGAGTTTCAAGCATGCTTGTGTACTCGTGTGATCTGAGTGACTCAGTTTTGGAATACAACTGTCTTGTGGTGCACCGCGACCTCCAGGCACCCCGGAGTTTCTGAAAAAAAATTTTCTGCGATTTTCACGAAACCACTTTTCTTCAACTTGAATTGGGCTAAAAATCCATCCCTGAAAATAAAAATTCTCTGAGTAGTGTGGAAATGCTGATCCTTACCCTGCCTGGGTTGTCCACTGAGCATTTCCGCGCACTCTACCTGAAGTTCTCTGGGCATGGGATTTTGACATGTTCTCCAAACCAAAAGGAATGAGTGGGAAACAATCAAGACAACAGATAGAAGCACTTACATTTGAATGAGTTTCAGGCATGCTTGGGTACTCGTGTGATCTGAGTGACTCAGTTTTGGAATACAACTGTCGTGTGGTGCACCGTGACCTCCAGGCACCCCGGAGTTTCTGAAAAAAAATTTTCTGCGATTTTCACGAAACCACTTTTCTTCAACTTGAATTGGGCTAAAAATCCATCCCTGAAAATAAAAATTCTCTGAGTAGTGTGGAAATGCTGATCCTTACCCTGCCTGGGTTGTCCACTGAGCATTTCCGCGTACTCTACCTGAAGTTCTCAGGGCATGGGATTTTGACATGTTCTCCAAACCAAAAGGAATGAGTGGGAAACAATCAAGAAAACAGATAGAAGCACTTGCATTTGAATGAGTTTCAAGCATGCTTGGGTACTCGTGTGATCTGAGTGACTCAGTTTTGGAATACAACTGTCGCGTGGTGCACCGCGACCTCCAGGCACCCCGGAGTTTCTGAAAAAAAATTTTCTGCGATTTTCACGAAACCTCTTTTCTTCAACTTGAATTGGGCTAAAAATCCATCCCTGAAAATAAAACTTCTCTGAGTAGTGTGGAAATGCTGATCCTTACCCTGCCTGGGTTGTCCACTGAGCATTTCCGCGAACTCTACTTGAAGTTCTCTGGGCATGGGATTTTGACATGTTACCCAAACCAAAAGGAATGAGTGGGAAACAATCAAGACAACAGATAGAAGCACTTGCATTTGAATGAGTTTCAGGCATGCTTGGGTACTCGTGTGATCTGAGTGACTCAGTTTTGGAATACAACTGTCGTGTGGTGCACCGTGACCTCCAGGCACCCCGGAGTTTCTGAAAAAAAAATTTCTGCGATTTTCACGAAACCACTTTTCTTCAACTTGAATTGGGCTAAAAATCCATCCCTGAAAATAAAAATTCTCTGAGTAGTGTGGAAATGCTGATCCTTACCCTGCCTGGGTTGTCCACTGAGCATTTCCGCAAACTCTACCTGAAGTTCTCTGGGCATGGGATTTTGACATGTTCCCCAAACCAAAAGGAATGAGTGGGAAACAATCAAGAAAACAGATAGAAGCACTTGCATTTGAATGAATTTCAAGCATGCTTGGGTACTCGTGTGATCTGAGTGACTCAGTTTTGGAATACAACTGTCGCGTGGTGTACCGCGACCTCCAGGCACCCCGGAGTTTCTGAAAAAATATTTTCTGCGATTTTCACGAAACCACTTTTCTTCAACTTGAATTGGGCTAAAAATCCATCCCTGAAAATAAAAATTCTCTGAATAGTGTGGAAATGCTGATCCTTACCCTGCCTGGGTTGTCCACTGAGCATTTCCTCGAACTCTACCTGAAGTTCTCTGGGGATGGGATTTTGACATGTTCTCCAAACCAAAAGGAATGAGTGGGAAACAATCAAGAAAACAGATAGAAGCACTTGCATTTGAATGAGTTTCAAGCATGCTTGGGTACTCGTGTGATCTGACTGACTCAGTTTTGGAATACAACTGTCACGTGGTGCACCGCGACCTCCAGGCACCCCGGAGTTTCTGAAAAAAAATTTTCTGCGATTTTCACGAAACCACTTTTCTTCAACTTGAATTGGGCTAAAAATCCATCCCTGAAAATAAAAATTCTCTGAGTAGTGTGGAAATGCTGATCCTTACCCTGCCTGGGTTGTCCACTGAGCATTTCCGCGAACTCTACCTGAAGTTCTCTGGGCATGGGATTTTGACATGTTACCCAAACCAAAAGGAATGAGTGGGAAACAATCAAGACAACAGATAGAAGCACTTGCATTTGAATGAGTTTCAAGCATGCTTGTGTACTCGTGTGATCTGAGTGACTCAGTTTTGGAATACAACTGTCGTGTGGTGCACCGTGACCTCCAGGCACCCCGGAGTTTCTGAAAAAAAATTTTCTGCGATTTTCACGAAACCACTTTTCTTCAACTTGAATTGGGCTAAAAATCCATCCCTGAAAATAAAAATTCTCTGAGTAGTGTGGAAATGCTGATCCTTACCCTGAATGGGTTGTCCACTGAGCATTTCCGCGAACTCTACTTGAAGTTCTCTGGGCATGGGATTTTGACATGTTACCCAAACCAAAAGGAATGAGTGGGAAACAATCAAGACAACAGATAGAAGCACTTGCATTTGAATGAGTTTCAGGCATGCTTGGGTACTCGTGTGATCTGAGTGACTCAGTTTTGGAATACAACTGTCGTGTGGTGCACCGTGACCTCCAGGCACCCCGGAGTTTCTGAAAAAAAATTTTCTGCGATTTTCACGAAACCACTTTTCTTCAACTTGAATTGGGCTGAAAATCCATCCCTGAAAATAAAACTTCTCTGAGTAGTGTGGAAATGCTGATCCTTACCCTGCCTGGGTTGTCCACTGAGCATTTCCGCGAACTCTACTTGAAGTTCTCTGGGCATGGGATTTTGACATGTTACCCAAACCAAAAGGAATGAGTGGGAAACAATCAAGACAACAGATAGAAGCACTTGCATTTGAATGAGTTTCAGGCATGCTTGGGTACTCGTGTGATCTGAGTGACTCAGTTTTGGAATACAACTGTCGTGTGGTGCACCGTGACCTCCAGGCACCCCGGAGTTTCTGAAAAAAAATTTTCTGCGATTTTCACGAAACCACTTTTCTTCAACTTGAATTGGCTAAAAATCCATCCCTGAAAATAAAAATTCTCTGAATAGTGTGGAAATGCTGATCCATACCCTGCCTGGGTTGTCCACTGAGCATTTCCGCGCACTCTACCTGAAGTTCTCTGGGGATGGGATTTTGACATGTTCTCCAAACCAAAAGGAATGAGTGGGAAACAATCAAGAAAACAGATAGAAGCACTTGCATTTGAATGAGTTTCAAGCATGCTTGGGTACTCGTGTGATCTGACTGACTCAGTTTTGGAATACAACTGTCACGTGGTGCACCGCGACCTCCAGGCACCCCGGAGTTTCTGAAAAAAAATTATCTGCGATTTTCACGAAACCACTTTTCTTCAACTTGAATTGGCTAAAAATCCATCCCTGAAAATAAAACTTCTCTGAGTAGTGTGGAAATGCTGATCCTTACCCTACCTGGGGTGTCCACTGAGCATTTCCGCGAACTCTACTTGAAGTTCTCTGGGCATGGGATTTTGACATGTTACCCAAACCAAAAGGAATGAGTGGGAAACAATCAAGACAACAGATAGAAGCACTTGCATTTGAATGAGTTTCAAGCATGCTTGGGTACTCGTGTGATCTGAGTGACTCAGTTTTGGAATACAACTGTCGCGTGGTGTACCGCGACCTCCAGGCACCCCGGATTTTCTGAAAAAAAATTTTCTGCGATTTTCACGAAACCACTTTTCTTCAACTTGAATTGGGCTAAAAATCCATCCCTGAAAATAAAAATTCTCTGAATAGTGTGGAAATGCTGATCCTTACCCTGCCTGGGTTGTCCACTGAGCATTTCCGCGAACTCTACCTGAAGTTCTCTGGGCATGGGATTTTGACATGTTCTCCAAACCAAAAGGAATGAGTGGGAAACAATCAAGAAAACAGATAGAAGCACTTGCATTTGAATGAGTTTCAAGCATGCTTGGGTACTCGTGTGATCTGAGTGACTCAGTTTTGGAATACAACTGTTACGTGGTGCACCGCGACCTCCAGGCACCCCGGAGTTTCTGAAAAAAAATTTTCTGCGGTTTTCACGAAACCACTTTTCTTCAACTTGAATTGGGCTAAAAATTCATCCCTGAAAATAAAAATTCTCTGAGTAGTGTGGAAATGCTGATCCTTACCCTGCCTGGGTTGTCCACTGAGCATTTCCGCGAACTCTACCTGAAGTTCTCTGGGCATGGGATTTTGACATGTTACCCAAACCAAAAGGAATGAGTGGGAAACAATCAAGACAACAGATAGAAGCACTTGCATTTGAATGAGTTTCAAGCATGCTTGTGTACTCGTGTGATCTGAGTGACTCAGTTTTGGAATACAACTGTCTTGTGGTGCACCGTGACCTCCAGGCACCCCGGAGTTTCTGAAAAAAAATTTTCTGCGATTTTCACGAAACCACTTTTCTTCAACTTGAATTGGGCTAAAAATCCATCCCTGAAAATAAAAATTCTCTGAGTAGTGTGGAAATGCTGATCCTTACCCTGCCTGGGTTGTCCACTGAGCATCTCCGCGCACTCTACCTGAAGTTCTCTGGGCATGGGATTTTGACATGTTCTCCAAACCAAAAGGAATGAGTGGGAAACAATCAAGACAACAGATAGAAGCACTTGCATTTGAATGAGTTTCAGGCATGCTTGGGTACTCGTGTGATCTGAGTGACTCAGTTTTGGAATACAACTGTCGTGTGGTGCACCGTGACCTCCAGGCACCCCGGAGTTTCTGAAAAAAAATTTTCTGCGATTTTCACGAAACCACTTTTCTTCAACTTGAATTGGGCTGAAAATCCATCCCTGAAAATAAAACTTCTCTGAGTAGTGTGGAAATGCTGATCCTTACCCTGCCTGGGTTGTCCACTGAGCATTTCCGCGAACTCTACTTGAAGTTCTCTGGGCATGGGATTTTGACATGTTACCCAAACCAAAAGGAATGAGTGGGAAACAATCAAGACAACAGATAGAAGCACTTGCATTTGAATGAGTTTCAGGCATGCTTGGGTACTCGTGTGATCTGAGTGACTCAGTTTTGGAATACAACTGTCGTGTGGTGCACCGTGACCTCCAGGCACCCCGGAGTTTCTGAAAAAAAATTTTCTGCGATTTTCACGAAACCACTTTTCTTCAACTTGAATTGGCTAAAAATCCATCCCTGAAAATAAAAATTCTCTGAATAGTGTGGAAATGCTGATCCATACCCTGCCTGGGTTGTCCACTGAGCATTTCCGCGCACTCTACCTGAAGTTCTCTGGGGATGGGATTTTGACATGTTCTCCAAACCAAAAGGAATGAGTGGGAAACAATCAAGAAAACAGATAGAAGCACTTGCATTTGAATGAGTTTCAAGCATGCTTGGGTACTCGTGTGATCTGACTGACTCAGTTTTGGAATACAACTGTCACGTGGTGCACCGCGACCTCCAGGCACCCCGGAGTTTCTGAAAAAAAATTATCTGCGATTTTCACGAAACCACTTTTCTTCAACTTGAATTGGCTAAAAATCCATCCCTGAAAATAAAACTTCTCTGAGTAGTGTGGAAATGCTGATCCTTACCCTACCTGGGGTGTCCACTGAGCATTTCCGCGAACTCTACTTGAAGTTCTCTGGGCATGGGATTTTGACATGTTACCCAAACCAAAAGGAATGAGTGGGAAACAATCAAGACAACAGATAGAAGCACTTGCATTTGAATGAGTTTCAAGCATGCTTGGGTACTCGTGTGATCTGAGTGACTCAGTTTTGGAATACAACTGTCGCGTGGTGTACCGCGACCTCCAGGCACCCCGGATTTTCTGAAAAAAAATTTTCTGCGATTTTCACGAAACCACTTTTCTTCAACTTGAATTGGGCTAAAAATCCATCCCTGAAAATAAAAATTCTCTGAATAGTGTGGAAATGCTGATCCTTACCCTGCCTGGGTTGTCCACTGAGCATTTCCGCGAACTCTACCTGAAGTTCTCTGGGCATGGGATTTTGACATGTTCTCCAAACCAAAAGGAATGAGTGGGAAACAATCAAGAAAACAGATAGAAGCACTTGCATTTGAATGAGTTTCAAGCATGCTTGGGTACTCGTGTGATCTGAGTGACTCAGTTTTGGAATACAACTGTTACGTGGTGCACCGCGACCTCCAGGCACCCCGGAGTTTCTGAAAAAAAATTTTCTGCGGTTTTCACGAAACCACTTTTCTTCAACTTGAATTGGGCTAAAAATCCATCCCTGAAAATAAAAATTCTCTGAGTAGTGTGGAAATGCTGATCCTTACCCTGCCTGGGTTGTCCACTGAGCATTTCCGCGAACTCTACCTGAAGTTCTCTGGGCATGGGATTTTGAAATGTTACCCAAACCAAAAGGAATGAGGGGGAAACAATCAAGACAACAGATAGAAGCACTTGCATTTGAATGAGTTTCAAGCATGCTTGTGTACTCGTGTGATCTGAGTGACTCAGTTTTGGAATACAACTGTCTTGTGGTGCACCGCGACCTCCAGGCACCCCGGAGTTTCTGAAAAAAAATTTTCTGCGATTTTCACGAAACCACTTTTCTTCAACTTGAATTGGGCTAAAAATCCATCCCTGAAAATAAAAATTCTCTGAGTAGTGTGGAAATGCTGATCCTTACCCTGCCTGGGTTATCCACTGAGCATTTCCGCGCACTCTACCTGAAGTTCTCTGGGCATGGGATTTTGACATGTTCTCCAAACCAAAAGGAATGAGTGGGAAACAATCAAGACAACAGATAGAAGCACTTACATTTGAATGAGTTTCAGGCATGCTTGGGTACTCGTGTGATCTGAGTGACTCAGTTTTGGAATACAACTGTCGTGTGGTGCACCGTGACCTCCAGGCACCCCGGAGTTTCTGAAAAAAAATTTTCTGCGATTTTCACGAAACCACTTTTCTTCAACTTGAATTGGGCTAAAAATCCATCCCTGAAAATAAAAATTCTCTGAGTAGTGTGGAAATGCTGATCCTTACCCTGCCTGGGTTGTCCACTGAGCATTTCCGCGTACTCTACCTGAAGTTCTCAGGGCATGGGATTTTGACATGTTCTCCAAACCAAAAGGAATGAGTGGGAAACAATCAAGAAAACAGATAGAAGCACTTGCATTTGAATGAGTTTCAAGCATGCTTGGGTACTCGTGTGATCTGAGTGACTCAGTTTTGGAATACAACTGTCGCGTGGTGCACCGCGACCTCCAGGCACCCCGGAGTTTCTGAAAAAAAATTTTCTGCGATTTTCACGAAACCTCTTTTCTTCAACTTGAATTGGGCTAAAAATCCATCCCTGAAAATAAAACTTCTCTGAGTAGTGTGGAAATGCTGATCCTTACCCTGCCTGGGTTGTCCACTGAGCATTTCCGCGAACTCTACTTGAAGTTCTCTGGGCATGGGATTTTGACATGTTACCCAAACCAAAAGGAATGAGTGGGAAACAATCAAGACAACAGATAGAAGCACTTGCATTTGAATGAGTTTCAGGCATGCTTGGGTACTCGTGTGATCTGAGTGACTCAGTTTTGGAATACAACTGTCGTGTGGTGCACCGTGACCTCCAGGCACCCCGGAGTTTCTGAAAAAAAAATTTCTGCGATTTTCACGAAACCACTTTTCTTCAACTTGAATTGGGCTAAAAATCCATCCCTGAAAATAAAAATTCTCTGAGTAGTGTGGAAATGCTGATCCTTACCCTGCCTGGGTTGTCCACTGAGCATTTCCGCAAACTCTACCTGAAGTTCTCTGGGCATGGGATTTTGACATGTTCCCCAAACCAAAAGGAATGAGTGGGAAACAATCAAGAAAACAGATAGAAGCACTTGCATTTGAATGAATTTCAAGCATGCTTGGGTACTCGTGTGATCTGAGTGACTCAGTTTTGGAATACAACTGTCGCGTGGTGTACCGCGACCTCCAGGCACCCCGGAGTTTCTGAAAAAATATTTTCTGCGATTTTCACGAAACCACTTTTCTTCAACTTGAATTGGGCTAAAAATCCATCCCTGAAAATAAAAATTCTCTGAATAGTGTGGAAATGCTGATCCTTACCCTGCCTGGGTTGTCCACTGAGCATTTCCTCGAACTCTACCTGAAGTTCTCTGGGGATGGGATTTTGACATGTTCTCCAAACCAAAAGGAATGAGTGGGAAACAATCAAGAAAACAGATAGAAGCACTTGCATTTGAATGAGTTTCAAGCATGCTTGGGTACTCGTGTGATCTGACTGACTCAGTTTTGGAATACAACTGTCACGTGGTGCACCGCGACCTCCAGGCACCCCGGAGTTTCTGAAAAAAAATTTTCTGCGATTTTCACGAAACCACTTTTCTTCAACTTGAATTGGGCTAAAAATCCATCCCTGAAAATAAAAATTCTCTGAGTAGTGTGGAAATGCTGATCCTTACCCTGCCTGGGTTGTCCACTGAGCATTTCCGCGAACTCTACCTGAAGTTCTCTGGGCATGGGATTTTGACATGTTACCCAAACCAAAAGGAATGAGTGGGAAACAATCAAGACAACAGATAGAAGCACTTGCATTTGAATGAGTTTCAAGCATGCTTGTGTACTCGTGTGATCTGAGTGACTCAGTTTTGGAATACAACTGTCGTGTGGTGCACCGTGACCTCCAGGCACCCCGGAGTTTCTGAAAAAAAATTTTCTGCGATTTTCACGAAACCACTTTTCTTCAACTTGAATTGGGCTAAAAATCCATCCCTGAAAATAAAAATTCTCTGAGTAGTGTGGAAATGCTGATCCTTACCCTGAATGGGTTGTCCACTGAGCATTTCCGCGAACTCTACTTGAAGTTCTCTGGGCATGGGATTTTGACATGTTACCCAAACCAAAAGGAATGAGTGGGAAACAATCAAGACAACAGATAGAAGCACTTGCATTTGAATGAGTTTCAGGCATGCTTGGGTACTCGTGTGATCTGAGTGACTCAGTTTTGGAATACAACTGTCGTGTGGTGCACCGTGACCTCCAGGCACCCCGGAGTTTCTGAAAAAAAATTTTCTGCGATTTTCACGAAACCACTTTTCTTCAACTTGAATTGGCTAAAAATCCATCCCTGAAAATAAAAATTCTCTGAGTAGTGTGGAAATGCTGATCCATACCCTGCCTGGGTTGTCCACTGAGCATTTCCGCGCACTCTACCTGAAGTTCTCTGGGGATGGGATTTTGACATGTTCTCCAAACCAAAAGGAATGAGTGGGAAACAATCAAGAAAACAGATAGAAGCACTTGCATTTGAATGAGTTTCAAGCATGCTTGGGTACTCGTGTGATCTGACTGACTCAGTTTTGGAATACAACTGTCACGTGGTGCACCGCGACCTCCAGGCACCCCGGAGTTTCTGAAAAAAAATTATCTGCGATTTTCACGAAACCACTTTTCTTCAACTTGAATTGGCTAAAAATCCATCCCTGAAAATAAAAATTCTCTGAGTAGTGTGGAAATGCTGATCCTTACCCTGCCTGGGTTGTTCACTGAGCATTTCCGCGCACTCTACCTGAAGTTCTCTGGGCATGGGATTTTGACATGTTACCCAAACCAAAAGGAATGAGTGGGAAACAATCAAGACAACAGATAGAAGCACTTGCATTTGAATGAGTTTCAAGCATGCTTGTGTACTCGTGTGATCTGAGTGACTCAGTTTTGGAATACAACTGTCTTGTGGTGCACCGCGACCTCCAGGCACCCCGGAGTTTCTGAAAAAAAATTTTCTGCGATTTTCACGAAACCACTTTTCTTCAACTTGAATTGGGCTAAAAATCCATCCCTGAAAATAAAAATTCTCTGAGTAGTGTGGAAATGCTGATCCTTACCCTGCCTGGGTTGTCCACTGAGCATTTCCGCAAACTCTACCTGAAGTTCTCTGGGCATAGGATTTTGACATGTTCCCCAAACCAAAAGGAATGAGTGGGAAACAATCAAGAAAACAGATAGAAGCACTTGCATTTGAATGAATTTCAAGCATGCTTGGGTACTCGTGTGATCTGAGTGACTCAGTTTTGGAATACAACTGTCGCGTGGTGTACCGCGACCTCCAGGCACCCCGGAGTTTCTGAAAAAATATTTTCTGCGATTTTCACGAAACCACTTTTCTTCAACTTGAATTGGGCTAAAAATCCATCCCTGAAAATAAAAATTCTCTGAATAGTGTGGAAATGCTGATCCTTACCCTGCCTGGGTTGTCCACTGAGCATTTCCTCGAACTCTACCTGAAGTTCTCTGGGGATGGGATTTTGACATGTTCTCAAACCAAAAGGAATGAGTGGGAAACAATCAAGAAAACAGATAGAAGCACTTGCATTTGAATGAGTTTCAAGCATGCTTGGGTACTCGTGTGATCTGACTGACTCAGTTTTGGAATACAACTGTCACGTGGTGCACCGCGACCTCCAGGCACCCCGGAGTTTCTGAAAAAAAATTTTCTGCGATTTTCACGAAACCACTTTTCTTCAACTTGAATTGGGCTAAAAATCCATCCCTGAAAATAAAAATTCTCTGAATAGTGTGGAAATGCTGATCCTTACCCTGCCTGGGTTGTCCACTGAGCATTTCCGCGAACTCTACCTGAAGTTCTCTGGGGATGGGATTTTGACATGTTCTCCAAACCAAAAGTAATGAGTGGGAAACAATCAAGAAAACAGATAGAAGCACTTGCATTTGAATGAGTTTCAAGCATGCTTGGGTACTCGTGTGATCTGACTGACTCAGTTTTGGAATACAACTGTCACGTGGTGCACCGCGACCTCCAGGCACCCCGGAGTTTCTGAAAAAAAATTTTCTGCGATTTTCACGAAACCACTTTTCTTCAACTTGAATTGGGCTAAAAATCCATCCCTGAAAATAAAAATTCTCTGAGTAGTGTGGAAATGCTGATCCTTACCCTGCCTGGGTTGTCCACTGAGCATTTCCGCGAACTCTACCTGAAGTTCTCTGGGCATGGGATTTTGACATGTTACCCAAACCAAAAGGAATGAGTGGGAAACAATCAAGACAACAGATAGAAGCACTTGCATTTGAATGAGTTTCAAGCATGCTTGTGTACTCGTGTGATCTGAGTGACTCAGTTTTGGAATACAACTGTCTTGTGGTGCACCGTGACCTCCAGGCACCCCGGAGTTTCTGAAAAAAAATTTTCTGCGATTTTCACGAAACCACTTTTCTTCAACTTGAATTGGGCTAAAAATCCATCCCTGAAAATAAAAATTCTCTGAGTAGTGTGGAAATGCTGATCCTTACCCTGCCTGGGTTGTCCACTGAGCATCTCCGCGCACTCTACCTGAAGTTCTCTGGGCATGGGATTTTGACATGTTCTCCAAACCAAAAGGAATGAGTGGGAAACAATCAAGACAACAGATAGAAGCACTTGCATTTGAATGAGTTTCAGGCATGCTTGGGTACTCGTGAGATCTGAGTGACTCAGTTTTGGAATACAACTGTCGTGTGGTGCACCGTGACCTCCAGGCACACCGGAGTTTCTGAAAAAAAATTTTCTGCGATTTTCACGAAACCACTTTTCTTCAACTTGAATTGGGCTAAAAATCCATCCCTGAAAATAAAACTTCTCTGAGTAGTGTGGAAATGCTGATCCTTACCCTGCCTGGGTTGTCCACTGAGCATTTCCGCGAACTCTACTTGAAGTTCTCTGGGCATGGGATTTTGACATGTTACCCAAACCAAAAGGAATGAGTGGGAAACAATCAAGAAAACAGATAGAAGCACTTGCATTTGAATGAGTTTCAAGCATGCTTGGGTACTCGTGTGATCTGACTGACTCAGTTTTGGAATACAACTGTCACGTGGTGCACCGCGACCTCCAGGCACCCCGGAGTTTCTGAAAAAAAATTATCTGCGATTTTCACGAAACCACTTTTCTTCAACTTGAATTGGCTAAAAATCCATCCCTGAAAATAAAAATTCTCTGAGTAGTGTGGAAATGCTGATCCTTACCCTACCTGGGGTGTCCACTGAGCATTTCCGCGAACTCTACTTGAAGTTCTCTGGGCATGGGATTTTGACATGTTACCCAAACCAAAAGGAATGAGTGGGAAACAATCAAGACAACAGATAGAAGCACTTGCATTTGAATGAGTTTCAAGCATGCTTGGGTACTCCTGTGATCTGAGTGACTCAGTTTTGGAATACAACTGTCGCGTGGTGTACCGCGACCTCCAGGCACCCCGGAGTTTCTGAAAAAAAATTTTCTGCGATTTTCACGAAACCACTTTTCTTCAACTTGAATTGGGCTAAAAATCCATCCCTGAAAATAAAAATTCTCTGAATAGTGTGGAAATGCTGATCCTTACCCTGCCTGGGTTGTCCACTGAGCATTTCCGCGAACTCTACCTGAAGTTCTCTGGGCATGGGATTTTGACATGTTCTCCAAACCAAAAGGAATGAGTGGGAAACAATCAAGAAAACAGATAGAAGCACTTGCATTTGAATGAGTTTCAAGCATGCTTGGGTACTCGTGTGATCTGAGTGACTCAGTTTTGGAATACAACTGTCACGTGGTGCACCGCGACCTCCAGGCACCCCGGAGTTTCTGAAAAAAAATTTTCTGCGGTTTTCACGAAACCACTTTTCTTCAACTTGAATTGGGCTAAAAATCCATCCCTGAAAATAAAAATTCTCTGAGTAGTGTGGAAATGCTGATCCTTACCCTGCCTGGGTTGTCCACTGAGCATTTCCGCGAACTCTACCTGAAGTTCTCTGGGCATGGGATTTTGAAATGTTACCCAAACCAAAAGGAATGAGGGGGAAACAATCAAGACAACAGATAGAAGCACTTGCATTTGAATGAGTTTCAAGCATGCTTGTGTACTCGTGTGATCTGAGTGACTCAGTTTTGGAATACAACTGTCTTGTGGTGCACCGCGACCTCCAGGCACCCCGGAGTTTCTGAAAAAAAATTTTCTGCGATTTTCACGAAACCACTTTTCTTCAACTTGAATTGGCTAAAAATCCATCCCTGAAAATAAAAATTCTCTGAGTAGTGTGGAAATGCTGATCCATACCCTGCCTGGGTTGTCCACTGAGCATTTCCGCGCACTCTACCTGAAGTTCTCTGGGGATGGGATTTTGACATGTTCTCCAAACCAAAAGGAATGAGTGGGAAACAATCAAGAAAACAGATAGAAGCACTTGCATTTGAATGAGTTTCAAGCATGCTTGGGTACTCGTGTGATCTGACTGACTCAGTTTTGGAATACAACTGTCACGTGGTGCACCGCGACCTCCAGGCACCCCGGAGTTTCTGAAAAAAAATTATCTGCGATTTTCACGAAACCACTTTTCTTCAACTTGAATTGGCTAAAAATCCATCCCTGAAAATAAAAATTCTCTGAGTAGTGTGGAAATGCTGATCCTTACCCTACCTGGGGTGTCCACTGAGCATTTCCGCGAACTCTACTTGAAGTTCTCTGGGCATGGGATTTTGACATGTTACCCAAACCAAAAGGAATGAGTGGGAAACAATCAAGACAACAGATAGAAGCACTTGCATTTGAATGAGTTTCAAGCATGCTTGGGTACTCCTGTGATCTGAGTGACTCAGTTTTGGAATACAACTGTCGCGTGGTGTACCGCGACCTCCAGGCACCCCGGAGTTTCTGAAAAAAAATTTTCTGCGATTTTCACGAAACCACTTTTCTTCAACTTGAATTGGGCTAAAAATCCATCCCTGAAAATAAAAATTCTCTGAATAGTGTGGAAATGCTGATCCTTACCCTGCCTGGGTTGTCCACTGAGCATTTCCGCGAACTCTACCTGAAGTTCTCTGGGCATGGGATTTTGACATGTTCTCCAAACCAAAAGGAATGAGTGGGAAACAATCAAGAAAACAGATAGAAGCACTTGCATTTGAATGAGTTTCAAGCATGCTTGGGTACTCGTGTGATCTGAGTGACTCAGTTTTGGAATACAACTGTCACGTGGTGCACCGCGACCTCCAGGCACCCCGGAGTTTCTGAAAAAAAATTTTCTGCGGTTTTCACGAAACCACTTTTCTTCAACTTGAATTGGGCTAAAAATCCATCCCTGAAAATAAAAATTCTCTGAGTAGTGTGGAAATGCTGATCCTTACCCTGCCTGGGTTGTCCACTGAGCATTTCCGCGAACTCTACCTGAAGTTCTCTGGGCATGGGATTTTGAAATGTTACCCAAACCAAAAGGAATGAGGGGGAAACAATCAAGACAACAGATAGAAGCACTTGCATTTGAATGAGTTTCAAGCATGCTTGTGTACTCGTGTGATCTGAGTGACTCAGTTTTGGAATACAACTGTCTTGTGGTGCACCGCGACCTCCAGGCACCCCGGAGTTTCTGAAAAAAAATTTTCTGCGATTTTCACGAAACCACTTTTCTTCAACTTGAATTGGGCTAAAAATCCATCCCTGAAAATAAAACTTCTCTGAGTAGTGTGGAAATGCTGATCCTTACCCTACCTGGGGTGTCCACTGAGCATTTCCGCGAACTCTACTTGAAGTTCTCTGGGCATGGGATTTTGACATGTTACCCAAACCAAAAGGAATGAGTGGGAAACAATCAAGACAACAGATAGAAGCACTTGCATTTCAATGAGTTTCAAGCATGATTGGGTACTCGTGTGATCTGAGTGACTCAGTTTTGGAATACAACTGTCGTGTGGTGCACCGTGACCTCCAGGCACCCCGGAGTTTCTGAAAAAAAATTTTCTGCGATTTTCACGAAACCACTTTTCTTCAACTTGAATTGGGCTAAAAATCCATCCCTGAAAATAAAAATTCTCTGAGTAGTGTGGAAATGCTGATCCTTACCCTGCCTGGGTTGTCCACTGAGCATTTCCGCGCACTCTACCTGAAGTTCTCTGGGCATGGGATTTTGACATGTTCTCCAAACCAAAAGGAATGAGTGGGAAACAATCAAGACAACAGATAGAAGCACTTACATTTGAATGAGTTTCAGGCATGCTTGGGTACTCGTGTGATCTGAGTGACTCAGTTTTGGAATACAACTGTCGTGTGGTGCACCGTGACCTCCAGGCACCCCGGAGTTTCTGAAAAAAAATTTTCTGCGATTTTCACGAAACCACTTTTCTTCAACTTGAATTGGGCTAAAAATCCATCCCTGAAAATAAAAATTCTCTGAGTAGTGTGGAAATGCTGATCCTTACCCTGCCTGGGTTGTCCACTGAGCATTTCCGCGTACTCTACCTGAAGTTCTCAGGGCATGGGATTTTGACATGTTCTCCAAACCAAAAGGAATGAGTGGGAAACAATCAAGAAAACAGATAGAAGCACTTGCATTTGAATGAGTTTCAAGCATGCTTGGGTACTCGTGTGATCTGAGTGACTCAGTTTTGGAATACAACTGTCGCGTGGTGCACCGCGACCTCCAGGCACCTCGGAGTTTCTGAAAAAAAATTTTCTGCGATTTTCACGAAACCTCTTTTCTTCAACTTGAATTGGGCTAAAAATCCATCCCTGAAAATAAAACTTCTCTGAGTAGTGTGTAAATGCTGATCCTTACCCTGCCTGGGTTGTCCACTGAGCATTTCCGCGAACTCTACTTGAAGTTCTCTGGGCATGGGATTTTGACATGTTACCCAAACCAAAAGGAATGAGTGGGAAACAATCAAGACAACAGATAGAAGCACTTGCATTTCAATGAGTTTCAAGCATGATTGGGTACTCGTGTGATCTGAGTGACTCAGTTTTGGAATACAACTGTCGTGTGGTGCACCGTGACCTCCAGGCACCCCGGAGTTTCTGAAAAAAAATTTTCTGCGATTTTCACGAAACCACTTTTCTTCAACTTGAATTGGGCTAAAAATCCATCCCTGAAAAAAAAAATTCTCTGAGTAGTGTGGAAATGCTGATCCTTACCCTGCCTGGGTTGTCCACTAAGCATCTCCGCGCACTCTACCTGAAGTTCTCTGGGCATGGGATTTTGACATGTTCTCCAAACCAAAAGGAATGAGTGGGAAACAATCAAGACAACAGATAGAAGCACTTGCATTTGAATGAGTTTCAGGCATGCTTGGGTACTCGTGTGATCTGAGTGACTCAGTTTTGGAATACAACTGTCGCGTGGTGCACCGCGACCTCCAGGCACCCCGGAGTTTTTGAAAAAAAATTTTCTGCGATTTTCACGAAACCACTTTTCTTCAACTTGAATTGGGCTAAAAATCCATCCCTGAAAATAAAACTTCTCTGAGTAGTGTGGAAATGCTGATCCTTACCCTGCCTGGGTTGTCCACTGAGCATTTCCGCGAACTCTACTTGAAGTTCTCTGGGCATGGGATTTTGACATGTTACCCAAACCAAAAGGAATGAGTGGGAAACAATCAAGACAACAGATAGAAGCACTTGCATTTGAATGAGTTTCAGGCATGCTTGGGTACTTGTGTGATCTGAGTGACTCAGGTTTGGAATACAACTGTCGTGTGGTGCACCGTGACCTCCAGGCACCCCGGAGTTTCTGAAAAAAAATTTTCTGCGATTTTCACGAAACCACTTTTCTTCAACTTGAATTGGGCTAAAAATCCATCCCTGAAAATAAAAATTCTCTGAGTAGTGTGGAAATGCTGATCCTTACCCTACTTGGGGTGTCCACTGAGCATTTCCGCGAACTCTACCTGAAGTTCTCTGGGCATGGGATTTTGACATGTTCTCCAAACCAAAAGGAATGAGTGGGAAACAATCAAGCCAACAGATAGAAGCACTTGCATTTCAATGAGTTTCAAGCATGATTGGGTACTCGTGTGATCTGAGTGACTCAGTTTTGGAATACAACTGTCGTGTGGTGCACCGTGACCTCCAGGCACCCCGGAGTTTCTGAAAAAAAATTTTCTGCGATTTTCACGAAACCACTTTTCTTCAACTTGAATTGGGCTAAAAATCCATCCCTGAAAATAAAAATTCTCTGAGTAGTGTGGAAATGCTGATCCTTACCCTGCCTGGGTTGTCCACTGAGCATTTCCGCGCACTCTACCTGAAGTTCTCTGGGCATGGGATTTTGACATGTTCTCCAAACCAAAAGGAATGAGTGGGAAACAATCAAGACAACAGATAGAAGCACTTGCATTTGAATGAGTTTCAGGCATGCTTGGGTACTCGTGTGATCTGAGTGACTCAGTTTTGGAATACAACTGTCGTGTGGTGCACCGTGACCTCCAGGCACCCCGGAGTTTCTGAAAAAAAATTTTCTGCGATTTTCACGAAACCACTTTTCTTCAACTTGAATTGGGCTAAAAATCCATCCCTGAAAATAAAACTTCTCTGAGTAGTGTGGAAATGCTGATCCTTACCCTGCCTGGGTTGTCCACTGAGCATTTCCGCGAACTCTACTTGAAGTTCTCTGGGCATGGGATTTTGACATGTTACCCAAACCAAAAGGAATGAGTGGGAAACAATCAAGACAACAGATAGAAGCACTTGCATTTGAATGAGTTTCAGGCATGCTTGGGTACTCGTGTGATCTGAGTGACTCAGTTTTGGAATACAACTGTCGTGTGGTGCACCGTGACCTCCATGCACCCCGGAGTTTCTGAAAAAAAATTTTCTGCGATTTTCACGAAACCACTTTTCTTCAACTTGAATTGGGCTAAAAATCCATCCCTGAAAATAAAAATTCTCTGAGTAGTGTGGAAATGCTGATCCTTACCCTGCCTGGGTTGTCCACTGAGCATTTCCGCGCACTCTACCTGAAGTTCTCTGGGCATGGGATTTTGACATGTTCTCCAAACCAAAAGGAATGAGTGGGAAACAATCAAGAAAACAGATAGAAGCACTTGCATTTGAATGAGTTTCAAGCATGCTTGGGTACTCGTGTGATCTGAGTGACTCAGTTTTGGAATACAACTGTCACGTGGTGCACCGCGACCTCCAGGCACCCCGGAGTTTCTGAAAAAAAATTTTCTGCGATTTTCACGAAACCACTTTTCTTCAACTTGAATTGGGCTAAAAATCCATCCCTGAAAATAAAAATTCTCTGAGTAGTGTGGAAATGCTGATCCTTACCCTGCCTGGGTTGTCCACTGAGCATTTCCGCAAACTCTACCTGAAGTTCTCTGGGCATGGGATTTTGACATGTTCCCCAAACCAAAAGGAATGAGTGGGAAACAATCAAGAAAACAGATAGAAGCACTTGCATTTGAATGAGTTTCAAGCATGCTTGGGTACTCGTGTGATCTGAGTGACTCAGTTTTGGAATACAACTGTCGCGTGGTGTACCGCGACCTCCAGGCACCCCGGAGTTTCTGAAAAAATATTTTCTGCGATTTTCACGAAACCACTTTTCTTCAACTTGAATTGGGCTAAAAATCCATCCCTGAAAATAAAAATTCTCTGAATAGTGTGGAAATGCTAATCCTTACCCTGCCTGGGTTGTCCACTGAGCATTTCCGCGAACTCTACCTGAAGTTCTCTGGGGATGGGATTTTGACATGTTCTCCAAACCAAAAGGAATGAGTGGGAAACAATCAAGAAAACAGATAGAAGCACTTGCATTTGAATGAGTTTCAAGCATGCTTGGGTACTCGTGTGATCTGAGTGACTCAGTTTTGGAATACAACTGTCGCGTGGTGTACCGCGACCTCCAGGCACCCCGGAGTTTCTGAAAAAAAAATTTTCTGCGATTTTCACGAAACCACTTTTCTTCAACTTGAAGTGGGCTAAAAATCTATCCCTGAAAATAAAAATTCTCTGAATAGTGTGGAAATGCTGATCCTTACCCTGCCTGGGTTGTCCACTGAGCATTTCCGCGAACTCTACCTGAAGTTCTCTGGGCATGGGATTTTGACATGTTCCCCAAACCAAAAGGAATGAGTGGGAAACAATCAAGAAAACAGATAGAAGCACTTGCATTTGAATGAGTTTCAAGCATGCTTGGGTACTCGTGTGATCTGAGTGACTCAGTTTTGGAATACAACTGTCGCGTGGTGCACCGCGATCTCCAGGCACCCCGAAGTTTCTGAAAAAAAATTTTCTGCGATTTTCACGAAACCACTTTTCTTCAACTTGAATTGGGCTAAAAATCCATCCCTGAAAATAAAAATTCTCTGAGTAGTGTGGAAATGCTGATCCTTACCCTGCCTGGGTTGTCCACTGAGCATTTCCGCGAACTCTACCTGAAGTTCTCTGGGCATGGGATTTTGACATGTTACCCAAACCAAAAGGAATGAGTGGGAAACAATCAAGACAACAGATAGAAGCACTTGCATTTGAATGAGTTTCAGGCATGCTTGGGTACTCGTGTGATCTGAGTGACTCAGTTTTGGAATACAACTGTCGTGTGGTGCACCGTGACCTCCAGGCACCCCGGAGTTTCTGAAAAAAAATTTTCTGCGATTTTCACGAAACCACTTTTCTTCAACTTGAATTGGGCTAAAAATCCATCCCTGAAAATAAAAATTCTCTGAGTAGTGTGGAAATGCTGATCCTTACCCTGCCTGGGTTGTCCACTGAGCATTTCCGCGCACTCTACCTGAAGTTCTCTGGGCATGGGATTTTGACATGTTCTCCAAACCAAAAGGAATGAGTGGGAAACAATCAAGAAAACAGATAGAAGCACTTGCATTTGAATGAGTTTCAAGCATGCTTGGGTACTCGTGTGATCTGAGTGACTCAGTTTTGGAATACAACTGTCGCGTGGTGCACCGCGACCTCCAGGCACCCCGGAGTTTCTGAAAAAATATTTTCTGCGATTTTCACGAAACCACTTTTCTTCAACTTGAATTGGGCTAAAAATCCATCCCTGAAAATAAAAATTCTCTGAATAGTGTGGAAATGCTGATCCTTACCCTGCCTGGGTTGTCCACTGAGCATTTCCGCGAACTCTACCTGAAGTTCTCTGGGGATGGGATTTTGACATGTTCTCCACACCAAAAGGAATGAGTGGGAAACAATCAAGAAAACAGATAGAAGCACTTGCATTTGAATGAGTTTCAAGCATGCTTGGGTACTCGTGTGATCTGACTGACTCAGTTTTGGAATACAACTGTCACGTGGTGCACCGCGACCTCCAGGCACCCCGGAGATTCTGAAAAAAAATTTTCTGCGATTTTCACGAAACCACTTTTCTTCAACTTGAATTGGGCTAAAAATCCATCCCTGAAAATAAAAATTCTCTGAGTAGTGTGGAAATGCTGATCCTTACCCTGCCTGGGTTATCCACTGAGCATTTCCGCGAACTCTACCTGAAGTTCTCTGGGCATGGGATTTTGACATGTTACCCAAACCAAAAGGAATGAGAGGGAAACAATCAAGACAACAGATAGAAGCACTTGCATTTGAATGAGTTTCAAGCATGCTTGTGTACTCGTGTGATCTGAGTGACTCAGTTTTGGAATACAACTGTCTTGTGGCGCACCGCGACCTCCAGGCACCCCGGAGTTTCTGAAAAAAAATTTTCTGCGATTTTCACGAAACCACTTTTCTTCAACTTGAATTGGGCTAAAAATCCATCCCTGAAAATAAAACTTCTCTGAGTAGTGTGGAAATGCTGATCCTTACCCTACCTGGGGTGTCCACTGAGCATTTCCGCGAACTCTACCTGAAGTTCTCTGGGCATGGGATTTTGACATGTTCTCCAAACCAAAAGGAATGAGTGGGAAACAATCAAGAAAACAGATAGAAGCACTTGCATTTGAATGAGTTTCAAGCATGCTTGGGTACTCGTGTGATCTGAGTGACTCAGTTTTGGAATACAACTGTCGCGTGGTGTACCGCGACGTCCAGGCACCCCGGAGTTTCTGAAAAAAAAATTTCTGCGATTTTCACGAAACCACTTTTCTTCAACTTGAATTGGGCTAAAAATCCATCCCTGAAAATAAAACTTCTCTGAGTAGTGTGGAAATGCTGATCCTTACCCTACCTGGGGTGTCCACTGAGCATTTCCGAGAACTCTACTTGAAGTTCTCAGGGCATGGGATTTTGACATGTTACCCAAACCAAAAGGAATGAGTGGGAAACAATCAAGACAACAGATAGAAGCACTTGCATTTCAATGAGTTTCAAGCATGATTGGGTACTCGTGTGATCTGAGTGACTCAGTTTTGGAATACAACTGTCGTGTGGTGCACCGTGACCTCCAGGCACCCCGGAGTTTCTGAAAAAAAATTTTCTGCGATTTTCACGAAACCACTTTTCTTCAACTTGAATTGGGCTAAAAATCCATCCCTGAAAATAAAAATTCTCTGAGTAGTGTGGAAATGCTGATCCTTACCCTGCCTGGGTTGTCCACTGAGCATCTCCGCGCACTCTACCTGAAGTTCTCTGGGCATGGGATTTTGACATGTTCTCCAAACCAAAAGGAATGAGTGGGAAACAATCAAGACAACAGATAGAAGCACTTGCATTTGAATGAGTTTCAGGCATGCTTGGGTACTCGTGTGATCTGAGTGACTCAGTTTTGGAATACAACTGTCGTGTGGTGCACCGTGACCTCCAGGCACCCCGGAGTTTCTGAAAAAAAATTTTCTGCGATTTTCACGAAACCACTTTTCTTCAACTTGAATTGGGCTAAAAATCCATCCCTGAAAATAAAAATTCTCTGAGTAGTGTGGAAATGCTGATCCTTACCCTGCCTGGGTTGTCCACTGAGCATTTCCGCAAACTCTACCTGAAGTTCTCTGGGCATGGGATTTTGACATGTTCCCCAAACCAAAAGGAATGAGTGGGAAACAATCAAGAAAACAGATAGAAGCACTTGCATTTGAATGAGTTTCAAGCATGCTTGGGTACTCGTGAGATCTGAGTGACTCAGTTTTGGAATACAACTGTCGCGTGGTGTACCACGACCTCCAGGCACCCCGGAGTTTCTGAAAAAAAAATTTCTGCGATTTTCACGAAACCACTTTTCTTCAACTTGAATTGGGCTAAAAATCCATCCCTGAAAATAAAAATTCTCTGAATAGTGTGGAAATGCTGATCCTTACCCTCCCTGGGTTGTCCACTGAGCATTTCCGCGAACTCTACCTGAAGTTCTCTGGGGATGGGATTTTGACATGTTCTCCAAACCAAAAGGAATGAGTGGGAAACAATCAAGAAAACAGATAGAAGCACTTGCATTTGAATGAGTTTCAAGCATGCTTGGGTACTCGTGTGATCTGACTGACTCAGTTTTGGAATACAACTGTCACGTGGTGCACCGCGACCTCCAGGCACCCCGGAGTTTCTGAAAAAAAATTTTCTGCGATTTTCACGAAACCACTTTTCTTCAACTTGAATTGGGCTAAAAATCCATCCCTGAAAATAAAAATTCTCTGAGTAGTGTGGAAATGCTGATCCTTACCCTGCCTGGGTTATCCACTGAGCATTTCCGCGAACTCTACCTGAAGTTCTCTGGGCATGGGATTTTGACATGTTACCCAAACCAAAAGGAATGAGTGGGAAACAATCAAGACAACAGATAGAAGCACTTGCATTTGAATGAGTTTCAAGCATGCTTGTGTACTCGTGTGATCTGAGTGACTCAGTTTTGGAATACAACTGTCTTGTGGTGCACCGCGACCTCCAGGCACCCCGGAGTTTCTGAAAAAAAATTTTCTGCGATTTTCACGAAACCACTTTTCTTCAACTTGAATTGGGCTAAAAATCCATCCCTGAAAATAAAAATTCTCTGAGTAGTGTCGAAATGCTGATCCTTACCCTGCCTGGGTTGTCCACTGAGCATTTCCGCGAACTCTACCTGAAGTTCTCTTGGCATGGGATTTTGACATGTTACCCAAACCAAAAGGAATGAGTGGGAAACAATCAAGACAACAGATAGAAGCACTTGCATTTGAATGAGTTTCAAGCATGCTTGTGTACTCGTGTGATCTGAGTGACTCAGTTTTGGAATACAACTGTCTTGTGGTGCACCGCGACCTCCAGGCACCCCGGAGTTTCTGAAAAAAAATTTTCTGCGATTTTCACGAAACCACTTTTCTTCAACTTGAATTGGGCTAAAAATCCAGAACTGAAAATAAAACTTCTCTGAGTAGTGTGGAAATGCTGATCCTTACCCTACCTGGGGTGTCCACTGAGTATTTCCGCGAACTCTACCTGAAGTTCTCTGGGCATGGGATTTTGACATGTTCCCCAAACCAAAAGGAATGAGTGGGAAACAATCAAGAAAACAGATAGAAGCACTTGCATTTGAATGAGTTTGAAGCATGCTTCGGTACTCGTGTGATCTGAGTGACTCAGTTTTGGAATACAACTGTCGCGTGGTGCACCGCGACCTCCAGGCACCCCGGAGTTTCTGAAAAAATATTTTCTGCGATTTTCACGAAACCACTTTTCTTCAACTTGAATTGGGCTAAAAATCCATCCCTGAAAATAAAAATTCTCTGAATAGTGTGGAAATGCTGATCCTTACCCTGCCTGGGTTGTCCACTGAGCATTTCCGCGAACTCTACCTGAAGTTCTCTGGGGATGGGATTTTGACATGTTCTCCAAACCAAAAGGAATGAGTGGGAAACAATCAAGAAAACAGATAGAAGCACTTGCATTTGAATGAGTTTCAAGCATGCTTGGGTACTCGTGTGATCTGACTGACTCAGTTTTGGAATACAACTGTCACGTGGTGCACCGCGACCTCCAGGCACCCCGGAGTTTCTGAAAAAAAATTTTCTGCGATTTTCACGAAACCACTTTTCTTCAACTTGAATTGGGCTAAAAATCCATCCCTGAAAATAAAAATTCTCTGAGTAGTGTGGAAATGCTGATCCTTACCCTGCCTGGGTTATCCACTGAGCATTTCCGCGAACTCTACCTGAAGTTCCCTGGGCATGGGATTTTGACATGTTACCCAAACCAAAAGGAATGAGTGGGAAACAATCAAGACAACAGATAGAAGCACTTGCATTTGAATGAGTTTCAAGCATGCTTGTGTACTCGTGTGATCTGAGTGACTCAGTTTTGGAATACAACTGTCTTGTGGTGCACCGCGACCTCCAGGCACCCCGGAGTTTCTGAAAAAAAATTTTCTGCGATTTTCACGAAACCACTTTTCTTCAACTTGAATTGGGCTAAAAATCCATCCCTGAAAATAAAACTTCTCTGAGTAGTGTGGAAATGCTGATCCTTACCCTACCTGGGGTGTCCACTGAGCATTTCCGCGAACTCTACCTGAAGTTCTCTGGGCATGGGATTTTGACATGTTCTCCAAACCAAAAGGAATGAGTGGGAAACAATCAAGAAAACAGATAGAAGCACTTGCATTTGAATGAGTTTCAAGCATGCTTGGGTACTCGTGTGATCTGAGTGACTCAGTTTTGGAATACAACTGTCGCGTGGTGTACCGCGACGTCCAGGCACCCCGGAGTTTCTGAAAAAAAATTTTCTGCGATTTTCACGAAACCACTTTTCTTCAACTTGAATTGGGCTAAAAATCCATCCCTGAAAATAAAACTTCTCTGAGTAGTGTGGAAATGCTGATCCTTACCCTACCTGGGGTGTCCACTGAGCATTTCCGCGAACTCTACTTGAAGTTCTCAGGGCATGGGATTTTGACATGTTACCCAAACCAAAAGGAATGAGTGGGAAACAATCAAGACAACAGATAGAAGCACTTGCATTTCAATGAGTTTCAAGCATGATTGGGTACTCGTGTGATCTGAGTGACTCAGTTTTGGAATACAACTGTCGTGTGGTGCACCGTGACCTCCAGGCACCCCGGAGTTTCTGAAAAAAAATTTTCTGCGATTTTCACGAAACCACTTTTCTTCAACTTGAATTGGGCTAAAAATCCATCCCTGAAAATAAAAATTCTCTGAGTAGTGTGGAAATGCTGATCCTTACCCTGCCTGGGTTGTCCACTGAGCATCTCCGCGCACTCTACCTGAAGTTCTCTGGGCATGGGATTTTGACATGTTCTCCAAACCAAAAGGAATGAGTGGGAAACAATCAAGACAACAGATAGAAGCACTTGCATTTGAATGAGTTTCAGGCATGCTTGGGTACTCGTGTGATCTGAGTGACTCAGTTTTGGAATACAACTGTCGTGTGGTGCACCGTGACCTCCAGGCACCCCGGAGTTTCTGAAAAAAAATTTTCTGCGATTTTCACGAAACCACTTTTCTTCAACTTGAATTGGGCTAAAAATCCATCCCTGAAAATAAAAATTCTCTGAGTAGTGTGGAAATGCTGATCCTTACCCTGCCTGGGTTGTCCACTGAGCATTTCCGCAAACTCTACCTGAAGTTCTCTGGGCATGGGATTTTGACATGTTCCCCAAACCAAAAGGAATGAGTGGGAAACAATCAAGAAAACAGATAGAAGCACTTGCATTTGAATGAGTTTCAAGCATGCTTGGGTACTCGTGTGATCTGAGTGACTCAGTTTTGGAATACAACTGTCGCGTGGTGTACCGCGACCTCCAGGCACCCCGGAGTTTCTGAAAAAAAAATTTCTGCGATTTTCACGAAACCACTTTTCTTCAACTTGAATTGGGCTAAAAATCCATCCCTGAAAATAAAAATTCTCTGAATAGTGTGGAAATGCTGATCCTTACCCTCCGTGGGTTGTCCACTGAGCATTTCCGCGAACTCTACCTGAAGTTCTCTGGGGATGGGATTTTGACATGTTCTCCAAACCAAAAGGAATGAGTGGGAAACAATCAAGACAACAGATAGAAGCACTTGCATTTGAATGAGTTTCAAGCATGCTTGGGTACTCGTGTGATCTGACTGACTCAGTTTTGGAATACAACTGACACGTGGTGCACCGCGACCTCCAGGCACCCCGGAGTTTCTGAAAAAAAATTTTCTGCGATTTTCACGAAACCACTTTTCTTCAACTTGAATTGGGCTAAAAATCCATCCCTGAAAATAAAAATTCTCTGAGTAGTGTCGAAATGCTGATCCTTACCCTGCCTGGGTTGTCCACTGAGCATTTCCGCGAACTCTACCTGAAGTTCTCTTGGCATGGGATTTTGACATGTTACCCAAACCAAAAGGAATGAGTGGGAAACAATCAAGACAACAGATAGAAGCACTTGCATTTGAATGAGTTTCAAGCATGCTTGTGTACTCGTGTGATCTGAGTGACTCAGTTTTGGAATACAACTGTCTTGTGGTGCACCGCGACCTCCAGGCACCCCGGAGTTTCTGAAAAAAAATTTTCTGCGATTTTCACGAAACCACTTTTCTTCAACTTGAATTGGGCTAAAAATCCAGAACTGAAAATAAAACTTCTCTGAGTAGTGTGGAAATGCTGATCCTTACCCTACCTGGGGTGTCCACTGAGTATTTCCGCGAACTCTACTTGAAGTTCTCTGGGCATGGGATTTTGACATGTTACCCAAACCAAAAGGAATGAGTGGGAAACAATCAAGACAACAGATAGAAGCACTTGCATTTCAATGAGTTTCAAGCATGATTGGGTACTCGTGTGATCTGAGTGACTCAGTTTTGGAATACAACTGTCGTGTGGTTCACCGTGACCTCCAGGCACCCCGGAGTTTCTGAAAAAAAATTTTCTGCGATTTTCAAGATACCACTTTTCTTCAACTTGAATTGGGCTAAAAATCCATCCCTGAAAATAAAAATTCTCTGAGTAGTGTGGAAATGCTGATCCTTACCCTGCCTGGGTTGTCCACTGAGCATTTCCGCAAACTCTACCTGAAGTTCTCTGGGCATGGGATTTTGACATGTTCTCCAAACCAAAAGGAATGAGTGGGAAACAATCAAGAAAACAGATAGAAGCACTTGCATTTGAATGAGTTTCAAGCATGCTTGGGTACTCGTGTGATCTGAGTGACTCAGTTTTGGAATACAACTGTCGCGTGGTGCACCGCGACCTCCAGGCACCCCGGAGTTTCTGAAAAAAAATTTTCTGCGATTTTCACGAAACCACTTTTCTTCAACTTGAATTGGGCTAAAAATCCATCCCTGAAAATAAAACTTCTCTGAGTAGTGTGGAAATGCTGATCCTTACCCTGCCTGGGTTGTCCACTGAGCATTTCCGCGAACTCTACCTGAAGTTCTCTGGGCATGGGATTTTGACATGTTCCCCAAACCAAAAGGAATGAGTGGGAAACAATCAAGAAAACAGATAGAAGCACTTGCATTTGAATGAGTTTCAAGCATGCTTGGGTACTCGTGTGATCTGAGTGACTCAGTTTTGGAATACAACTGTCGCGTGGTGCACCGCGACCTCCAGGCACCCCGGAGTTTCTGAAAGAAAATTTTCTGCGATTTTCACGAAACCACTTTTCTTCAACTTGAATTGGGCTAAAAATCCATCCCTGAAAATAAAAATTCTCTGAGTAGTGTGGAAATGCTGATCCTTACCCTGCCTGGGTTGTCCACTGAGCATTTCCGCGAACTCTACCTGAAGTTCTCTGGGCATGGGATTTTGACATGTTACCCAAACCAAAAGGAATGAGTGGGAAACAATCAAGACAACAGATAGAAGCACTTGCATTTGAATGAGTTTCAAGCATGCTTGTGTACTCGTGTGATCTGAGTGACTCAGTTTTGGAATACAACTGTCTTGTGGTGCACCGCGACCTCCAGGCACCCCGGAGTTTCTGAAATAAAAATTTTCTGCGATTTTCACGAAACCACTTTTCTTCAACTTGAATTGGGCTAAAAATCCATCCCTGAAAATAAAACTTCTCTGAGTAGTGTGGAAATGCTGATCCTTACCCTACCTGGGGTGTCCACTGAGCATTTCCGCGAACTCTACTTGAAGTTCTCTGGGCATGGGATTTTGACATGTTACCCAAACCAAAAGGAATGAGTGGGAAACAATCAAGACAACAGATAGAAGCACTTGCATTTGAATGAGTTTCAGGCATGCTTGGGTACTCGTGTGATCTGAGTGACTCAGTTTTGGAATACAACTGTCGTGTGGTGCACCGTGACCTCCAGGCACCCCGGAGTTTCTGAAAAAAAATTTTCTGCGATTTTCACGAAACCACTTTTCTTCAACTTGAATTGGGCTAAAAATCCATCCCTGAAAATAAAAATTCTCTGAGTAGTGTGGAAATGCTGATCCTTACCCTGCCTGGGTTGTCCACTGAGCATTTCCGCGAACTCTACCTGAAGTTCTCTGGGCATGGGATTTTGACATGTTCTCCAAACCAAAAGGAATGAGTGGGAAACAATCAAGAAAACAGATAGAAGCACTTGCATTTGAATGAGTTTCAAGCATGCTTGGGTACTCGTGTGATCTGAGTGACTCAGTTTTGGAATACAACTGTCGCGTGGTGCACCGCGACCTCCAGGCACCCCGGAGTTTCTGAAAAAAAATTTTCTGCGATTTTCACGAAACCACTTTTCTTCAACTTGAATTGGGCTAAAAATCCATCCCTGAAAATAAAACTTCTCTGAGTAGTGTGGAAATGCTGATTCTTACCCTGCCTGGGTTGTCCACTGAGCATTTCCGCGAACTCTACTTGAAGTTCTCTGGGCATGGGATTTTGACATGTTACCCAAACCAAAAGGAATGAGTGGGAAACAATCAAGACAACAGATAGAAGCACTTGCATTTGAATGAGTTTCAGGCATGCTTGGGTACTCGTGTGATCTGAGTGACTCAGTTTTGGAATACAACTGTCGTGTGGTGCACCGTGACCTCCAGGCACCCCGGAGTTTCTGAAAAAAAATTTTCTGGGATTTTCACGAAACCACTTTTCTTCAACTTGAATTGGGCTAAAAATCCATCCCTGAAAATAAAAATTCTCTGAGTAGTGTGGAAATGCTTATCCTTACCCTGCCTGGGTTGTCCACTGAGCATTTCCGCGCACTCTACCTGAAGTTCTCTGGGCATGGGATTTTGACATGTTCTCCAAACCAAAAGGAATGAGTGGGAAACAATCAAGAAAACAGATAGAAGCACTTGCATTTGAATGAGTTTCAAGCATGCTTGGGTACTCGTGTGATCTGAGTGACTCAGTTTTGGAATACAAATGTCACGTGGTGCACCGCGACCTCCAGGCATCCCGGAGTTTCTGAAAAAAAATTTTCTGCGATTTTCACGAAACCACTTTTCTTCAACTTGAATTGGGCTAAAAATCCATCCCTGAAAATAAAAATTCTCTGAGTAGTGTGGAAATGCTGATCCTTACCCTGCCTGGGTTGTCCACTGAGCATTTCCGCAAACTCTACCTGAAGTTCTCTGGGCATGGGATTTTGACATGTTCCCCAAACCAAAAGGAATGAGTGGGAAACAATCAAGAAAACAGATAGAAGCACTTGCATTTGAATGAGTTTCAAGCATGCTTGGGTACTCGTGTGATCTGAGTGACTCAGTTTTGGAATACAACTGTCGCGTGGTGCACCGCGACCTCCAGGCACCCCGGAGTTTCTGAAAAAAAATTTTCTGCGATTTTCACGAAACCACTTTTCTTCAACTTGAATTGGGCTAAAAATCCATCCCTGAAAATAAAACTTCTCTGAGTAGTGTGGAAATGCTGATCCTTACCCTGCCTGGGTTGTCCACTGAGCATTTCCGCGAACTCTACCTGAAGTTCTCTGGGCATGGGATTTTGACATGTTCCCCAAACCAAAATGAATGAGTGGGAAACAATCAAGAAAACAGATAGAAGCACTTGCATTTGAATGAGTTTCAAGCATGCTTGGGTACTCGTGTGATCTGAGTGACTCAGGTTTGGAATACAGCTGTCGCGTGGTGCACCGCGATCTCCAGGCACCCCGGAGTTTCTGAAAAAAAATTTTCTGCAATTTTCACGAAACCACTTTTCTTCAACTTGAATTGGGCTAAAAATCCATCCCTGAAAATAAAACTTCTCTGAGTAGTGTGGAAATGCTGATCCTTACCCTACCTGGGGTGTCCACTGAGCATTTCCGCGAACTCTACTTGAAGTTCTCTGGGCATGGGATTTTGACATGTTCCCCAAACCAAAAGGAATGAGTGGGAAACAATCAAGAAAACAGATAGAAGCACTTGCATTTGAATGAGTTTCAAGCATGCTTGGGTACTCGTGTGATCTGAGTGACTCAGTTTTGGAATACAACTGTCGCGTGGTGCACCGCGACCTCCAGGCACCCCGGAGTTTCTGAAAAAAAATTTTCTGCGATTTTCACGAAACCACTTTTCTTCAACTTGAATTGGGGTAAAAATCCATCCCTGAAAATAAAAATTCTCTGAGTAGTGTGGAAATGCTGATCCTTACCCTGCCTGGGTTGTCCACTGAGCATTTCCGCGAACTCTACTTGAAGTTCTCTGGCATGGGATTTTGACATGTTCTCCAAACCAAAAGGAATGAGTGGGAAACAATCAAGAAAACAGATAGAAGCACTTGCATTTGAATGAGTTTCAAGCATGCTTGGGTACTCGTGTGATCTGAGTGACTCAGTTTTGGAACACAACTGTCGCGTGGTGCACCGCGACCTCCAGGCACCCCGGAGTTTCTGAAAAATAAATTTCTGCGATTTTCAAGAAACCACTTTTCATCAACTTGAATTGGGCTAAAAATCCATCCCTGAAAATAAAAATTCTCTGAGTAGTGTGGAAATGCTGATCCTTACCCTACCTGGGGTGTCCACTGAGCATTTCTGCGAATTCTACTTGAAGTTCTCTGGGCATGGGATTTTGACATGTTCCCCAAACCAAAAGGAATGAGTGGGAAACAATCAAGAAAACAGATAGAAGCACTTGCATTTGAATGAGTTTCAAGCATGCTTGGGTACTCGTGTGATCTGAGTGACTCAGTTTTGGAATACAACTGTCGCGTGGTGTACCGCGACCTCCAGGCACCCCGGAGTTTCTGAAAAAAAATTTTCTGCAATTTTCACGAAACCACTTTTCTCAACTTGAATTGGGCTAAAAATCCATCCCTGAAATTAAAAATTCTCTGAGTAGTGTGGAAATGCTGATCCTTACCCTACCTGGGGTGTCCACTGAGCATTTCCGCGAACTCTACTTGAAGTTCTCTGGGCATGGGATTTTGACATGTTCCCCAAACCAAAAGGAATGAGTGGGAAACAATCAAGAAACAGATAGAAGCACTTGCATTTGAATGAGTTTCAAGGATGCTTGGGTACTCGTGTGATCTGAGTGACTCAGTTTTGGAATACTACTGTCGCGTGGTGCACCGCGACCTCCAGGCACCCCGGAGTTTCTGAAAAAAAATTTTCTGCGATTTTCACGAAACCACTTTTCTTCAACTTGAATTGGGCTAAAAATCCATCCCTGAAAATAAAAATTCTCTGAGTAGTGTGGAAATGCTGATCCTTACCCTGCCTGGGTTGTCCACTGAGCATTTCCGCGAACTCTACTTGAAGTTCTCTGGCATGGGATTTTGACATGTTCTCCAAACCAAAAGGAATGAGTGGGAAACAATCAAGAAAACAGATAGAAGCACTTGCATTTGAATGAGTTTCAAGCATGCTTGGGTACTCGTCTGATCTGAGTGACTCAGTTTTGGAATACTACTGTCGCGTAGTGCACCGCGACCTCCAGGCACCCCGGAGTTTCTGAAAAAAAATTTTCTGCGATTTTCACGAAACCACTTTTCTTCAACTTGAATTGGGCTAAAAATCCATCTCTGAAAATAAAAATTCTCTGAGTAGTGTGGAAATGCTGATCCTTACCCTGCCTGGGTTGTCCACTGAGCATTTCCGCGAACTCTACCTGAAGTTCTCTGGGCATGGGATTTTGACATGTTCCCCAAACCAAAAGGAATGAGTGGGAAACAATCAAGAAAACAGATAGAAGCACTTGTATTTGAATGAGTTTCAAGCATGCTTCGGTAGTCATGTGATCTGAGTGACTCAGGTTTGGAATACAGCTGTCGCGTGGTGCACCGCGACCTCAGGGCACCCCGGAGTTTCTGAAAAAAAAATTTCTGCGATTTTCACGAAACCACTTTTCTTCAACTTGAATTGGGCTAAAAATCCATCCCTGAAAATAAAAATTCTCTGAGTAGTGTGGAAATGCTGATCCTTACCCTGCCTGGGTTGTCCACTGAGCATTTCCGCGAACTCTACCTGAAGTTCTCTGGGCATGGGATTTTGACATGTTCCCCAAACCAAAAGGAATGAGTGGGAAAAAATCAAGACAACAGATAGAAGCACTTGCATTTGAATGAGTTTCAAGCATGCTTGGGTACTCGTGTGATCTGAGTGACTCAGTTTTGGAACACAACTGTCGCGTGGTGCACCGCGACCTCCAGGCACCCCGGAGTTTCTGAAAAAAAAATTTCTGCGATTTTCAAGAAACCACTTCTCATCAACTTGAATTGGGCTAAAAATCCATCCCTGAAAATAAAAATTCTCTGAGTAGTGTGGAAATGCTGATCCTTACCCTACCTGGGGTGTCCACTGAGCATTTCTGCGAATTCTACTTGAAGTTCTCTGGGCATGGGATTTTGACATGTTCCCCAAACCAAAAGGAATGAGTGGGAAACAATCAAGAAAACAGATAGAAGCACTTGCATTTGAATGAGTTTCAAGCATGCTTGGGTACTCGTGTGATCTGAGTGACTCAGTTTTGGAATACAACTGTCGCGTGGTGTACCGCGACCTCCAGGCACCCCGGAGTTTCTAAAAAAAAATTTTCTGCAATTTTCACGAAACCACTTTTCTCAACTTGAATTGGGCTAAAAATCCATCACTGAAATTAAAAATTCTCTGAGTAGTGTGGAAATGCTGATCCTTACCCTACCTGGGGTGTCCACTGAGCATTTCCGCGAACTCTACTTGAAGTTCTCTGGGCATGGGATTTTGACATGTTCCCCAAACCAAAAGGAATGAGTGGGAAACAATCAAGAAACAGATAGAAGCACTTGCATTTGAATGAGTTTCAAGGATGCTTGGGTACTCGTGTGATCTGAGTGACTCAGTTTTGGAATACTACTGTCGCGTGGTGCACCGCGACCTCCAGGCACCCCGGAGTTTCTGAAAAAAAATTTTCTGCGATTTTCACGAAACCACTTTTCTTCAACTTGAATTGGGCTAAAAATCCATCCCTGAAAATAAAAATTCTCTGAGTAGTGTGGAAATGCTGATCCTTACCCTGCCTGGGTTGTCCACTGAGCATTTCCGCGAACTCTACTTGAAGTTCTCTGGCATGGGATTTTGACATGTTCTCCAAACCAAAAGGAATGAGTGGGAAACAATCAAGAAAACAGATAGAAGCACTTGCATTTGAATGAGTTTCAAGCATGCTTGGGTACTCGTGTGATCTGAGTGACTCAGTTTTGGAATACTACTGTCGCGTAGTGCACAGTGACCTCAGGGCACCCCGGAGTTTCTGAAAAAAAAATTTCTGCGATTTTCACGAAACCACTTTTCTTCAACTTGAATTGGGCTAAAAATCCATCCCTGAAAATAAAACTTCTCTGAGTAGTGTGGAAATGCTGATCCTTACCCTACCTGGGGTGTCCACTGAGCATTTCCGCGAACTCTACTTGAAGTTCTCTGGGCATGGGATTTTGACATGTTACCCAAACCAAAAGGAATGAGTGGGAAACAATCAAGACAACAGATAGAAGCACTTGCATTTGAATGAGTTTCAAGCATGCTTGGGTACTCGTGTGATCTGAGTGACTCAGTTTTGGAATACAACTGTCGCGTGGTGCACCGCAACCTCCAGGCACCCCGGAGTTTCTGAAAAAAAATTTTCTGCGGTTTTCACGAAACCACTTTTCTTCAACTTGAATTGGGCTAAAAATCCATCCCTGAAAATAAAAATTCTCTGAGTAGTGTGGAAATGCTGATCCTTACCCTGCCTGGGTTCTCCACTGAGCATTTCCGCGAACTCTACCTGAAGTTCTCTGGGCATGGGATTTTGACATTTTCTCCAAACCAAAAGGAATGAGTTGGAAACAATCAAGAAAACAGATAGAAGCACTTGCATTTGAATGAGTTTCAAGCATGCTTGGGTACTCGTGTGATCTGAGTGACTCAGTTTTGGAATACAGCTGTCGCGTGGTGCACCGCGACCTCCAGGCACCCCGGAGTTTCTGAAAAAAAAATTTCTGCGATTTTCACGAAACCACTTTTCTTCAACTTGAATTGGGCTAAAAATCCATCCCTGAAAATAAAAATTCTCTGAGTAGTGTGGAAATGCTGATCCTTACCCTGCCTGGGTTGTCTACTGAGCATTTCCGCGAACTCTACCTGAAGTTCTCTGGGCATGGGATTTTGACATGTTCCCCAAACCAAAAGGAATGAGTGGGAAACAATCAAGAAAACAAATAGAAGCACTTGCATTTGAATGAGTTTCAAGCATGCTTGGGTACTCGTGTGATCTGAGTGACTCAGTTTTGGAATACAACTGTCGCGTGGTGCACC
Organism: Atractosteus spatula; assembly: GCF_055471065.1. Lineage (NCBI taxonomy): Eukaryota > Metazoa > Chordata > Actinopteri > Semionotiformes > Lepisosteidae > Atractosteus > Atractosteus spatula. The sequence goes on along the minus strand of NC_142714.1, from coordinate 150,705 downwards.
GCAACCTCCAGGCACCCCGGAGTTTCTGAAAAAAAATTTTCTGCGATTTTCACGAAACCACTTTTCTTCAACTTGAATTGGGCTAAAAATCCATCCCTGAAAATAAAAATTCTCTGAGTAGTGTGGAAATGCTGATCCTTACCCTGCCTGGGTTGTCCACTGAGCATTTCCGCGAACTCTACCTGAAGTTCTCTGGCATGGGATTTTGACATGTTCCCCAAACCAAAAGGAATGAGTGGGAAACAATCAAGAAAACAGATAGAAGCACTTGCATTTGAATGAGTTTCAAGCATGCTTGGGTACTCGTGTGATCTGAGTGACTCAGGTTTGGAATACAGCTGTCGCGTGGTGCACCGCGACCTCCAGGCACCCCGGAGTTTCTGAAAAAAAATTTTCTGCAATTTTCACGAAACCACTTTTCTTCAACTTGAATTGGGCTAAAAATCCATCCCTGAAAATAAAACTTCTCTGAGTAGTGTGGAAATGCTGATCCTTACCCTACCTGGGGTGTCCACTGAGCATTTCCGTGAACTCTACTTGAAGTTCTCTGGGCATGGGATTTTGACATGTTACCCAAACCAAAAGGAATGAGTGGGAAACAATCAAGACAACAGATAGAAGCACTTGCATTTGAATGAGTTTCAAGCATGCTTGGGTACTCGTGTGATCTGAGTGACTCAGTTTTGGAATACAACTGTCGCGTGGTGCACCGCAACCTCCAGGCACCCCGGAGTTTCTGAAAAAAAATTTTCTGCGGTTTTCACGAAACCACTTTTCTTCAACTTGAATTGGGCTAAAAATCCATCCCTGAAAATAAAAATTCTCTGAGTAGTGTGGAAATGCTGATCCTTACCCTGCCTGGGTTCTCCACTGAGCATTTCCGCGAACTCTACCTGAAGTTCTCTGGGCATGGGATTTTGACATTTTCTCCAAACCAAAAGGAATGAGTTGGAAACAATCAAGAAAACAGATAGAAGCACTTGCATTTGAATGAGTTTCAAGCATGCTTGGGTACTCGTGTGATCTGAGTGACTCAGTTTTGGAATACAACTGTCACGTGGTGCACCGCGACCTCCAGGCACCCCGGAGTTTCTGAAAAAAAATTTTCTGCGATTTTCACGAAACCACTTTTCTTCAACTTGAATTGGGCTAAAAATCCATCCCTGAAAATAAAAATTCTCTGAGTAGTGTGGAAATGCTGATCCTTACCCTGCCTGGGTTGTCCACTGAGCATTTCCGCGAACTCTACCTGAAGTTCTCTGGGCATGGGATTTTGACATGTTCCCCAAACCAAAAGGAATGAGTGGGAAACAATCAAGAAAACAGATAGAAGCACTTGCATTTGAATGAGTTTCAAGCATGCTTGGGTACTCGTGTGATCTGAGTGACTCAGTTTTGGAATACAGCTGTCGCGTGGTGCACCGCGACCTCCAGGCACCCCGGAGTTTCTGAAAAAAAAATTTCTGCGATTTTCACGAAACCACTTTTCTTCAACTTGAATTGGGCTAAAAATCCATCCCTGAAAATAAAAATTCTCTGAGTAGTGTGGAAATGCTGATCCTTACCCTGCCTGGGTTGTCGACTGAGCATTTCCGCGAACTCTACCTGAAGTTCTCTGGGCATGGGATTTTGACATGTTCCCCAAACCAAAAGGAATGAGTGGGAAACAATCAAGAAAACAAATAGAAGCACTTGCATTTGAATGAGTTTCAAGCATGCTTGGATACTCGTGTGATCTGAATGACTCAGTTTTGGAATACAGCTGTCGTGTGGTGCACCGCGACCTCCAGGCACCCCCGAGTTTCTGAAAAAAAATTTTCTGCGATTTTCACGAAACCACTTTTCTTCAACTTGAATTGGGCTAAAAATCCATCCCTGAAAATAAAACTTCTCTGAGTAGTGTGGAAATGCTGATCCTTACCCTACCTGGGGTGTCCACTGAGCATTTCCGCGAACTCTACTTGAAGTTCTCTGGGCATGGGATTTTGACATGTTACCCAAACCAAAAGGAATGAGTGGGAAACAATCAAGACAACAGATAGAAGCACTTGCATTTGAATGAGTTTCAAGCATGCTTGGGTACTCGTGTGATCTGAATGACTCAGTTTTGGAATACAACTGTCGCGTGGTGCACCGCAACCTCCAGGCACCCCGGAGTTTCTGAAAAAAATTTTTCTGCGATTTTCACGAAACCACTTTTCTTCAACTTGAATTGGGCTAAAAATCCATCCCTGAAAATAAAAATTCTCTGAGTAGTGTGGAAATGCTGATCCTTACCCTGCCTGGGTTGTCCACTGAGCATTTCCGCGAACTCTACCTGAAGTTCTCTGGGCATGTGATTTTGACATGTTCCCCAAACCAAAAGGAATGAGTGGGAAACAATCAAGAAAACAGATAGAAGCACTTGCATTTGAATGAGTTTCAAGCATGCTTGGGTACTCGTGTGATCTGAGTGACTCAGTTTTGGAATACAGCTGTCGCGTGGTGCACCGCGACCTCCAGGCACCCCGGAGTTTCTGAAAAAAAAATTTCTGCGATTTTCAAGAAACCACTTTTCTTCAACTTGAATTGGGCTAAAAATCCATCCCTGAAAATAAAAATTCTCTGAGTAGTGTGGAAATGCTGATCCTTACCCTACCTGGGGTGTCCACTGAGCATTTCTGTGAATTCTACTTGAAGTTCTCTGGGCATGGGATTTTGACATGTTCCCCAAAACAAAAGGAATGAGTGGGAAACAATCAAGATAACAGATAGAAGCACTTGCATTTGAATGAGTTTCAAGCATGCTTGGGTACTCGTGTGATCTGAGTGACTCAGTTTTGGAATACAACTGTCGCGTGGTGTACCGCGACCTCCAGGCACCCCGGAGTTTCTGAAAAAAAATTTTCTGCAATTTTCATGAAACCACTTTTCTCAACTTGAATTGGGCTAAAAATCCATCCCTGAAATTAAAAATTCTCTGAGTAGTGTGGAAATGCTGATCCTTACCCTACCTGGGGTGTCCACTGAGCATTTCCGCGAACTCTACTTGAAGTTCTCTGGGCATGGGATTTTGACATGTTCCCCAAACCAAAAGGAATGAGTGGGAAACAATCAAGAAACAGATAGAAGCACTTGCATTTGAATGAGTTTCAAGGATGCTTGGGTACTCGTGTGATCTGAGTGACTCAGTTTTGGAATACTACTGTCGCGTGGTGCACCGCGACCTCCAGGCACCCCGGAGTTTCTGAAAAAAAATTTTCTGCGATTTTCACGAAACCACTTTTCTTCAACTTGAATTGGGCTAAAAATCCATCCCTGAAAATAAAAATTCTCTGAGTAGTGTGGAAATGCTGATCCTTACCCTGCCTGGGTTGTCCACTGAGCATTTCCGCGAACTCTACCTGAAGTTCTCTGGGCATGGGATTTTGACATGTTCCCCAAACCAAAAGGAATGAGTGGGAAAAAATCAAGACAACAGATAGAAGCACTTGCATTTGAATGAGTTTCAAGCATGCTTGGGTACTCGTGTGATCTGAGTGACTCAGTTTTGGAATACAACTGTCGCGTGGTGTACCGCGACCTCCAGGCACCCCGGAGTTTCTGAAAAAAAATTTTCTGCAATTTTCACGAAACCACTTTTCTCAACTTGAATTGGGCTAAAAATCCATCCCTGAAATTAAAAATTCTCTGAGTAGTGTGGAAATGCTGATCCTGACCCTACCTGGGGTGTCCACTGAGCATTTCCGCGAACTCTACTTGAAGTTCTCTGGGCATGGGATTTTGACATGTTCCCCAAACCAAAAGGAGTGAGTGGGAAACAATCAAGAAAACAGATAGAAGCACTTGCATTTGAATGAGTTTCAAGCATGCTTGGGTACTCGTGTGATCTGAGTGACTCAGTTTTGGAATACAACTGTCGCGTGGTGCACCGCGACCTCCAGGCACCCCGGAGTTTCTGAAAAAAAAATTTCTGCGATTTTCACGAAACCACTTTTCTTCAACTTGAATTGGGCTAAAAATCCATCCCTGAAAATAAAACTTCTCTGAGTAGTGTGGAAATGCTGATCCTTACCCTACCTGGGGTGTCCACTGAGCATTTCCGCGAACTCTACTTGAAGTTCTCTGGGCATGGGATTTTGACATGTTACCCAAACCAAAAGGAATGAGTGGGAAACAATCAAGACAACAGATAGAAGCACTTGCATTTGAATGAGTTTCAAGCATGCTTGGGTACTCGTGTGATCTGAGTGACTCAGTTTTGGAATACAACTGTCGCGTGGTGCACCGCAACCTCCAGGCACCCCAGAGTTTCTGAAAAAAAAATTTCTGCGATTTTCACGAAACCACTTTTCTTCAACTTGAATTGGGCTAAAAATCCATCCCTGAAAATAAAAATTCTCTGAGTAGTGTGGAAATGCTGATCCTTACCCTGCCTGGGTTGTCCACTGAGCATTTCCGCGAACTCTACCTGAAGTTCTCTGGGCATGGGATTTTGACATGTTCCCCAAACCAAAAGGAATGAGTGGGAAAAAATCAAGACAACAGATAGAAGCACTTGCATTTGAATGAGTTTCAAGCATGCTTGGGTACTCGTGTGATCTGAGTGACTCAATTTTGGAATACAACTGTCGCGTGGTGTACCGCGACCTCCAGGCACCCCGGAGTTTCTGAAAAAAAAATTTCTGCAATTTTAACGAAACCACTTTTCTCAACTTGAATTGGGCTAAAAATCCATCCCTGAAATTAAAAATTCTCTGAGTAGTGTGGAAATGCTGATCCTTACCCTGCCTGGGTTGTCCACTGAGCATTTCCGCGAACTCTACCTGAAGTTCTCTGGGCATGGGATTTTGACATGTTCCCCAAACCAAAAGGAATGAGTGGGAAACAATCAAGACAACAGATAGAAGCACTTGCATTTGAATGAGTTTCAAGCATGCTTGGGTACTCGTGTGATCTGAGTGACTCAGTTTTGGAATACAACTGTCGCGTGGTGCACCGCGACCTCCAGGCACCCCGGAGTTTCTGAAAAAAAATTTTCTGCGATTTTCACGAAACCACTTTTCTTCAACTTGAATTGGGCTAAAAATCCATCCCTGAAAATAAAAATTCTCTGAGTAGTGTGGAAATGCTGATCCTTACCCTGCCTGGGTTGTCCACTGAGCATTTCCGCGAACTCTACTTGAAGTTCTCTGGGCATGGGATTTTGACATGTTACCCAAACCAAAAGGAATGAGTGGGAAACAATCAAGAAACAGATAGAAGCACTTGCATTTGAATGAGTTTCAAGGATGCTTGGGTACTCGTGTGATCTGAGTGACTCAGTTTTGGAATACTACTGTCGCGTGGTGCACCGCGACCTCCAGGCACCCCGGAGTTTCTGAAAAAAAATTTTCTGCGATTTTCACGAAACCACTTTTCTTCAACTTGAATTGGGCTAAAAATCCATCCCTGAAAATAAAAATTCTCTGAGTAGTGTGGAAATGCTGATCCTTACCCTGCCTGGGTTGTCCACTGAGCATTTCCGCGAACTCTACCTGAAGTTCTCTGGGCATGGGATTTTGACATGTTCCCCAAACCAAAAGGAATGAGTGGGAAACAGTCAAGAAAACAGATAGAAGCACTTGTATTTGAATGAGTTTCAAGCATGCTTCGGTACTCGTGTGATCTGAGTGACTCAGGTTTGGAATACAGCTGTCGCGTGGTGCACCGCGACCTCAGGGCACCCCGGAATTTCTGAAAAAAAAATTTCTGCGATTTTCACGAAACCACTTTTCTTCAACTTGAATTGGGCTAAAAATCCATCCCTGAAAATAAAAATTCTCTGAGTAGTGTGGAAATGCTGATCCTTACCCTACCTGGGTTGTCCACTGAGCATTTTAGCGAACTCTACCTGAAGTTCTCTGGGCATGGGATTTTGACATGTTCCCCAAACCAAAAGGAATGAGTGGGAAACAATCAAGAAAACAGATAGAAGCACTTGCATTTGAATGAGTTTCAAGCATGCTTGGGTACTCGTGTGATCTGAGTGACTCAGGTTTGGAATACAGCTGTCGCGTGGTGCACCGCGACCTCCAGGCACCCCGGAGTTTCTGAAAAAAAAATTTCTGCAATTTTCACGAAACCACTTTTCTTCAACTTGAATTGGGCTAAAAATCCATCCCTGAAAATAAAACTTCTCTGAGTAGTGTGGAAATGCTGATCCTTACCCTACCTGGGGTGTCCACTGAGCATTTCCGCGAACTCTACTTGAAGTTCTCTGGGCATGGGATTTTGACATGTTACCCAAACCAAAAGGAATGAGTGGGAAACAATCAAGACAACAGATAGAAGCACTTGCATTTGAATGAGTTTCAAGCATGCTTGGGTACTCGTGTGATCTGAGTGACTCAATTTTGGAATACAACTGTCGCGTGGTGTACCGCGACCTCCAGGCACCCCGGAGTTTCTGAAAAAAAAATTTCTGCAATTTTAACGAAACCACTTTTCTCAACTTGAATTGGGCTAAAAATCCATCCCTGAAATTAAAAATTCTCTGAGTAGTGTGGAAATGCTGATCCTTACCCTGCCTGGGTTGTCCACTGAGCATTTCCGCGAACTCTACCTGAAGTTCTCTGGGCATGGGATTTTGACATGTTCCCCAAACCAAAAGGAATGAGTGGGAAACAATCAAGACAACAGATAGAAGCACTTGCATTTGAATGAGTTTCAAGCATGCTTGGGTACTCGTGTGATCTGAGTGACTCAGTTTTGGAATACAACTGTCGCGTGGTGCACCGCGACCTCCAGGCACCCCGGAGTTTCTGAAAAAAAATTTTCTGCGATTTTCACGAAACCACTTTTCTTCAACTTGAATTGGGCTAAAAATCCATCCCTGAAAATAAAAATTCTCTGAGTAGTGTGGAAATGCTGATCCTTACCCTGCCTGGGTTGTCCACTGAGCATTTCCGCGAACTCTACTTGAAGTTCTCTGGGCATGGGATTTTGACATGTTACCCAAACCAAAAGGAATGAGTGGGAAACAATCAAGAAACAGATAGAAGCACTTGCATTTGAATGAGTTTCAAGGATGCTTGGGTACTCGTGTGATCTGAGTGACTCAGTTTTGGAATACTACTGTCGCGTGGTGCACCGCGACCTCCAGGCACCCCGGAGTTTCTGAAAAAAAATTTTCTGCGATTTTCACGAAACCACTTTTCTTCAACTTGAATTGGGCTAAAAATCCATCCCTGAAAATAAAAATTCTCTGAGTAGTGTGGAAATGCTGATCCTTACCCTGCCTGGGTTGTCCACTGAGCATTTCCGCGAACTCTACCTGAAGTTCTCTGGGCATGGGATTTTGACATGTTCCCCAAACCAAAAGGAATGAGTGGGAAACAGTCAAGAAAACAGATAGAAGCACTTGTATTTGAATGAGTTTCAGGCATGCTTCGGTACTCGTGTGATCTGAGTGACTCAGGTTTGGAATACAGCTGTCGCGTGGTGCACCGCGACCTCAGGGCACCCCGGAATTTCTGAAAAAAAAATTTCTGCGATTTTCACGAAACCACTTTTCTTCAACTTGAATTGGGCTAAAAATCCATCCCTGAAAATAAAAATTCTCTGAGTAGTGTGGAAATGCTGATCCTTACCCTACCTGGGTTGTCCACTGAGCATTTTAGCGAACTCTACCTGAAGTTCTCTGGGCATGGGATTTTGACATGTTCCCCAAACCAAAAGGAATGAGTGGGAAACAATCAAGAAAACAGATAGAAGCACTTGCATTTGAATGAGTTTCAAGCATGCTTGGGTACTCGTGTGATCTGAGTGACTCAGGTTTGGTTACAGCTGTCGCGTGGTGCACCGCGACCTCCAGGCACCCCGGAGTTTCTGAAAAAAAAATTTCTGCAATTTTCACGAAACCACTTTTCTTCAACTTGAATTGGGCTAAAAATCCATCCCTGAAAATAAAACTTCTCTGAGTAGTGTGGAAATGCTGATCCTTACCCTACCTGGGGTGTCCACTGAGCATTTCCGCGAACTCTACTTGAAGTTCTCTGGGCATGGGATTTTGACATGTTACCCAAACCAAAAGGAATGAGTGGGAAACAATCAAGACAACAGATAGAAGCACTTGCATTTGAATGAGTTTCAAGCATGCTTAGGTACTCGTGTGATCTGAGTGACTCAGTTTTGGAATACAACTGTCACGTGGTGCACCGCAACCTCCAGGCACCCCGGAGTTTCTGAAAAAAAATTTTCTGCGATTTTCACGAAACCACTTTCTTCAACTTGAATTGGGCTAAAAATCCATCCCTGAAAATAAAAATTATCTGAGTAGTGTGGTAATGCTGATCCTTACCCTGCCTGGGTTCTCCACTGAGCATTTCCGCGAACTCTACCTGAAGTTCTCTGGGCATGGGATTTTGACATGTTCCCCAAACCAAAAGGAATGAGTGGGAAACAATCAAGAAAACAGATAGAAGCACTTGCATTTGAATGAGTTTCAAGCATGCTTGGGTACTCGTGTGATCTGAGTGACTCAGTTTTGGAATACAACTGTCGCGTGGTGCACCGCGACCTCCAGGAAACCCGGAGTTTCTGAAAAAAAATTTTCTGCGATTTTCACGAAACCACTTTTCTTCAACTTGAATTGGGCTAAAAATCCATCCCTGAAAATAAAACTTCTCTGAGTAGTGTGGAAATGCTGATCCTTACCCTACCTGGGGTGTCCACTGAGCATTTCCGCGAACTCTACTTGAAGTTCTCTGGGCATGGGATTTTGACATGTTACCCAAACCAAAAGGAATGAGTGGGAAACAATCAAGAAACAGATAGAAGCACTTGCATTTGAATGAGTTTCAAGGATGCTTGGGTACTCGTGTGATCTGAGTGACTCAGTTTTGGAATACTACTGTCGCGTGGTGCACCGCGACCTCCAGGCACCCCGGAGTTTCTGAAAAAAAATTTTCTGCAATTTTCACGAAACCACTTTCTTCAACTTGAATTGGGCTAAAAATCCATCCCTGAAAATAAAAATTATCTGAGTAGTGTGGAAATGCTGATCCTTACCCTGCCTGGGTTCTCCACTGAGCATTTCCGCGAACTCTACCTGAAGTTCTCTGGGCATGGGATTTTGACATGTTCCCCAAACCAAAAGGAATGAGTGGGAAACAATCAAGAAAACAGATAGAAGCACTTGCATTTGAATGAGTTTCAAGCATGCTTGGGTACTCGTGTGATCTGAGTGACTCAGGTTTGGAATACAGCTGTCGCGTGGTGCACCGCGACTTCCAGGCACCCCGGAGTTTCTGAAAAAAAATTTTCTGCAATTTTCACTAAACCACTTTTCTTCAACTTGAATTGGGCTAAAAATCCATCCCTGAAAATAAAACTTCTCTGAGTAGTGTGGAAATGCTGATCCTTACCCTACCTGGGGTGTCCACTGAGCATTTCCGCGAACTCTACTTGAAGTTCTCTGGGCATGGGATTTTGACATGTTACCCAAACCAAAAGGAATGAGTGGGAAACAATCAAGACAACAGATAGAAGCACTTGCATTTGAATGAGTTTCAAGCATGCTTGGGTACTCGTGTGATCTGAGTGACTCAGTTTTGGAATACAACTGTCGCGTGGTGCACCGCAACCTCCAGGCACCCCGGAGTTTCTGAAAAAAAATTTTCTGCGGTTTTCACGAAACCACTTTTCTTCAACTTGAATTGGGCTAAAAATCCATCCCTGAAAATAAAAATTCTCTGAGTAGTGTGGAAATGCTGATCCTTACCCTGCCTGGGTTCTCCACTGAGCATTTCCGCGAACTCTACCTTAAGTTCTCTGGGCATGGGATTTTGACATTTTCTCCAAACCAAAAGGAATGAGTGGGAAACAATCAAGAAAACAGATAGAAGCACTTGCATTTGAATGAGTTTCAAGCATGCTTGGGTACTCGTGTGATCTGAGTGACTCAGTTTTGGAATACAACTGTCACGTGGTGCACCGCGACCTCCAGGCACCCCGGAGTTTCTGAAAAAAAATTTTCTGCGATTTTCACGAAACCACTTTTCTTCAACTTGAATTGGGCTAAAAATCCATCCCTGAAAATAAAAATTCTCTGAGTAGTGTGGAAATGCTGATCCTTACCCAGCCTGGGTTGTCCACTGAGCATTTCCGCGAACTCTACCTGAAGTTCTCTGGGCATGGGATTTTGACATGTTCCCCAAACCAAAAGGAATGAGTGGGAAACAATCAAGAAAACAGATAGAAGCACTTGCATTTGAATGAGTTTCAAGCATGCTTGGGTACTCGTGTGATCTGAGTGACTCAGTTTTGGAATACAGCTGTCGCGTGGTGCACCGCGACCTCCAGGCACCCCGGAGTTTCTGAAAAAAAAATTTCTGCGATTTTCACGAAACCACTTTTCTTCAACTTGAATTGGGCTAAAAATCCATCCCTGAAAATAAAAATTCTCTGAGTAGTGTGGAAATGCTGATCCTTACCCTGCCTGGGCTGTCTACTGAGCATTTCCGCGAACTCTACCTGAAGTTCTCTGGGCATGGGATTTTGACATGTTCCCCAAACCAAAAGGAATGAGTGGGAAACAATCAAGAAAACAAATAGAAGCACTTGCATTTGAATGAGTTTCAAGCATGCTTGGACACTCGTGTGATCTGAATGACTCAGTTTTGGAATACAGCTGTCGTGTGGTGCACCGCGACCTCCAGGCACCCCGGAGTTTCTGAAAAAAAATTTTCTGCGATTTTCACGAAACCACTTTTCTTCAACTTGAATTGGGCTAAAAATCCATCCCTGAAAATAAAAATTCTCTGAATAGTGTGGAAATGCTGATCCTTACCCTGCCTGGGTTGTCCACTGAGCATTTCCGCGAACTCTACCTGAAGTTCTCTGGGCATGGGATTTTGACATGTTCCCCAAACCAAAAGGAATGAGTGGGAAACAATCAAGAAAACAGATAGAAGCACTTGCATTTGAATGAGTTTCAAGCATGCTTGGGTACTCGTGTGATCTGAGTGACTCAGTTTTGGAATACAACTGTCGCGTGGTGTACCGCGACCTCCAGGCACCCCGGAGTTTCTGAAAAAAAATTTTCTGCAATTTTCACGAAACCACTTTTCTCAACTTGAATTGGGCTAAAAATCCATCCCTGAAATTAAAAATTCTCTGAGTAGTGTGGAAATGCTGATCCTTACCCTACCTGGGGTGTCCACTGAGCATTTCCGCGAACTCTACTTGAAGTTCTCTGGGCATGGGATTTTGACATGTTCCCCAAACCAAAAGGAATGAGTGGGAAACAATCAAGAAACAGATAGAAGCACTTGCATTTGAAAGAGTTTCAAGGATGCTTGGGTACTCGTGTGATCTGAGTGACTCAGTTTTGGAATACTACTGTCGCGTGGTGCACCGCGACCTCCAGGCACCCCGGAGTTTCTGAAAAAAAATTTTCTGCGATTTTCACGAAACCACTTTTCTTCAACTTGAATTGGGCTAAAAATCCATCCCTGAAAATAAAAATTCTCTGAGTAGTGTGGAAATGCTGATCCTTACCCTGCCTGGGTTGTCCACTGAGCATTTCCGCGAACTCTACCTGAAGTTCTCTGGGCATGGGATTTTGACATGTTCCCCAAACCAAAAGGAATGAGTGGGAAAAAATCAAGACAACAGATAGAAGCACTTGCATTTGAATGAGTTTCAAGCATGCTTGGGTACTCGTGTGATCTGAGTGACTCAGTTTTGGAATACAACTGTCGCGTGGTGTACCGCGACCTCCAGGCACCCCGGAGTTTCTGAAAAAAAATTTTCTGCAATTTTCACGAAACCACTTTTCTCAACTTGAATTATGCTAAAAATCCATCCCTGAAATTAAAAATTCTCTGAGTAGTGTGGAAATGCTGATCCTGACCCTACCTGGGGTGTCCACTGAGCATTTCCGCGAACTCTACTTGAAGTTCTCTGGGCATGGGATTTTGACATGTTCCCCAAACCAAAAGGAGTGAGTGGGAAACAATCAAGAAAACAGATAGAAGCACTTGCATTTGAATGAGTTTCAAGCATGCTTGGGTACTCGTGTGATCTGAGTGACTCAGTTTTGGAATACAACTGTCGCGTGGTGCACCGCGACCTCCAGGCACCCCGGAGTTTCTGAAAAAAAAATTTCTGCGATTTTCACGAAACCACTTTTCTTCAACTTGAATTGGGCTAAAAATCCATCCCTGAAAATAAAACTTCTCTGAGTAGTGTGGAAATGCTGATCCTTACCCTACCTGGGGTGTCCACTGAGCATTTCCGCGAACTCTACTTGAAGTTCTCTGGGCATGGGATTTTGACATGTTACCCAAACCAAAAGGAATGAGTGGGAAACAATCAAGACAACAGATAGAAGCACTTGCATTTGAATGAGTTTCAAGCATGCTTGGGTACTCGTGTGATCTGAGTGACTCAGTTTTGGAATACAACTGTCGCGTGGTGCACCGCAACCTCCAGGCACCCCAGAGTTTCTGAAAAAAAATTTTCTGCGATTTTCACGAAACCACTTTTCTTCAACTTGAATTGGGCTAAAAATCCATCCCTGAAAATAAAAATTCTCTGAGTAGTGTGGAAATGCTGATCCTTACCCTGCCTGGGTTGTCCACTGAGCATTTCCGCGAACTCTACCTGAAGTTCTCTGGGCATGGGATTTTGACATGTTCCCCAAACCAAAAGGAATGAGTGGGAAAAAATCAAGACAACAGATAGAAGCACTTGCATTTGAATGAGTTTCAAGCATGCTTGGGTACTCGTGTGATCTGAGTGACTCAGTTTTGGAATACAACTGTCGCGTGGTGTACCGCGACCTCCAGGCACCCCGGAGTTTCTGAAAAAAAAATTTCTGCAATTTTAACGAAACCACTTTTCTCAACTTGAATTGGGCTAAAAATCCATCCCTGAAATTAAAAATTCTCTGAGTAGTGTGGAAATGCTGATCCTTACCCTGCCTGGGTTGTCCACTGAGCATTTCCGCGAACTCTACCTGAAGTTCTCTGGGCATGGGATTTTGACATGTTCCCCAAACCAAAAGGAATGAGTGTGAAACAATCAAGACAACAGATAGAAGCACTTGCATTTGAATGAGTTTCAAGCATGCTTGGGTACTCGTGTGATCTGAGTGACTCAGTTTTGGAATACAACTGTCGCGTGGTGCACCGCGACCTCCAGGCACCCCGGAGTTTCTGAAAAAAAATTTTCTGCGATTTTCACGAAACCACTTTTCTTCAACTTGAATTGGGCTAAAAATCCATCCCTGAAAATAAAAATTCTCTGAGTAGTGTGGAAATGCTGATCCTTACCCTGCCTGGGTTGTCCACTGAGCATTTCCGCGAACTCTACCTGAAGTTCTCTGGGCATGGGATTTTGACATGTTCCCCAAACCAAAAGGAATGAGTGGGAAAAAATCAAGACAACAGATAGAAGCACTTGCATTTGAATGAGTTTCAAGCATGCTTGGGTACTCGTGTGATCTGAGTGACTCAGGTTTGGAATACAGCTGTCGCGTGGTGCACCGCGACCTCCAGGCACCCCGGAGTTTCTGAAAAAAAAATTTCTGCAATTTTCACGAAACCACTTTTCTTCAACTTGAATTGGGCTAAAAATCCATCCCTGAAAATAAAACTTCTCTGAGTAGTGTGGAAATGCTGATCCTTACCCTGCCTGGGTTCTCCACTGAGCATTTCCGCGAACTCTACCTGAAGTTCTCTGGGCATGGGATTTTGACATGTTCCCCAAACCAAAAGGAATGAGTGGGAAACAATCAAGAAAACAGATAGAAGCACTTGCATTTGAATGAGTTTCAAGCATGCTTGGGTACTCGTGTGATCTGAGTGACTCAGGTTTGGAATACAGCTGTCGCGTGGTGCACCGCGACTTCCAGGCACCCCGGAGTTTCTGAAAAAAAATTTTCTGCAATTTTCACTAAACCACTTTTCTTCAACTTGAATTGGGCTAAAAATCCATCCCTGAAAATAAAACTTCTCTGAGTAGTGTGGAAATGCTGATCCTTACCCTACCTGGGGTGTCCACTGAGCATTTCCGCGAACTCTACTTGAAGTTCTCTGGGCATGGGATTTTGACATGTTACCCAAACCAAAAGGAATGAGTGGGAAACAATCAAGACAACAGATAGAAGCACTTGCATTTGAATGAGTTTCAAGCATGCTTGGGTACTCGTGTGATCTGAGTGACTCAGTTTTGGAATACAACTGTCGCGTGGTGCACCGCAACCTCCAGGCACCCCGGAGTTTCTGAAAAAAAATTTTCTGCGGTTTTCACGAAACCACTTTTCTTCAACTTGAATTGGGCTAAAAATCCATCCCTGAAAATAAAAATTCTCTGAGTAGTGTGGAAATGCTGATCCTTACCCTGCCTGGGTTCTCCACTGAGCATTTCCGCGAACTCTACCTTAAGTTCTCTGGGCATGGGATTTTGACATTTTCTCCAAACCAAAAGGAATGAGTGGGAAACAATCAAGAAAACAGATAGAAGCACTTGCATTTGAATGAGTTTCAAGCATGCCTGGGTACTCGTGTGATCTGAGTGACTCAGTTTTGGAATACAACTGTCACGTGGTGCACCGCGACCTCCAGGCACCCCGGAGTTTCTGAAAAAAAATTTTCTGCGATTTTCACGAAACCACTTTTCTTCAACTTGAATTGGGCTAAAAATCCATCCCTGAAAATAAAAATTCTCTGAGTAGTGTGGAAATGCTGATCCTTACCCTGCCTGGGTTGTCCACTGAGCATTTCCGCGAACTCTACCTGAAGTTCTCTGGGCATGGGATTTTGACATGTTCCCCAAACCAATAGGAATGAGTGGGAAACAATCAAGAAAACAGATAGAAGCACTTGCATTTGAATGAGTTTCAAGCATGCTTGGGTACTCGTGTGATCTGAGTGACTCAGTTTTGGAATACAGCTGTCGCGTGGTGCACCGCGACCTCCAGGCACCCCGGAGTTTCTGAAAAAAAATTTTCTGCGATTTTCACGAAACCACTTTTCTTCAACTTGAATTGGGCTAAAAATCCATCCCTGAAAATAAAAATTCTCTGAGTAGTGTGGAAATGCTGATCCTTACCCTGCCTGGGTTGTCCACTGAGCATTTCCGCGAACTCTACCTGAAGTTCTCTGGGCATGGGATTTTGACATGTTCCCCAAACCAAAAGGAATGAGTGGGAAAAAATCAAGACAACAGATAGAAGCACTTGCATTTGAATGAGTTTCAAGCATGCTTGGGTACTCGTGTGATCTGAGTGACTCAGTTTTGGAATACAACTGTCGCGTGGTGTACCGCGACCTCCAGGGACCCCGGAGTTTCTGAAAAAAAAATTTCTGCAATTTTCACGAAACCACTTTTCTCAACTTGAATTGGGCTAACAATCCATCCCTGAAATTAAAAATTCTCTGAGTAGTGTGGAAATGCTGATCCTTACCCTGCCTGGGTTGTCCACTGAGCATTTCCGCGAACTCTACCTGAAGTTCTCTGGGCATGGGATTTTGACATGTTACCCAAACCAAAAGGAATGAGTGGGAAACAATCAAGACAACAGATAGAAGCACTTGCATTTGAATGAGTTTCAAGCATGCTTAGGTACTCGTGTGATCTGAGTGACTCAGTTTTGGAATACAACTGTCGCGTAGTGCACCGCGACCTCCAGGCACCCCGGAGTTTCTGAAAAAAAATTTTCTGCGATTTTCACGAAACCACTTTTCTTCAACTTGAATTGGGCTAAAAATCCATCCCTGAAAATAAAAATTCTCTGAGTAGTGTGGAAATGCTGATCCTTACCCTGCCTGGGTTGTCCACTGAGCATTTCCGCGAACTCTACCTGAAGTTCTCTGGGCATGGGATTTTGACATGTTCCCCAAACCAAAAGGAATGAGTGGGAAACAGTCAAGAAAACAGATAGAAGCACTTGTATTTGAATGAGTTTCAAGCATGCTTCGGTACTCGTGTGATCTGAGTGACTCAGGTTTGGAATACAGCTGTCGCGTGGTGCACCGCGACCTCAGGGCACCCCGGAATTTCTGAAAAAAAAATTTCTGCGATTTTCACGAAACCACTTTTCTTCAACTTGAATTGGGCTAAAAATCCATCCCTGAAAATAAAAATTCTCTGAGTAGTGTGGAAATGCTGATCCTTACCCTACCTGGGTTGTCCACTGAGCATTTTAGCGAACTCTACCTGAAGTTCTCTGGGCATGGGATTTTGACATGTTCCCCAAACCAAAAGGAATGAGTGGGAAACAATCAAGAAAACAGATAGAAGCACTTGCATTTGAATGAGTTTCAAGCATGCTTGGGTACTCGTGTGATCTGAGTGACTCAGGTTTGGAATACAGCTGTCGCGTGGTGCACCGCGACCTCCAGGCACCCCGGAGTTTCTGAAAAAAAAATTTCTGCAATTTTCACGAAACCACTTTTCTTCAACTTGAATTGGGCTAAAAATCCATCCCTGAAAATAAAACTTCTCTGAGTAGTGTGGAAATGCTGATCCTTACCCTACCTGGGGTGTCCACTGAGCATTTCCGCGAACTCTACTTGAAGTTCTCTGGGCATGGGATTTTGACATGTTACCCAAACCAAAAGGAATGAGTGGGAAACAATCAAGACAACAGATAGAAGCACTTGCATTTGAATGAGTTTCAAGCATGCTTAGGTACTCGTGTGATCTGAGTGACTCAGTTTTGGAATACAACTGTCACGTGGTGCACCGCAACCTCCAGGCACCCCGGAGTTTCTGAAAAAAAATTTTCTGCGATTTTCACGAAACCACTTTCTTCAACTTGAATTGGGCTAAAAATCCATCCCTGAAAATAAAAATTATCTGAGTAGTGTGGTAATGCTGATCCTTACCCTGCCTGGGTTCTCCACTGAGCATTTCCGCGAACTCTACCTGAAGTTCTCTGGGCATGGGATTTTGACATGTTCCCCAAACCAAAAGGAATGAGTGGGAAACAATCAAGAAAACAGATAGAAGCACTTGCATTTGAATGAGTTTCAAGCATGCTTGGGTACTCGTGTGATCTGAGTGACTCAGTTTTGGAATACAACTGTCGCGTGGTGCACCGCGACCTCCAGGAAACCCGGAGTTTCTGAAAAAAAATTTTCTGCGATTTTCACGAAACCACTTTTCTTCAACTTGAATTGGGCTAAAAATCCATCCCTGAAAATAAAACTTCTCTGAGTAGTGTGGAAATGCTGATCCTTACCCTACCTGGGGTGTCCACTGAGCATTTCCGCGAACTCTACTTGAAGTTCTCTGGGCATGGGATTTTGACATGTTACCCAAACCAAAAGGAATGAGTGGGAAACAATCAAGAAACAGATAGAAGCACTTGCATTTGAATGAGTTTCAAGGATGCTTGGGTACTCGTGTGATCTGAGTGACTCAGTTTTGGAATACTACTGTCGCGTGGTGCACCGCGACCTCCAGGCACCCCGGAGTTTCTGAAAAAAAATTTTCTGCAATTTTCACGAAACCACTTTCTTCAACTTGAATTGGGCTAAAAATCCATCCCTGAAAATAAAAATTATCTGAGTAGTGTGGAAATGCTGATCCTTACCCTGCCTGGGTTCTCCACTGAGCATTTCCGCGAACTCTACCTGAAGTTCTCTGGGCATGGGATTTTGACATGTTCCCCAAACCAAAAGGAATGAGTGGGAAACAATCAAGAAAACAGATAGAAGCACTTGCATTTGAATGAGTTTCAAGCATGCTTGGGTACTCGTGTGATCTGAGTGACTCAGGTTTGGAATACAGCTGTCGCGTGGTGCACCGCGACTTCCAGGCACCCCGGAGTTTCTGAAAAAAAATTTTCTGCAATTTTCACTAAACCACTTTTCTTCAACTTGAATTGGGCTAAAAATCCATCCCTGAAAATAAAACTTCTCTGAGTAGTGTGGAAATGCTGATCCTTACCCTACCTGGGGTGTCCACTGAGCATTTCCGCGAACTCTACTTGAAGTTCTCTGGGCATGGGATTTTGACATGTTACCCAAACCAAAAGGAATGAGTGGGAAACAATCAAGACAACAGATAGAAGCACTTGCATTTGAATGAGTTTCAAGCATGCTTGGGTACTCGTGTGATCTGAGTGACTCAGTTTTGGAATACAACTGTCGCGTGGTGCACCGCAACCTCCAGGCACCCCGGAGTTTCTGAAAAAAAATTTTCTGCGGTTTTCACGAAACCACTTTTCTTCAACTTGAATTGGGCTAAAAATCCATCCCTGAAAATAAAAATTCTCTGAGTAGTGTGGAAATGCTGATCCTTACCCTGCCTGGGTTCTCCACTGAGCATTTCCGCGAACTCTACCTTAAGTTCTCTGGGCATGGGATTTTGACATTTTCTCCAAACCAAAAGGAATGAGTGGGAAACAATCAAGAAAACAGATAGAAGCACTTGCATTTGAATGAGTTTCAAGCATGCTTGGGTACTCGTGTGATCTGAGTGACTCAGTTTTGGAATACAACTGTCACGTGGTGCACCGCGACCTCCAGGCACCCCGGAGTTTCTGAAAAAAAATTTTCTGCGATTTTCACGAAACCACTTTTCTTCAACTTGAATTGGGCTAAAAATCCATCCCTGAAAATAAAAATTCTCTGAGTAGTGTGGAAATGCTGATCCTTACCCAGCCTGGGTTGTCCACTGAGCATTTCCGCGAACTCTACCTGAAGTTCTCTGGGCATGGGATTTTGACATGTTCCCCAAACCAAAAGGAATGAGTGGGAAACAATCAAGAAAACAGATAGAAGCACTTGCATTTGAATGAGTTTCAAGCATGCTTGGGTACTCGTGTGATCTGAGTGACTCAGTTTTGGAATACAGCTGTCGCGTGGTGCACCGCGACCTCCAGGCACCCCGGAGTTTCTGAAAAAAAAATTTCTGCGATTTTCACGAAACCACTTTTCTTCAACTTGAATTGGGCTAAAAATCCATCCCTGAAAATAAAAATTCTCTGAGTAGTGTGGAAATGCTGATCCTTACCCTGCCTGGGCTGTCTACTGAGCATTTCCGCGAACTCTACCTGAAGTTCTCTGGGCATGGGATTTTGACATGTTCCCCAAACCAAAAGGAATGAGTGGGAAACAATCAAGAAAACAAATAGAAGCACTTGCATTTGAATGAGTTTCAAGCATGCTTGGACACTCGTGTGATCTGAATGACTCAGTTTTGGAATACAGCTGTCGTGTGGTGCACCGCGACCTCCAGGCACCCCGGAGTTTCTGAAAAAAAATTTTCTGCGATTTTCACGAAACCACTTTTCTTCAACTTGAATTGGGCTAAAAATCCATCCCTGAAAATAAAAATTCTCTGAATAGTGTGGAAATGCTGATCCTTACCCTGCCTGGGTTGTCCACTGAGCATTTCCGCGAACTCTACCTGAAGTTCTCTGGGCATGGGATTTTGACATGTTCCCCAAACCAAAAGGAATGAGTGGGAAACAATCAAGAAAACAGATAGAAGCACTTGCATTTGAATGAGTTTCAAGCATGCTTGGGTACTCGTGTGATCTGAGTGACTCAGTTTTGGAATACAACTGTCGCGTGGTGCACCGCGACCTCCAGGCATCCCGGAGTTTCTGAAAAAAAATTTTCTGCGATTTTCACGAAACCACTTTTCTTCAACTTGAGTTGGGCTAAAAATCCATCCCTGAAAATAAAAATTCTTTGAGTAGTGTGGAAATGCTGATCCTTACCCTACCTGGGGTGTCCACTGAGCATTTCCGCGAACTCTACTTGAAGTTCTCTGGGCATGGGATTTTGACATGTTACCCAAACCAAAAGGAATGAGTGGGAAACAATCAAGAAAACAGATAGAAGCACTTGCATTTGAATGAGTTTCAAGCATGCTTGGGTACTCGTGTGATCTGAGTGACTCAGTTTTGGAACACAACTGTCGCGTGGTGCACCGCGACCTCCAGGCACCCCGGAGTTTCTGAAAAAAAAATTTCTGCGATTTTCAAGAAACCACTTTTCTTCAACTTGAATTGGGCTAAAAATCCATCCCTGAAAATAAAAATTCTCTGAGTAGTGTGGAAATGCTGATCCTTACCCTACCTGGGGTGTCCACTGAGCATTTCTGTGAATTCTACTTGAAGTTCTCTGGGCATGGGATTTTGACATGTTCCCCAAACCAAAAGGAATGAGTGGGAAACAATCAAGAAAACAGATAGAAGCACTTGCATTTGAATGAGTTTCAAGCATGCTTGGGTACTCGTGTGATCTGAGTGACTCAGTTTTGGAATACAACTGTCGCGTGGTGTACCGCGACCTCCAGGCACCCCGGAGTTTCTGAAAAAAAATTTTCTGCAATTTTCACGAAACCACTTTTCTCAACTTGAATTGGGCTAAAAATCCATCCCTGAAATTAAAAATTCTCTGAGTAGTGTGGAAATGCTGATCCTTACCCTACCTGGGGTGTCCACTGAGCATTTCCGCGAACTCTACTTGAAGTTCTCTGGGCATGGGATTTTGACATGTTCCCCAAACCAAAAGGAATGAGTGGGAAACAATCAAGAAACAGATAGAAGCACTTGCATTTGAAAGAGTTTCAAGGATGCTTGGGTACTCGTGTGATCTGAGTGACTCAGTTTTGGAATACTACTGTCGCGTGGTGCACCGCGACCTCCAGGCACCCCGGAGTTTCTGAAAAAAAATTTTCTGCGATTTTCACGAAACCACTTTTCTTCAACTTGAATTGGGCTAAAAATCCATCCCTGAAAATAAAAATTCTCTGAGTAGTGTGGAAATGCTGATCCTTACCCTGCCTGGGTTGTCCACTGAGCATTTCCGCGAACTCTACCTGAAGTTCTCTGGGCATGGGATTTTGACATGTTCCCCAAACCAAAAGGAATGAGTGGGAAAAAATCAAGACAACAGATAGAAGCACTTGCATTTGAATGAGTTTCAAGCATGCTTGGGTACTCGTGTGATCTGAGTGACTCAGTTTTGGAATACAACTGTCGCGTGGTGTACCGCGACCTCCAGGCACCCCGGAGTTTCTGAAAAAAAATTTTCTGCAATTTTCACGAAACCACTTTTCTCAACTTGAATTATGCTAAAAATCCATCCCTGAAATTAAAAATTCTCTGAGTAGTGTGGAAATGCTGATCCTGACCCTACCTGGGGTGTCCACTGAGCATTTCCGCGAACTCTACTTGAAGTTCTCTGGGCATGGGATTTTGACATGTTCCCCAAACCAAAAGGAGTGAGTGGGAAACAATCAAGAAAACAGATAGAAGCACTTGCATTTGAATGAGTTTCAAGCATGCTTGGGTACTCGTGTGATCTGAGTGACTCAGTTTTGGAATACAACTGTCGCGTGGTGCACCGCGACCTCCAGGCACCCCGGAGTTTCTGAAAAAAAAATTTCTGCGATTTTCACGAAACCACTTTTCTTCAACTTGAATTGGGCTAAAAATCCATCCCTGAAAATAAAACTTCTCTGAGTAGTGTGGAAATGCTGATCCTTACCCTACCTGGGGTGTCCACTGAGCATTTCCGCGAACTCTACTTGAAGTTCTCTGGGCATGGGATTTTGACATGTTACCCAAACCAAAAGGAATGAGTGGGAAACAATCAAGACAACAGATAGAAGCACTTGCATTTGAATGAGTTTCAAGCATGCTTGGGTACTCGTGTGATCTGAGTGACTCAGTTTTGGAATACAACTGTCGCGTGGTGCACCGCAACCTCCAGGCACCCCAGAGTTTCTGAAAAAAAATTTTCTGCGATTTTCACGAAACCACTTTTCTTCAACTTGAATTGGGCTAAAAATCCATCCCTGAAAATAAAAATTCTCTGAGTAGTGTGGAAATGCTGATCCTTACCCTGCCTGGGTTGTCCACTGAGCATTTCCGCGAACTCTACCTGAAGTTCTCTGGGCATGGGATTTTGACATGTTCCCCAAACCAAAAGGAATGAGTGGGAAAAAATCAAGACAACAGATAGAAGCACTTGCATTTGAATGAGTTTCAAGCATGCTTGGGTACTCGTGTGATCTGAGTGACTCAGTTTTGGAATACAACTGTCGCGTGGTGTACCGCGACCTCCAGGCACCCCGGAGTTTCTGAAAAAAAAATTTCTGCAATTTTAACGAAACCACTTTTCTCAACTTGAATTGGGCTAAAAATCCATCCCTGAAATTAAAAATTCTCTGAGTAGTGTGGAAATGCTGATCCTTACCCTGCCTGGGTTGTCCACTGAGCATTTCCGCGAACTCTACCTGAAGTTCTCTGGGCATGGGATTTTGACATGTTCCCCAAACCAAAAGGAATGAGTGTGAAACAATCAAGACAACAGATAGAAGCACTTGCATTTGAATGAGTTTCAAGCATGCTTGGGTACTCGTGTGATCTGAGTGACTCAGTTTTGGAATACAACTGTCGCGTGGTGCACCGCGACCTCCAGGCACCCCGGAGTTTCTGAAAAAAAATTTTCTGCGATTTTCACGAAACCACTTTTCTTCAACTTGAATTGGGCTAAAAATCCATCCCTGAAAATAAAAATTCTCTGAGTAGTGTGGAAATGCTGATCCTTACCCTGCCTGGGTTGTCCACTGAGCATTTCCGCGAACTCTACCTGAAGTTCTCTGGGCATGGGATTTTGACATGTTCCCCAAACCAAAAGGAATGAGTGGGAAAAAATCAAGACAACAGATAGAAGCACTTGCATTTGAATGAGTTTCAAGCATGCTTGGGTACTCGTGTGATCTGAGTGACTCAGGTTTGGAATACAGCTGTCGCGTGGTGCACCGCGACCTCCAGGCACCCCGGAGTTTCTGAAAAAAAAATTTCTGCAATTTTCACGAAACCACTTTTCTTCAACTTGAATTGGGCTAAAAATCCATCCCTGAAAATAAAACTTCTCTGAGTAGTGTGGAAATGCTGATCCTTACCCTGCCTGGGTTCTCCACTGAGCATTTCCGCGAACTCTACCTGAAGTTCTCTGGGCATGGGATTTTGACATGTTCCCCAAACCAAAAGGAATGAGTGGGAAACAATCAAGAAAACAGATAGAAGCACTTGCATTTGAATGAGTTTCAAGCATGCTTGGGTACTCGTGTGATCTGAGTGACTCAGGTTTGGAATACAGCTGTCGCGTGGTGCACCGCGACTTCCAGGCACCCCGGAGTTTCTGAAAAAAAATTTTCTGCAATTTTCACTAAACCACTTTTCTTCAACTTGAATTGGGCTAAAAATCCATCCCTGAAAATAAAACTTCTCTGAGTAGTGTGGAAATGCTGATCCTTACCCTACCTGGGGTGTCCACTGAGCATTTCCGCGAACTCTACTTGAAGTTCTCTGGGCATGGGATTTTGACATGTTACCCAAACCAAAAGGAATGAGTGGGAAACAATCAAGACAACAGATAGAAGCACTTGCATTTGAATGAGTTTCAAGCATGCTTGGGTACTCGTGTGATCTGAGTGACTCAGTTTTGGAATACAACTGTCGCGTGGTGCACCGCAACCTCCAGGCACCCCGGAGTTTCTGAAAAAAAATTTTCTGCGGTTTTCACGAAACCACTTTTCTTCAACTTGAATTGGGCTAAAAATCCATCCCTGAAAATAAAAATTCTCTGAGTAGTGTGGAAATGCTGATCCTTACCCTGCCTGGGTTCTCCACTGAGCATTTCCGCGAACTCTACCTTAAGTTCTCTGGGCATGGGATTTTGACATTTTCTCCAAACCAAAAGGAATGAGTGGGAAACAATCAAGAAAACAGATAGAAGCACTTGCATTTGAATGAGTTTCAAGCATGCCTGGGTACTCGTGTGATCTGAGTGACTCAGTTTTGGAATACAACTGTCACGTGGTGCACCGCGACCTCCAGGCACCCCGGAGTTTCTGAAAAAAAATTTTCTGCGATTTTCACGAAACCACTTTTCTTCAACTTGAATTGGGCTAAAAATCCATCCCTGAAAATAAAAATTCTCTGAGTAGTGTGGAAATGCTGATCCTTACCCTGCCTGGGTTGTCCACTGAGCATTTCCGCGAACTCTACCTGAAGTTCTCTGGGCATGGGATTTTGACATGTTCCCCAAACCAATAGGAATGAGTGGGAAACAATCAAGAAAACAGATAGAAGCACTTGCATTTGAATGAGTTTCAAGCATGCTTGGGTACTCGTGTGATCTGAGTGACTCAGTTTTGGAATACAGCTGTCGCGTGGTGCACCGCGACCTCCAGGCACCCCGGAGTTTCTGAAAAAAAATTTTCTGCGATTTTCACGAAACCACATTTCTTCAACTTGAATTGGGCTAAAAATCCATCCCTGAAAATAAAAATTCTCTGAGTAGTGTGGAAATGCTGATCCTTACCCTGCCTGGGTTGTCCACTGAGCATTTCCGCGAACTCTACCTGAAGTTCTCTGGGCATGGGATTTTGACATGTTCCCCAAACCAAAAGGAATGAGTGGGAAAAAATCAAGACAACAGATAGAAGCACTTGCATTTGAATGAGTTTCAAGCATGCTTGGGTACTCGTGTGATCTGAGTGACTCAGTTTTGGAATACAACTGTCGCGTGGTGTACCGCGACCTCCAGGGACCCCGGAGTTTCTGAAAAAAAAATTTCTGCAATTTTCACGAAACCACTTTTCTCAACTTGAATTGGGCTAACAATCCATCCCTGAAATTAAAAATTCTCTGAGTAGTGTGGAAATGCTGATCCTTACCCTGCCTGGGTTGTCCACTGAGCATTTCCGCGAACTCTACCTGAAGTTCTCTGGGCATGGGATTTTGACATGTTCCCCAAACCAAAAGGAATGAGTGGGAAACAATCAAGAAAACAGATAGAAGCACTTGCATTTGAATGAGTTTCAAGCATGCTTGGGTACTCGTGTGATCTGAGTGACTCAGGTTTGGAATACAGCTGTCGCGTGGTGCACCGCGACCTCCAGGCACCCCGGAGTTTCTGAAAAAAAAATTTCTGCAATTTTCACGAAACCACTTTTCTTCAACTTGAATTGGGCTAAAAATCCATCCCTGAAAATAAAACTTCTCTGAGTAGTGTGGAAATGCTGATCCTTACCCTACCTGGGGTGTCCACTGAGCATTTCCGCGAACTCTACTTGAAGTTCTCTGGGCATGGGATTTTGACATGTTACCCAAACCAAAAGGAATGAGTGGGAAACAATCAAGACAACAGATAGAAGCACTTGCATTTGAATGAGTTTCAAGCATGCTTAGGTACTCGTGTGATCTGAGTGACTCAGTTTTGGAATACAACTGTCACGTGGTGCACCGCAACCTCCAGGCACCCCGGAGTTTCTGAAAAAAAATTTTCTGCGATTTTCACGAAACCACTTTCTTCAACTTGAATTGGGCTAAAAATCCATCCCTGAAAATAAAAATTATCTGAGTAGTGTGGTAATGCTGATCCTTACCCTGCCTGGGTTCTCCACTGAGCATTTCCGCGAACTCTACCTGAAGTTCTCTGGGCATGGGATTTTGACATGTTCCCCAAACCAAAAGGAATGAGTGGGAAACAATCAAGAAAACAGATAGAAGCACTTGTATTTGAATGAGTTTCAAGCATGCTTGGGTACTCGTGTGATCTGAGTGACTCAGTTTTGGAATACAACTGTCGCGTGGTGCACCGCGACCTCCAGGAAACCCGGAGTTTCTGAAAAAAAATTTTCTGCGATTTTCACGAAACCACTTTTCTTCAACTTGAATTGGGCTAAAAATCCATCCCTGAAAATAAAACTTCTCTGAGTAGTGTGGAAATGCTGATCCTTACCCTGCCTGGGTTCTCCACTGAGCATTTCCGCGAACTCTACCTGAAGTTCTCTGGGCATGGGATTTTGACATGTTCCCCAAACCAAAAGGAATGAGTGGGAAACAATCAAGAAAACAGATAGAAGCACTTGCATTTGAATGAGTTTCAAGCATGCTTGGGTACTCGTGTGATCTGAGTGACTCAGGTTTGGAATACAGCTGTCGCGTGGTGCACCGCGACTTCCAGGCACCCCGGAGTTTCTGAAAAAAAATTTTCTGCAATTTTCACTAAACCACTTTTCTTCAACTTGAATTGGGCTAAAAATCCATCCCTGAAAATAAAACTTCTCTGAGTAGTGTGGAAATGCTGATCCTTACCCTACCTGGGGTGTCCACTGAGCATTTCCGCGAACTCTACTTGAAGTTCTCTGGGCATGGGATTTTGACATGTTACCCAAACCAAAAGGAATGAGTGGGAAACAATCAAGACAACAGATAGAAGCACTTGCATTTGAATGAGTTTCAAGCATGCTTGGGTACTCGTGTGATCTGAGTGACTCAGTTTTGGAATACAACTGTCGCGTGGTGCACCGCAACCTCCAGGCACCCCGGAGTTTCTGAAAAAAAATTTTCTGCGGTTTTCACGAAACCACTTTTCTTCAACTTGAATTGGGCTAAAAATCCATCCCTGAAAATAAAAATTCTCTGAGTAGTGTGGAAATGCTGATCCTTACCCTGCCTGGGTTCTCCACTGAGCATTTCCGCGAACTCTACCTTAAGTTCTCTGGGCATGGGATTTTGACATTTTCTCCAAACCAAAAGGAATGAGTGGGAAACAATCAAGAAAACAGATAGAAGCACTTGCATTTGAATGAGTTTCAAGCATGCCTGGGTACTCGTGTGATCTGAGTGACTCAGTTTTGGAATACAACTGTCACGTGGTGCACCGCGACCTCCAGGCACCCCGGAGTTTCTGAAAAAAAATTTTCTGCGATTTTCACGAAACCACTTTTCTTCAACTTGAATTGGGCTAAAAATCCATCCCTGAAAATAAAAATTCTCTGAGTAGTGTGGAAATGCTGATCCTTACCCTGCCTGGGTTGTCCACTGAGCATTTCCGCGAACTCTACCTGAAGTTCTCTGGGCATGGGATTTTGACATGTTCCCCAAACCAATAGGAATGAGTGGGAAACAATCAAGAAAACAGATAGAAGCACTTGCATTTGAATGAGTTTCAAGCATGCTTGGGTACTCGTGTGATCTGAGTGACTCAGTTTTGGAATACAGCTGTCGCGTGGTGCACCGCGACCTCCAGGCACCCCGGAGTTTCTGAAAAAAAAATTTCTGCGATTTTCACGAAACCACTTTTCTTCAACTTGAATTGGGCTAAAAATCCATCCCTGAAAATAAAAATTCTCTGAGTAGTGTGGAAATGCTGATCCTTACCCTGCCTGGGTTGTCTACTGAGCATTTCCGCGAACTCTACCTGAAGTTCTCTGGGCATGGGATTTTGACATGTTCCCCAAACCAATAGGAATGAGTGGGAAACAATCAAGAAAACAAATAGAAGCACTTGCATTTGAATGAGTTTCAAGCATGCTTGGACACTCGTGTGATCTGAATGACTCAGTTTTGGAATACAGCTGTCGTGTGGTGCACCGCGACCTCCAGGCACCCCGGAGTTTCTGAAAAAAAATTTTCTGCGATTTTCACGAAACCACTTTTCTTCAACTTGAATTGGGCTAAAAATCCATCCCTGAAAATAAAAATTCTTTGAGTAGTGTGGAAATGCTGATCCTTACCCTACCTGGGGTGTCCACTGAGCATTTCCGCGAACTCTACTTGAAGTTCTCTGGGCATGGGATTTTGACATGTTACCCAAACCAAAAGGAATGAGTGGGAAACAATCAAGAAAACAGATAGAAGCACTTGCATTTGAATGAGTTTCAAGCATGCTTGGGTACTCGTGTGATCTGAGTGACTCAGTTTTGGAACACAACTGTCGCGTGGTGTACCGCGACCTCCAGGCACCCTGGAGTTTCTGAAAAAAAATTTTCTGCAATTTTCACGAAACCACTTTTCTCAACTTGAATTGGGCTAAAAATCCATCCCTGAAATTAAAAATTCTCTGAGTAGTGTGGAAATGCTGATCCTTACCCTACCTGGGGTGTCCACTGAGCATTTCCGCGAACTCTACTTGAAGTTCTCTGGGCATGGGATTTTGACATGTTCCCCAAACCAAAAGGAATGAGTGGGAAACAATCAAGAAACAGATAGAAGCACTTGCATTTGAATGAGTTTCAAGCATGCTTGGGTACTCGTGTGATCTGAGTGACTCAGTTTTGGAATACTACTGTCGCGTAGTGCACCGCGACCTCCAGGCACCCCGGAGTTTCTGAAAAAAAATTTTCTGCGATTTTCACGAAACCACTTTTCTTCAACTTGAATTGGGCTAAAAATCCATCCCTGAAAATAAAAATTCTCTGAGTAGTGTGGAAATGCTGATCCTTACCCTGCCTGGGTTGTCCACTGAGCATTTCCGCGAACTCTACCTGAAGTTCTCTGGGCATGGGATTTTGACATGTTCCCCAAACCAAAAGGAATGAGTGGGAAAAAATCAAGACAACAGATAGAAGCACTTGCATTTGAATGAGTTTCAAGCATGCTTGGGTACTCGTGTGATCTGAGTGACTCAGTTTTGGAATACAGCTGTCGCGTGGTGCACCGCGACCTCCAGGCACCCCGGAGTTTCTGAAAAAAAAATTTCTGCGATTTTCACGAAACCACTTTTCTTCAACTTGAATTGGGCTAAAAATCCATCCCTGAAAATAAAAATTCTCTGAGTAGTGTGGAAATGCTGATCCTTACCCTGCCTGGGTTGTCTACTGAGCATTTCCGCGAACTCTACCTGAAGTTCTATGGGCATGGGATTTTGACATGTTCCCCAAACCAATAGGAATGAGTGGGAAACAATCAAGAAAACAAATAGAAGCACTTGCATTTGAATGAGTTTCAAGCATGCTTGGACACTCGTGTGATCTGAATGACTCAGTTTTGGAATACAGCTGTCGTGTGGTGCACCGCGACCTCCAGGCACCCCGGAGTTTCTGAAAAAAAATTTTCTGCGATTTTCACGAAACCACTTTTCTTCAACTTGAATTGGGCTAAAAATCCATCCCTGAAAATAAAAATTCTTTGAGTAGTGTGGAAATGCTGATCCTTACCCTACCTGGGGTGTCCACTGAGCATTTCCGCGAACTCTACTTGAAGTTCTCTGGGCATGGGATTTTGACATGTTACCCAAACCAAAAGGAATGAGTGGGAAACAATCAAGAAAACAGATAGAAGCACTTGCATTTGAATGAGTTTCAAGCATGCTTGGGTACTCGTGTGATCTGAGTGACTCAGTTTTGGAACACAACTGTCGCGTGGTGCACCGCGACCTCCAGGCACCCCGGAGTTTCTGAAAAAAAAATTTCTGCGATTTTCAAGAAACCACTTTTCTTCAACTTGAATTGGGCTAAAAATCCATCCCTGAAAATAAAAATTCTCTGAGTAGTGTGGAAATGCTGATCCTTACCCTACCTGGGGTGTCCACTGAGCATTTCTGTGAATTCTACTTGAAGTTCTCTGGGCATGGGATTTTGACATGTTCCCCAAACCAAAAGGAATGAGTGGGAAACAATCAAGAAAACAGATAGAAGCACTTGCATTTGAATGAGTTTCAAGCATGCTTGGGTACTCGTGTGATCTGAGTGACTCAGTTTTGGAATACAACTGTCGCGTGGTGTACCGCGACCTCCAGGCACCCCGGAGTTTCTGAAAAAAAATTTTCTGCAATTTTCACGAAACCACTTTTCTCAACTTGAATTGGGCTAAAAATCCATCCCTGAAATTAAAAATTCTCTGAGTAGTGTGGAAATGCTGATCCTTACCCTACCTGGGGTGTCCACTGAGCATTTCCGCGAACTCTACTTGAAGTTCTCTGGGCATGGGATTTTGACATGTTCCCCAAACCAAAAGGAATGAGTGGGAAACAATCAAGAAACAGATAGAAGCACTTGCATTTGAATGAGTTTCAAGCATGCTTGGGTACTCGTGTGATCTGAGTGACTCAGTTTTGGAATACTACTGTCGCGTAGTGCACCGCGACCTCCAGGCACCCCGGAGTTTCTGAAAAAAAATTTTCTGCGGTTTTCACGAAACCACTTTTCTTCAACTTGAATTGGGCTAAAAATCCATCCCTGAAAATAAAAATTCTCTGAGTAGTGTGGAAATGCTGATCCTTACCCTGCCTGGGTTCTCCACTGAGCATTTCCGCGAACTCTACCTGAAGTTCTCTGGGCATGGGATTTTGACATTTTCTCCAAACCAAAAGGAATGAGTGGGAAACAATCAAGAAAACACATAGAAGCACTTGCATTTGAATGAGTTTCAAGCATGCCTGGGTACTCGTGTGATCTGAGTGACTCAGTTTTGGAATACAACTGTCACGTGGTGCACCGCGACCTCCAGGCACCCCGGAGTTTCTGAAAAAAAATTTTCTGCGATTTTCACGAAACCACTTTTCTTCAACTTGAATTGGGCTAAAAATCCATCCCTGAAAATAAAAATTCTCTGAGTAGTGTGGAAATGCTGATCCTTACCCTGCCTGGGTTGTCCACTGAGCATTTCCGCGAACTCTACCTGAAGTTCTCTGGGCATGGGATTTTGACATGTTCCCCAAACCAATAGGAATGAGTGGGAAACAATCAAGAAAACAGATAGAAGCACTTGCATTTGAATGAGTTTCAAGCATGCTTGGGTACTCGTGTGATCTGAGTGACTCAGTTTTGGAATACAGCTGTCGCGTGGTGCACCGCGACCTCCAGGCACCCCGGAGTTTCTGAAAAAAAAATTTCTGCGATTTTCACGAAACCACTTTTCTTCAACTTGAATTGGGCTAAAAATCCATCCCTGAAAATAAAAATTCTCTGAGTAGTGTGGAAATGCTGATCCTTACCCTGCCTGGGTTGTCTACTGAGCATTTCCGCGAACTCTACCTGAAGTTCTCTGGGCATGGGATTTTGACATGTTCCCCAAACCAATAGGAATGAGTGGGAAACAATCAAGAAAACAAATAGAAGCACTTGCATTTGAATGAGTTTCAAGCATGCTTGGACACTCGTGTGATCTGAATGACTCAGTTTTGGAATACAGCTGTCGTGTGGTGCACCGCGACCTCCAGGCACCCCGGAGTTTCTGAAAAAAAATTTTCTGCGATTTTCACGAAACCACTTTTCTTCAACTTGAATTGGGCTAAAAATCCATCCCTGAAAATAAAAATTCTTTGAGTAGTGTGGAAATGCTGATCCTTACCCTACCTGGGGTGTCCACTGAGCATTTCCGCGAACTCTACTTGAAGTTCTCTGGGCATGGGATTTTGACATGTTACCCAAACCAAAAGGAATGAGTGGGAAACAATCAAGAAAACAGATAGAAGCACTTGCATTTGAATGAGTTTCAAGCATGCTTGGGTACTCGTGTGATCTGAGTGACTCAGTTTTGGAACACAACTGTCGCGTGGTGTACCGCGACCTCCAGGCACCCCGGAGTTTCTGAAAAAAAATTTTCTGCAATTTTCACGAAACCACTTTTCTCAACTTGAATTGGGCTAAAAATCCATCCCTGAAATTAAAAATTCTCTGAGTAGTGTGGAAATGCTGATCCTTACCCTACCTGGGGTGTCCACTGAGCATTTCCGCGAACTCTACTTGAAGTTCTCTGGGCATGGGATTTTGACATGTTCCCCAAACCAAAAGGAATGAGTGGGAAACAATCAAGAAACAGATAGAAGCACTTGCATTTGAATGAGTTTCAAGCATGCTTGGGTACTCGTGTGATCTGAGTGACTCAGTTTTGGAATACTACTGTCGCGTAGTGCACCGCGACCTCCAGGCACCCCGGAGTTTCTGAAAAAAAATTTTCTGCGATTTTCACGAAACCACTTTTCTTCAACTTGAATTGGGCTAAAAATCCATCCCTGAAAATAAAAATTCTCTGAGTAGTGTGGAAATGCTGATCCTTACCCTGCCTGGGTTGTCCACTGAGCATTTCCGCGAACTCTACCTGAAGTTCTCTGGGCATGGGATTTTGACATGTTCCCCAAACCAAAAGGAATGAGTGGGAAAAAATCAAGACAACAGATAGAAGCACTTGCATTTGAATGAGTTTCAAGCATGCTTGGGTACTCGTGTGATCTGAGTGACTCAGTTTTGGAATACAGCTGTCGCGTGGTGCACCGCGACCTCCAGGCACCCCGGAGTTTCTGAAAAAAAAATTTCTGCGATTTTCACGAAACCACTTTTCTTCAACTTGAATTGGGCTAAAAATCCATCCCTGAAAATAAAAATTCTCTGAGTAGTGTGGAAATGCTGATCCTTACCCTGCCTGGGTTGTCTACTGAGCATTTCCGCGAACTCTACCTGAAGTTCTATGGGCATGGGATTTTGACATGTTCCCCAAACCAATAGGAATGAGTGGGAAACAATCAAGAAAACAAATAGAAGCACTTGCATTTGAATGAGTTTCAAGCATGCTTGGACACTCGTGTGATCTGAATGACTCAGTTTTGGAATACAGCTGTCGTGTGGTGCACCGCGACC
Organism: Atractosteus spatula; assembly: GCF_055471065.1. Classification (NCBI taxonomy): domain Eukaryota; kingdom Metazoa; phylum Chordata; class Actinopteri; order Semionotiformes; family Lepisosteidae; genus Atractosteus; species Atractosteus spatula. Next base: position 118,335 of record NC_142714.1, on the reverse strand, counting down.
TCCAGGCACCCCGGAGTTTCTGAAAAAAAATTTTCTGCGATTTTCACGAAACCACTTTTCTTCAACTTGAATTGGGCTAAAAATCCATCCCTGAAAATAAAAATTCTTTGAGTAGTGTGGAAATGCTGATCCTTACCCTACCTGGGGTGTCCACTGAGCATTTCCGCGAACTCTACTTGAAGTTCTCTGGGCATGGGATTTTGACATGTTACCCAAACCAAAAGGAATGAGTGGGAAACAATCAAGAAAACAGATAGAAGCACTTGCATTTGAATGAGTTTCAAGCATGCTTGGGTACTCGTGTGATCTGAGTGACTCAGTTTTGGAACACAACTGTCGCGTGGTGCACCGCGACGTCCAGGCACCCCGGAGTTTCTGAAAAAAAAATTTCTGCGATTTTCAAGAAACCAATTTTCTTCAACTTGAATTGGGCTAAAAATCCATCCCTGAAAATAAAAATTCTCTGAGTAGTGTGGAAATGCTGATCCTTACCCTACCTGGGGTGTCCACTGAGCATTTCTGTGAATTCTACTTGAAGTTCTCTGGGCATGGGATTTTGACATGTTCCCCAAACCAAAAGGAATGAGTGGGAAACAATCAAGAAAACAGATAGAAGCACTTGCATTTGAATGAGTTTCAAGCATGCTTGGGTACTCGTGTGATCTGAGTGACTCAGTTTTGGAATACAACTGTCGCGTGGTGTACCGCGACCTCCAGGCACCCCGGAGTTTCTGAAAAAAAATTTTCTGCAATTTTCACGAAACCACTTTTCTCAACTTGAATTGGGCTAAAAATCCATCCCTGAAATTAAAAATTCTCTGAGTAGTGTGGAAATGCTGATCCTTACCCTACCTGGGGTGTCCACTGAGCATTTCCGCGAACTCTACTTGAAGTTCTCTGGGCATGGGATTTTGACATGTTCCCCAAACCAAAAGGAATGAGTGGGAAACAATCAAGAAACAGATAGAAGCACTTGCATTTGAATGAGTTTCAAGCATGCTTGGGTACTCGTGTGATCTGAGTGACTCAGTTTTGGAATACAACTGTCGCGTGGTGTACCGCGACCTCCAGGCACCCCGGAGTTTCTGAAAAAAAATTTTCTGCAATTTTCACGAAACCACTTTTCTCAACTTGAATTGGGCTAAAAATCCATCCCTGAAATTAAAAATTCTCTGAGTAGTGTGGAAATGCTGATCCTTACCCTACCTGGGGTGTCCACTGAGCATTTCCGCGAACTCTACTTGAAGTTCTCTGGGCATGGGATTTTGACATGTTCCCCAAACCAAAAGGAATGAGTGGGAAACAATCAAGAAACAGATAGAAGCACTTGCATTTGAATGAGTTTCAAGCATGCTTGGGTACTCGTGTGATCTGAGTGACTCAGTTTTGGAATACTACTGTCGCGTAGTGCACCGCGACCTCCAGGCACCCCGGAGTTTCTGAAAAAACATTTTCTGCGATTTTCACGAAACCACTTTTCTTCAACTTGAATTGGGCTAAAAATCCATCCCTGAAAATAAAAATTCTCTGAGTAGTGTGGAAATGCTGATCCTTACCCTGCCTGGGTTGTCCACTGAGCATTTCCGCGAACTCTACCTGAAGTTCTCTGGGCATGGGATTTTGACATGTTCCCCAAACCAAAAGGAATGAGTGGGAAAAAATCAAGACAACAGATAGAAGCACTTGCATTTGAATGAGTTTCAAGCATGCTTGGGTACTCGTGTGATCTGAGTGACTCAGTTTTGGAATACAACTGTCGCGTGGTGTACCGCGACCTCCAGGCACCCCGGAGTTTCTGAAAAAAAATTTTCTGCAATTTTCACGAAACCACTTTTCTCAACTTGAATTGGGCTAAAAATCCATCCCTGAAATTAAAAATTCTCTGAGTAGTGTGGAAATGCTGATCCTTACCCTACCTGGGGTGTCCACTGAGCATTTCCGCGAACTCTACCTGAAGTTCTCTGGGCATGGGATTTTGACATGTTCCCCAAACCAAAAGGAATGAGTGGGAAACAATCAAGACAACAGATAGAAGCACTTGCATTTGAATGAGTTTCAAGCATGCTTGGGTACTCGTGTGATCTGAGTGACTCAGTTTTGGAATACAACTGTCGCGTGGTGCACCGCAACCTCCAGGCACCCCAGAGTTTCTGAAAAAAAATTTTCTGCGATTTTCACGAAACCACTTTTCTTCAACTTGAATTGGGCTAAAAATCCATCCCTGAAAATAAAAATTCTCTGAGTAGTGTGGAAATGCTGATCCTTACCCTGCCTGGGTTGTCCACTGAGCATTTCCGCGAACTCTACCTGAAGTTCTCTGGGCATGGGATTTTGACATGTTCCCCAAACCAAAAGGAATGAGTGGGAAAAAATCAAGACAACAGATAGAAGCACTTGCATTTGAATGAGTTTCAAGCATGCTTGGGTACTCGTGTGATCTGAGTGACTCAGTTTTGGAATACAACTGTCGCGTGGTGTACCGCGACCTCCAGGCACCCCGGAGTTTCTGAAAAAAAAATTTCTGCAATTTTAACGAAACCACTTTTCTCAACTTGAATTGGGCTAAAAATCCATCCCTGAAATTAAAAATTCTCTGAGTAGTGTGGAAATGCTGATCCTTACCCTGCCTGGGTTGTCCACTGAGCATTTCCGCGAACTCTACCTGAAGTTCTCTGGGCATGGGATTTTGACATGTTCCCCAAACCAAAAGGAATGAGTGTGAAACAATCAAGACAACAGATAGAAGCACTTGCATTTGAATGAGTTTCAAGCATGCTTGGGTACTCGTGTGATCTGAGTGACTCAGTTTTGGAATACAACTGTCGCGTGGTGCACCGCGACCTCCAGGCACCCCGGAGTTTCTGAAAAAAAATTTTCTGCGATTTTCACGAAACCACTTTTCTTCAACTTGAATTGGGCTAAAAATCCATCCCTGAAAATAAAAATTCTCTGAGTAGTGTGGAAATGCTGATCCTTACCCTGCCTGGGTTGTCCACTGAGCATTTCCGCGAACTCTACCTGAAGTTCTCTGGGCATGGGATTTTGACATGTTCCCCAAACCAAAAGGAATGAGTGGGAAAAAATCAAGACAACAGATAGAAGCACTTGCATTTGAATGAGTTTCAAGCATGCTTGGGTACTCGTGTGATCTGAGTGACTCAGGTTTGGAATACAGCTGTCGCGTGGTGCACCGCGACCTCCAGGCACCCCGGAGTTTCTGAAAAAAAAATTTCTGCAATTTTCACGAAACCACTTTTCTTCAACTTGAATTGGGCTAAAAATCCATCCCTGAAAATAAAACTTCTCTGAGTAGTGTGGAAATGCTGATCCTTACCCTGCCTGGGTTCTCCACTGAGCATTTCCGCGAACTCTACCTGAAGTTCTCTGGGCATGGGATTTTGACATGTTCCCCAAACCAAAAGGAATGAGTGGGAAACAATCAAGAAAACAGATAGAAGCACTTGCATTTGAATGAGTTTCAAGCATGCTTGGGTACTCGTGTGATCTGAGTGACTCAGGTTTGGAATACAGCTGTCGCGTGGTGCACCGCGACTTCCAGGCACCCCGGAGTTTCTGAAAAAAAATTTTCTGCAATTTTCACTAAACCACTTTTCTTCAACTTGAATTGGGCTAAAAATCCATCCCTGAAAATAAAACTTCTCTGAGTAGTGTGGAAATGCTGATCCTTACCCTACCTGGGGTGTCCACTGAGCATTTCCGCGAACTCTACTTGAAGTTCTCTGGGCATGGGATTTTGACATGTTACCCAAACCAAAAGGAATGAGTGGGAAACAATCAAGACAACAGATAGAAGCACTTGCATTTGAATGAGTTTCAAGCATGCTTGGGTACTCGTGTGATCTGAGTGACTCAGTTTTGGAATACAACTGTCGCGTGGTGCACCGCAACCTCCAGGCACCCCGGAGTTTCTGAAAAAAAATTTTCTGCGGTTTTCACGAAACCACTTTTCTTCAACTTGAATTGGGCTAAAAATCCATCCCTGAAAATAAAAATTCTCTGAGTAGTGTGGAAATGCTGATCCTTACCCTGCCTGGGTTCTCCACTGAGCATTTCCGCGAACTCTACCTTAAGTTCTCTGGGCATGGGATTTTGACATTTTCTCCAAACCAAAAGGAATGAGTGGGAAACAATCAAGAAAACAGATAGAAGCACTTGCATTTGAATGAGTTTCAAGCATGCCTGGGTACTCGTGTGATCTGAGTGACTCAGTTTTGGAATACAACTGTCACGTGGTGCACCGCGACCTCCAGGCACCCCGGAGTTTCTGAAAAAAAATTTTCTGCGATTTTCACGAAACCACTTTTCTTCAACTTGAATTGGGCTAAAAATCCATCCCTGAAAATAAAAATTCTCTGAGTAGTGTGGAAATGCTGATCCTTACCCTGCCTGGGTTGTCCACTGAGCATTTCCGCGAACTCTACCTGAAGTTCTCTGGGCATGGGATTTTGACATGTTCCCCAAACCAATAGGAATGAGTGGGAAACAATCAAGAAAACAGATAGAAGCACTTGCATTTGAATGAGTTTCAAGCATGCTTGGGTACTCGTGTGATCTGAGTGACTCAGTTTTGGAATACAGCTGTCGCGTGGTGCACCGCGACCTCCAGGCACCCCGGAGTTTCTGAAAAAAAATTTTCTGCGATTTTCACGAAACCACATTTCTTCAACTTGAATTGGGCTAAAAATCCATCCCTGAAAATAAAAATTCTCTGAGTAGTGTGGAAATGCTGATCCTTACCCTGCCTGGGTTGTCCACTGAGCATTTCCGCGAACTCTACCTGAAGTTCTCTGGGCATGGGATTTTGACATGTTCCCCAAACCAAAAGGAATGAGTGGGAAAAAATCAAGACAACAGATAGAAGCACTTGCATTTGAATGAGTTTCAAGCATGCTTGGGTACTCGTGTGATCTGAGTGACTCAGTTTTGGAATACAACTGTCGCGTGGTGTACCGCGACCTCCAGGGACCCCGGAGTTTCTGAAAAAAAAATTTCTGCAATTTTCACGAAACCACTTTTCTCAACTTGAATTGGGCTAACAATCCATCCCTGAAATTAAAAATTCTCTGAGTAGTGTGGAAATGCTGATCCTTACCCTGCCTGGGTTGTCCACTGAGCATTTCCGCGAACTCTACCTGAAGTTCTCTGGGCATGGGATTTTGACATGTTCCCCAAACCAAAAGGAATGAGTGGGAAACAATCAAGAAAACAGATAGAAGCACTTGCATTTGAATGAGTTTCAAGCATGCTTGGGTACTCGTGTGATCTGAGTGACTCAGGTTTGGAATACAGCTGTCGCGTGGTGCACCGCGACCTCCAGGCACCCCGGAGTTTCTGAAAAAAAAATTTCTGCAATTTTCACGAAACCACTTTTCTTCAACTTGAATTGGGCTAAAAATCCATCCCTGAAAATAAAACTTCTCTGAGTAGTGTGGAAATGCTGATCCTTACCCTACCTGGGGTGTCCACTGAGCATTTCCGCGAACTCTACTTGAAGTTCTCTGGGCATGGGATTTTGACATGTTACCCAAACCAAAAGGAATGAGTGGGAAACAATCAAGACAACAGATAGAAGCACTTGCATTTGAATGAGTTTCAAGCATGCTTAGGTACTCGTGTGATCTGAGTGACTCAGTTTTGGAATACAACTGTCACGTGGTGCACCGCAACCTCCAGGCACCCCGGAGTTTCTGAAAAAAAATTTTCTGCGATTTTCACGAAACCACTTTCTTCAACTTGAATTGGGCTAAAAATCCATCCCTGAAAATAAAAATTATCTGAGTAGTGTGGTAATGCTGATCCTTACCCTGCCTGGGTTCTCCACTGAGCATTTCCGCGAACTCTACCTGAAGTTCTCTGGGCATGGGATTTTGACATGTTCCCCAAACCAAAAGGAATGAGTGGGAAACAATCAAGAAAACAGATAGAAGCACTTGTATTTGAATGAGTTTCAAGCATGCTTGGGTACTCGTGTGATCTGAGTGACTCAGTTTTGGAATACAACTGTCGCGTGGTGCACCGCGACCTCCAGGAAACCCGGAGTTTCTGAAAAAAAATTTTCTGCGATTTTCACGAAACCACTTTTCTTCAACTTGAATTGGGCTAAAAATCCATCCCTGAAAATAAAACTTCTCTGAGTAGTGTGGAAATGCTGATCCTTACCCTGCCTGGGTTCTCCACTGAGCATTTCCGCGAACTCTACCTGAAGTTCTCTGGGCATGGGATTTTGACATGTTCCCCAAACCAAAAGGAATGAGTGGGAAACAATCAAGAAAACAGATAGAAGCACTTGCATTTGAATGAGTTTCAAGCATGCTTGGGTACTCGTGTGATCTGAGTGACTCAGGTTTGGAATACAGCTGTCGCGTGGTGCACCGCGACTTCCAGGCACCCCGGAGTTTCTGAAAAAAAATTTTCTGCAATTTTCACTAAACCACTTTTCTTCAACTTGAATTGGGCTAAAAATCCATCCCTGAAAATAAAACTTCTCTGAGTAGTGTGGAAATGCTGATCCTTACCCTACCTGGGGTGTCCACTGAGCATTTCCGCGAACTCTACTTGAAGTTCTCTGGGCATGGGATTTTGACATGTTACCCAAACCAAAAGGAATGAGTGGGAAACAATCAAGACAACAGATAGAAGCACTTGCATTTGAATGAGTTTCAAGCATGCTTGGGTACTCGTGTGATCTGAGTGACTCAGTTTTGGAATACAACTGTCGCGTGGTGCACCGCAACCTCCAGGCACCCCGGAGTTTCTGAAAAAAAATTTTCTGCGGTTTTCACGAAACCACTTTTCTTCAACTTGAATTGGGCTAAAAATCCATCCCTGAAAATAAAAATTCTCTGAGTAGTGTGGAAATGCTGATCCTTACCCTGCCTGGGTTCTCCACTGAGCATTTCCGCGAACTCTACCTTAAGTTCTCTGGGCATGGGATTTTGACATTTTCTCCAAACCAAAAGGAATGAGTGGGAAACAATCAAGAAAACAGATAGAAGCACTTGCATTTGAATGAGTTTCAAGCATGCCTGGGTACTCGTGTGATCTGAGTGACTCAGTTTTGGAATACAACTGTCACGTGGTGCACCGCGACCTCCAGGCACCCCGGAGTTTCTGAAAAAAAATTTTCTGCGATTTTCACGAAACCACTTTTCTTCAACTTGAATTGGGCTAAAAATCCATCCCTGAAAATAAAAATTCTCTGAGTAGTGTGGAAATGCTGATCCTTACCCTGCCTGGGTTGTCCACTGAGCATTTCCGCGAACTCTACCTGAAGTTCTCTGGGCATGGGATTTTGACATGTTCCCCAAACCAATAGGAATGAGTGGGAAACAATCAAGAAAACAGATAGAAGCACTTGCATTTGAATGAGTTTCAAGCATGCTTGGGTACTCGTGTGATCTGAGTGACTCAGTTTTGGAATACAGCTGTCGCGTGGTGCACCGCGACCTCCAGGCACCCCGGAGTTTCTGAAAAAAAAATTTCTGCGATTTTCACGAAACCACTTTTCTTCAACTTGAATTGGGCTAAAAATCCATCCCTGAAAATAAAAATTCTCTGAGTAGTGTGGAAATGCTGATCCTTACCCTGCCTGGGTTGTCTACTGAGCATTTCCGCGAACTCTACCTGAAGTTCTCTGGGCATGGGATTTTGACATGTTCCCCAAACCAATAGGAATGAGTGGGAAACAATCAAGAAAACAAATAGAAGCACTTGCATTTGAATGAGTTTCAAGCATGCTTGGACACTCGTGTGATCTGAATGACTCAGTTTTGGAATACAGCTGTCGTGTGGTGCACCGCGACCTCCAGGCACCCCGGAGTTTCTGAAAAAAAATTTTCTGCGATTTTCACGAAACCACTTTTCTTCAACTTGAATTGGGCTAAAAATCCATCCCTGAAAATAAAAATTCTTTGAGTAGTGTGGAAATGCTGATCCTTACCCTACCTGGGGTGTCCACTGAGCATTTCCGCGAACTCTACTTGAAGTTCTCTGGGCATGGGATTTTGACATGTTACCCAAACCAAAAGGAATGAGTGGGAAACAATCAAGAAAACAGATAGAAGCACTTGCATTTGAATGAGTTTCAAGCATGCTTGGGTACTCGTGTGATCTGAGTGACTCAGTTTTGGAACACAACTGTCGCGTGGTGTACCGCGACCTCCAGGCACCCTGGAGTTTCTGAAAAAAAATTTTCTGCAATTTTCACGAAACCACTTTTCTCAACTTGAATTGGGCTAAAAATCCATCCCTGAAATTAAAAATTCTCTGAGTAGTGTGGAAATGCTGATCCTTACCCTACCTGGGGTGTCCACTGAGCATTTCCGCGAACTCTACTTGAAGTTCTCTGGGCATGGGATTTTGACATGTTCCCCAAACCAAAAGGAATGAGTGGGAAACAATCAAGAAACAGATAGAAGCACTTGCATTTGAATGAGTTTCAAGCATGCTTGGGTACTCGTGTGATCTGAGTGACTCAGTTTTGGAATACTACTGTCGCGTAGTGCACCGCGACCTCCAGGCACCCCGGAGTTTCTGAAAAAAAATTTTCTGCGATTTTCACGAAACCACTTTTCTTCAACTTGAATTGGGCTAAAAATCCATCCCTGAAAATAAAAATTCTCTGAGTAGTGTGGAAATGCTGATCCTTACCCTGCCTGGGTTGTCCACTGAGCATTTCCGCGAACTCTACCTGAAGTTCTCTGGGCATGGGATTTTGACATGTTCCCCAAACCAAAAGGAATGAGTGGGAAAAAATCAAGACAACAGATAGAAGCACTTGCATTTGAATGAGTTTCAAGCATGCTTGGGTACTCGTGTGATCTGAGTGACTCAGTTTTGGAATACAGCTGTCGCGTGGTGCACCGCGACCTCCAGGCACCCCGGAGTTTCTGAAAAAAAAATTTCTGCGATTTTCACGAAACCACTTTTCTTCAACTTGAATTGGGCTAAAAATCCATCCCTGAAAATAAAAATTCTCTGAGTAGTGTGGAAATGCTGATCCTTACCCTGCCTGGGTTGTCTACTGAGCATTTCCGCGAACTCTACCTGAAGTTCTATGGGCATGGGATTTTGACATGTTCCCCAAACCAATAGGAATGAGTGGGAAACAATCAAGAAAACAAATAGAAGCACTTGCATTTGAATGAGTTTCAAGCATGCTTGGACACTCGTGTGATCTGAATGACTCAGTTTTGGAATACAGCTGTCGTGTGGTGCACCGCGACCTCCAGGCACCCCGGAGTTTCTGAAAAAAAATTTTCTGCGATTTTCACGAAACCACTTTTCTTCAACTTGAATTGGGCTAAAAATCCATCCCTGAAAATAAAAATTCTTTGAGTAGTGTGGAAATGCTGATCCTTACCCTACCTGGGGTGTCCACTGAGCATTTCCGCGAACTCTACTTGAAGTTCTCTGGGCATGGGATTTTGACATGTTACCCAAACCAAAAGGAATGAGTGGGAAACAATCAAGAAAACAGATAGAAGCACTTGCATTTGAATGAGTTTCAAGCATGCTTGGGTACTCGTGTGATCTGAGTGACTCAGTTTTGGAACACAACTGTCGCGTGGTGCACCGCGACCTCCAGGCACCCCGGAGTTTCTGAAAAAAAAATTTCTGCGATTTTCAAGAAACCACTTTTCTTCAACTTGAATTGGGCTAAAAATCCATCCCTGAAAATAAAAATTCTCTGAGTAGTGTGGAAATGCTGATCCTTACCCTACCTGGGGTGTCCACTGAGCATTTCTGTGAATTCTACTTGAAGTTCTCTGGGCATGGGATTTTGACATGTTCCCCAAACCAAAAGGAATGAGTGGGAAACAATCAAGAAAACAGATAGAAGCACTTGCATTTGAATGAGTTTCAAGCATGCTTGGGTACTCGTGTGATCTGAGTGACTCAGTTTTGGAATACAACTGTCGCGTGGTGTACCGCGACCTCCAGGCACCCCGGAGTTTCTGAAAAAAAATTTTCTGCAATTTTCACGAAACCACTTTTCTCAACTTGAATTGGGCTAAAAATCCATCCCTGAAATTAAAAATTCTCTGAGTAGTGTGGAAATGCTGATCCTTACCCTACCTGGGGTGTCCACTGAGCATTTCCGCGAACTCTACTTGAAGTTCTCTGGGCATGGGATTTTGACATGTTCCCCAAACCAAAAGGAATGAGTGGGAAACAATCAAGAAACAGATAGAAGCACTTGCATTTGAATGAGTTTCAAGCATGCTTGGGTACTCGTGTGATCTGAGTGACTCAGTTTTGGAATACTACTGTCGCGTAGTGCACCGCGACCTCCAGGCACCCCGGAGTTTCTGAAAAAAAATTTTCTGCGGTTTTCACGAAACCACTTTTCTTCAACTTGAATTGGGCTAAAAATCCATCCCTGAAAATAAAAATTCTCTGAGTAGTGTGGAAATGCTGATCCTTACCCTGCCTGGGTTCTCCACTGAGCATTTCCGCGAACTCTACCTGAAGTTCTCTGGGCATGGGATTTTGACATTTTCTCCAAACCAAAAGGAATGAGTGGGAAACAATCAAGAAAACACATAGAAGCACTTGCATTTGAATGAGTTTCAAGCATGCCTGGGTACTCGTGTGATCTGAGTGACTCAGTTTTGGAATACAACTGTCACGTGGTGCACCGCGACCTCCAGGCACCCCGGAGTTTCTGAAAAAAAATTTTCTGCGATTTTCACGAAACCACTTTTCTTCAACTTGAATTGGGCTAAAAATCCATCCCTGAAAATAAAAATTCTCTGAGTAGTGTGGAAATGCTGATCCTTACCCTGCCTGGGTTGTCCACTGAGCATTTCCGCGAACTCTACCTGAAGTTCTCTGGGCATGGGATTTTGACATGTTCCCCAAACCAATAGGAATGAGTGGGAAACAATCAAGAAAACAGATAGAAGCACTTGCATTTGAATGAGTTTCAAGCATGCTTGGGTACTCGTGTGATCTGAGTGACTCAGTTTTGGAATACAGCTGTCGCGTGGTGCACCGCGACCTCCAGGCACCCCGGAGTTTCTGAAAAAAAAATTTCTGCGATTTTCACGAAACCACTTTTCTTCAACTTGAATTGGGCTAAAAATCCATCCCTGAAAATAAAAATTCTCTGAGTAGTGTGGAAATGCTGATCCTTACCCTGCCTGGGTTGTCTACTGAGCATTTCCGCGAACTCTACCTGAAGTTCTCTGGGCATGGGATTTTGACATGTTCCCCAAACCAATAGGAATGAGTGGGAAACAATCAAGAAAACAAATAGAAGCACTTGCATTTGAATGAGTTTCAAGCATGCTTGGACACTCGTGTGATCTGAATGACTCAGTTTTGGAATACAGCTGTCGTGTGGTGCACCGCGACCTCCAGGCACCCCGGAGTTTCTGAAAAAAAATTTTCTGCGATTTTCACGAAACCACTTTTCTTCAACTTGAATTGGGCTAAAAATCCATCCCTGAAAATAAAAATTCTTTGAGTAGTGTGGAAATGCTGATCCTTACCCTACCTGGGGTGTCCACTGAGCATTTCCGCGAACTCTACTTGAAGTTCTCTGGGCATGGGATTTTGACATGTTACCCAAACCAAAAGGAATGAGTGGGAAACAATCAAGAAAACAGATAGAAGCACTTGCATTTGAATGAGTTTCAAGCATGCTTGGGTACTCGTGTGATCTGAGTGACTCAGTTTTGGAACACAACTGTCGCGTGGTGTACCGCGACCTCCAGGCACCCCGGAGTTTCTGAAAAAAAATTTTCTGCAATTTTCACGAAACCACTTTTCTCAACTTGAATTGGGCTAAAAATCCATCCCTGAAATTAAAAATTCTCTGAGTAGTGTGGAAATGCTGATCCTTACCCTACCTGGGGTGTCCACTGAGCATTTCCGCGAACTCTACTTGAAGTTCTCTGGGCATGGGATTTTGACATGTTCCCCAAACCAAAAGGAATGAGTGGGAAACAATCAAGAAACAGATAGAAGCACTTGCATTTGAATGAGTTTCAAGCATGCTTGGGTACTCGTGTGATCTGAGTGACTCAGTTTTGGAATACTACTGTCGCGTAGTGCACCGCGACCTCCAGGCACCCCGGAGTTTCTGAAAAAAAATTTTCTGCGATTTTCACGAAACCACTTTTCTTCAACTTGAATTGGGCTAAAAATCCATCCCTGAAAATAAAAATTCTCTGAGTAGTGTGGAAATGCTGATCCTTACCCTGCCTGGGTTGTCCACTGAGCATTTCCGCGAACTCTACCTGAAGTTCTCTGGGCATGGGATTTTGACATGTTCCCCAAACCAAAAGGAATGAGTGGGAAAAAATCAAGACAACAGATAGAAGCACTTGCATTTGAATGAGTTTCAAGCATGCTTGGGTACTCGTGTGATCTGAGTGACTCAGTTTTGGAATACAGCTGTCGCGTGGTGCACCGCGACCTCCAGGCACCCCGGAGTTTCTGAAAAAAAAATTTCTGCGATTTTCACGAAACCACTTTTCTTCAACTTGAATTGGGCTAAAAATCCATCCCTGAAAATAAAAATTCTCTGAGTAGTGTGGAAATGCTGATCCTTACCCTGCCTGGGTTGTCTACTGAGCATTTCCGCGAACTCTACCTGAAGTTCTATGGGCATGGGATTTTGACATGTTCCCCAAACCAATAGGAATGAGTGGGAAACAATCAAGAAAACAAATAGAAGCACTTGCATTTGAATGAGTTTCAAGCATGCTTGGACACTCGTGTGATCTGAATGACTCAGTTTTGGAATACAGCTGTCGTGTGGTGCACCGCGACCTCCAGGCACCCCGGAGTTTCTGAAAAAAAATTTTCTGCGATTTTCACGAAACCACTTTTCTTCAACTTGAATTGGGCTAAAAATCCATCCCTGAAAATAAAAATTCTTTGAGTAGTGTGGAAATGCTGATCCTTACCCTACCTGGGGTGTCCACTGAGCATTTCCGCGAACTCTACTTGAAGTTCTCTGGGCATGGGATTTTGACATGTTACCCAAACCAAAAGGAATGAGTGGGAAACAATCAAGAAAACAGATAGAAGCACTTGCATTTGAATGAGTTTCAAGCATGCTTGGGTACTCGTGTGATCTGAGTGACTCAGTTTTGGAACACAACTGTCGCGTGGTGCACCGCGACGTCCAGGCACCCCGGAGTTTCTGAAAAAAAAATTTCTGCGATTTTCAAGAAACCAATTTTCTTCAACTTGAATTGGGCTAAAAATCCATCCCTGAAAATAAAAATTCTCTGAGTAGTGTGGAAATGCTGATCCTTACCCTACCTGGGGTGTCCACTGAGCATTTCTGTGAATTCTACTTGAAGTTCTCTGGGCATGGGATTTTGACATGTTCCCCAAACCAAAAGGAATGAGTGGGAAACAATCAAGAAAACAGATAGAAGCACTTGCATTTGAATGAGTTTCAAGCATGCTTGGGTACTCGTGTGATCTGAGTGACTCAGTTTTGGAATACAACTGTCGCGTGGTGTACCGCGACCTCCAGGCACCCCGGAGTTTCTGAAAAAAAATTTTCTGCAATTTTCACGAAACCACTTTTCTCAACTTGAATTGGGCTAAAAATCCATCCCTGAAATTAAAAATTCTCTGAGTAGTGTGGAAATGCTGATCCTTACCCTACCTGGGGTGTCCACTGAGCATTTCCGCGAACTCTACTTGAAGTTCTCTGGGCATGGGATTTTGACATGTTCCCCAAACCAAAAGGAATGAGTGGGAAACAATCAAGAAACAGATAGAAGCACTTGCATTTGAATGAGTTTCAAGCATGCTTGGGTACTCGTGTGATCTGAGTGACTCAGTTTTGGAATACAACTGTCGCGTGGTGTACCGCGACCTCCAGGCACCCCGGAGTTTCTGAAAAAAAATTTTCTGCAATTTTCACGAAACCACTTTTCTCAACTTGAATTGGGCTAAAAATCCATCCCTGAAATTAAAAATTCTCTGAGTAGTGTGGAAATGCTGATCCTTACCCTACCTGGGGTGTCCACTGAGCATTTCCGCGAACTCTACTTGAAGTTCTCTGGGCATGGGATTTTGACATGTTCCCCAAACCAAAAGGAATGAGTGGGAAACAATCAAGAAACAGATAGAAGCACTTGCATTTGAATGAGTTTCAAGCATGCTTGGGTACTCGTGTGATCTGAGTGACTCAGTTTTGGAATACTACTGTCGCGTAGTGCACCGCGACCTCCAGGCACCCCGGAGTTTCTGAAAAAACATTTTCTGCGATTTTCACGAAACCACTTTTCTTCAACTTGAATTGGGCTAAAAATCCATCCCTGAAAATAAAAATTCTCTGAGTAGTGTGGAAATGCTGATCCTTACCCTGCCTGGGTTGTCCACTGAGCATTTCCGCGAACTCTACCTGAAGTTCTCTGGGCATGGGATTTTGACATGTTCCCCAAACCAAAAGGAATGAGTGGGAAAAAATCAAGACAACAGATAGAAGCACTTGCATTTGAATGAGTTTCAAGCATGCTTGGGTACTCGTGTGATCTGAGTGACTCAGTTTTGGAATACAACTGTCGCGTGGTGTACCGCGACCTCCAGGCACCCCGGAGTTTCTGAAAAAAAATTTTCTGCAATTTTCACGAAACCACTTTTCTCAACTTGAATTGGGCTAAAAATCCATCCCTGAAATTAAAAATTCTCTGAGTAGTGTGGAAATGCTGATCCTTACCCTACCTGGGGTGTCCACTGAGCATTTCCGCGAACTCTACCTGAAGTTCTCTGGGCATGGGATTTTGACATGTTCCCCAAACCAAAAGGAATGAGTGGGAAACAATCAAGACAACAGATAGAAGCACTTGCATTTGAATGAGTTTCAAGCATGCTTGGGTACTCGTGTGATCTGAGTGACTCAGTTTTGGAATACAACTGTCGCGTGGTGCACCGCGACCTCCAGGCACCCCGGAGTTTCTGAAAAAAAATTTTCTGCGATTTTCACGAAACCACTTTTCTTCAACTTGAATTGGGCTAAAAATCCATCCCTGAAAATAAAAATTCTCTGAGTAGTGTGGAAATGCTGATCCTTACCCTGCCTGGGTTGTCCACTGAGCATTTCCGCGAACTCTACCTGAAGTTCTCTGGGCATGGGATTTTGACATGTTCCCCAAACCAAAAGGAATGAGTGGGAAAAAATCAAGACAACAGATAGAAGCACTTGCATTTGAATGAGTTTCAAGCATGCTTGGGTACTCGTGTGATCTGAGTGACTCAGTTTTGGAATACAACTGTCGCGTGGTGTACCGCGACCTCCAGGCACCCCGGAGTTTCTGAAAAAAAAATTTCTGCAATTTTCACGAAACCACTTTTCTCAACTTGAATTGGGCTAACAATCCATCCCTGAAATTAAAAATTCTCTGAGTAGTGTGGAAATGCTGATCCTTACCCTGCCTGGGTTGTCCACTGAGCATTTCCGCGAACTCTACCTGAAGTTCTCTGGGCATGGGATTTTGACATGTTCCCCAAACCAAAAGGAATGAGTGGGAAACAATCAAGACAACAGATAGAAGCACTTGCATTTGAATGAGTTTCAAGCATGCTTGGGTACTCGTGTGATCTGAGTGACTCAGTTTTGGAATACAACTGTCGCGTGGTGCACCGCGACCTCCAGGCACCCCGGAGTTTCTGAAAAAAAATTTTCTGCGATTTTCACGAAACCACTTTTCTTCAACTTGAATTGGGCTAAAAATCCATCCCTGAAAATAAAACTTCTCTGAGTAGTGTGGAAATGCTGATCCTTACCCTACCTGGGGTGTCCACTGAGCATTTCCGCGAACTCTACTTGAAGTTCTCTGGGCATGGGATTTTGACATGTTACCCAAACCAAAAGGAATGAGTGGGAAACAATCAAGAAACAGATAGAAGCACTTGCATTTGAATGAGTTTCAAGGATGCTTGGGTACTCGTGTGATCTGAGTGACTCAGTTTTGGAATACTACTGTCGCGTGGTGCACCGCGACCTCCAGGCACCCCGGAGTTTCTGAAAAAAAATTTTCTGCGATTTTCACGAAACCACTTTTCTTCAACTTGAATTGGGATAAAAATCCATCCCTGAAAATAAAAATTCTCTGAGTAGTGTGGAAATGCTGATCCTTACCCTGCCTGGGTTGTCCACTGAGCATTTCCGCGAACTCTACCTGAAGTTCTCTGGGCATGGGATTTTGACATGTTCCCCAAACCAAAAGGAATGAGTGGGAAACAGTCAAGAAAACAGATAGAAGCACTTGTATTTGAATGAGTTTCAAGCATGCTTCGGTACTCGTGTGATCTGAGTGACTCAGGTTTGGAATACAGCTGTCGCGTGGTGTACCGCGACCTCAGGGCACCCCGGAATTTCTGAAAAAAAAATTTCTGCGATTTTCACGAAACCACTTTTCTTCAACTTGAATTGGGCTAAAAATCCATCCCTGAAAATAAAAATTCTCTGAGTAGTGTGGAAATGCTGATCCTTACCCTACCTGGGGTGTCCACTGAGCATTTCCGCGAACTCTACTTGAAGTTCTCTGGGCATGGGATTTTGACATGTTACCCAAACCAAAAGGAATGAGTGGGAAACAATCAAGACAACAGATAGAAGCACTTGCATTTGAATGAGTTTCAAGCATGCTTAGGTACTCGTGTGATCTGAGTGACTCAGTTTTGGAATACAACTGTCACGTGGTGCACCGCAACCTCCAGGCACCCCGGAGTTTCTGAAAAAAAATTTTCTGCGATTTTCACGAAACCACTTTCTTCAACTTGAATTGGGCTAAAAATCCATCCCTGAAAATAAAAATTATCTGAGTAGTGTGGAAATGCTGATCCTTACCCTGCCTGGGTTCTCCACTGAGCATTTCCGCGAACTCTACCTGAAGTTCTCTGGGCATGGGATTTTGACATGTTCCCCAAACCAAAAGGAATGAGTGGGAAACAATCAAGAAAACAGATAGAAGCACTTGCATTTGAATGAGTTTCAAGCATGCTTGGGTACTCGTGTGATCTGAGTGACTCAGGTTTGGAATACAGCTGTCGCGTGGTGCACCGCGACTTCCAGGCACCCCGGAGTTTCTGAAAAAAAATTTTCTGCAATTTTCACTAAACCACTTTTCTTCAACTTGAATTGGGCTAAAAATCCATCCCTGAAAATAAAACTTCTCTGAGTAGTGTGGAAATGCTGATCCTTACCCTACCTGGGGTGTCCACTGAGCATTTCCGCGAACTCTACTTGAAGTTCTCTGGGCATGGGATTTTGACATGTTACCCAAACCAAAAGGAATGAGTGGGAAACAATCAAGAGAACAGATAGAAGCACTTGCATTTGAATGAGTTTCAAGCATGCTTGGGTACTCGTGTGATCTGAGTGACTCAGTTTTGGAATACAACTGTCGCGTGGTGCACCGCAACCTCCAGGCACCCCGGAGTTTCTGAAAAAAAATTTTCTGCGGTTTTCACGAAACCACTTTTCTTCAACTTGAATTGGGCTAAAAATCCATCCCTGAAAATAAAAATTCTCTGAGTAGTGTGGAAATGCTGATCCTTACCCTGCCTGGGTTCTCCACTGAGCATTTCCGCGAACTCTACCTTAAGTTCTCTGGGCATGGGATTTTGACATTTTCTCCAAACCAAAAGGAATGAGTGGGAAACAATCAAGAAAACAGATAGAAGCACTTGCATTTGAATGAGTTTCAAGCATGCCTGGGTACTCGTGTGATCTGAGTGACTCAGTTTTGGAATACAACTGTCACGTGGTGCACCGCAACCTCCAGGCACCCCGGAGTTTCTGAAAAAAAATTTTCTGCGATTTTCACGAAACCACTTTCTTCAACTTGAATTGGGCTAAAAATCCATCCCTGATAATAAAAATTATCTGAGTAGTGTGGAAATGCTGATCCTTACCCTGCCTGGGTTCTCCACTGAGCATTTCCGCGAACTCTACCTGAAGTTCTCTGGGCATGGGATTTTGACATGTTCCCCAAACCAAAAGGAATGAGTGGGAAACAATCAAGAAAACAGATAGAAGCACTTGCATTTGAATGAGTTTCAAGCATGCTTGGGTACTCGTGTGATCTGAGTGACTCAGGTTTGGAATACAGCTGTCGCGTGGTGCACCGCGACTTCCAGGCACCCCGGAGTTTCTGAAAAAAAATTTTCTGCAATTTTCACTAAACCACTTTTCTTCAACTTGAATTGGGCTAAAAATCCATCCCTGAAAATAAAACTTCTCTGAGTAGTGTGGAAATGCTGATCCTTACCCTACCTGGGGTGTCCACTGAGCATTTCCGCGAACTCTACTTGAAGTTCTCTGGGCATGGGATTTTGACATGTTACCCAAACCAAAAGGAATGAGTGGGAAACAATCAAGACAACAGATAGAAGCACTTGCATTTGAATGAGTTTCAAGCATGCTTGGGTACTCGTGTGATCTGAGTGACTCAGTTTTGGAATACAACTGTCGCGTGGTGCACCGCAACCTCCAGGCACCCCGGAGTTTCTGAAAAAAAATTTTCTGCGGTTTTCACGAAACCACTTTTCTTCAACTTGAATTGGGCTAAAAATCCATCCCTGAAAATAAAAATTCTCTGAGTAGTGTGGAAATGCTGATCCTTACCCTGCCTGGGTTCTCCACTGAGCATTTCCGCGAACTCTACCTTAAGTTCTCTGGGCATGGGATTTTGACATTTTCTCCAAACCAAAAGGAATGAGTGGGAAACAATCAAGAAAACAGATAGAAGCACTTGCATTTGAATGAGTTTCAAGCATGCCTGGGTACTCGTGTGATCTGAGTGACTCAGTTTTGGAATACAACTGTCACGTGGTGCACCGCGACCTCCAGGCACCCCGGAGTTTCTGAAAAAAAATTTTCTGCGATTTTCACGAAACCACTTTTCTTCAACTTGAATTGGGCTAAAAATCCATCCCTGAAAATAAAAATTCTCTGAGTAGTGTGGAAATGCTGATCCTTACCCTGCCTGGGTTGTCCACTGAGCATTTCCGCGAACTCTACCTGAAGTTCTCTGGGCATGGGATTTTGACATGTTCCCCAAACCAATAGGATTGAGTGGGAAACAATCAAGAAAACAGATAGAAGCACTTGCATTTGAATGAGTTTCAAGCATGCTTGGGTACTCGTGTGATCTGAGTGACTCAGTTTTGGAATACAGCTGTTGCGTGGTGCACCGCGACCTCCAGGCACCCCGGAGTTTCTGAAAAAAAAATTTCTGCGATTTTCACGAAACCACTTTTCTTCAACTTGAATTGGGCTAAAAATCCATCCCTGAAAATAAAAATTCTCTGAGTAGTGTGGAAATGCTGATCCTTACCCTGCCTGGGTTGTCTACTGAGCATTTCCGCGAACTCTACCTGAAGTTCTCTGGGCATGGGATTTTGACATGTTCCCCAAACCAATAGGAATGAGTGGGAAACAATCAAGAAAACAAATAGAAGCACTTGCATTTGAATGAGTTTCAAGCATGCCTGGGTACTCGTGTGATCTGAGTGACTCAGTTTTGGAATACAACTGTCACGTGGTGCACCGCAACCTCCAGGCACCCCGGAGTTTCTGAAAAAAAATTTTCTGCGATTTTCACGAAACCACTTTCTTCAACTTGAATTGGGCTAAAAATCCATCCCTGATAATAAAAATTATCTGAGTAGTGTGGAAATGCTGATCCTTACCCTGCCTGGGTTCTCCACTGAGCATTTCCGCGAACTCTACCTGAAGTTCTCTGGGCATGGGATTTTGACATGTTCCCCAAACCAAAAGGAATGAGTGGGAAACAATCAAGAAAACAGATAGAAGCACTTGCATTTGAATGAGTTTCAAGCATGCTTGGGTACTCGTGTGATCTGAGTGACTCAGGTTTGGAATACAGCTGTCGCGTGGTGCACCGCGACTTCCAGGCACCCCGGAGTTTCTGAAAAAAAATTTTCTGCAATTTTCACTAAACCACTTTTCTTCAACTTGAATTGGGCTAAAAATCCATCCCTGAAAATAAAACTTCTCTGAGTAGTGTGGAAATGCTGATCCTTACCCTACCTGGGGTGTCCACTGAGCATTTCCGCGAACTCTACTTGAAGTTCTCTGGGCATGGGATTTTGACATGTTACCCAAACCAAAAGGAATGAGTGGGAAACAATCAAGACAACAGATAGAAGCACTTGCATTTGAATGAGTTTCAAGCATGCTTGGGTACTCGTGTGATCTGAGTGACTCAGTTTTGGAATACAACTGTCGCGTGGTGCACCGCAACCTCCAGGCACCCCGGAGTTTCTGAAAAAAAATTTTCTGCGATTTTCACGAAACCACTTTTCTTCAACTTGAATTGGGCTAAAAATCCATCCCTGAAAATAAAAATTCTTTGAGTAGTGTGGAAATGCTGATCCTTACCCTACCTGGGGTGTCCACTGAGCATTTCCGCGAACTCTACTTGAAGTTCTCTGGGCATGGGATTTTGACATGTTACCCAAACCAAAAGGAATGAGTGGGAAACAATCAAGAAAACAGATAGAAGCACTTGCATTTGAATGAGTTTCAAGCATGCTTGGGTACTCGTGTGATCTGAGTGACTCAGTTTTGGAACACAACTGTCGCGTGGTGCACCGCGACCTCCAGGCACCCCGGAGTTTCTGAAAAAAAAATTTCTGCGATTTTCAAGAAACCACTTTTCTTCAACTTGAATTGGGCTAAAAATCCATCCCTGAAAATAAAAATTCTCTGAGTAGTGTGGAAATGCTGATCCTTACCCTACCTGTGGTGTCCACTGAGCATTTCTGTGAATTCTACTTGAAGTTCTCTGGGCATGGGATTTTGACATGTTCCCCAAACCAAAAGGAATGAGTGGGAAACAATCAAGAAAACAGATAGAAGCACTTGCATTTGAATGAGTTTCAAGCATGCTTGGGTACTCGTGTGATCTGAGTGACTCAGTTTTGGAATACAACTGTCGCGTGGTGTACCGCGACCTCCAGGCACCCCGGAGTTTCTGAAAAAAAATTTTCTGCGATTTTCACGAAACCACTTTTCTTCAACTTGAATTGGGCTAAAAATCCATCCCTGAAAATAAAAATTCTCTGAGTAGTGTGGAAATGCTGATCCTTACCCTGCCTGGGTTGTCCACTGAGCATTTCCGCGAACTCTACCTGAAGTTCTCTGGGCATGGGATTTTGACATGTTCCCCAAACCAAAAGGAATGAGTGGGAAAAAATCAAGACAACAGATAGAAGCACTTGCATTTGAATGAGTTTCAAGCATGCTTGGGTACTCGTGTGATCTGAGTGACTCAGTTTTGGAATACAACTGTCGCGTGGTGTACCGCGACCTCCAGGCACCCCGGAGTTTCTGAAAAAAAATTTTCTGCAATTTTCACGAAACCACTTTTCTCAACTTGAATTGGGCTAAAAATCCATCCCTGAAATTAAAAATTCTCTGAGTAGTGTGGAAATGCTGATCCTTACCCTACCTGGGGTGTCCACTGAGCATTTCCGCGAACTCTACCTGAAGTTCTCTGGGCATGGGATTTTGACATGTTCCCCAAACCAAAAGGAATGAGTGGGAAACAATCAAGACAACAGATAGAAGCACTTGCATTTGAATGAGTTTCAAGCATGCTTGGGTACTCGTGTGATCTGAGTGACTCAGTTTTGGAACACAACTGTCGCGTGGTGCACCGCGACCTCCAGGCACCCCGGAGTTTCTGAAAAAAAAATTTCTGCGATTTTCAAGAAACCACTTTTCTTCAACTTGAATTGGGCTAAAAATCCATCCCTGAAAATAAAAATTCTCTGAGTAGTGTGGAAATGCTGATCCTTACCCTACCTGGGGTGTCCACTGAGCATTTCTGTGAATTCTACTTGAAGTTCTCTGGGCATGGGATTTTGACATGTTCCCCAAACCAAAAGGAATGAGTGGGAAACAATCAAGAAAACAGATAGAAGCACTTGCATTTGAATGAGTTTCAAGCATGCTTGGGTACTCGTGTGATCTGAGTGACTCAGTTTTGGAATACAACTGTCGCGTGGTGTACCGCGACCTCCAGGCACCCCGGAGTTTCTGAAAAAAAATTTTCTGCAATTTTCACGAAACCACTTTTCTCAACTTGAATTGGGCTAAAAATCCATCCCTGAAATTAAAAATTCTCTGAGTAGTGTGGAAATGCTGATCCTTACCCTACCTGGGGTGTCCACTGAGCATTTCCGCGAACTCTACTTGAAGTTCTCTGGGCATGGGATTTTGACATGTTCCCCAAACCAAAAGGAATGAGTGGGAAACAATCAAGAAACAGATAGAAGCACTTGCATTTGAATGAGTTTCAAGCATGCTTGGGTACTCGTGTGATCTGAGTGACTCAGTTTTGGAATACTACTGTCGCGTAGTGCACCGCGACCTCCAGGCACCCCGGAGTTTCTGAAAAAAAATTTTCTGCGGTTTTCACGAAACCACTTTTCTTCAACTTGAATTGGGCTAAAAATCCATCCCTGAAAATAAAAATTCTCTGAGTAGTGTGGAAATGCTGATCCTTACCCTGCCTGGGTTCTCCACTGAGCATTTCCGCGAACTCTACCTGAAGTTCTCTGGGCATGGGATTTTGACATTTTCTCCAAACCAAAAGGAATGAGTGGGAAACAATCAAGAAAACACATAGAAGCACTTGCATTTGAATGAGTTTCAAGCATGCCTGGGTACTCGTGTGATCTGAGTGACTCAGTTTTGGAATACAACTGTCACGTGGTGCACCGCGACCTCCAGGCACCCCGGAGTTTCTGAAAAAAAATTTTCTGCGATTTTCACGAAACCACTTTTCTTCAACTTGAATTGGGCTAAAAATCCATCCCTGAAAATAAAAATTCTCTGAGTAGTGTGGAAATGCTGATCCTTACCCTGCCTGGGTTGTCCACTGAGCATTTCCGCGAACTCTACCTGAAGTTCTCTGGGCATGGGATTTTGACATGTTCCCCAAACCAATAGGAATGAGTGGGAAACAATCAAGAAAACAGATAGAAGCACTTGCATTTGAATGAGTTTCAAGCATGCTTGGGTACTCGTGTGATCTGAGTGACTCAGTTTTGGAATACAGCTGTCGCGTGGTGCACCGCGACCTCCAGGCACCCCGGAGTTTCTGAAAAAAAAATTTCTGCGATTTTCACGAAACCACTTTTCTTCAACTTGAATTGGGCTAAAAATCCATCCCTGAAAATAAAAATTCTCTGAGTAGTGTGGAAATGCTGATCCTTACCCTGCCTGGGTTGTCTACTGAGCATTTCCGCGAACTCTACCTGAAGTTCTCTGGGCATGGGATTTTGACATGTTCCCCAAACCAATAGGAATGAGTGGGAAACAATCAAGAAAACAAATAGAAGCACTTGCATTTGAATGAGTTTCAAGCATGCTTGGACACTCGTGTGATCTGAATGACTCAGTTTTGGAATACAGCTGTCGTGTGGTGCACCGCGACCTCCAGGCACCCCGGAGTTTCTGAAAAAAAATTTTCTGCGATTTTCACGAAACCACTTTTCTTCAACTTGAATTGGGCTAAAAATCCATCCCTGAAAATAAAAATTCTTTGAGTAGTGTGGAAATGCTGATCCTTACCCTACCTGGGGTGTCCACTGAGCATTTCCGCGAACTCTACTTGAAGTTCTCTGGGCATGGGATTTTGACATGTTACCCAAACCAAAAGGAATGAGTGGGAAACAATCAAGAAAACAGATAGAAGCACTTGCATTTGAATGAGTTTCAAGCATGCTTGGGTACTCGTGTGATCTGAGTGACTCAGTTTTGGAACACAACTGTCGCGTGGTGTACCGCGACCTCCAGGCACCCCGGAGTTTCTGAAAAAAAATTTTCTGCAATTTTCACGAAACCACTTTTCTCAACTTGAATTGGGCTAAAAATCCATCCCTGAAATTAAAAATTCTCTGAGTAGTGTGGAAATGCTGATCCTTACCCTACCTGGGGTGTCCACTGAGCATTTCCGCGAACTCTACTTGAAGTTCTCTGGGCATGGGATTTTGACATGTTCCCCAAACCAAAAGGAATGAGTGGGAAACAATCAAGAAACAGATAGAAGCACTTGCATTTGAATGAGTTTCAAGCATGCTTGGGTACTCGTGTGATCTGAGTGACTCAGTTTTGGAATACTACTGTCGCGTAGTGCACCGCGACCTCCAGGCACCCCGGAGTTTCTGAAAAAAAATTTTCTGCGATTTTCACGAAACCACTTTTCTTCAACTTGAATTGGGCTAAAAATCCATCCCTGAAAATAAAAATTCTCTGAGTAGTGTGGAAATGCTGATCCTTACCCTGCCTGGGTTGTCCACTGAGCATTTCCGCGAACTCTACCTGAAGTTCTCTGGGCATGGGATTTTGACATGTTCCCCAAACCAAAAGGAATGAGTGGGAAAAAATCAAGACAACAGATAGAAGCACTTGCATTTGAATGAGTTTCAAGCATGCTTGGGTACTCGTGTGATCTGAGTGACTCAGTTTTGGAATACAGCTGTCGCGTGGTGCACCGCGACCTCCAGGCACCCCGGAGTTTCTGAAAAAAAAATTTCTGCGATTTTCACGAAACCACTTTTCTTCAACTTGAATTGGGCTAAAAATCCATCCCTGAAAATAAAAATTCTCTGAGTAGTGTGGAAATGCTGATCCTTACCCTGCCTGGGTTGTCTACTGAGCATTTCCGCGAACTCTACCTGAAGTTCTATGGGCATGGGATTTTGACATGTTCCCCAAACCAATAGGAATGAGTGGGAAACAATCAAGAAAACAAATAGAAGCACTTGCATTTGAATGAGTTTCAAGCATGCTTGGACACTCGTGTGATCTGAATGACTCAGTTTTGGAATACAGCTGTCGTGTGGTGCACCGCGACCTCCAGGCACCCCGGAGTTTCTGAAAAAAAATTTTCTGCGATTTTCACGAAACCACTTTTCTTCAACTTGAATTGGGCTAAAAATCCATCCCTGAAAATAAAAATTCTTTGAGTAGTGTGGAAATGCTGATCCTTACCCTACCTGGGGTGTCCACTGAGCATTTCCGCGAACTCTACTTGAAGTTCTCTGGGCATGGGATTTTGACATGTTACCCAAACCAAAAGGAATGAGTGGGAAACAATCAAGAAAACAGATAGAAGCACTTGCATTTGAATGAGTTTCAAGCATGCTTGGGTACTCGTGTGATCTGAGTGACTCAGTTTTGGAACACAACTGTCGCGTGGTGCACCGCGACGTCCAGGCACCCCGGAGTTTCTGAAAAAAAAATTTCTGCGATTTTCAAGAAACCACTTTTCTTCAACTTGAATTGGGCTAAAAATCCATCCCTGAAAATAAAAATTCTCTGAGTAGTGTGGAAATGCTGATCCTTACCCTACCTGGGGTGTCCACTGAGCATTTCTGTGAATTCTACTTGAAGTTCTCTGGGCATGGGATTTTGACATGTTCCCCAAACCAAAAGGAATGAGTGGGAAACAATCAAGAAAACAGATAGAAGCACTTGCATTTGAATGAGTTTCAAGCATGCTTGGGTACTCGTGTGATCTGAGTGACTCAGTTTTGGAATACAACTGTCGCGTGGTGTACCGCGACCTCCAGGCACCCCGGAGTTTCTGAAAAAAAATTTTCTGCAATTTTCACGAAACCACTTTTCTCAACTTGAATTGGGCTAAAAATCCATCCCTGAAATTAAAAATTCTCTGAGTAGTGTGGAAATGCTGATCCTTACCCTACCTGGGGTGTCCACTGAGCATTTCCGCGAACTCTACTTGAAGTTCTCTGGGCATGGGATTTTGACATGTTCCCCAAACCAAAAGGAATGAGTGGGAAACAATCAAGAAACAGATAGAAGCACTTGCATTTGAATGAGTTTCAAGCATGCTTGGGTACTCGTGTGATCTGAGTGACTCAGTTTTGGAATACTACTGTCGCGTAGTGCACCGCGACCTCCAGGCACCCCGGAGTTTCTGAAAAAAAATTTTCTGCGATTTTCACGAAACCACTTTTCTTCAACTTGAATTGGGCTAAAAATCCATCCCTGAAAATAAAAATTCTCTGAGTAGTGTGGAAATGCTGATCCTTACCCTGCCTGGGTTGTCCACTGAGCATTTCCGCGAACTCTACCTGAAGTTCTCTGGGCATGGGATTTTGACATGTTCCCCAAACCAAAAGGAATGAGTGGGAAAAAATCAAGACAACAGATAGAAGCACTTGCATTTGAATGAGTTTCAAGCATGCTTGGGTACTCGTGTGATCTGAGTGACTCAGTTTTGGAATACAACTGTCGCGTGGTGTACCGCGACCTCCAGGCACCCCGGAGTTTCTGAAAAAAAATTTTCTGCAATTTTCACGAAACCACTTTTCTCAACTTGAATTGGGCTAAAAATCCATCCCTGAAATTAAAAATTCTCTGAGTAGTGTGGAAATGCTGATCCTTACCCTACCTGGGGTGTCCACTGAGCATTTCCGCGAACTCTACTTGAAGTTCTCTGGGCATGGGATTTTGACATGTTCCCCAAACCAAAAGGAATGAGTGGGAAACAATCAAGAAACAGATAGAAGCACTTGCATTTGAATGAGTTTCAAGCATGCTTGGGTACTCGTGTGATCTGAGTGACTCAGTTTTGGAATACTACTGTCGCGTAGTGCACCGCGACCTCCAGGCACCCCGGAGTTTCTGAAAAAACATTTTCTGCGATTTTCACGAAACCACTTTTCTTCAACTTGAATTGGGCTAAAAATCCATCCCTGAAAATAAAAATTCTCTGAGTAGTGTGGAAATGCTGATCCTTACCCTGCCTGGGTTGTCCACTGAGCATTTCCGCGAACTCTACCTGAAGTTCTCTGGGCATGGGATTTTGACATGTTCCCCAAACCAAAAGGAATGAGTGGGAAAAAATCAAGACAACAGATAGAAGCACTTGCATTTGAATGAGTTTCAAGCATGCTTGGGTACTCGTGTGATCTGAGTGACTCAGTTTTGGAATACAACTGTCGCGTGGTGTACCGCGACCTCCAGGCACCCCGGAGTTTCTGAAAAAAAATTTTCTGCAATTTTCACGAAACCACTTTTCTCAACTTGAATTGGGCTAAAAATCCATCCCTGAAATTAAAAATTCTCTGAGTAGTGTGGAAATGCTGATCCTTACCCTACCTGGGGTGTCCACTGAGCATTTCCGCGAACTCTACCTGAAGTTCTCTGGGCATGGGATTTTGACATGTTCCCCAAACCAAAAGGAATGAGTGGGAAACAATCAAGACAACAGATAGAAGCACTTGCATTTGAATGAGTTTCAAGCATGCTTGGGTACTCGTGTGATCTGAGTGACTCAGTTTTGGAATACAACTGTCGCGTGGTGCACCGCGACCTCCAGGCACCCCGGAGTTTCTGAAAAAAAATTTTCTGCGATTTTCACGAAACCACTTTTCTTCAACTTGAATTGGGCTAAAAATCCATCCCTGAAAATAAAAATTCTCTGAGTAGTGTGGAAATGCTGATCCTTACCCTGCCTGGGTTGTCCACTGAGCATTTCCGCGAACTCTACCTGAAGTTCTCTGGGCATGGGATTTTGACATGTTCCCCAAACCAAAAGGAATGAGTGGGAAAAAATCAAGACAACAGATAGAAGCACTTGCATTTGAATGAGTTTCAAGCATGCTTGGGTACTCGTGTGATCTGAGTGACTCAGTTTTGGAATACAACTGTCGCGTGGTGTACCGCGACCTCCAGGCACCCCGGAGTTTCTGAAAAAAAAATTTCTGCAATTTTCACGAAACCACTTTTCTCAACTTGAATTGGGCTAACAATCCATCCCTGAAATTAAAAATTCTCTGAGTAGTGTGGAAATGCTGATCCTTACCCTGCCTGGGTTGTCCACTGAGCATTTCCGCGAACTCTACCTGAAGTTCTCTGGGCATGGGATTTTGACATGTTCCCCAAACCAAAAGGAATGAGTGGGAAACAATCAAGACAACAGATAGAAGCACTTGCATTTGAATGAGTTTCAAGCATGCTTGGGTACTCGTGTGATCTGAGTGACTCAGTTTTGGAATACAACTGTCGCGTGGTGCACCGCGACCTCCAGGCACCCCGGAGTTTCTGAAAAAAAATTTTCTGCGATTTTCACGAAACCACTTTTCTTCAACTTGAATTGGGCTAAAAATCCATCCCTGAAAATAAAACTTCTCTGAGTAGTGTGGAAATGCTGATCCTTACCCTACCTGGGGTGTCCACTGAGCATTTCCGCGAACTCTACTTGAAGTTCTCTGGGCATGGGATTTTGACATGTTACCCAAACCAAAAGGAATGAGTGGGAAACAATCAAGAAACAGATAGAAGCACTTGCATTTGAATGAGTTTCAAGGATGCTTGGGTACTCGTGTGATCTGAGTGACTCAGTTTTGGAATACTACTGTCGCGTGGTGCACCGCGACCTCCAGGCACCCCGGAGTTTCTGAAAAAAAATTTTCTGCGATTTTCACGAAACCACTTTTCTTCAACTTGAATTGGGATAAAAATCCATCCCTGAAAATAAAAATTCTCTGAGTAGTGTGGAAATGCTGATCCTTACCCTGCCTGGGTTGTCCACTGAGCATTTCCGCGAACTCTACCTGAAGTTCTCTGGGCATGGGATTTTGACATGTTCCCCAAACCAAAAGGAATGAGTGGGAAACAGTCAAGAAAACAGATAGAAGCACTTGTATTTGAATGAGTTTCAAGCATGCTTCGGTACTCGTGTGATCTGAGTGACTCAGGTTTGGAATACAGCTGTCGCGTGGTGTACCGCGACCTCAGGGCACCCCGGAATTTCTGAAAAAAAAATTTCTGCGATTTTCACGAAACCACTTTTCTTCAACTTGAATTGGGCTAAAAATCCATCCCTGAAAATAAAAATTCTCTGAGTAGTGTGGAAATGCTGATCCTTACCCTACCTGGGGTGTCCACTGAGCATTTCCGCGAACTCTACTTGAAGTTCTCTGGGCATGGGATTTTGACATGTTACCCAAACCAAAAGGAATGAGTGGGAAACAATCAAGACAACAGATAGAAGCACTTGCATTTGAATGAGTTTCAAGCATGCTTAGGTACTCGTGTGATCTGAGTGACTCAGTTTTGGAATACAACTGTCACGTGGTGCACCGCAACCTCCAGGCACCCCGGAGTTTCTGAAAAAAAATTTTCTGCGATTTTCACGAAACCACTTTCTTCAACTTGAATTGGGCTAAAAATCCATCCCTGAAAATAAAAATTATCTGAGTAGTGTGGAAATGCTGATCCTTACCCTGCCTGGGTTCTCCACTGAGCATTTCCGCGAACTCTACCTGAAGTTCTCTGGGCATGGGATTTTGACATGTTCCCCAAACCAAAAGGAATGAGTGGGAAACAATCAAGAAAACAGATAGAAGCACTTGCATTTGAATGAGTTTCAAGCATGCTTGGGTACTCGTGTGATCTGAGTGACTCAGGTTTGGAATACAGCTGTCGCGTGGTGCACCGCGACTTCCAGGCACCCCGGAGTTTCTGAAAAAAAATTTTCTGCAATTTTCACTAAACCACTTTTCTTCAACTTGAATTGGGCTAAAAATCCATCCCTGAAAATAAAACTTCTCTGAGTAGTGTGGAAATGCTGATCCTTACCCTACCTGGGGTGTCCACTGAGCATTTCCGCGAACTCTACTTGAAGTTCTCTGGGCATGGGATTTTGACATGTTACCCAAACCAAAAGGAATGAGTGGGAAACAATCAAGAGAACAGATAGAAGCACTTGCATTTGAATGAGTTTCAAGCATGCTTGGGTACTCGTGTGATCTGAGTGACTCAGTTTTGGAATACAACTGTCGCGTGGTGCACCGCAACCTCCAGGCACCCCGGAGTTTCTGAAAAAAAATTTTCTGCGGTTTTCACGAAACCACTTTTCTTCAACTTGAATTGGGCTAAAAATCCATCCCTGAAAATAAAAATTCTCTGAGTAGTGTGGAAATGCTGATCCTTACCCTGCCTGGGTTCTCCACTGAGCATTTCCGCGAACTCTACCTTAAGTTCTCTGGGCATGGGATTTTGACATTTTCTCCAAACCAAAAGGAATGAGTGGGAAACAATCAAGAAAACAGATAGAAGCACTTGCATTTGAATGAGTTTCAAGCATGCCTGGGTACTCGTGTGATCTGAGTGACTCAGTTTTGGAATACAACTGTCACGTGGTGCACCGCAACCTCCAGGCACCCCGGAGTTTCTGAAAAAAAATTTTCTGCGATTTTCACGAAACCACTTTCTTCAACTTGAATTGGGCTAAAAATCCATCCCTGATAATAAAAATTATCTGAGTAGTGTGGAAATGCTGATCCTTACCCTGCCTGGGTTCTCCACTGAGCATTTCCGCGAACTCTACCTGAAGTTCTCTGGGCATGGGATTTTGACATGTTCCCCAAACCAAAAGGAATGAGTGGGAAACAATCAAGAAAACAGATAGAAGCACTTGCATTTGAATGAGTTTCAAGCATGCTTGGGTACTCGTGTGATCTGAGTGACTCAGGTTTGGAATACAGCTGTCGCGTGGTGCACCGCGACTTCCAGGCACCCCGGAGTTTCTGAAAAAAAATTTTCTGCAATTTTCACTAAACCACTTTTCTTCAACTTGAATTGGGCTAAAAATCCATCCCTGAAAATAAAACTTCTCTGAGTAGTGTGGAAATGCTGATCCTTACCCTACCTGGGGTGTCCACTGAGCATTTCCGCGAACTCTACTTGAAGTTCTCTGGGCATGGGATTTTGACATGTTACCCAAACCAAAAGGAATGAGTGGGAAACAATCAAGACAACAGATAGAAGCACTTGCATTTGAATGAGTTTCAAGCATGCTTGGGTACTCGTGTGATCTGAGTGACTCAGTTTTGGAATACAACTGTCGCGTGGTGCACCGCAACCTCCAGGCACCCCGGAGTTTCTGAAAAAAAATTTTCTGCGGTTTTCACGAAACCACTTTTCTTCAACTTGAATTGGGCTAAAAATCCATCCCTGAAAATAAAAATTCTCTGAGTAGTGTGGAAATGCTGATCCTTACCCTGCCTGGGTTCTCCACTGAGCATTTCCGCGAACTCTACCTTAAGTTCTCTGGGCATGGGATTTTGACATTTTCTCCAAACCAAAAGGAATGAGTGGGAAACAATCAAGAAAACAGATAGAAGCACTTGCATTTGAATGAGTTTCAAGCATGCCTGGGTACTCGTGTGATCTGAGTGACTCAGTTTTGGAATACAACTGTCACGTGGTGCACCGCGACCTCCAGGCACCCCGGAGTTTCTGAAAAAAAATTTTCTGCGATTTTCACGAAACCACTTTTCTTCAACTTGAATTGGGCTAAAAATCCATCCCTGAAAATAAAAATTCTCTGAGTAGTGTGGAAATGCTGATCCTTACCCTGCCTGGGTTGTCCACTGAGCATTTCCGCGAACTCTACCTGAAGTTCTCTGGGCATGGGATTTTGACATGTTCCCCAAACCAATAGGATTGAGTGGGAAACAATCAAGAAAACAGATAGAAGCACTTGCATTTGAATGAGTTTCAAGCATGCTTGGGTACTCGTGTGATCTGAGTGACTCAGTTTTGGAATACAGCTGTTGCGTGGTGCACCGCGACCTCCAGGCACCCCGGAGTTTCTGAAAAAAAAATTTCTGCGATTTTCACGAAACCACTTTTCTTCAACTTGAATTGGGCTAAAAATCCATCCCTGAAAATAAAAATTCTCTGAGTAGTGTGGAAATGCTGATCCTTACCCTGCCTGGGTTGTCTACTGAGCATTTCCGCGAACTCTACCTGAAGTTCTCTGGGCATGGGATTTTGACATGTTCCCCAAACCAATAGGAATGAGTGGGAAACAATCAAGAAAACAAATAGAAGCACTTGCATTTGAATGAGTTTCAAGCATGCCTGGGTACTCGTGTGATCTGAGTGACTCAGTTTTGGAATACAACTGTCACGTGGTGCACCGCAACCTCCAGGCACCCCGGAGTTTCTGAAAAAAAATTTTCTGCGATTTTCACGAAACCACTTTCTTCAACTTGAATTGGGCTAAAAATCCATCCCTGATAATAAAAATTATCTGAGTAGTGTGGAAATGCTGATCCTTACCCTGCCTGGGTTCTCCACTGAGCATTTCCGCGAACTCTACCTGAAGTTCTCTGGGCATGGGATTTTGACATGTTCCCCAAACCAAAAGGAATGAGTGGGAAACAATCAAGAAAACAGATAGAAGCACTTGCATTTGAATGAGTTTCAAGCATGCTTGGGTACTCGTGTGATCTGAGTGACTCAGGTTTGGAATACAGCTGTCGCGTGGTGCACCGCGACTTCCAGGCACCCCGGAGTTTCTGAAAAAAAATTTTCTGCAATTTTCACTAAACCACTTTTCTTCAACTTGAATTGGGCTAAAAATCCATCCCTGAAAATAAAACTTCTCTGAGTAGTGTGGAAATGCTGATCCTTACCCTACCTGGGGTGTCCACTGAGCATTTCCGCGAACTCTACTTGAAGTTCTCTGGGCATGGGATTTTGACATGTTACCCAAACCAAAAGGAATGAGTGGGAAACAATCAAGACAACAGATAGAAGCACTTGCATTTGAATGAGTTTCAAGCATGCTTGGGTACTCGTGTGATCTGAGTGACTCAGTTTTGGAATACAACTGTCGCGTGGTGCACCGCAACCTCCAGGCACCCCGGAGTTTCTGAAAAAAAATTTTCTGCGATTTTCACGAAACCACTTTTCTTCAACTTGAATTGGGCTAAAAATCCATCCCTGAAAATAAAAATTCTTTGAGTAGTGTGGAAATGCTGATCCTTACCCTACCTGGGGTGTCCACTGAGCATTTCCGCGAACTCTACTTGAAGTTCTCTGGGCATGGGATTTTGACATGTTACCCAAACCAAAAGGAATGAGTGGGAAACAATCAAGAAAACAGATAGAAGCACTTGCATTTGAATGAGTTTCAAGCATGCTTGGGTACTCGTGTGATCTGAGTGACTCAGTTTTGGAACACAACTGTCGCGTGGTGCACCGCGACCTCCAGGCACCCCGGAGTTTCTGAAAAAAAAATTTCTGCGATTTTCAAGAAACCACTTTTCTTCAACTTGAATTGGGCTAAAAATCCATCCCTGAAAATAAAAATTCTCTGAGTAGTGTGGAAATGCTGATCCTTACCCTACCTGTGGTGTCCACTGAGCATTTCTGTGAATTCTACTTGAAGTTCTCTGGGCATGGGATTTTGACATGTTCCCCAAACCAAAAGGAATGAGTGGGAAACAATCAAGAAAACAGATAGAAGCACTTGCATTTGAATGAGTTTCAAGCATGCTTGGGTACTCGTGTGATCTGAGTGACTCAGTTTTGGAATACAACTGTCGCGTGGTGTACCGCGACCTCCAGGCACCCCGGAGTTTCTGAAAAAAAATTTTCTGCGATTTTCACGAAACCACTTTTCTTCAACTTGAATTGGGCTAAAAATCCATCCCTGAAAATAAAAATTCTCTGAGTAGTGTGGAAATGCTGATCCTTACCCTGCCTGGGTTGTCCACTGAGCATTTCCGCGAACTCTACCTGAAGTTCTCTGGGCATGGGATTTTGACATGTTCCCCAAACCAAAAGGAATGAGTGGGAAAAAATCAAGACAACAGATAGAAGCACTTGCATTTGAATGAGTTTCAAGCATGCTTGGGTACTCGTGTGATCTGAGTGACTCAGTTTTGGAATACAACTGTCGCGTGGTGTACCGCGACCTCCAGGCACCCCGGAGTTTCTGAAAAAAAATTTTCTGCAATTTTCACGAAACCACTTTTCTCAACTTGAATTGGGCTAAAAATCCATCCCTGAAATTAAAAATTCTCTGAGTAGTGTGGAAATGCTGATCCTTACCCTACCTGGGGTGTCCACTGAGCATTTCCGCGAACTCTACCTGAAGTTCTCTGGGCATGGGATTTTGACATGTTCCCCAAACCAAAAGGAATGAGTGGGAAACAATCAAGACAACAGATAGAAGCACTTGCATTTGAATGAGTTTCAAGCATGCTTGGGTACTCGTGTGATCTGAGTGACTCAGTTTTGGAATACAACTGTCGCGTGGTGCACCGCGACCTCCAGGCACCCCGGAGTTTCTGAAAAAAAAATTTCTGCGATTTTCACGAAACCACTTTTCTTCAACTTGAATTGGGCTAAAAATCCATCCCTGAAAATAAAAATTCTCTGAGTAGTGTGGAAATGCTGATCCTTACCCTGCCTGGGTTGTCTACTGAGCATTTCCGCGAACTCTACCTGAAGTTCTCTGGGCATGGGATTTTGACATGTTCCCCAAACCAATAGGAATGAGTGGGAAACAATCAAGAAAACAAATAGAAGCACTTGCATTTGAATGAGTTTCCAGCATGCTTGGACACTCGTGTGATCTGAATGACTCAGTTTTGGAATACAGCTGTCGTGTGGTGCACCGCGACCTCCAGGCACCCCGGAGTTTCTGAAAAAAAATTTTCTGCGATTTTCACGAAACCACTTTTCTTCAACTTGAATTGGGCTAAAAATCCATCCCTGAAAATAAAAATTCTTTGAGTAGTGTGGAAATGCTGATCCTTACCCTACCTGGGGTGTCCACTGAGCATTTCCGCGAACTCTACTTGAAGTTCTCTGGGCATGGGATTTTGACATGTTACCCAAACCAAAAGGAATGAGTGGGAAACAATCAAGAAAACAGATAGAAGCACTTGCATTTGAATGAGTTTCAAGCATGCTTGGGTACTCGTGTGATCTGAGTGACTCAGTTTTGGAACACAACTGTCGCGTGGTGCACCGCGACCTCCAGGCACCCCGGAGTTTCTGAAAAAAAAATTTCTGCGATTTTCAAGAAACCACTTTTCTTCAACTTGAATTGGGCTAAAAATCCATCCCTGAAAATAAAAATTCTCTGAGTAGTGTGGAAATGCTGATCCTTACCCTACCTGGGGTGTCCACTGAGCATTTCTGTGAATTCTACTTGAAGTTCTCTGGGCATGGGATTTTGACATGTTCCCCAAACCAAAAGGAATGAGTGGGAAACAATCAAGAAAACAGATAGAAGCACTTGCATTTGAATGAGTTTCAAGCATGCTTGGGTACTCGTGTGATCTGAGTGACTCAGTTTTGGAATACAACTGTCGCGTGGTGTACCGCGACCTCCAGGCACCCCGGAGTTTCTGAAAAAAAATTTTCTGCAATTTTCACGAAACCACTTTTCTCAACTTGAATTGGGCTAAAAATCCATCCCTGAAATTAAAAATTCTCTGAGTAGTGTGGAAATGCTGATCCTTACCCTACCTGGGGTGTCCACTGAGCATTTCCGCGAACTCTACTTGAAGTTCTCTGGGCATGGGATTTTGACATGTTCCCCAAACCAAAAGGAATGAGTGGGAAACAATCAAGAAACAGATAGAAGCACTTGCATTTGAATGAGTTTCAAGCATGCTTGGGTACTCGTGTGATCTGAGTGACTCAGTTTTGGAATACTACTGTCGCGTAGTGCACCGCGACCTCCAGGCACCCCGGAGTTTCTGAAAAAAAATTTTCTGCGATTTTCACGAAACCACTTTTCTTCAACTTGAATTGGGCTAAAAATCCATCCCTGAAAATAAAAATTCTCTGAGTAGTGTGGAAATGCTGATCCTTACCCTGCCTGGGTTGTCCACTGAGCATTTCCGCGAACTCTACCTGAAGTTCTCTGGGCATGGGATTTTGACATGTTCCCCAAACCAAAAGGAATGAGTGGGAAAAAATCAAGACAACAGATAGAAGCACTTGCATTTGAATGAGTTTCAAGCATGCTTGGGTACTCGTGTGATCTGAGTGACTCAGTTTTGGAATACAACTGTCGCGTGGTGTACCGCGACCTCCAGGCACCCCGGAGTTTCTGAAAAAAAATTTTCTGCAATTTTCACGAAACCACTTTTCTCAACTTGAATTGGGCTAAAAATCCATCCCTGAAATTAAAAATTCTCTGAGTAGTGTGGAAATGCTGATCCTTACCCTACCTGGGGTGTCCACTGAGCATTTCCGCGAACTCTACTTGAAGTTCTATGGGCATGGGATTTTGACATGTTCCCCAAACCAAAAGGAATGAGTGGGAAACAATCAAGAAACAGATAGAAGCACTTGCATTTGAATGAGTTTCAAGCATGCTTGGGTACTCGTGTGATCTGAGTGACTCAGTTTTGGAATACTACTGTCGCGTAGTGCACCGCGACCTCCAGGCACCCCGGAGTTTCTGAAAAAAAATTTTCTGCGATTTTCACGAAACCACTTTTCTTCAACTTGAATTGGGCTAAAAATCCATCCCTGAAAATAAAAATTCTCTGAGTAGTGTGGAAATACTGATCCTTACCCTGCCTGGGTTGTCCACTGAGCATTTCCGCGAACTCTACCTGAAGTTCTCTGGGCATGGGATTTTGACATGTTCCCCAAACCAAAAGGAATGACTGGGAAAAAATCAAGACAACAGATAGAAGCACTTGCATTTGAATGAGTTTCAAGCATGCTTGGGTACTCGTGTGATCTGAGTGACTCAGTTTTGGAATACAACTGTCGCGTGGTGTACCGCGACCTCCAGGCACCCCGGAGTTTCTGAAAAAAAATTTTCTGCAATTTTCACGAAACCACTTTTCTCAACTTGAATTGGGCTAAAAATCCATCCCTGAAATTAAAAATTCTCTGAGTAGTGTGGAAATGCTGATCCTTACCCTACCTGGGGTGTCCACTGAGCATTTCCGCGAACTCTACTTGAAGTTCTCTGGGCATGGGATTTTGACATGTTCCCCAAACCAAAAGGAATGAGTGGGAAACAATCAAGAAACAGATAGAAGCACTTGCATTTGAATGAGTTTCAAGGATGCTTGGGTACTCGTGTGATCTGAGTGACTCAGTTTTGGAATACTACTGTCGCGTGGTGCACCCCGACCTCCAGGCACCCCGGAGTTTCTGAAAAAAAAATTTCTGCGATTTTCACGAAACCACTTTTCTTCAACTTGAATTGGGCTAAAAATCCATCCCTGAAAATAAAAATTCTCTGAGTAGTGTGGAAATGCTGATCCTTACCCTGCCTGGGTTGTCCACTGAGCATTTCCGCGAACTCTACTTGAAGTTCTCTGGCATGGGATTTTGACATGTTCTCCAAACCAAAAGGAATGAGTGGGAAACAATCAAGAAAACAGATAGAAGCACTTGCATTTGAATGAGTTTCAAGCATGCTTGGGTACTCGTGTGATCTGAGTGACTCAGTTTTGGAATACTACTGTCGCGTAGTGCACCGCGACCTCCAGGCACCCCGGAGTTTCTGAAAAAAAATTTTCTGCGATTTTCACGAAACCACTTTTCTTCAACTTGAATTGGGCTAAAAATCCATCCCTGAAAATAAAAATTCTCTGAGTAGTGTGGAAATGCTGATCCTTACCCTGCCTGGGTTGTCCACTGAGCATTTCCGCGAACTCTACCTGAAGTTCTCTGGGCATGGGATTTTGACATGTTCCCCAAACCAAAAGGAATGAGTGGGAAAAAATCAAGACAACAGATAGAAGCACTTGCATTTGAATGAGTTTCAAGCATGCTTGGGTACTCGTGTGATCTGAGTGACTCAGTTTTGGAATACAACTGTCGCGTGGTGTACCGCGACCTCCAGGCACCCCGGAGTTTCTGAAAAAAAATTTTCTGCAATTTTCACGAAACCACTTTTCTCAACTTGAATTGGGCTAAAAATCCATCCCTGAAATTAAAAATTCTCTGAGTAGTGTGGAAATGCTGATCCTTACCCTACCTGGGGTGTCCACTGAGCATTTCCGCGAACTCTACTTGAAGTTCTCTGGCCATGGGATTTTGACATGTTCCCCAAACCAAAAGGAATGAGTGGGAAACAATCAAGAAACAGATAGAAGCACTTGCATTTGAATGAGTTTCAAGGATGCTTGGGTACTCGTGTGATCTGAGTGACTCAGTTTTGGAATACTACTGTCGCGTGGTGCACCGCGACCTCCAGGCACCCCGGAGTTTCTGAAAAAAAATTTTCTGCGATTTTCACGAAACCACTTTTCTTCAACTTGAATTGGGCTAAAAATCCATCCCTGAAAATAAAAATTCTCTGAGTAGTGTGGAAATGCTGATCCTTACCCTGCCTGGGTTGTCCACTGAGCATTTCCGCGAACTCTACCTGAAGTTCTCTGGGCATGGGATTTTGACATGTTCCCCAAACCAAAAGGAATGAGTGGGAAACAATCAAGAAAACAGATAGAAGCACTTGTATTTGAATGAGATTCAAGCATGCTTCGGTACTCATGTGATCTGAGTGACTCAGGTTTGGAATACAGCTGTCGCGTGGTGCACCGCGACCACAGGGCACCCCGGAGTTTCTGAAAAAAAAATTTCTGCCATTTTCACGAAACCACTTTCCTTCAACTTGAATTGGGCTAAAAATCCATCCCTGAAAATAAAAATTCTCTGAGTAGTGTGGAAATGCTGATCCTTACCCTGCCTGGGTTGTCCACTGAGCATTTCCGCGAACTCTACCTGAAGTTCTCTGGGCATGGGATTTTGACATGTTCCCCAAACCAAAAGGAATGAGTGGGAAACAATCAAGAAAACAGATAGAAGCACTTGCATTTGAATGAGTTTCAAGCATGCTTGGGTACTCGTGTGATCTGAGTGACTCAGTTTTGGAATACAGCTGTCGCGTGGTGCACCGCGATCTCCAGGCACCCCGGAGTTTCTGAAAAAAAATTTTCTGCAATTTTCACGAAACCACTTTTCTTCAACTTGAATTGGGCTAAAAATCCATCCCTGAAAATAAAACTTCTCTGAGTAGTGTGGAAATGCTGATCCTTACCCTACCTGGGGTGTCCACTGAGCATTTCCGCGAACTCTACTTGAAGTTCTCTGGGCATGGGATTTTGACATGTTCCCCAAACCAAAAGGAATGAGTGGGAAACAATCAAGAAAACAGATAGAAGCACTTGCATTTGAATGAGTTTCAAGCATGCTTGGGTACTCGTGTGATCTGAGTGACTCAGTTTTGGAATACAACTGTCGCGTGGTGTACCGCGACCTCCAGGCACCCCGGAGTTTCTGAAAAAAAATTTTCTGCAATTTTCACGAAACCACTTTTCTCAACTTGAATTGGGCTAAAAATCCATCCCTGAAATTAAAAATTCTCTGAGTAGTGTGGAAATGCTGATCCTTACCCTACCTGGGGTGTCCACTGAGCATTTCCGCGAACTCTACTTGAAGTTCTCTGGGCATGGGATTTTGACATGTTCCCCAAACCAAAAGGAATGAGTGGGAAACAATCAAGAAACAGATAGAAGCACTTGCATTTGAATGAGTTTCAAGCATGCTTGGGTACTCGTGTGATCTGAGTGACTCAGTTTTGGAATACTACTGTCGCGTAGTGCACCGCGACCTCCAGGCACCCCGGAGTTTCTGAAAAAAAATTTTCTGCGATTTTCACGAAACCACTTTTCTTCAACTTGAATTGGGCTAAAAATCCATCCCTGAAAATAAAAATTCTCTGAGTAGTGTGGAAATGCTGATCCTTACCCTGCCTGGGTTGTCCACTGAGCATTTCCGCGAACTCTACCTGAAGTTCTCTGGGCATGGGATTTTGACATGTTCCCCAAACCAAAAGGAATGAGTGGGAAAAAATCAAGACAACAGATAGAAGCACTTGCATTTGAATGAGTTTCAAGCATGCTTGGGTACTCGTGTGATCTGAGTGACTCAGTTTTGGAATACAACTGTCGCGTGGTGTACCGCGACCTCCAGGCACCCCGGAGTTTCTGAAAAAAAATTTTCTGCAATTTTCACGAAACCACTTTTCTCAACTTGAATTGGGCTAAAAATCCATCCCTGAAATTAAAAATTCTCTGAGTAGTGTGGAAATGCTGATCCTTACCCTACCTGGGGTGTCCACTGAGCATTTCCGCGAACTCTACTTGAAGTTCTCTGGCCATGGGATTTTGACATGTTCCCCAAACCAAAAGGAATGAGTGGGAAACAATCAAGAAACAGATAGAAGCACTTGCATTTGAATGAGTTTCAAGGATGCTTGGGTACTCGTGTGATCTGAGTGACTCAGTTTTGGAATACTACTGTCGCGTGGTGCACCCCGACCTCCAGGCACCCCGGAGTTTCTGAAAAAAAATTTTCTGCGATTTTCACGAAACCACTTTTCTTCAACTTGAATTGGGCTAAAAATCCATCCCTGAAAATAAAAATTCTCTGAGTAGTGTGGAAATGCTGATCCTTACCCTGCCTGGGTTGTCCACTGAGCATTTCCGCGAACTCTACTTGAAGTTCTCTGGCATGGGATTTTGACATGTTCTCCAAACCAAAAGGAATGAGTGGGAAACAATCAAGAAAACAGATAGAAGCACTTGCATTTGAATGAGTTTCAAGCATGCTTGGGTACTCGTGTGATCTGAGTGACTCAGTTTTGGAATACTACTGTCGCGTAGTGCACCGCGACCTCCAGGCACCCCGGAGTTTCTGAAAAAAAATTTTCTGCGATTTTCACGAAACCACTTTTCTTCAACTTGAATTGGGCTAAAAATCCATCCCTGAAAATAAAAATTCTCTGAGTAGTGTGGAAATGCTGATCCTTACCCTGCCTGGGTTGTCCACTGAGCATTTCCGCGAACTCTACCTGAAGTTCTCTGGGCATGGGATTTTGACATGTTCCCCAAACCAAAAGGAATGAGTGGGAAAAAATCAAGACAACAGATAGAAGCACTTGCATTTGAATGAGTTTCAAGCATGCTTGGGTACTCGTGTGATCTGAGTGACTCAGTTTTGGAATACAACTGTCGCGTGGTGTACCGCGACCTCCAGGCACCCCGGAGTTTCTGAAAAAAAATTTTCTGCAATTTTCACGAAACCACTTTTCTCAACTTGAATTGGGCTAAAAATCCATCCCTGAAATTAAAAATTCTCTGAGTAGTGTGGAAATGCTGATCCTTACCCTACCTGGGGTGTCCACTGAGCATTTCCGCGAACTCTACTTGAAGTTCTCTGGCCATGGGATTTTGACATGTTCCCCAAACCAAAAGGAATGAGTGGGAAACAATCAAGAAACAGATAGAAGCACTTGCATTTGAATGAGTTTCAAGGATGCTTGGGTACTCGTGTGATCTGAGTGACTCAGTTTTGGAATACTACTGTCGCGTGGTGCACCGCGACCTCCAGGCACCCCGGAGTTTCTGAAAAAAAATTTTCTGCGATTTTCACGAAACCACTTTTCTTCAACTTGAATTGGGCTAAAAATCCATCCCTGAAAATAAAAATTCTCTGAGTAGTGTGGAAATGCTGATCCTTACCCTGCCTGGGTTGTCCACTGAGCATTTCCGCGAACTCTACCTGAAGTTCTCTGGGCATGGGATTTTGACATGTTCCCCAAACCAAAAGGAATGAGTGGGAAACAATCAAGAAAACAGATAGAAGCACTTGTATTTGAATGAGTTTCAAGCATGCTTCGGTACTCATGTGATCTGAGTGACTCAGGTTTGGAATACAGCTGTCGCGTGGTGCACCGCGACCACAGGGCACCCCGGAGTT
Source organism: Atractosteus spatula (assembly GCF_055471065.1). Classification (NCBI taxonomy): domain Eukaryota; kingdom Metazoa; phylum Chordata; class Actinopteri; order Semionotiformes; family Lepisosteidae; genus Atractosteus; species Atractosteus spatula. The sequence continues at coordinate 76,721 of NC_142714.1, read as the reverse complement.
TCTGAAAAAAAAATTTCTGCGATTTTCACGAAACCACTTTCCTTCAACTTGAATTGGGCTAAAAATCCATCCCTGAAAATAAAAATTCTCTGAGTAGTGTGGAAATGCTGATCCTTACCCTGCCTGGGTTGTCCACTGAGCATTTCCGCGAACTCTACCTGAAGTTCTCTGGGCATGGGATTTTGACATGTTCCCCAAACCAAAAGGAATGAGTGGGAAACAATCAAGAAAACAGATAGAAGCACTTGCATTTGAATGAGTTTCAAGCATGCTTGGGTACTCGTGTGATCTGAGTGACTCAGTTTTGGAATACAGCTGTCGCGTGGTGCACCGCGATCTCCAGGCACCCCGGAGTTTCTGAAAAAAAATTTTCTGCAATTTTCACGAAACCACTTTTCTTCAACTTGAATTGGGCTAAAAATCCATCCCTGAAAATAAAACTTCTCTGAGTAGTGTGGAAATGCTGATCCTTACCCTGCCTGGGTTGTCCACTGAGCATTTCCGCGAAATCTACCTGAAGTTCTCTGGGCATGGGATTTTGACATGTTCCCCAAACCAAAAGGAATGAGTGGGAAACAATCAAGACAACAGATAGAAGCACTTGCATTTGAATGAGTTTCAAGCATGCTTGGGTACTCGTGTGATCTGAGTGACTCAGTTTTGGAATACAACTGTCGCGTGGTGTACCGCGACCTCCAGGCACCCCGGAGTTTCTGAAAAAAAATTTTCTGCAATTTTCACGAAACCACTTTTCTCAACTTGAATTGGGCTAAAAATCCATCCCTGAAATTAAAAATTCTCTGAGTAGTGTGGAAATTCTGATCCTTACCCTACCTGGGGTGTCCACTGAGCATTTCCGCGAACTCTACTTGAAGTTCTCTGGGCATGGGATTTTGACATGTTCCCCAAACCAAAAGGAATGAGTGGGAAACAATCAAGAAAACAGATAGAAGCACTTGCATTTGAATGAGTTTCAAGCATGCTTCGGTAGTCATGTGATCTGAGTGACTCAGGTTTGGAATACAGCTGTCGCGTGGTGCACCGCGACCTCAGGGCACCCCGGAGTTTCTGAAAAAAAAATTTCTGCGATTTTCACGAAACCACTTTCCTTCAACTTGAATTGGGCTAAAAATCCATCCCTGAAAATAAAAATTCTCTGAGTAGTGTGGAAATGCTGATCCTTACCCTGCCTGTGTTGTCCACTGAGCATTTCCGCGAACTCTACCTGAAGTTCTCTGGGCATGGGATTTTGACATGTTCCCCAAACCAAAAGGAATGAGTGGGAAACAATCAAGAAAACAGATAGAAGCACTTGCATTTGAATGAGTTTCAAGCATGCTTGGGTACTCGTGTGATCTGAGTGACTCAGGTTTGGAATACAGCTGTCGCGTGGTGCACCGCGACCTCCAGGCACCCCGGAGTTTCTGAAAAAAAATTTTCTGCAATTTTCACGAAACCACTTTTCTTCAACTTGAATTGGGCTAAAAATCCATCCCTGAAAATAAAACTTCTCTGAGTAGTGTGGAAATGCTGATCCTTATCCTACCTGGGGTGTCCACTGAGCATTTCCGCGAACTCTACTTGAAGTTCTCTGGGCATGGGATTTTGACATGTTACCCAAACCAAAAGGAATGAGTGGGAAACAATCAAGACAACAGATAGAAGCACTTGCATTTGAATGAGTTTCAAGCATGCTTAGGTACTCGTGTGATCTGAGTGACTCAGTTTTGGAATACAACTGTCACGTGGTGCACCGCGACCTCCAGGCACCCCGGAGTTTCTGAAAAAAAATTTTCTGCGATTTTCACGAAACCACTTTTCTTCAACTTGAATTGGGCTAAAAATCCATCCCTGAAAATAAAAATTCTCTGAGTAGTGTGGAAATGCTGATCCTTACCCTGCCTGGGTTGTCCACTGAGCATTTCCGCGAACTCTACCTGAAGTTCTCTAGCATGGGATTTTGACATGTTCCCCAAACCAAAAGGAATGAGTGGGAAACAATCAAGAAAACAGATAGAAGCACTTGCATTTGAATGAGTTTCAAGCATGCTTGGGTACTCGTGTGATCTGAGTGACTCAGTTTTGGAATACAGCTGTCGCGTGGTGCACCGCGACCTCCAGGCACCCCGGAGTTTCTGAAAAAAAATTTTCTGCAATTTTCACGAAACCACTTTTCTTCAACTTGAATTGGGCTAAAAATCCATCCCTGAAAATAAAAATTCTCTGAGTAGTGTGGAAATGCTGATCCTTACCCTGCCTGGGGTGTCCACTGAGCATTTCCGCGAACTCTACCTGAAGTTCTCTGGCATGGGATTTTGACATGTTCTCCAAACCAAATGGAATGAGTGGGAAACAAGAAAACAAATAGATGCACTTACATTTGAATGAGTTTCAAACATGCTAGGGTACTCGTGTGATCTGAGTGACTCAGTTTTGGAATACTACTGTAGCGTGGTGCACCGCGACCTCCAGGCACCCCGGAGTTTCTGAAAAAAAATTTTCTGCGATTTTCACGAAACCACTTTTCTTCAACTTGAATTGGGCTAAAAATCCATCCCTGAAAATAAGAATTCTCTGAGAAGTGTGGAAATGCTGATCCTTACCCTGCCTGGGTTGTCCACTGAGCATTTCCACGAACTCTACTTGAAGTTCTCTGGCATGGGATTTTGACATGTTCTCCAAACCAAAAGGAATGAGTGGGAAACAATCAAGAAAACAGATAGAAGCACTTGTATTTGAATGAGTTTCAAGCATGCTTCGGTACTCATGTGATCTGAGTGACTCAGGTTTGGAATACAGCTGTCGCGTGGTGCACCGCGACCTCAGGGCACCCCGGAGTTTCTGAAAAAAAAATTTCTGCGATTTTCACGAAACCACTTTTCTTCAACTTGAATTGGGCTAAAAATCCATCCGTGAAAATAAAAATTCTCTGAGTAGTGTGGAAATGCTGATCCTTACCCTGCCTGTGTTGTCCACTGAGCATTTCCGCGAACTCTACCTGAAGTTCTCTGGGCATGGGATTTTGACATGTTCCCCAAACCAAAAGGAATGAGTGGGAAACAATCAAGAAAACAGATAGAAGCACTTGCATTTGAATGAGTTTCAAGCATGCTTGGGTACTCGTGTGATCTGAGTGACTCAGGTTTGGAATACAGCTGTCGCGTGGTGCACCGCGACCTCCAGGCACCCCGGAGTTTCTGAAAAAAAATTTTCTGCAATTTTCACGAAACCACTTTTCTTCAACTTGAATTGGGCTAAAAATCCATCCCTGAAAATAAAACTTCTCTGAGTAGTGTGGAAATGCTGATCCTTACCCTACCTGGGGTGTCCACTGAGCATTTCCGCGAACTCTACTTGAAGTTCTCTGGGCATGGGATTTTGACATGTTACCCAAACCAAAAGGAATGAGTGGGAAACAATCAAGACAACAGATAGAAGCACTTGCATTTGAATGAGTTTCAAGCATGCTTAGGTACTCGTGTGATCTGAGTGACTCAGTTTTGGAATACAACTGTCGCGTGGTGCACCGCAACCTCCAGGCACCCCGGAGTTTCTGAAAAAAAATTTTCTGCGATTTTCACGAAACCACTTTTCTTCAACTTGAATTGGGCTAAAAATCCATCCCTGAAAATAAAAATTCTCTGAGTAGTGTGGAAATGCTGATCCTTACCCTGCCTGGGTTCTCCACTGAGCATTTCCGCGAACTCTACCTGAAGTTCTCTGGGCATGGGATTTTGACATGTTCCCCCAACCAAAAGGAATGAGTGGGAAACAATCAAGAAAACAGATAGAAGAACTTGCATTTGAATGAGTTTCAAGCATGCTTGGGTACTCGTGTGATCTGACTGACTCAGGTTTGGAATACAGCTGTCGCGTGGTGCACCGCGACCTCCAGGCACCCCGGAGTTTCTGAAAAAAAATTTTCTGCAATTTTCACGAAACCACTTTTCTTCAACTTGAATTGGGCTAAAAATCCATCCCTGAAAATAAAACTTCTCTGAGTAGTGTGGAAATGCTGATCCTTACCCTACCTGGGGTGTCCACTGAGCATTTCCGCGAACTCTACTTGAAGTTCTCTGGGCATGGGATTTTGACATGTTACCCAAACCAAAAGGAATGAGTGGGAAACAATCAAGACAACAGATAGAAGCACTTGCATTTGAATGAGTTTCAAGCATGCTTGGGTACTCGTGTGATCTGAGTGACTCAGTTTTGGAATACAACTGTCGCGTGGTGCACCGCAACCTCCAGGCACCCCGGAGTTTCTGAAAAAAAATTTTCTGCGGTTTTCACGAAACCACTTTTCTTCAACTTGAATTGGGCTAAAAATCCATCCCTGAAAATAAAAATTCTCTGAGTAGTGTGGAAATGCTGATCCTTACCCTGCCTGGGTTCTCCACTGAGCATTTCCGCGAACTCTACCTGAAGTTCTCTGGGCATGGGATTTTGACATTTTCTCCAAACCAAAAGGAATGAGTTGGAAACAATCAAGAAAACAGATAGAAGCACTTGCATTTGAATGAGTTTCAAGCATGCTTGGGTACTCGTGTGATCTGAGTGACTCAGTTTTGGAATACAACTGTCACGTGGTGCACCGCGACCTCCAGGCACCCCAGAGTTTCTGAAAAAAAATTTTCTGCGATTTTCACGAAACCACTTTTCTCAACTTGAATTGGGCTAAAAATCCATCCCTGAAATTAAAAATTCTCTGAGTAGTGTGGAAATTCTGATCCTTACCCTACCTGGGGTGTCCACTGAGCATTTCCGCGAACTCTACTTGAAGTTCTCTGGGCATGGGATTTTGACATGTTCCCCAAACCAAAAGGAATGAGTGGGAAACAATCAAGAAAACAGATAGAAGCACTTGCATTTGAATGAGTTTCAAGCATGCTTCGGTAGTCATGTGATCTGAGTGACTCATGTTTGGAATACAGCTGTCGCGTGGTGCACCGCGACCTCAGGGCACCCCGGAGTTTCTGAAAAAAAAATTTCTGCGATTTTCACGAAACCACTTTCCTTCAACTTGAATTGGGCTAAAAATCCATCCCTGAAAATAAAAATTCTCTGAGTAGTGTGGAAATGCTGATCCTTACCCTGCCTGTGTTGTCCACTGAGCATTTCCGCGAACTCTACCTGAAGTTCTCTGGGCATGGGATTTTGACATGTTCCCCAAACCAAAAGGAATGAGTGGGAAACAATCAAGAAAACAGATAGAAGCACTTGCATTTGAATGAGTTTCAAGCATGCTTGGGTACTCGTGTGATCTGAGTGACTCAGGTTTGGAATACAGCTGTCGCGTGGTGCACCGCGACCTCCAGGCACCCCGGAGTTTCTGAAAAAAAATTTTCTGCAATTTTCACGAAACCACTTTTCTTCAACTTGAATTGGGCTAAAAATCCATCCCTGAAAATAAAACTTCTCTGAGTAGTGTGGAAATGCTGATCCTTATCCTACCTGGGGTGTCCACTGAGCATTTCCGCGAACTCTACCTGAAGTTCTCTGGGCATGGGATTTTGACATGTTCCCCAAACCAAAAGGAATGAGTGGGAAACAATCAAGAAAACAGATAGAAGCACTTGCATTTGAATGAGTTTCAAGCATGCTTGGGTACTCGTGTGATCTGAGTGACTCAGTTTTGGAATACAACTGTCACGTGGTGCACCGCGACCTCCAGGCACCCCGGAGTTTCTGAAAAAAAATTTTCTGCGATTTTCACGAAACCACTTTTCTTCAACTTGAATTGGGCTAAAAATCCATCCCTGAAAATAAAAATTCTCTGAGTAGTGTGGAAATGCTGATCCTTACCCTGCCTGGGTTGTCCACTGAGCATTTCCGCGAACTCTACCTGAAGTTCTCTAGCATGGGATTTTGACATGTTCCCCAAACCAAAAGGAATGAGTGGGAAACAATCAAGAAAACAGATAGAAGCACTTGCATTTGAATGAGTTTCAAGCATGCTTGGGTACTCGTGTGATCTGAGTGACTCAGTTTTGGAATACAGCTGTCGCGTGGTGCACCGCGACCTCCAGGCACCCCGGAGTTTCTGAAAAAAAATTTTCTGCAATTTTCACGAAACCACTTTTCTTCAACTTGAATTGGGCTAAAAATCCATCCCTGAAAATAAAAATTCTCTGAGTAGTGTGGAAATGCTGATCCTTACCCTGCCTGGGGTGTCCACTGAGCATTTCCGCGAACTCTACCTGAAGTTCTCTGGCATGGGATTTTGACATGTTCTCCAAACCAAATGGAATGAGTGGGAAACAAGAAAACAAATAGATGCACTTACATTTGAATGAGTTTCAAACATGCTAGGGTACTCGTGTGATCTGAGTGACTCAGTTTTGGAATACTACTGTAGCGTGGTGCACCGCGACCTCCAGGCACCCCGGAGTTTCTGAAAAAAAATTTTCTGCGATTTTCACGAAACCACTTTTCTTCAACTTGAATTGGGCTAAAAATCCATCCCTGAAAATAAGAATTCTCTGAGAAGTGTGGAAATGCTGATCCTTACCCTGCCTGGGTTGTCCACTGAGCATTTCCACGAACTCTACTTGAAGTTCTCTGGCATGGGATTTTGACATGTTCTCCAAACCAAAAGGAATGAGTGGGAAACAATCAAGAAAACAGATAGAAGCACTTGCATTTGAATGAGTTTCAAGCATGCTTGGGTACTCGTGTGATCTGACTGACTCAGTTTTGGAATACTACTGTAGCGTAGTGCACCGCGACCTCCAGGCACCCCGGAGTTTCTGAAAAAAAATTTTCTGCGATTTTCACGAAACCACTTTTCTTCAACTTGAATTGGGCTAAAAATCCATCCCTGAAAATAAAAATTCTCTGAGTTGTGTGGAAATGCTGATCCTTACCCTGCCTGGGTTGTCCACTGAGCATTTCCGCGAACTCTACCTGAAGTTCTCTGGGCATGGGATTTTGACATGTTCCCCAAACCAAAAGGAATGAGTGGGAAACAATCAAGAAAACAGATAGAAGCACTTGTATTTGAATGAGTTTCAAGCATGCTTCGGTACTCATGTGATCTGAGTGACTCAGGTTTGGAATACAGCTGTCGCGTGGTGCACCGCGACCTCAGGGCACCCCGGAGTTTCTGAAAAAAAAATTTCTGCGATTTTCACGAAACCACTTTTCTTCAACTTGAATTGGGCTAAAAATCCATCCGTGAAAATAAAAATTCTCTGAGTAGTGTGGAAATGCTGATCCTTACCCTGCCTGTGTTGTCCACTGAGCATTTCCGCGAACTCTACCTGAAGTTCTCTGGGCATGGGATTTTGACATGTTCCCCAAACCAAAAGGAATGAGTGGGAAACAATCAAGAAAACAGATAGAAGCACTTGCATTTGAATGAGTTTCAAGCATGCTTGGGTACTCGTGTGATCTGAGTGACTCAGGTTTGGAATACAGCTGTCGCGTGGTGCACCGCGACCTCCAGGCACCCCGGAGTTTCTGAAAAAAAATTTTCTGCAATTTTCACGAAACCACTTTTCTTCAACTTGAATTGGGCTAAAAATCCATCCCTGAAAATAAAACTTCTCTGAGTAGTGTGGAAATGCTGATCCTTACCCTACCTGGGGTGTCCACTGAGCATTTCCGCGAACTCTACTTGAAGTTCTCTGGGCATGGGATTTTGACATGTTACCCAAACCAAAAGGAATGAGTGGGAAACAATCAAGACAACAGATAGAAGCACTTGCATTTGAATGAGTTTCAAGCATGCTTAGGTACTCGTGTGATCTGAGTGACTCAGTTTTGGAATACAACTGTCGCGTGGTGCACCGCAACCTCCAGGCACCCCGGAGTTTCTGAAAAAAAATTTTCTGCGATTTTCACGAAACCACTTTTCTTCAACTTGAATTGGGCTAAAAATCCATCCCTGAAAATAAAAATTCTCTGAGTAGTGTGGAAATGCTGATCCTTACCCTGCCTGGGTTCTCCACTGAGCATTTCCGCGAACTCTACCTGAAGTTCTCTGGGCATGGGATTTTGACATGTTCCCCAAACCAAAAGGAATGAGTGGGAAACAATCAAGAAAACAGATAGAAGAACTTGCATTTGAATGAGTTTCAAGCATGCTTGGGTACTCGTGTGATCTGACTGACTCAGGTTTGGAATACAGCTGTCGCGTGGTGCACCGCGACCTCCAGGCACCCCGGAGTTTCTGAAAAAAAATTTTCTGCAATTTTCACGAAACCACTTTTCTTCAACTTGAATTGGGCTAAAAATCCATCCCTGAAAATAAAACTTCTCTGAGTAGTGTGGAAATGCTGATCCTTACCCTACCTGGGGTGTCCACTGAGCATTTCCGCGAACTCTACTTGAAGTTCTCTGGGCATGGGATTTTGACATGTTACCCAAACCAAAAGGAATGAGTGGGAAACAATCAAGACAACAGATAGAAGCACTTGCATTTGAATGAGTTTCAAGCATGCTTGGGTACTCGTGTGATCTGAGTGACTCAGTTTTGGAATACAACTGTCGCGTGGTGCACCGCAACCTCCAGGCACCCCGGAGTTTCTGAAAAAAAATTTTCTGCGGTTTTCACGAAACCACTTTTCTTCAACTTGAATTGGGCTAAAAATCCATCCCTGAAAATAAAAATTCTCTGAGTAGTGTGGAAATGCTGATCCTTACCCTGCCTGGGTTCTCCACTGAGCATTTCCGCGAACTCTACCTGAAGTTCTCTGGGCATGGGATTTTGACATTTTCTCCAAACCAAAAGGAATGAGTTGGAAACAATCAAGAAAACAGATAGAAGCACTTGCATTTGAATGAGTTTCAAGCATGCTTGGGTACTCGTGTGATCTGAGTGACTCAGTTTTGGAATACAACTGTCACGTGGTGCACCGCGACCTCCAGGCACCCCAGAGTTTCTGAAAAAAAATTTTCTGCGATTTTCACGAAACCACTTTTCTTCAACTTGAATTGGGCTAAAAATCCATCCCTGAAAATAAAAATTCTCTGAGTAGTGTGGAAATGCTGATCCTTACCCTGCCTGGGTTGTCGACTGAGCATTTCCGCGAACTCTACCTGAAGTTCTCTGGGCATGGGATTTTGACATGTTCCCCAAACCAAAAGGAATGAGTGGGAAACAATCAAGAAAACAGATAGAAGCACTTGCATTTGAATGAGTTTCAAGCATGCTTGGATACTCGTGTGATCTGAATGACTCAGTTTTGGAATACAGCTGTCGTGTGGTGCACCGCGACCTCCAGGCACCCCGGAGTTTCTGAAAAAAAATTTTCTGCGATTTTCACGAAACCACTTTTCTTCAACTTGAATTGGGCTAAAAATCCATCCCTGAAAATAAAACTTCTCTGAGTAGTGTGGAAATGCTGATCCTTACCCTACCTGGGGTGTCCACTGAGCATTTCCGCGAACTCTACTTGAAGTTCTCTGGGGATGGGATTTTGACATGTTACCCAAACCAAAAGGAATGAGTGGGAAACAATCAAGAAAACAGATAGAAGCACTTGCATTTGAATGAGTTTCAAGCATGCTTGGGTACTCGTGTGATCTGAGTGACTCAGGTTTGGAATACAGCTGTCGCGTGGTGTACCGCGACCTCCAGGCACCCCGGAGTTTCTGAAAAAAAATTTTCTGCAATTTTCACGAAACCACTTTTCTTCAACTTGAATTGGGCTAAAAATCCATCCCTGAAAATAAAACTTCTCTGAGTAGTGTGGAAATGCTGATCCTTACCCTACCTGGGGTGTCCACTGAACATTTCCGCGAACTCTACTTGAAGTTCTCTGGGCATGGGATTTTGACATGTTACCCAAACCAAAAGGAATGAGTGGGAAACAATCAAGACAACAGATAGAAGCACTTGCATTTGAATGAGTTTCAAGCATGCTTGGGTACTCGTGTGATCTGAGTGACTCAGTTTTGGAATACAACTGTCGCGTGGTGCACCGCAACCTCCAGGCACCCCAGAGTTTCTGAAAAAAAATTTCTGCGATTTTCACGAAACCACTTTTCTTCAACTTGAATTGGGCTAAAAATCCATCCCTGAAAATAAAAATTCTCTGAGTAGTGTGGAAATGCTGATCCTTACCCTGCCTGGGTTGTCCACTGAGCATTTCCGCGAACTCTACCTGAAGTTCTCTGGCATGGGATTTTGACATGCTCCCCAAACCAAAAGGAATGAGTGGGAAACAATCAAGAAAACAGATAGAAGCACTTGCATTTGAATGAGTTTCAAGCATGCTTGGGTACTCGTGTGATCTGAGTGACTCAGTTTTGGAATACAGCTGTCGCGTGGTGCACCGCGACCTCCAGGCACCCCGGAGTTTCTGAAAAAAAATTTTCTGCAATTTTCACGAAACCACTTTTCTTCAACTTGAATTGGGCTAAAAATCCATCCCTGAAAATAAAAATTCTCTGAGTAGTGTGGAAATGCTGATCCTTACCCTGCCTGGGGTGTCCACTGAGCATTTCCGCGAACTCTACCTGAAGTTCTCTGGCATGGGATTTTGACATGTTCTCCAAACCAAATGGAATGAGTGGGAAACAAGAAAACAGATAGAAGCACTTACATTTGAATGAGTTTCAAACATGCTTGGGTACTCGTGTGATCTGAGTGACTCAGTTTTGGAATACTACTGTCGCGTGGTGCACCGCGACCTCCAGGCACCCCGGAGTTTCTGAAAAAAAATTTTCTGCGATTTTCACGAAACCACTTTTCTTCAACTTGAATTGGGCTAAAAATCCATCCCTGAAAATAAAAATTCTCTGAGTAGTGTGGAAATGCTGATCCTTACCCTGCCTGGGTTGTCCACTGAGCATTTCCGCGAACTCTACCTGAAGTTCTCTGGGCATGGGATTTTGACATGTTCCCCAAACCAAAAGGAATGAGTGGGAAACAATCAAGAAAACAGATAGAAGCACTTGCATTTGAATGAGTTTCAAGCATGCTTGGGTACTCGTGTGATCTGAGTGACTCAGGTTTGGAATACAGCTGTCGCGTGGTACACCGCGACCTCCAGGCACCCCGGAGTTTCTGAAAAAAAATTTTCTGCAATTTTCACGAAACCACTTTTCTTCAACTTGAATTGGGCTAAAAATCCATCCCTGAAAATAAAACTTCTCTGAGTAGTGTGGAAATGCTGATCCTTACCCTGCCTGGGTTGTCCACTGAGCATTTCCGCGAACTCTACCTGAAGTTCTCTGGGCATGGGATTTTGACATGTTCCCCAAACCAAAAGGAATGAGTGGGAAACAATCAAGAAAACAGATAGAAGCACTTGCATTTGAATGAGTTTCAAGCATGCTTGGGTACTCGTGTGATCTGAGTGACTCAGTTTTGGAATACAGCTGTCGCGTGGTGCACCGCGACCTCCAGGCACCCCGGAGTTTCTGAAAAAAAAATTTCTGCGATTTTCACGAAACCACTTTTCTTCAACTTGAATTGGGCTAAAAATCCATCCCTGAAAATAAAAATTCTCTGAGTAGTGTGGAAATGCTGATCCTTACCCTGCCTGGGTTGTCCACTGAGCATTTCTGCGAACTCTACCTGAAGTTCTCTGGGCATGGGATTTTGACATGTTCCCCAAACCAAAAGGAATGAGTGGGAAACAGTCAAGAAAACAGATAGAAGCACTTGCATTTGAATGAGTTTCAAGCATGCTTGGGTACTCGTGTGATCTGAGTGACTCAGTTTTGGAATACAGCTGTCGCGTGGTGCACCGCGACCTCCAGGCACCCCGGAGTTTCTGAAAAAAAATTTTCTGCAATTTTCACGAAACCACTTTTCTTCAACTTGAATTGGGCTAAATATCCATCCCTGAAAATAAAAATTCTCTGAGTAGTGTGGAAATGCTGATCCTTACCCTGCCTGGGTTGTCCACTGAGCATTTCCACGAACTCTACCTGAAGTTCTCTGGGCATGGGTTTTTGACATGTTCCCCAAACCAAAAGGAATGAGTGGGAAACAATCAAGAAAACAGACAGAAACACTTGCATTTGAATGAGTTTCAAGCATGCTTGGGTACTCGTGTGATCTGAGTGACTCAGTTTTGGAATACAACTGTCGAGTGGTGTACCGCGACCTCCAGGCACCCCGGAGTTTCTGAAAAAAAATTTTTCTGCGATTTTCACGAAACCACTATTCTTCAACTTGAATTGGGCTAAAAATCCATCCTGAAAATAAAAATTCTCTGAGTAGTGTGGAAATGCTGATCCTTACCCTGCCTGGGTTGTCCACTGAGCATTTCCGCGAACTCTACCTGAAGTTCTCTGGGCATGGGATTTTGACATGTTCCCCAAACCAAAAGGAATGAGTGGGAAACAATCAAGAAAACAGATAGAAGCACTTGCATTTGAATGAGTTTCAAGCATGCTTGGGTACTCGTGTGATCTGAGTGACTCAGTTTTGGAATACAACTGTCGCGTGGTGCACCGCAACCTCCAGGCACCCCGGAGTTTCTGAAAAAAAATTTTCTGCGATTTTCACGAAACCATTTTTCTTCAACTTGAATTGGTCTAAAAATCCATCCCTGAAAATAAAAATTCTCTGAGTAGTGTGGAAATGCTGATCCTTACCCTGCCTGGGTTGTCCACTGAGCATTTCCGCGAACTCTACCTGAAGTTCTCTGGCATGGGATTTTGACATGTTCTCCAAACCAAAAGGAATGAGTGGGAAACAATCAAGAAAACAGATAGAAGCACTTACATTTGAATGAGTTTCAAGCATGCTTGGGTACTCGTGTGATCTGAGTGACTCAGTTTTGGAATACTACTGTCGCGTGGTGCACCGCGACCTCCAGGCACCCCGGAGTTTCTGAAAAAAAATTTTCTGCGATTTTCACGAAACCACTTTTCTTCAACTTGAATTGGGCTAAAAATCCATCCCTGAAAATAAAAATTCTCTGAGTAGTGTGGAAATGCTGATCCTTACCCTGCCTGGGTTGTCCACTGAGCATTTCCGCGAACTCTACCTGAAGTTCTCTGGGCATGGGATTTTGACATGTTCCCTAAACCAAAAGGAATGAGTGGGAAACAATCAAGAAAACAGATAGAAGCACTTGCATTTGAATGAGTTTCAAGCATGCTTGGGTACTCGTGTGATCTGAATGACTCAGTTTTGGAATATAACTGTCGCGTGGTGCACCGCGACCTCCAGGCACCCCGGAGTTTCTGAAAAAAAATTTCTGCGATTTTCACGAAACCACTTTTCTTCAACTTGAATTCGGCTAAAAATCCATCCCTGAAAATAAAAATTCTCTGAGTAGTGTGGAAATGCTGATCCTTACCCTGCCTGGGTTGTCCACTGAGCATTTCCGCGAACTCTACCTGAAGTTCTCTGGGCATGGGATTTTGACATGTTCCCCAAACCAAAAGGAATGGGTGGGAAACAATCAAGAAAACAGATAGAAGCACTTGCATTTGAATGAGTTTCAAGCATGCTTGGGTACTCGTGTGATCTGAGTGACTCAGTTTTGGAATACAGCTGTCGCGTGGTGCACCGCGACCTCCAGGCACCCCGGAGTTTCTGAAAAAAAATTTTCTGCAATTTTCACGAAACCACTTTTCTTCAACTTGAATTGGGCTAAAAATCCATCCCTGAAAATAAAACTTCTCTGAGTAGTGTGGAAATGCTGATCCTTACCCTACCTGGGGTGTCCACTGAGCATTTCCGCGAACTCTACTTGAAGTTCTCTGGGCATGGGATTTTGACATGTTACCCAAACCAAAAAGAATGAGTGGGAAACAATCAAGACAACAGATAGAAGCACTTGCATTTGAATGAGTTTCAAGCATGCTTGGGTACTCGTGTGATCTGAGTGACTCAGTTTTGGAATACAACTGTCGCGTGGTGCACCGCAACCTCCAGGCACCCCGGAGTTTCTGAAAAAAAATTTTCTGCGGTTTTCACGAAACCACTTTTCTTCAACTTGAATTGGGCTAAAAATCCATCCCTGAAAATAAAAATTCTCTGAGTAGTGTGGAAATGCTGATCCTTACCCTGCCTGGGTTCTCCACTGAGCATTTCCGCGAACTCTACCTGAAGTTCTCTGGGCATGGGATTTTGACATTTTCTCCAAACCAAAAGGAATGAGTTGGAAACAATCAAGAAAACAGATAGAAGCACTTGCATTTGAATTAGTTTCAAGCATGCTTGGGTACTCGTGTGATCTGAGTGACTCAGTTTTGGAATACAACTGTCACGTGGTGCACCGCGACCTCCAGGCACCCCGGAGTTTCTGAAAAAAAATTTTCTGCGATTTTCACGAAACCACTTTTCTTCAACTTGAATTGGGCTAAAAATCCATCCCTGAAAATAAAACTTCTCTGAGTAGTGTGGAAATGCTGATCCTTACCCTGCCTGGGTTGTCCACTGAGCATTTCCGCGAACTCTACCTGAAGTTCTCTGGGCATGGGATTTTGACATGTTCCCCAAACCAAAAGGAATGAGTGGGAAACAATCAAGAAAACAGATAGAAGCACTTGCATTTGAATGAGTTTCAAGCATGCTTGGGTACTCGTGTGATCTGAGTGACTCAGGTTTGGAATACAGCTGTCGCGTGGTGTACCGCGACCTCCAGGCACCCCGGAGTTTCTGAAAAAAAATTTTCTACAATTTTCACGAAACCACTTTTCTTCAACTTGAATTGGGCTAAAAATCCATCCCTGAAAATAAAACTTCTCTGAGTAGTGTGGAAATGCTGATCCTTACCCTACCTGGGGTGTCCACTGAACATTTCCGCGAACTCTACTTGAAGTTCTCTGGGCATGGGATTTTGACATGTTACCCAAACCAAAAGGAATGAGTGGGAAACAATCAAGACAACAGATAGAAGCACTTGCATTTGAATGAGTTTCAAGCATGCTTGGGTACTCGTGTGATCTGAGTGACTCAGTTTTGGAATACAACTGTCGCGTGGTGCACCGCAACCTCCAGGCACCCCGGAGTTTCTGAAAAAAAATTTTCTGCGATTTTCACGAAACCACTTTTCTTCAACTTGAATTGGGCTAAAAATCCATCCCTGAAAATAAAAATTCTCTGAGTAGTGTGGAAATGCTGATCCTTACCCTGCCTGGGTTGTCCACTGAGCATTTCCGCGAACTCTACCTGAAGTTCTCTGGCATGGGATTTTGACATGTTCCCCAAACCAAAAGGAATGAGTGGGAAACAATCAAGAAAACAGATAGAAGCACTTGCATTTGAATGAGTTTCAAGCATGCTTGGGTACTCGTGTGATCTGAGTGACTCAGTTTTGGAATACAGCTGTCGCGTGGTGCACCGCGACCTCCAGGCACCCCGGAGTTTCTGAAAAAAAATTTTCTGCAATTTTCACGAAACCACTTTTCTTCAACTTGAATTGGGCTAAAAATCCATCCCTGAAAATAAAAATTCTCTGAGTAGTGTGGAAATGCTGATCCTTACCCTGCCTGGGGTGTCCACTGAGCATTTCCGCGAACTCTACCTGAAGTTCTCTGGCATGGGATTTTGACATGTTCTCCAAACCAAATGGAATGAGTGGGAAACAAGAAAACAGATAGAAGCACTTACATTTGAATGAGTTTCAAACATGCTTGGGTACTCGTGTGATCTGAGTGACTCAATTTTGGAATACTACTGTCGCGTGGTGCACCGCGACCTCCAGGCACCCCGGAGTTTCTGAAAAAAAATTTTCTGCGATTTTCACGAAACCACTTTTCTTCAACTTGAATTGGGCTAAAAATCCATCCCTGAAAATAAAAATTCTCTGAGTAGTGTGGAAATGCTGATCCTTACCCTGCCTGGGTTGTCCACTGAGCATTTCCGCGAACTCTACCTGAAGTTCTCTGGCATGGGATTTTGACATGCTCCCCAAACCAAAAGGAATGAGTGGGAAACAATCAAGAAAACAGATAGAAGCACTTGCATTTGAATGAGTTTCAAGCATGCTTGGGTACTCGTGTGATCTGAGTGACTCAGTTTTGGAATACAGCTGTCGCGTGGTGCACCGCGACCTCCAGGCACCCCGGAGTTTCTGAAAAAAAATTTTCTGCAATTTTCACGAAACCACTTTTCTTCAACTTGAATTGGGCTAAAAATCCATCCCTGAAAATAAAAATTCTCTGAGTAGTGTGGAAATGCTGATCCTTACCCTGCCTGGGGTGTCCACTGAGCATTTCCGCGAACTCTACCTGAAGTTCTCTGGCATGGGATTTTGACATGTTCTCCAAACCAAATGGAATGAGTGGGAAACAAGAAAACAGATAGAAGCACTTACATTTGAATGAGTTTCAAACATGCTTGGGTACTCGTGTGATCTGAGTGACTCAGTTTTGGAATACTACTGTCGCGTGGTGCACCGCGACCTCCAGGCACCCCGGAGTTTCTGAAAAAAAATTTTCTGCGATTTTCACGAAACCACTTTTCTTCAACTTGAATTGGGCTAAAAATCCATCCCTGAAAATAAAAATTCTCTGAGTAGTGTGGAAATGCTGATCCTTACCCTGCCTGGGTTGTCCACTGAGCATTTCCGCGAACTCTACCTGAAGTTCTCTGGGCATGGGATTTTGACATGTTCCCCAAACCAAAAGGAATGAGTGGGAAACAATCAAGAAAACAGATAGAAGCACTTGCATTTGAATGAGTTTCAAGCATGCTTGGGTACTCGTGTGATCTGAGTGACTCAGGTTTGGAATACAGCTGTCGCGTGGTACACCGCGACCTCCAGGCACCCCGGAGTTTCTGAAAAAAAATTTTCTGCAATTTTCACGAAACCACTTTTCTTCAACTTGAATTGGGCTAAAAATCCATCCCTGAAAATAAAACTTCTCTGAGTAGTGTGGAAATGCTGATCCTTACCCTGCCTGGGTTGTCCACTGAGCATTTCCGCGAAGTCTACCTGAAGTTCTCTGGGCATGGGATTTTGACATGTTCCCCAAACCAAAAGGAATGAGTGGGAAACAATCAAGAAAACAGATAGAAGCACTTGCATTTGAATGAGTTTCAAGCATGCTTGGGTACTCGTGTGATCTGAGTGACTCAGTTTTGGAATACAGCTGTCGCGTGGTGCACCGCGACCTCCAGGCACCCCGGAGTTTCTGAAAAAAAAATTTCTGCGATTTTCACGAAACCACTTTTCTTCAACTTGAATTGGGCTAAAAATCCATCCCTGAAAATAAAAATTCTCTGAGTAGTGTGGAAATGCTGATCCTTACCCTGCCTGGGTTGTCCACTGAGCATTTCTGCGAACTCTACCTGAAGTTCTCTGGGCATGGGATTTTGACATGTTCCCCAAACCAAAAGGAATGAGTGGGAAACAGTCAAGAAAACAGATAGAAGCACTTGCATTTGAATGAGTTTCAAGCATGCTTGGGTACTCGTGTGATCTGAGTGACTCAGTTTTGGAATACAGCTGTCGCGTGGTGCACCGCGACCTCCAGGCACCCCGGAGTTTCTGAAAAAAAATTTTCTGCAATTTTCACGAAACCACTTTTCTTCAACTTGAATTGGGCTAAAAATCCATCCCTGAAAATAAAAATTCTCTGAGTAGTGTGGAAATGCTGATCCTTACCCTGCCTGGGGTGTCCACTGAGCATTTCCGCGAACTCTACCTGAAGTTCTCTGGCATGGGATTTTGACATGTTCTCCAAACCAAATGGAATGAGTGGGAAACAAGAAAACAGATAGAAGCACTTACATTTGAATGAGTTTCAAACATGCTTGGGTACTCGTGTGATCTGAGTGACTCAATTTTGGAATACTACTGTCGCGTGGTGCACCGCGACCTCCAGGCACCCCGGAGTTTCTGAAAAAAAATTTTCTGCGATTTTCACGAAACCACTTTTCTTCAACTTGAATTGGGCTAAAAATCCATCCCTGAAAATAAAAATTCTCTGAGTAGTGTGGAAATGCTGATCCTTACCCTGCCTGGGTTGTCCACTGAGCATTTCCGCGAACTCTACCTGAAGTTCTCTGGCATGGGATTTTGACATGCTCCCCAAACCAAAAGGAATGAGTGGGAAACAATCAAGAAAACAGATAGAAGCACTTGCATTTGAATGAGTTTCAAGCATGCTTGGGTACTCGTGTGATCTGAGTGACTCAGTTTTGGAATACAGCTGTCGCGTGGTGCACCGCGACCTCCAGGCACCCCGGAGTTTCTGAAAAAAAATTTTCTGCAATTTTCACGAAACCACTTTTCTTCAACTTGAATTGGGCTAAAAATCCATCCCTGAAAATAAAAATTCTCTGAGTAGTGTGGAAATGCTGATCCTTACCCTGCCTGGGGTGTCCACTGAGCATTTCCGCGAACTCTACCTGAAGTTCTCTGGCATGGGATTTTGACATGTTCTCCAAACCAAATGGAATGAGTGGGAAACAAGAAAACAGATAGAAGCACTTACATTTGAATGAGTTTCAAACATGCTTGGGTACTCGTGTGATCTGAGTGACTCAGTTTTGGAATACTACTGTCGCGTGGTGCACCGCGACCTCCAGGCACCCCGGAGTTTCTGAAAAAAAATTTTCTGCGATTTTCACGAAACCACTTTTCTTCAACTTGAATTGGGCTAAAAATCCATCCCTGAAAATAAAAATTCTCTGAGTAGTGTGGAAATGCTGATCCTTACCCTGCCTGGGTTGTCCACTGAGCATTTCCGCGAACTCTACCTGAAGTTCTCTGGGCATGGGATTTTGACATGTTCCCCAAACCAAAAGGAATGAGTGGGAAACAATCAAGAAAACAGATAGAAGCACTTGCATTTGAATGAGTTTCAAGCATGCTTGGGTACTCGTGTGATCTGAGTGACTCAGGTTTGGAATACAGCTGTCGCGTGGTACACCGCGACCTCCAGGCACCCCGGAGTTTCTGAAAAAAAATTTTCTGCAATTTTCACGAAACCACTTTTCTTCAACTTGAATTGGGCTAAAAATCCATCCCTGAAAATAAAACTTCTCTGAGTAGTGTGGAAATGCTGATCCTTACCCTGCCTGGGTTGTCCACTGAGCATTTCCGCGAAGTCTACCTGAAGTTCTCTGGGCATGGGATTTTGACATGTTCCCCAAACCAAAAGGAATGAGTGGGAAACAATCAAGAAAACAGATAGAAGCACTTGCATTTGAATGAGTTTCAAGCATGCTTGGGTACTCGTGTGATCTGAGTGACTCAGTTTTGGAATACAGCTGTCGCGTGGTGCACCGCGACCTCCAGGCACCCCGGAGTTTCTGAAAAAAAAATTTCTGCGATTTTCACGAAACCACTTTTCTTCAACTTGAATTGGGCTAAAAATCCATCCCTGAAAATAAAAATTCTCTGAGTAGTGTGGAAATGCTGATCCTTACCCTGCCTGGGTTGTCCACTGAGCATTTCTGCGAACTCTACCTGAAGTTCTCTGGGCATGGGATTTTGACATGTTCCCCAAACCAAAAGGAATGAGTGGGAAACAGTCAAGAAAACAGATAGAAGCACTTGCATTTGAATGAGTTTCAAGCATGCTTGGGTACTCGTGTGATCTGAGTGACTCAGTTTTGGAATACAGCTGTCGCGTGGTGCACCGCGACCTCCAGGCACCCCGGAGTTTCTGAAAAAAAATTTTCTGCAATTTTCACGAAACCACTTTTCTTCAACTTGAATTGGGCTAAATATCCATCCCTGAAAATAAAAATTCTCTGAGTAGTGTGGAAATGCTGATCCTTACCCTGCCTGGGTTGTCCACTGAGCATTTCCACGAACTCTACCTGAAGTTCTCTGGGCATGGGTTTTTGACATGTTCCCCAAACCAAAAGGAATGAGTGGGAAACAATCAAGAAAACAGACAGAAACACTTGCATTTGAATGAGTTTCAAGCATGCTTGGGTACTCGTGTGATCTGAGTGACTCAGTTTTGGAATACAACTGTCGAGTGGTGTACCGCGACCTCCAGGCACCCCGGAGTTTCTGAAAAAAAATTTTCTGCGATTTTCACGAAACCACTATTCTTCAACTTGAATTGGGCTAAAAATCCATCCTGAAAATAAAAATTCTCTGAGTAGTGTGGAAATGCTGATCCTTACCCTGCCTGGGTTGTCCACTGAGCATTTCCGCGAACTCTACCTGAAGTTCTCTGGGCATGGGATTTTGACATGTTCCCCAAACCAAAAGGAATGAGTGGGAAACAATCAAGAAAACAGATAGAAGCACTTGCATTTGAATGAGTTTCAAGCATGCTTGGGTACTCGTGTGATCTGAGTGACTCAGTTTTGGAATACTACTGTCGCGTGGTGCACCGCGACCTCCAGGCACCCCGGAGTTTCTGAAAAAAAATTTTCTGCGATTTTCACGAAACCACTTTTCTTCAACTTGAATTGGGCTAAAAATCCATCCCTGAAAATAAAAATTCTCTGAGTAGTGTGGAAATGCTGATCCTTACCCTGCCTGGGTTGTCCACTGAGCATTTCCGCGAACTCTACCTGAAGTTCTCTGGGCATGGGATTTTGACATGTTCCCCAAACCAAAAGGAATGAGTGGGAAACAATCAAGAAAACAGATAGAAGCACTTGCATTTGAATGAGTTTCAAGCATGCTTGGGTACTCGTGTGATCTGAGTGACTCAGTTTTGGAATATAACTGTCGCGTGGTGCACCGCGACCTCCAGGCACCCCGGAGTTTCTGAAAAAAAATTTCTGCGATTTTCACGAAACCACTTTTCTTCAACTTGAATTGGGCTAAAAATCCATCCCTGAAAATAAAAATTCTCTGAGTAGTGTGGAAATGCTGATCCTTACCCTGCCTGGGTTGTCCACTGAGCATTTCTGCGAACTCTACCTGAAGTTCTCTGGGCATGGGATTTTGACATGTTCCCCAAACCAAAAGGAATGAGTGGGAAACAGTCAAGAAAACAGATAGAAGCACTTGCATTTGAATGAGTTTCAAGCATGCTTGGGTACTCGTGTGATCTGAGTGACTCAGTTTTGGAATACAGCTGTCGCGTGGTGCACCGCGACCTCCAGGCACCCCGGAGTTTCTGAAAAAAAATTTTCTGCAATTTTCACGAAACCACTTTTCTTCAACTTGAATTGGGCTAAATATCCATCCCTGAAAATAAAAATTCTCTGAGTAGTGTGGAAATGCTGATCCTTACCCTGCCTGGGTTGTCCACTGAGCATTTCCACGAACTCTACCTGAAGTTCTCTGGGCATGGGTTTTTGACATGTTCCCCAAACCAAAAGGAATGAGTGGGAAACAATCAAGAAAACAGACAGAAACACTTGCATTTGAATGAGTTTCAAGCATGCTTGGGTACTCGTGTGATCTGAGTGACTCAGTTTTGGAATACAACTGTCGAGTGGTGTACCGCGACCTCCAGGCACCCCGGAGTTTCTGAAAAAAAATTTTCTGCGATTTTCACGAAACCACTATTCTTCAACTTGAATTGGGCTAAAAATCCATCCTGAAAATAAAAATTCTCTGAGTAGTGTGGAAATGCTGATCCTTACCCTGCCTGGGTTGTCCACTGAGCATTTCCGCGAACTCTACCTGAAGTTCTCTGGGCATGGGATTTTGACATGTTCCCCAAACCAAAAGGAATGAGTGGGAAACAATCAAGAAAACAGATAGAAGCACTAGCATTTGAATGAGTTTCAAGCATGCTTGGGTACTCGTGTGATCTGAGTGACTCAGTTTTGGAATACTACTGTCGCGTGGTGCACCGCGACCTCCAGGCACCCCGGAGTTTCTGAAAAAAAATTTTCTGCGATTTTCACGAAACCACTTTTCTTCAACTTGAATTGGGCTAAAAATCCATCCCTGAAAATAAAAATTCTCTGAGTAGTGTGGAAATGCTGATCCTTACCCTGCCTGGGTTGTCCACTGAGCATTTCCGCGAACTCTACCTGAAGTTCTCTGGGCATGGGATTTTGACATGTTCCCCAAACCAAAAGGAATGAGTGGGAAACAATCAAGAAAACAGATAGAAGCACTTGCATTTGAATGAGTTTCAAGCATGCTTGGGTACTCGTGTGATCTGAGTGACTCAGTTTTGGAATATAACTGTCGCGTGGTGCACCGCGACCTCCAGGCACCCCGGAGTTTCTGAAAAAAAATTTCTGCGATTTTCACGAAACCACTTTTCTTCAACTTGAATTCGGCTAAAAATCCATCCCTGAAAATAAAAATTCTCTGAGTAGTGTGGAAATGCTGATCCTTACCCTGCCTGGGTTGTCCACTGAGCATTTCCGCGAACTCTACCTGAAGTTCTCTGGGCATGGGATTTTGACATGTTCCCCAAACCAAAAGGAATGGGTGGGAAACAATCAAGAAAACAGATAGAAGCACTTGCATTTGAATGAGTTTCAAGCATGCTTGGGTACTCGTGTGATCTGAGTGACTCAGTTTTGGAATACAGCTGTCGCGTGGTGCACCGCGACCTCCAGGCACCCCGGAGTTTCTGAAAAAAAATTTTCTGCAATTTTCACGAAACCACTTTTCTTCAACTTGAATTGGGCTAAAAATCCATCCCTGAAAATAAAACTTCTCTGAGTAGTGTGGAAATGCTGATCCTTACCCTACCTGGGGTGTCCACTGAGCATTTCCACGAACTCTACTTGAAGTTCTCTGGGCATGGGATTTTGACATGTTACCCAAACCAAAAGGAATGAGTGGGAAACAATCAAGACAACAGATAGAAGCACTTGCATTTGAATGAGTTTCAAGCATGCTTGGGTACTCGTGTGATCTGAGTGACTCAGTTTTGGAATACAACTGTCGCGTGGTGCACCGCAACCTCCAGGCACCCCGGAGTTTCTGAAAAAAAATTTTCTGCGGTTTTCACGAAACCACTTTTCTTCAACTTGAATTGGGCTAAAAATCCATCCCTGAAAATAAAAATTCTCTGAGTAGTGTGGAAATGCTGATCCTTACCCTGCCTGGGTTCTCCACTGAGCATTTCCGCGAACTCTACCTGAAGTTCTCTGGGCATGGGATTTTGACATTTTCTCCAAACCAAAAGGAATGAGTTGGAAACAATCAAGAAAACAGATAGAAGCACTTGCATTTGAATGAGTTTCAAGCATGCTTGGGTACTCGTGTGATCTGAGTGACTCAGTTTTGGAATACAACTGTCACGTGGTGCACCGCGACCTCCAGGCACCCCGGAGTTTCTGAAAAAAAATTTTCTGCGATTTTCACGAAACCACTTTTCTTCAACTTGAATTGGGCTAAAAATCCATCCCTGAAAATAAAAGTTCTCTGAGTGGTGTGGAAATGCTGATCCTTACCCTACCTGGGGTGTCCACTGAGCATTTCCGCGAACTCTACTTGAAGTTCTCTGGGCATGGGATTTTGACATGTTACCCAAACCAAAAGGAATGAGTGGGAAACAATCAAGACAACGGATCGAAGCACTTGCATTTGAATGAGTTTCAAGCATGCTTGGGTACTCGTGTGATCTGAGTGACTCAGTTTTGGAATACAACTGTCGCGTGGTACACCGCGACATCCAGGCACCACGGAGTTTCTGAAAAAAAAATTTCAGCGATTTTCACAAAACCACTTTTCTTCAACTTGAATTGGGCTAAAAATCCGTCCCTGAAAATAAAAATTCTCTGAGTTGTGTGTAAATGCTGATCCTTACCCTACCTGGGGTGTCCACTGAGCATTTCCGCAAACTCTAGTTGAACTTCTCTGGGCATGGGATTTTGACATGTTAGCCAAACCAAAAGGAATGAGTGGGAAACAATCAAGACAACGGATCGAAGCACTTGCATTTGAATGAGTTTCAAGCATGCTTGGGTACTCGTGTGATCTGAGTGACTCAGTTTTGGAATACAACTGTCGCGTGGTACACCGCGACATCCAGGCACCACGGAGTTTCTGAAAAAAAAATTTCAGCGATTTTCACAAAACCACTTTTCTTCAACTTGAATTGGGCTAAAAATCCGTCCCTGAAAATAAAAATTCTCTGAGTTGTGTGTAAATGCTGATCCTTACCCTACCTGGGGTGTCCACTGAGCATTTCCGTGAACTCTAGTTGAAGTTCTCTGGGCATGGGATTTTGACATGTTACCCAAACCAAAAGGAATGAGTGGGAAACAATCAAGACAACGGATCGAACCACTTGCATTTGAATGAGTTTCAAGCATGCTTGGGTACTCGTGTGATCTGAGTGACTCAGTCTTGGAATACAACTGTCGCGTGGTGCACCGCAACATCCAGGCACCCCGGAGTTTATGAAAAAAATTTTTCAGCGATTTTCACGAAACCACTTTTCTTCAACTTGAATTGGGCTAGAAATCCATCCCTGAAAATAAAAATTCTCTGAGTGGTGTGTAAATGCTGATCCTTACCCTACCTGGGGTGTCCACTGAGCATTTCTGCGAACTCTAGTTGAAGTTCTCTGGGCTTGGGATTTTGACATGTTACCCAAACCAAAAGGAATGAGTGGGAAACAATCAAGACAACGTATCGAAGCACTTGCATTTGAATGAGTTTTAAGCATGCTTGGGTACTCGTATGATCTGAGTTACACAGTTTTGGAATACAACTGTCGCGTGGTGCACCGCGACATCCAGGCACCACGGAGTTTCTGAAAAAAAATTTTCAGTGATTTTCACGAAACCACTTTTCTTCAACTTGAATTGGGCTACAAATCCATCCCTGAAAATAAAAATTCTCTGAGTGGTGTGTAAATGCTGATCCTTACTCTTCCTGGGGTGTCCACTGAGCATTTCCGCGAACTCTAGTTGAACTTCTCTGGGCATGGGATTTTGACATGTTCCCCAAACCAAAAGGAATGAGTGGGAAACAATCAAGACAACGGATCGAAGCACTTGCATTTGAATGAGTTTCAAGCATGCTTGGGTACT
Organism: Atractosteus spatula; assembly: GCF_055471065.1. NCBI lineage: Eukaryota > Metazoa > Chordata > Actinopteri > Semionotiformes > Lepisosteidae > Atractosteus > Atractosteus spatula. Next base: position 51,928 of record NC_142714.1, on the reverse strand, counting down.
CGTGTGATCTGAGTGACTCAGTTTTGGAATACTACTGTCGCGTGGTGCACCGCGACCTCCAGGCACCCCGGAGTTTCTGAAAAAAAATTTTCTGCGATTTTCACGAAACCACTTTTCTTCAACTTGAATTGGGCTAAAAATCCATCCCTGAAAATAAAAATTCTCTGAGTAGTGTGGAAATGCTGATCCTTACCCTGCCTGGGTTGTCCACTGAGCATTTCCGCGAACTCTACCTGAAGTTCTCTGGGCATGGGATTTTGACATGTTCCCCAAACCAAAAGGAATGAGTGGGAAACAATCAAGAAAACAGATAGAAGCACTTGCATTTGAATGAGTTTCAAGCATGCTTGGGTACTCGTGTGATCTGAGTGACTCAGTTTTGGAATATAACTGTCGCGTGGTGCACCGCGACCTCCAGGCACCCCGGAGTTTCTGAAAAAAAATTTCTGCGATTTTCACGAAACCACTTTTCTTCAACTTGAATTCGGCTAAAAATCCATCCCTGAAAATAAAAATTCTCTGAGTAGTGTGGAAATGCTGATCCTTACCCTGCCTGGGTTGTCCACTGAGCATTTCCGCGAACTCTACCTGAAGTTCTCTGGGCATGGGATTTTGACATGTTACCCAAACCAAAAGGAATGAGTGGGAAACAATCAAGACAACAGATAGAAGCACTTGCATTTGAATGAGTTTCAAGCATGCTTGGGTACTCGTGTGATCTGAGTGACTCAGTTTTGGAATACAACTGTCGCGTAGTGCACCGCGACCTCCAGGCACCCCGGAGTTTCTGAAAAAAAATTTTCTGCAATTTTCACGAAACCACTTTTCTTCAACTTGAATTGGGCTAAATATCCATCCCTGAAAATAAAAATTCTCTGAGTAGTGTGGAAATGCTGATCCTTACCCTGCCTGGGTTGTCCACTGAGCATTTCCACGAACTCTACCTGAAGTTCTCTGGGCATGGGTTTTTGACATGTTCCCCAAACCAAAAGGAATGAGTGGGAAACAATCAAGAAAACAGATAGAAGCACTTGCATTTGAATGAGTTTCAAGCATGCTTGGGTACTCGTGTGATCTGAGTGACTCAGTTTTGGAATACAACTGTCGCGTGGTGCATCGCAACCTCCAGGCACCCCGGAGTTTCTGAAAAAAAATTTTCTGCGATTTTCACGAAACCATTTTTCTTCAACTTGAATTGGGCTAAAAATCCATCCCTGAAAATAAAAATTCTCTGAGTAGTGTGGAAATGCTGATCCTTACCCTGCCTGGGTTGTCCACTGAGCATTTCCGCGAACTCTACCTGAAGTTCTCTGGCATGGGATTTTGACATGTTCTCCAAACCAAACGGAATGAGTGGGAAACAATCAAGAAAACAGATAGAAGCACTTACATTTGAGTGAGTTTCAAGCATGCTTGGGTACTCGTGTGATCTGAGTGACTCAGTTTTGGAATACAGCTGTCGCGTGGTGCACCGCGACCTCCAGGCACCCCGGAGTTTCTGAAAAAAAATTTTCTGCAATTTTCAAGAAACCACTTTTCTTCAACTTGAATTGGGCTAAAAATCCATCCCTGAAAATAAAACTTCTCTGAGTAGTGTGGAAATGCTGATCCTTACCCTACCTGGGGTGTCCATTGAGCATTTCCGCGAACTCTACTTGAAGTTCTCTGGGCATGGGATTTTGACATGTTACCCAAACCAAAAGGAATGAGTGGGAAACAATCAAGACAACAGATAGAAGCACTTGCATTTGAATGAGTTTCAAGCATGCTTGGGTACTCGTGTGATCTGAGTGACTCAGTTTTGGAATACAACTGTCGCGTAGTGCACCGCGACCTCCAGGCACCCCGGAGTTTCTGAAAAAAAATTTTCTGCGATTTTCACGAAACCACTTTTCTTCAACTTGAATTGGGTAAAAATCCATCCCTGAAAATAAAACTTCTCTGAGTAGTGTGGAAATGCTGATCCTTATCCTACCTGGGGTGTCCACTGAGCATTTCCGCGAACTCTACTTGAAGTTCTCTGGGCATGGGTTTTTGACATGTTCCCCAAACCAAAAGGAATGAGTGGGAAACAATCAAGAAAACAGATAGAAGCACTTGCATTTGAATGAGTTTCAAGCATGCTTGGGTACTCGTGTGATCTGAGTGACTCAGTTTTGGAATACTACTGTCGTGTGGTGCACCGCGACCTCCAGGCACCCCGGAGTTTCTGAAAAAAAATTTTCTGCGATTTTCACGAAACCACTTTTCTTCAACTTGAATTGGGCTAAAAATCCATCCCTGAAAATAAAAGTTCTCTGAGTGGTGTGGAAATGCTGATCCTTACCCTACCTGGGGTGTCCACTGAGCATTTCCGCGAACTCTACTTGAAGTTCTCTGGGCATGGGATTTTGACATGTTACCCAAACCAAAAGGAATGAGTGGGAAACAATCAAGACAACGGATCGAAGCACTTGCATTTGAATGAGTTTCAAGCATGCTTGGGTACTCGTGTGATCTGAGTGACTCAGTTTTGGAATACAACTGTCGCGTGGTACACCGCGACATCCAGGCACCACGGAGTTTCTGAAAAAAAAATTTCAGCGATTTTCACAAAACCACTTTTCTTCAACTTGAATTGGGCTAAAAATCCGTCCCTGAAAATAAAAATTCTCTGAGTTGTGTGTAAATGCTGATCCTTACCCTACCTGGGGTGTCCACTGAGCATTTCCGCAAACTCTAGTTGAACTTCTCTGGGCATGGGATTTTGACATGTTAGCCAAACCAAAAGGAATGAGTGGGAAACAATCAAGACAACGGATCGAAGCACTTGCATTTGAATGAGTTTCAAGCATGCTTGGGTACTCGTGTGATCTGAGTGACTCAGTTTTGGAATACAACTGTCGCGTGGTACACCGCGACATCCAGGCACCACGGAGTTTCTGAAAAAAAAATTTCAGCGATTTTCACAAAACCACTTTTCTTCAACTTGAATTGGGCTAAAAATCCGTCCCTGAAAATAAAAATTCTCTGAGTTGTGTGTAAATGCTGATCCTTACCCTACCTGGGGTGTCCACTGAGCATTTCCGTGAACTCTAGTTGAAGTTCTCTGGGCATGGGATTTTGACATGTTACCCAAACCAAAAGGAATGAGTGGGAAACAATCAAGACAACGGATCGAACCACTTGCATTTGAATGAGTTTCAAGCATGCTTGGGTACTCGTGTGATCTGAGTGACTCAGTCTTGGAATACAACTGTCGCGTGGTGCACCGCAACATCCAGGCACCCCGGAGTTTATGAAAAAAATTTTTCAGCGATTTTCACGAAACCACTTTTCTTCAACTTGAATTGGGCTAGAAATCCATCCCTGAAAATAAAAATTCTCTGAGTGGTGTGTAAATGCTGATCCTTACCCTACCTGGGGTGTCCACTGAGCATTTCTGCGAACTCTAGTTGAAGTTCTCTGGGCTTGGGATTTTGACATGTTACCCAAACCAAAAGGAATGAGTGGGAAACAATCAAGACAACGTATCGAAGCACTTGCATTTGAATGAGTTTTAAGCATGCTTGGGTACTCGTATGATCTGAGTTACACAGTTTTGGAATACAACTGTCGCGTGGTGCACCGCGACATCCAGGCACCACGGAGTTTCTGAAAAAAAATTTTCAGTGATTTTCACGAAACCACTTTTCTTCAACTTGAATTGGGCTACAAATCCATCCCTGAAAATAAAAATTCTCTGAGTGGTGTGTAAATGCTGATCCTTACTCTTCCTGGGGTGTCCACTGAGCATTTCCGCGAACTCTAGTTGAACTTCTCTGGGCATGGGATTTTGACATGTTCCCCAAACCAAAAGGAATGAGTGGGAAACAATCAAGACAACGGATCGAAGCACTTGCATTTGAATGAGTTTCAAGCATGCTTGGGTACTCGTGTGATCTGAGTGACTCAGTTTTGGAATACTACTGTCGCGTGGTGCACCGCGACCTCCAGGCACCCCGGAGTTTCTGAAAAAAAATTTTCTGCGATTTTCACGAAACCACTTTTCTTCAACTTGAATTGGGCTAAAAATCCATCCCTGAAAATAAAAATTCTCTGAGTAGTGTGGAAATGCTGATCCTTACCCTGCCTGGGTTGTCCACTGAGCATTTCCGCGAACTCTACCTGAAGTTCTCTGGGCATGGGATTTTGACATGTTCCCCAAACCAAAAGGAATGAGTGGGAAACAATCAAGAAAACAGATAGAAGCACTTGCATTTGAATGAGTTTCAAGCATGCTTGGGTACTCGTGTGATCTGAGTGACTCAGTTTTGGAATATAACTGTCGCGTGGTGCACCGCGACCTCCAGGCACCCCGGAGTTTCTGAAAAAAAATTTCTGCGATTTTCACGAAACCACTTTTCTTCAACTTGAATTCGGCTAAAAATCCATCCCTGAAAATAAAAATTCTCTGAGTAGTGTGGAAATGCTGATCCTTACCCTGCCTGGGTTGTCCACTGAGCATTTCCGCGAACTCTACCTGAAGTTCTCTGGGCATGGGATTTTGACATGTTCCCCAAACCAAAAGGAATGGGTGGGAAACAATCAAGAAAACAGATAGAAGCACTTGCATTTGAATGAGTTTCAAGCATGCTTGGGTACTCGTGTGATCTGAGTGACTCAGTTTTGGAATACAGCTGTCGCGTGGTGCACCGCGACCTCCAGGCACCCCGGAGTTTCTGAAAAAAAATTTTCTGCAATTTTCACGAAACCACTTTTCTTCAACTTGAATTGGGCTAAAAATCCATCCCTGAAAATAAAACTTCTCTGAGTAGTGTGGAAATGCTGATCCTTACCCTACCTGGGGTGTCCACTGAGCATTTCCACGAACTCTACTTGAAGTTCTCTGGGCATGGGATTTTGACATGTTACCCAAACCAAAAGGAATGAGTGGGAAACAATCAAGACAACAGATAGAAGCACTTGCATTTGAATGAGTTTCAAGCATGCTTGGGTACTCGTGTGATCTGAGTGACTCAGTTTTGGAATACAACTGTCGCGTGGTGCACCGCAACCTCCAGGCACCCCGGAGTTTCTGAAAAAAAATTTTCTGCGGTTTTCACGAAACCACTTTTCTTCAACTTGAATTGGGCTAAAAATCCATCCCTGAAAATAAAAATTCTCTGAGTAGTGTGGAAATGCTGATCCTTACCCTGCCTGGGTTCTCCACTGAGCATTTCCGCGAACTCTACCTGAAGTTCTCTGGGCATGGGATTTTGACATTTTCTCCAAACCAAAAGGAATGAGTTGGAAACAATCAAGAAAACAGATAGAAGCACTTGCATTTGAATGAGTTTCAAGCATGCTTGGGTACTCGTGTGATCTGAGTGACTCAGTTTTGGAATACAACTGTCACGTGGTGCACCGCGACCTCCAGGCACCCCGGAGTTTCTGAAAAAAAATTTTCTGCGATTTTCACGAAACCACTTTTCTTCAACTTGAATTGGGCTAAAAATCCATCCCTGAAAATAAAAATTCTCTGAGTAGTGTGGAAATGCTGATCCTTACCCTGCCTGGGTTGTCCACTGAGCATTTCCGCGAACTCTACCTGAAGTTCTCTGGGCATGGGATTTTGACATGTTCCCCAAACCAAAAGGAATGAGTGGGAAACAATCAAGAAAACAGATAGAAGCACTTGCATTTGAATGAGTTTCAAGCATGCTTGGGTACTCGTGTGATCTGAGTGACTCAGGTTTGGAATACAGCTGTCGCGTGGTGTACCGCGACCTCCAGGCACCCCGGAGTTTCTGAAAAAAAATTTTCTACAATTTTCACGAAACCACTTTTCTTCAACTTGAATTGGGCTAAAAATCCATCCCTGAAAATAAAACTTCTCTGAGTAGTGTGGAAATGCTGATCCTTACCCTACCTGGGGTGTCCACTGAACATTTCCGCGAACTCTACTTGAAGTTCTCTGGGCATGGGATTTTGACATGTTACCCAAACCAAAAGGAATGAGTGGGAAACAATCAAGACAACAGATAGAAGCCCTTGCATTTGAATGAGTTTCAAGCATGCTTGGGTACTCGTGTGATCTGAGTGACTCAGTTTTGGAATACAACTGTCGCGTGGTGCACCGCAACCTCCAGGCACCCCGGAGTTTCTGAAAAAAAATTTTCTGCGATTTTCACGAAACCACTTTTCTTCAACTTGAATTGGGCTAAAAATCCATCCCTGAAAATAAAAATTCTCTGAGTAGTGTGGAAATGCTGATCCTTACCCTGCCTGGGTTGTCCACTGAGCATTTCCGCGAACTCTACCTGAAGTTCTCTGGCATGGGATTTTGACATGTTCCCCAAACCAAAAGGAATGAGTGGGAAACAATCAAGAAAACAGATAGAAGCACTTGCATTTGAATGAGTTTCAAGCATGCTTGGGTACTCGTGTGATCTGAGTGACACAGTTTTGGAATACAGCTGTCGCGTGGTGCACCGCGACCTCCAGGCACCCCGGAGTTTCTGAAAAAAAATTTTCTGCAATTTTCACGAAACCACTTTTCTTCAACTTGAATTGGGCTAAAAATCCATCCCTGAAAATAAAAATTCTCTGAGTAGTGTGGAAATGCTGATCCTTACCCTGCCTGGGGTGTCCACTGAGCATTTCCGCGAACTCTACCTGAAGTTCTCTGGCATGGGATTTTGACATGTTCTCCAAACCAAATGGAATGAGTGGGAAACAAGAAAACAGATAGAAGCACTTACATTTGAATGAGTTTCAAACATGCTTTGGTACTCGTGTGATCTGAGTGACTCAATTTTGGAATACTACTGTCGCGTGGTGCACCGCGACCTCCAGGCACCCCGGAGTTTCTGAAAAAAAATTTTCTGCGATTTTCACGAAACCACTTTTCTTCAACTTGAATTGGGCTAAAAATCCATCCCTGAAAATAAAAATTCTCTGAGTAGTGTGGAAATGCTGATCCTTACCCTGCCTGGGTTGTCCACTGAGCATTTCCGCGAACTCTACCTGAAGTTCTCTGGGCATGGGATTTTGACATGTTCCCCAAACCAAAAGGAATGAGTGGGAAACAATCAAGAAAACAGATAGAAGCACTTGCATTTGAATGAGTTTCAAGCATGCTTGGGTACTCGTGTGATCTGAGTGACTCAGGTTTGGAATACAGCTGTCGCGTGGTACACCGCGACCTCCAGGCACCCCGGAGTTTCTGAAAAAAAATTTTCTGCAATTTTCACGAAACCACTTTTCTTCAACTTGAATTGGGCTAAAAATCCATCCCTGAAAATAAAACTTCTCTGAGTAGTGTGGAAATGCTGATCCTTACCCTGCCTGGGTTGTCCACTGAGCATTTCCGCGAACTCTACCTGAAGTTCTCTGGGCATGGGATTTTGACATGTTCCCCAAACCAAAAGGAATGAGTGGGAAACAATCAAGAAAACAGATAGAAGCACTTGCATTTGAATGAGTTTCAAGCATGCTTGGGTACTCGTGTGATCTGAGTGACTCAGTTTTGGAATACAGCTGTCGCGTGGTGCACCGCGACCTCCAGGCACCCCGGAGTTTCTGAAAAAAAAATTTCTGCGATTTTCACGAAACCACTTTTCTTCAACTTGAATTGGGCTAAAAATCCATCCCTGAAAATAAAAATTCTCTGACTAGTGTGGAAATGCTGATCCTTACCCTGCCTGGGTTGTCCACTGAGCATTTCCGCGAACTCTACCTGAAGTTCTCTGGGCATGGGATTTTGACATGTTCCCCAAACCAAAAGGAATGAGTGGGAAACAGTCAAGAAAACAGATAGAAGCACTTGCATTTGAATGAGTTTCAAGCAAGCTTGGGTACTCGTGTGATCTGAGTGACTCAGTTTTGGAATACAGCTGTCGCGTGGTGCACCGCGACCTCCAGGCACCCCGGAGTTTCTGAAAAAAAATTTTCTGCAATTTTCACGAAACCACTTTTCTTCAACTTGAATTGGGCTAAATATCCATCCCTGAAAATAAAAATTCTCTGAGTAGTGTGGAAATGCTGATCCTTACCCTGCCTGGGTTGTCCACTGAGCATTTCCGCGAACTCTACCTGAAGTTCTCTGGGCATGGGATTTTGACATGTTCCCCAAACCAAAAGGAATGAGTGGGAAACAATCAAGAAAACAGATAGAAGCACTTGCATTTGAATGAGTTTCAAGCATGCTTGGGTACTCGTGTGATCTGAGTGACTCAGTTTTGGAATATAACTGTCGCGTGGTGCACCGCGACCTCCAGGCACCCCGGAGTTTCTGAAAAAAAAATTCTGCGATTTTCACGAAACCACTTTTCTTCAACTTGAATTGGGCTAAAAATCCATCCCTGAAAATAAAAATTCTCTGAGTAGTGTGGAAATGCTGATCCTTACCCTGCCTGGGTTGTCCACTGAGCATTTCCGCGAACTCTACCTGAAGTTCTCTGGGCATGGGATTTTGACATGTTCCCCAATCCAAAAGGAATGAGTGGGAAACAATCAAGAAAACAGATAGAAGCACTTGCATTTGAATGAGTTTCAAGCATGCTTGGGTACTCGTGTGATCTGAGTGACTCAGTTTTGGAATACAGCTGTCGCGTGGTGCACCGCGACCTCCAGGCACCCCGGAGTTTCTGAAAAAAAATTTTCTGCAATTTTCAAGAAACCACTTTTCTTCAACTTGAATTGGGCTAAAAATCCATCCCTGAAAATAAAACTTCTCTGAGTAGTGTGGAAATGCTGATCCTTACCCTACCTGGGGTGTCCATTGAGCATTTCCGCGAACTCTACTTGAAGTTCTCTGGGCATGGGATTTTGACATGTTACCCAAACCAAAAGGAATGAGTGGGAAACAATCAAGACAACAGATAGAAGCACTTGCATTTGAATGAGTTTCAAGCATGCTTGGGTACTCGTGTGATCTGAGTGACTCAGTTTTGGAATACAACTGTCGCGTAGTGCACCGCGACCTCCAGGCACCCCGGAGTTTCTGAAAAAAAATTTTCTGCAATTTTCACGAAACCACTTTTCTTCAACTTGAATTGGGCTAAATATCCATCCCTGAAAATAAAAATTCTCTGAGTAGTGTGGAAATGCTGATCCTTACCCTGCCTGGGTTGTCCACTGAGCATTTCCACGAACTCTACCTGAAGTTCTCTGGGCATGGGTTTTTGACATGTTCCCCAAACCAAAAGGAATGAGTGGGAAACAATCAAGAAAACAGATAGAAGCACTTGCATTTGAATGAGTTTCAAGCATGCTTGGGTACTCGTGTGATCTGAGTGACTCAGTTTTGGAATACAACTGTCGCGTGGTGCATCGCAACCTCCAGGCACCCCGGAGTTTCTGAAAAAAAATTTTCTGCGATTTTCACGAAACCATTTTTCTTCAACTTGAATTGGGCTAAAAATCCATCCCTGAAAATAAAAATTCTCTGAGTAGTGTGGAAATGCTGATCCTTACCCTGCCTGGGTTGTCCACTGAGCATTTCCGCGAACTCTACCTGAAGTTCTCTGGCATGGGATTTTGACATGTTCTCCAAACCAAACGGAATGAGTGGGAAACAATCAAGAAAACAGATAGAAGCACTTACATTTGAGTGAGTTTCAAGCATGCTTGGGTACTCGTGTGATCTGAGTGACTCAGTTTTGGAATATAACTGTCGCGTGGTGCACCGCGACCTCCAGGCACCCCGGAGTTTCTGAAAAAAAAATTCTGCGATTTTCACGAAACCACTTTTCTTCAACTTGAATTGGGCTAAAAATCCATCCCTGAAAATAAAAATTCTCTGAGTAGTGTGGAAATGCTGATCCTTACCCTGCCTGGGTTGTCCACTGAGCATTTCCGCGAACTCTACCTGAAGTTCTCTGGGCATGGGATTTTGACATGTTCCCCAATCCAAAAGGAATGAGTGGGAAACAATCAAGAAAACAGATAGAAGCACTTGCATTTGAATGAGTTTCAAGCATGCTTGGGTACTCGTGTGATCTGAGTGACTCAGTTTTGGAATACAGCTGTCGCGTGGTGCACCGCGACCTCCAGGCACCCCGGAGTTTCTGAAAAAAAATTTTCTGCAATTTTCAAGAAACCACTTTTCTTCAACTTGAATTGGGCTAAAAATCCATCCCTGAAAATAAAACTTCTCTGAGTAGTGTGGAAATGCTGATCCTTACCCTACCTGGGGTGTCCATTGAGCATTTCCGCGAACTCTACTTGAAGTTCTCTGGGCATGGGATTTTGACATGTTACCCAAACCAAAAGGAATGAGTGGGAAACAATCAAGACAACAGATAGAAGCACTTGCATTTGAATGAGTTTCAAGCATGCTTGGGTACTCGTGTGATCTGAGTGACTCAGTTTTGGAATACAACTGTCGCGTAGTGCACCGCGACCTCCAGGCACCCCGGAGTTTCTGAAAAAAAATTTTCTGCGATTTTCACGAAACCACTTTTCTTCAACTTGAATTGGGTAAAAATCCATCCCTGAAAATAAAACTTCTCTGAGTAGTGTGGAAATGCTGATCCTTATCCTACCTGGGGTGTCCACTGAGCATTTCCGCGAACTCTACTTGAAGTTCTCTGGGCATGGGTTTTTGACATGTTCCCCAAACCAAAAGGAATGAGTGGGAAACAATCAAGAAAACAGATAGAAGCACTTGCATTTGAATGAGTTTCAAGCATGCTTGGGTACTCGTGTGATCTGAGTGACTCAGTTTTGGAATACTACTGTCGTGTGGTGCACCGCGACCTCCAGGCACCCCGGAGTTTCTGAAAAAAAATTTTCTGCGATTTTCACGAAACCACTTTTCTTCAACTTGAATTGGGCTAAAAATCCATCCCTGAAAATAAAAGTTCTCTGAGTGGTGTGGAAATGCTGATCCTTACCCTACCTGGGGTGTCCACTGAGCATTTCCGCGAACTCTACTTGAAGTTCTCTGGGCATGGGATTTTGACATGTTACCCAAACCAAAAGGAATGAGTGGGAAACAATCAAGACAACGGATCGAAGCACTTGCATTTGAATGAGTTTCAAGCATGCTTGGGTACTCGTGTGATCTGAGTGACTCAGTTTTGGAATACAACTGTCGCGTGGTACACCGCGACATCCAGGCACCACGGAGTTTCTGAAAAAAAAATTTCAGCGATTTTCACAAAACCACTTTTCTTCAACTTGAATTGGGCTAAAAATCCGTCCCTGAAAATAAAAATTCTCTGAGTTGTGTGTAAATGCTGATCCTTACCCTACCTGGGGTGTCCACTGAGCATTTCCGCAAACTCTAGTTGAACTTCTCTGGGCATGGGATTTTGACATGTTAGCCAAACCAAAAGGAATGAGTGGGAAACAATCAAGACAACGGATCGAAGCACTTGCATTTGAATGAGTTTCAAGCATGCTTGGGTACTCGTGTGATCTGAGTGACTCAGTTTTGGAATACAACTGTCGCGTGGTACACCGCGACATCCAGGCACCACGGAGTTTCTGAAAAAAAAATTTCAGCGATTTTCACAAAACCACTTTTCTTCAACTTGAATTGGGCTAAAAATCCGTCCCTGAAAATAAAAATTCTCTGAGTTGTGTGTAAATGCTGATCCTTACCCTACCTGGGGTGTCCACTGAGCATTTCCGTGAACTCTAGTTGAAGTTCTCTGGGCATGGGATTTTGACATGTTACCCAAACCAAAAGGAATGAGTGGGAAACAATCAAGACAACGGATCGAACCACTTGCATTTGAATGAGTTTCAAGCATGCTTGGGTACTCGTGTGATCTGAGTGACTCAGTCTTGGAATACAACTGTCGCGTGGTGCACCGCAACATCCAGGCACCCCGGAGTTTATGAAAAAAATTTTTCAGCGATTTTCACGAAACCACTTTTCTTCAACTTGAATTGGGCTAGAAATCCATCCCTGAAAATAAAAATTCTCTGAGTGGTGTGTAAATGCTGATCCTTACCCTACCTGGGGTGTCCACTGAGCATTTCTGCGAACTCTAGTTGAAGTTCTCTGGGCTTGGGATTTTGACATGTTACCCAAACCAAAAGGAATGAGTGGGAAACAATCAAGACAACGTATCGAAGCACTTGCATTTGAATGAGTTTTAAGCATGCTTGGGTACTCGTATGATCTGAGTTACACAGTTTTGGAATACAACTGTCGCGTGGTGCACCGCGACATCCAGGCACCACGGAGTTTCTGAAAAAAAATTTTCAGTGATTTTCACGAAACCACTTTTCTTCAACTTGAATTGGGCTACAAATCCATCCCTGAAAATAAAAATTCTCTGAGTGGTGTGTAAATGCTGATCCTTACTCTTCCTGGGGTGTCCACTGAGCATTTCCGCGAACTCTAGTTGAACTTCTCTGGGCATGGGATTTTGACATGTTCCCCAAACCAAAAGGAATGAGTGGGAAACAATCAAGACAACGGATCGAAGCACTTGCATTTGAATGAGTTTCAAGCATGCTTGGGTACTCGTGTGATCTGAGTGACTCACTTTTGGAATACAACTGTTGCGTGGTGCACCGCGACATCCAGGCACCCCGGAGTTTCTGAAAAAAAATTTTCAGCGATTTTCAAGAAACCACTTTTCTTCAACTTGAATTGGGCTAAAAATCCATCCCTGAAAATAAAAATTCTCTGAGTGGTTTGTAAATGCTGATCCTTACTCTTCCTGGGGTGTCCACTGAGCATTTCCGCGAACTCTAGTTGAAGTTCTCTGGGCATGGGATTTTGACATGTTACCTAAACCAAAAGGAATGAGTGGGAAACAATCAAGACAACGGATCGAAGCACTTGCATTTGAATGAGTTTCAAGCATGCTTGGGTACTCGTGTGATCTGAGTGACTCAGTTTTGGAATACATCTGTCGCGTGGTGCACCGCGACATCCAGGCACCCCGGAGTTTCTGAAAAAAAATTTTCTGCGATTTTCAAGAAACCACTTTTCTTCAACTTGAATTGGGCTAAAAATCCATCCCTGAAAATAAAAATACTCTGAGTGGTGTGTAAATGCTGATCCTTACCCTACCTGGGGTGTCCACTGAGTATTTCTGCGAACTCTAGTTGAAGTTCTCTGGGCATGGGATTTTGACATGTTACCCAAACCAAAAGGAATGAGTGGGACACAATCAAGACAACGGATCGAAGCACTTGCATTTGAATGAGTTTCAAGCATGCTTGGGTACTCGTTTGATCTGAGTGACTCAGTTTTGGAATACAACTGTCGCGTGGTGCACCGCGACATCCAGGCACCCCAGAGTTTCTGAAAAAAAATTTTCAGCGATTTTCACGAAACCACTTTTCTTCAACTTGAATTGGGCTAAAAATCCATCCCTGAAAATAAAAATTCTCTGAGTGGTGTGTAAATGCTGATCCTTACCCTACCTGGGGTGTCCACTGAGCATTTCCGCGAACTCTAGTTGAACTTCTCTGGGCATGGGATTTTGACATGTTACCCAAACCAAAAGGAATGAGTGGGAAACAATCAAGACAACGGATCGAAGCACTTGCATTTGAATGAGTTTCAAGCATGCTTGGGTACTCGTTTGATCTGAGTGACTCAGTTTTGGAATACAACTGTCGCGTGGTGCACCGCGACATCCAGGCATCCCGGAGTTTCTGAAAAAAAATTTTCAGCGATTTTCATGAAACCACTTTTCTTCAACTTGAATTGGGCTAAAAATCCATCCCTGAAAAAAAAAGTTCTCTGAGTCGTTTGTATATGCTGATCCTTAATCTTCCTGGGGTGTCCACTGAGCATTTCCGCGAACTCTAGTTGAACTTCACTGGACATGGGATTTTGACATGTTAGCCAAACCAAAAGGAATGAGTGGGACACAATCAAGACAACGGATCGAAGCACTTGCATTTGAATAAGTTTCAAGCATGATTGGGTACTCGTGTTATCTGAGTGACTCAGTTTTGGAATACAACTGTCGCGTGGTGCACCGCGACATCCAGGCACCCCGGAGTTTCTGAAAAAAAATTTTCAGCGATTTTCACGAAACCACTTTTCTTCAACTTGAATTGGGCTAGAAATCCATCCCTGAAAATAAAAATTCTCTGAGTGGTGTGTAAATGCTGATCCTTACCCTACCTGGGGTGTCCACTGAGCATTTCTGCGAACTCTAGTTGAAGTTCTCTGGGCATGGGATTTTGACATGTTACCCAAACCAAAAGGAATGAGTGGGAAACAATCAAGACAACGGATCGAAGCACTTGCATTTGAATGAGTTTCAAGTATGCTTGGGTACTCGAGTGATCTGAATGACTCAGTTTTGGAATACAACAGTCGCGTGGTGCACCGCGACATCCAGGCACCCCGGAGTTTCTGAAAAAAAATTTTCAGCAATTTTCACAAAACCACTTTTCTTCAACTTGAATTGGGCTAAAAATCCATCCCTGAAAATAAAAATTGTCTGAGTGGTGTGGAAATGCTGATCCTTACCCTACCTGGGGTGTCCACTGAGCATTTCCGCGAACTCTAGTTGAAGTTCTCTGGGCATGGGATTTTGACGTTAGCCAAACCAAAAGGAATGAGTGGGACACAATCAAGACAACGGATCGAAGCACTTGCATTTGAATGAGTTTCAAGTATGCTTGGGTACTCGTGTGATCTGAGTGACTCAGTTTTGGAATACAACTGTCGCGTAGTGCACCGCGACATCCAGGCACCCCAGAGTTTCTGAAAAAAAATTTTCAGCGATTTTCACGAAACCACTTTTCTTCAACTTGAATTGGGCTAAAAATCCATCCCTGAAAATAAAAATTCTCTGAGTGGTGTGTAAATGCTGATCCTTACCCTACCTGGGGTGTCCACTGAGCATTTCCGCGAACTCTAGTTGAACTTCTCTGGGCATGGGATTTTGACATGTTACCCAAACCAAAAGGAATGAGTGGGAAACAATCAAGACAACGGATCGAAGCACTTGCATTTGAATGAGTTTCTAGCATGCTTGGGTATTCGTGTGTTCTGAGTGACTCAGTTTTGGAATACAACTGTCGCGTGGTGCACCGCGACATCCAGGCACCCCGGAGTTTCTGAAAAAAAATTTTCAGCGATTTTCACGAAACCACTTTTCTTCAACTTGAATTGGGCTAAAAATCCATCCCTGAAAATAAAAATTCTCTGAGTGGTGTGTAAATGCTGATCCTTACCCTACCTGGGGTGTCCACTGAGCATTTCCGCGAACTCTAGTTGAACTTCTCTGGGCATGGGATTTTGACATGTTACCCAAACCAAAAGGAATGAGTGGGAAACAATCAAGACAACGGATAGAAGCACTTGCATTTGAATGAGTTTCAAGCATGCTTGGGTACTCGTGTGATCTGAGTGACTCAGTTTTGGAATACAACTGTCGCGTGGTGCACCGCGACATCCTGGCACCCCAGAGTTTCTGAAAAAAAATTTTCAGCGATTTTCATCAAACCACTTTTCTTCAACTTGAATTGGGCTAAAAGTCCATCCCTGAAAATAAAAATTCTCTGAGTGTTGTGGAAATGCTGATCCTTACCCTACCTGGGGTGTCCACTGAGCATTTCCGCGAACTCTACCTGAAGTTCTCTGGGCATGGGATTTTGACATGTTAGCCAAACCAAAAGGAATGAGTGGGAAACAATCAAGACAACGGATAGAAGCACTTGCATTTGAATGAGTTTCAAGCGTGCTTCGGTACTCAAGTGATCTGAGTGAGTCAGTTTTGGAATACAGCTGTCGCGTGGTGCACCGCGACATCAAGGCACCCCGGAGTTTCTGAAAAAAAATTTTCAGCGATTTTCACGAAACCACTTCTCTTCAACTTGAATTGGGCTAAAAATCCATCCCTGAAAATAAATATTCTCTGAGTGGTGTGTAAATGCTGATCCTTACCCTACCTGGGGTGTCCACTGAGCATTTCCGCGAACTCTAGTTGAAGTTCTCTGAGCATGGGATTTTGACATGTTACCCAAACCAAAAGGAATGAGTGGGAAACAATCAAGACAACGGATCAAAGCACTTGCATTTGAATGCGTTTCAAGCATGCTTGGGTACTCTTGTGATCTGAGTGACTCAGTTTTGGAATACAACTGTCGCCTGGTGCACAGCGACATCCAGGCACCCCGGAGTTTCTGAAAAAAAAATTTTCAGCGATTTTCACGAAACCACTTTTCTTCAACTTGAATTGGGCTAAAAATCCATCCCTGAAAATAAAAATTCTCTGAGTGGTGTGTAAATGCTGATCCTTACCCTACCTGGAGTGTCCACTGAGCATTTCCGCTAACTCTAGTTGAAGTTCTCTGAGCATGGGATTTTGACATGTTACCCAAACCAAAAGGAATGAGTGGGAAACAATCAAGACAACGGATCGAAGCACTTGCATTTGAATGAGTTTCAAGCATGCTTGGGTACTCGTGTGATCTGAGTGACTCAGTTTTGGAATACAACTGTCGCGTGGTTCACCGCGACATCTAGGCACCCCGGAGTTTCTGAAAAAACATTTTCAGCGATTTTCACGAAACCACTTTTCTTCAACTTGAATTGGGCTAAAAATCCATCCCTGAAAATAAAAATTCTCTGAGTGGTGTGTAAATGCTGATCCTTACCCTACCTGGGGTGTCCACTGAGCATTTCCGCGAACTCTAGTTGAAGTTCTCTGGGCATGGGATTTTGACATGTTACCCAAACCAAAAGGAATGAGTGGGAAACAATCAAGACAACGGATCGAAGCACTTGCATTTGAATGAATTTCAAGCATGCTTGGGTACTCGTTTGATCTGAGTGACTCAGTTTTGGAATACAACTGTCGCGTGGTACACCGCGACATCCAGGCACCACGGAGTTTGTGAAAAAAAAATTTCAGCGATTTTCACAAAACCACTTTTCTTCAACTTGAATTGGGCTGAAAATCCATCCCTGAAAATAAAAATTCTCTGAGTGGTGTGTAAATGCTGATCCTTACCCTACCTGGGGTGTCCACTGAGCATTTCCGCGAACTCTAGTTGAAGTTCTCTGAGCATGGGATTTTGACATGTTACCCAAACCAAAAGGAATGAGTGGGAAACAATCAAGACAACGGATCAAAGCACTTGCATTTGAATGCGTTTCAAGCATGCTTGGGTACTCTTGTGATCTGAGTGACTCAGTTTTGGAATACAACTGTCGCCTGGTGCACAGCGACATCCAGGCACCCCGGAGTTTCTGAAAAAAAAATTTTCAGCGATTTTCACGAAACCACTTTTCTTCAACTTGAATTGGGCTAAAAATCCATCCCTGAAAATAAAAATTCTCTGAGTGGTGTGTAAATGCTGATCCTTACCCTACCTGGAGTGTCCACTGAGCATTTCCGCTAACTCTAGTTGAAGTTCTCTGAGCATGGGATTTTGACATGTTACCCAAACCAAAAGGAATGAGTGGGAAACAATCAAGACAACGGATCGAAGCACTTGCATTTGAATGAGTTTCAAGCATGCTTGGGTACTCGTGTGATCTGAGTGACTCAGTTTTGGAATACAACTGTCGCGTGGTTCACCGCGACATCTAGGCACCCCGGAGTTTCTGAAAAAACATTTTCAGCGATTTTCACGAAACCACTTTTCTTCAACTTGAATTGGGCTAAAAATCCATCCCTGAAAATAAAAATTCTCTGAGTGGTGTGTAAATGCTGATCCTTACCCTACCTGGGGTGTCCACTGAGCATTTCCGCGAACTCTAGTTGAAGTTCTCTGGGCATGGGATTTTGACATGTTACCCAAACCAAAAGGAATGAGTGGGAAACAATCAAGACAACGGATCGAAGCACTTGCATTTGAATGAATTTCAAGCATGCTTGGGTACTCGTTTGATCTGAGTGACTCAGTTTTGGAATACAACTGTCGCGTGGTACACCGCGACATCCAGGCACCACGGAGTTTGTGAAAAAAAAATTTCAGCGATTTTCACAAAACCACTTTTCTTCAACTTGAATTGGGCTGAAAATCCATCCCTGAAAATAAAAATTCTCTGA
The DNA here is from genome assembly GCF_055471065.1 of Atractosteus spatula. Taxonomy (NCBI): domain Eukaryota; kingdom Metazoa; phylum Chordata; class Actinopteri; order Semionotiformes; family Lepisosteidae; genus Atractosteus; species Atractosteus spatula. Next base: position 33,974 of record NC_142714.1, on the reverse strand, counting down.
GTGGTGTGTAAATGCTGATCCTTACCCTACCTGGGGTGTCCACTGAGCATTTCCGCGAACTCTAGTTGAAGTTCTCTGGGCATGGGATTTTGACATGTTACCCAAACCAAAAGGAATGAGTGGGAAACAATCAAGACAACGGATCGAAGCACTTGCATTTGAATGAATTTCAAGCATGCTTGGGTACTCGTTTGATCTGAGTGACTCAGTTTTGGAATACAACTGTCGCGTGGTACACCGCGACATCCAGGCACCACGGAGTTTGTGAAAAAAAAATTTCAGCGATTTTCACAAAACCACTTTTCTTCAACTTGAATTGGGCTGAAAATCCATCCCTGAAAATAAAAATTCTCTGAGTGGTGTGTAAATGCTGATCCTTACCCTACCTGGGGTGTCCACTGAGCATTTCCGCGAACTCTAGTTGAAGTTCTCTGGGCATGGGATTTTGACGTTAGCCAAACCAAAAGGAATGAGTGGGACACAATCAAGACAACGGATCGAAGCACTTGCATTTGAATGAGTTTCAAGTATGCTTGGGTACTCGTGTGATCTGAGTGACTCAGTTTTGGAATACAACTGTCGCGTGGTGCACCGCGACATCCAGGCACCCCAGAGTTTCTGAAAAAAAAATTTCAGCGATTTTCACGAAACCACTTTTCTTCAACTTGAATTGGGCTAAAAATCCATCCCTGAAAATAAAAATTCTCTGAGTGGTGTGTAAATGCTGATCCTTACCCTACCTGGGGTGTCCACTGAGCATTTCCGCGAACTCTAGTTGAACTTCTCTGGGCATGGGATTTTGACATGTTACCCAAACCAAAAGGAATGAGTGGGAAACAATCAAGACAACGGATCGAAGCACTTGCATTTGAATGAGTTTCAAGCATGCTTCGGTACTCGTGTGATCTGAGTAACTCAGTTTTGGAATACAACTGTCGCGTGGTGCACCGCGACATCCAGGCACCCCGGAGTTTCTGAAAAAAAATTTTCAGCGATTTTCACGAAACCACTTTTCTTCAACTTGAATTGGGCCTAAAATCCATCCCTGAAAATAAAAATTCTCTGAGTGGTGTGTAAATGCTGATCCTTACCCTACCTGGGGTGTCCACTGAGCATTTCCGCGAACTCTAGTTGAACTTCTCTGGGCATTGGATTTTGACATGTTACCCAAACCAAAAGGAATGAGTGGGAAACAAGCAAGACAACAGATCGAAGCACTTGCATTTGAATGAGTTTCAAGCATGCTTGGGTACTCGTGTGAACTGAGTGACTCAGTTTTGGAATACAACTGTCGCGTGGTGCACCGCGACATCCAGGCACCCCGGAGTTTCTGAAAAAAAATTTTCAGCGATTTTCAAGAAACCACTTTTCTTCAACTTGAATTGGGCTAAAAATCCATCCCTGAAAATAAAAATTCTCTGAGTGGTGTGTAAATGCTGATCCTTACCCTACCTGGGGTGTCCACAGAGCATTTCCGCGCACTCTAGTTGAACTTCTCTGGGCATGGGATTTTGACATGTTACCCAAACCAAAAGGAATGAGTGGGAAACAATCAAGACAACGGATCGAAGCACTTGCATTTGAATGAGTTTCAATCATGCTTGGGTACTCGTGTGATCTGAGTGACTCAGTTTTGGAATACAACTGTCGCGTGGTGCACCGCGACATCCTGGCACCCCAGAGTTTCTGAAAAAAAATTTTCAGCGATTTTCATCAAACCACTTTTCTTCAACTTGAATTGGGCTAAAAATCCATCCCTGAAAATAAAAATTCTCTGAGTGTTGTGGAAATGCTGATCCTTACCCTACCTGGGGTGTCCACTGAGCATTTCCGCGAACTCTACCTGAAGTTCTCTGGGCATGGGATTTTGACATGTTAGCCAAACCAAAAGGAATGAGTGGGAAACAATCAAGACAACGGATAGAAGCACTTGCATTTGAATGAGTTTCAAGCGTGCTTCGGTACTCGAGTGATCTGAGTGAGTCAGTTTTGGAATACAGCTGTCGCGTGGTGCACCGCGACATCAAGGCACCCCGGAGTTTCTGAAAAAAAATTTTCAGCGATTTTCACGAAACCACTTCTCTTCAACTTGAATTGGGCTAAAAATCCATCCCTGAAAATAAATATTCTCTGAGTGGTGTGTAAATGCTGATCCTTACCCTACCTGGGGTGTCCACTGAGCATTTCCGCGAACTCTAGTTGAAGTTCTCTGAGCATGGGATTTTGACATGTTACCCAAACCAAAAGAAATGTGTGGGAAACTATTAAGACCATTGATTAATGCCCATGCAAGGGAATGAGATTCAATAATGCTTGGTTATCTGTTTTATCCGACCAACTCAGTTTTGGCATACAATTACGTCGCAGTGCACCGCCGCATCCAGGCCCTAGTGAGTTTCCGAAAAAAAAATATAAGTGATAGGTGCAAAAAAACACATGTACTTGATCGTCGGATCTAAAGAATCCAAGCATTATTGAATTTCATTCAATCTCATTCAAACATAAACTTATTCATGTTTGTTTCTTTCTCATTAAGGTTTTACACTACCAGTCTGGTTTACATGGAAGTCTGATCTGCTCCAGGTTTTAATGTAACATTCCTAATCCCATGGAAGTGTGATTTGCTCTGGACTTTAGTCTATAAGTCCGGATACCTTGGTTGTCTGAACTGATCCAGGTTTTGCTCTATTATTCTGGATCTCTTGTAATTTTGCTCTGCTCCGGGTTTAACTCTTAACAGTCTGGATCCCATGGAAGTGTGATCTGCTCTGAGTTTTACTCTTCCAGTCCGGTTCCCATGGAAGTCTGATCCAGTCTGTGTTTTACTCTAGCAGTCTGGATCCCATGGAAGTGTGATCCCCTCCAGGTTTTACACTCCCAGTCTGGATCCCATTGAAGTGTGATCCACTCCGGGTTTTACTCTTCTTTTCCGGATCCAATGGAATTCTGATCCACTCCGGGTTTTCTAAGGCCGATCATTTTGTTCCGATGCCCACTGTTCCTTCCACCTGGAAGATGGCTGAACTTTTCGTCCAGCATGTTTTCAGAGTACATGGCATTCCGAAAAACATCGTGTCAGACAGGGGCCATCAGTTTATTTCTTGTTTTAGGAAAGATTTCTGCAGGGTTCTTGGAACGTCCATTTCACTCACCTCAGCATTTCATCCAGAGGCCAATGGACAGGCCGAGAGGGTGAATCAGGATCTTCTGACCTATCTAAGGGCGTATGTGTCTACTTGCCAGGATAATTAGTCTTCACTTCTCCCCTGGGCGGAATATGCCCATAATTCCCTATGCTGGTCAGCTACTGGCCTGTTTCCTTTCCTCTGTTCTCTTGGGTAACAGCCTTGCCTCATTCCCAGCACTACCATTGAAGTTACTTAATACCCCTTCTGTGCAACAATACATTTTTTCTCTCCGGAAACTGTGGAGGAAGGTTCGACTTACTCTCCAGAAGACCTCTTACTGTTACAAGACCTCCACCAATTGCCACAGGAGACCTTTTCCCAGATTCAGACAGGGACAGTTTGTCTGGTTGTCAACTCCAAACATTCTGCTGTGACAACCGTTCCATAAACTGGGCCCCCGGTTCATTGGTCCCTTCTGGGTTGTCTCCCAAATCACCCCTGTCTCCTATCACCTCGCCCTTCCAGCCACGCTCTGTATTCACCCCACTTTTCATGTCTTAAACCCTACCATAGATCTTCACTTTCTAGTGCTCAACTCAGTCCTCCCCCTCCACACATCATCAGGCGATCACCTGTGTTCACGATTAATAAGATCCTGAATTCCTGCTCCTTTAGAGGTTCATGGCAATTTTTGGTAGACTTGGAAGGTTATGGACCAGATGAGAGGTATTGGGCTCCCGAGAGACACATTCTGGACAAGAAGCTCATTGAGACTTTCCACCGCACCCTCCATACTCATCAGTCTACAGCGTCAGGAGCCGCCTGTGAAGGGGGGGATACTGTCACAAACCTCAAGCAGGCACGCAGAAACTTTCGCATTCCCAGGAGCACCCACTAATTAACTTCACGCACTTTGTCTATTTAAACTTCCACTCTGCAACTTGTTCTCACTCATTATTGAGGTTTTCTCAGCCTGAACTGCATATCTAGTTAGCTATTTTCCCTGACTTATTGTTTGTTCTTGTGATCCCCTGGATTTCTGACCTACTGCTTCTGATCTCTGACCTCCCTCTAGCCTCACGACTTGGATTACGTTTACCTAGGAAATCAGTTTTCTCTCTCACTCTCCGCACAGGATCTTTTCCCTACTTTTTTTCCCTTGGAGTACTTAACATTAACTTTTTATTTTTTTCAGGAGTGTAATTTATTTTTTCTTGTGATTTGTGATTATTTTGACCAAATAAAACAGAGCTACTGTCAAAGTTGCAGTTATGTTTGGTTACACAACATGTAATCAGTGAAGTTTTTTTATGGTGTTGACTTTATATATGTGATATACAATATAGATACATACACTTTGAACATTTGGAGTTATGTAAAGGACACTTTTTAGGATCTTGAATAATTTGAAGTTTGACTTCAAGTCACTTTTCACCATCTATGGGTTAAGTTGAAGGGCTAAAAAGGTGGTTTAATCACTAAGAAACTGCAACTAATTGAATAATAGGAGCAGGATGCTATTTAATTAGTGTTCTTGTTAGTAATTTGGAAATTAATTTGTCTTTGGGATGGAGAGATCAAGAGATCAAGAGCCAATTATCTGGCTAATACTTGTTTGGTCATAGGAAGCAGGTGTGTGTTGCATTAGAAGTGGTGGGGGTTTGGTGTGGGCCCTTTGAGGAGATGTTGGGATTGGCTCCTGGTGAATTAGCTATTTCCCTGAGGTCATTGTGAGGCTTATAACAAGGCAGCCAAGGAACCTAAGCTCTGTTTGTTTCTGACTATAGCAAGAGAAAGAGCTCTTGAGGCTTTGTGATATTGAACTAGTGGTTGTTAGTTTTTGGTGTTTCTTTGCAAGGTGAGTGGTTTTGCTATGTATTTTTTTTAATCAAGATAAGTTTGGAAAGGTTTTCATAGTCTTTTAATAACTTTAAGATATTTAAGTTTTTGAAAGCATGGGGTGAAGTTAAGGTTAGTGTGAAGTTCCTATTTGCTTTTGGTTAAGACAATTTTAAATTTTATAACATCTATAGAAATGAGTCTCTTCCTCTACTTGTAGGCTTCTGAAGAGTTGTGAAACAGATGATCAAAGCTTTGACAGCTGTGTTCTGATTTTAGTGAATTAATCTCTTGTTACTAAATACTGTAATTTCTTTATCCTCAGTGAACACGGTGAGCTGAAGGTAAGTAGAGGGGAGATACAGGTCAGGGTCAGTGTGAGGCTTTTAAGGCTGGGAGCAGTCTGCACAGCACTTGTGCTGGTCCCCTCTCTGTGGGAGTGGGGTGGTCAGCACGGTTTTGCTTCCCTTGTCTCCTTCAGGTTCTGTTCTGAGAAGAAGATCGTGACAGAGCACAGTCACTGGAGAGAGGATGCTGGTGGAGTTTTCAGCTGAGATCTTGTCAGAACAGTTTGTGGAAACCCTGGGCTTCTGTGCACAGAACCACTTCTTTTTATAAGGCTGGTCAGCAGCGGTGCTGATTGTAGTGAGTTAAACTACAGTGCAATGATCAGAGCTCCCCAGTCCCTGGCCATCTGAATGCACAGTGTGGAGTGACAGTGACAGGCTTGGAGAATTGTTTAGAGGAAGCTCAATGGCTGGCTAAAAGAATACCCACTGTGTGACCTGTTGATGCCCACCTGTGAGTATTGAAATCTTGTGGTTTCAACAGCTGAAAGTGAAGCAGTGCTGCAAACAGTCCTTGAATTTCCTAGATGCCCATGGTTCTTGGAGCAGTTGTAAAGGTAGAAGAACACTGTCTCTTGAGCAGAGGTGGATTTCACTCTTGTATCATGTTTCATTTGGAGTAGGTTAATTAATTTTCCATATATGTGTCTTTTTATAACCAGTAAATGAGTATTACATGCTTTTATACCCTTTAAAATAGGCCTAGTGTTAGGTTTTGGAAGCTTTTGGTGATTTTCTATCATGCTTGAGTGTTAAATTTTAGGTGGAGGTCTTTCTTAGTTTTTTTTTTCTCCTGACTCTCTTCCGGGTGTGGCACTTCTACACTGACATGCATTTGACTGGCTGTTATTCTGGCTCTGAAAAAGTGAATTACTGCTTTGTATCTGATTTATTTCATGGGTGCACACATGTAAGTAAATCACTTTTGATACACTGAAGTACAACAGTGACTTGGAACGCTGCAGACTCTTTGCTGGTTAAGGCTCTGTGGAGATGGCATGACAGCCAGATTCTCTTGATGGGTGTTGACACAGGAACTGCTCTCCTCACGGGAGGAACTGCACTGGATCCCTCCCCTGTGGCAACAACCATGGAGTGGGTGTTTTCTCTTTGCTTTCTGCATAGTTCTTTTTTCCTGGTGGTTTGTCCTGGATAGGTGCTGCACTGTGAACATTTTTGCAGTTTAGTACAAAACTGGAGCTGGAAGTAAATTGTTTCTGTCTGTTTCTAAGAGGCCCAAAATCTAAATCTTTCTCCACTTCAGGTTCTCTGCTGTTGGAAGGGTTGACCAGGCATTTGCTCCCAGAGGGATGACCTTTATTTGCCGGGAATAACATGCAGATGTGGCACACTGTAGACTGGGATGCTTTCTCTTCTATGGAGATCTGCTTAAGGAGTTAAGTGTTTCTAAACCAATACAACAGCCAGGGGACCCAGTCAGTTGCTGAACAAGTTCTCTGCCACCCAGGAAAAGGGACCAGGGGAGATCGGGTGGGGCACCTCTGGGCTTGACATCACTTGACCCTCTTTCAAAGGTAGGAACAGCTTCTTGTTCTGACTGACAGTCTTTACACCAGCGTTGTGATGACTGTTTCCAGTAGCACCTGAGCCAGCGGGCTGGTTGAGCCAAAGCTGATAGTTCCAGGTAGGAGGGGATCCTGATTTAAAGCCTTTGTTTAGCCTGCAGCTGCTGGAGTTCTTTGTAGGTTTTCTAGCCTTAATGGCAGTATTTCCTTAGCAGAAGCACTGGTTAATCAGGGAATGAGTGCCAAATACTGAAAGTGTTGTGCAAGCACTGGGAAAATGTTTGTCTAAATTGTTTTATGGTACCACTACAAAAGAATCAACAGTATGTAAGATTTATTTCATGGGTGCACACATGTAACTAAATCTTACATTGACTGGAATTTAGAACTGAATGAAGTAAACTATAAAATGGGGAAACCTATGCTCCTGTATAGTGTAAGGCAGACTTCCTGATTTAACCCAGTGAGGCAGTATTTTTCTAATTTCCTACACTACAAATAATGCTGACTGGAAGTGGTTGTGTACTGTGCCATGTGAGAAGGGAGAGAGCAGTATGAAAATGTGCTTTTTCTGGAGGACTCCCTTGTTCTGGATGTGTAATTGTGCTTTGTTTAGTACTGCATACTTTGCCCTTGGCTCCTGTGTATTGACTTGTGACTGTATAGGATACTGTGGAAGTAAACCATTTCTATTAGGTACACCTTTTAGAACACATTTGAAGAAACTGAGTAGTGAATGTGAAGCTTAGTTTTATCAAAAGTTTGTATATGTACAAGCTGTAATCTCTCTGATAGTAGAAAACATTATGTGGCTGGAAGGCTTAAATCTATATACAGTGGCCCAGCAAAAGGGTTTAGTGCTGTTTGTGCTTTTGTATTTCAATTGTTTAAAATGCTGAAGCTCTAAAACCTTTCCCCTCAGATGGTGTTCCAGTCAAGGCTGCAGCTGTTAAGTAATGAAGATGGTTAGTGTTTTTAGTCTTGTACTGCTGTGGAACCTAAATCTGGGGGGGACTTGAAATGTTCATTATGTAAAACCAACTGTAAACTTACTGCAGCCTTAGGTGTGTTTTTTTAAAAAAGTCTGACTGTCCACCACTTTTTGATGGGATATACAACTTTACAAAATTCTAATGTCAATTTACTGTACTGTAAACGTGTTACTACTTTTTTTGTAGAAGTACTGGTAGTTTTTAGGTATACATTAATTGAGCTTGTATGTACCCTAGGTCCACATGGAATACTGTAAATGGAATTGAGAAACATCTTTTTCCTTGGTTTTAGGAATGTGGAGAATGTTAAACTTCAGTAAATTAACCTAAAGATCTGAGTATTTGTGGGGAGGAGGAAGCAAAGTTGAAGAATTCTAATCTCACGCCTTAGGAAGCTTCCAAGCTGCTGTCAAGAAAGGAAGCAAGTGCATCTATGTCCTGGGTGAGCAGGGCAAGGACTTGGGTTATTGTTTGTCTGTTTGGGCCAGTAAGAGGCCAGTGTTTAAGGTTAGGATCAGTGATCAGTCATGATTGGGGGTGGAGTTGAGTTGATCTGTACGTTTTGAGATGGATGCACTGAATTTGAATCTGAACTTAAATCCTTTTTGTTTTGCACTGCATGTGAATTCCAACAAGCTGGTGACAACTGTCATAATGGAATATTGCAACAGGATCCGGAGTTTCCCTGGAAATCTGCTGTGTCAATGGAACTATAAGGAAGTGGAAGGCTGTGCCTATTTTTCAGCTATTTCCTAAATCACTGACCTTGGCTGCTCTGTGATGGACAGTTTGCAGGAGTGACTGTCCACCGCAGGAGTCCATGATGCTATTCTGCATAATGGCCCAGCTCTGAGAAAAGGAGGCGAGATCTGTCCTAAGAAAGGCGAGGTGATCCACTACAACTGTCGAGCCTCTGCGTAAGGTGGGAATACTGGTGCTCAATAATCCAATCATCCTTCTGCCTGAAGTTCTTGGGCCATAACCTGCATCTTCAATGCTGATCTCCTTAATGCTATTAACCCAATCAGTGCAACTTTGTGGCCAAGGTAAAGGTGAGTTTGAAGGTAAGTAGAGGGGAGGTGCAAATCAAGCTCTTTTTGTGAGGCTGGTCAGTAGTGGTGTTGATTGTGTTTGTATATTAGACTAGTGCAATGATCAGTGTTTCCCAGTCCCTGGCCATCTGAAAGCATAGTGTGGAGTTACAGGCTTGGAGAATCCTGTTTAGGGGAAGCTCACTGGCTGGCTAAAAGGATACCAGCTGTGTGACCTGTTGATGTCCATCTGTGAGAATTGAAGTCTTCCACTTTGAAGAGTAAAAAGCGAAGAGATGCTGCAAGCTGTCCTTCTTGAAATTCATGGATGTCCATGGATCTTGGAGCAGGTACAAAGGTAGTGTCTTGGAGAAATGGTCCCTGGACCAGAGGTGGGTTTCACTCTTTTCCCATCTTTAATTTTTCCTTAACCAACTCCAAATCGTTGTGACCCCTTAATTTATATAATGTTTTTCTGAAGGATGAAAAGGTATTTTTGAAGTAGGCTGTGTTAAGCTCTTGGATATCTTCAGATGGATAACGTCATGCTGTAATGTGCTTAACTTTTTTTCTCTTTTTGGCTTTTCCTGGGTTTTGTTTCCTGCTTGGTTGAAGCACATCCACATTGACGTGCACTTGACTGGCTGTCATTCTGGCTCAAAGACTGAATTAGTTTTGTATGTGATTTATTTCATGGGTGCACACGTAAATAAATCACTTTGGATACACTGCAGTACAACAGTAACTTGGCGTACCAGCAGACTCCTTGCTGGTTATGTCTTTGAGGAGACAGCATGTCAGCCAGGTTCTCTTGATGGGTGTTAGCACAGGAACTGATTTCCTCACAGGGGAGGAACTGCAATGGATCCCACCCCCTGTGGCACAAGCCCTGGACTGGGGGGTTTTCTCTTTGCTCTCTGCAGGGTGTTTTACAGTTGGTTTTTGTTCGACAGATGCTGCACTGTGTCCATGTTTGAAGTAGAAAATGGTGGCTTGTCTGTTTCTAACAAGTGCAGAAGACTTGGTCTAACTTTGTTTCCTTTTCAGGCTCTCTGCTGCCAGAAGGGTTGAACAGGCCTTTGCTCCAGAGGGACGATCTTTTATCACCAGGAGTGGAGAACAGATGGTGCCGGACTCCAGGATCTCTCCGTGAAGATCTGTTGGAGGAGTAGGGTGCTTGTTCCAAGACAAAGTCAACGGTAACATCAAAGGATCTAGTCAGGTGAGTGGGTCAGGTGAGTCCCTTCCATCCAGGAAGAGAGACGGGGCATTTTGAGTATAATGAGCACACTGGGTACATGGGGTTTTAATAGGGTATATTTGGGTACTATGGGTATATGTTGGTTCATTTGGGTACATTCAGGTACATTTGTGTAGATTGCATATCATGTTACATGGGGTACATTGAGTATATTGGGCAGGCAACTTTTGGCGTGTGCATGGGAGTTGCAGCATACAGTGTAGTACATTTAAAAACTCCATATGTTACTCTTGGCTTTTATCATTTTTTACACTTAGAATGGACTTGAAAGACCCTGTTATCAGAGGAATGTGGGAGAATCTGAAAGCCTTGCATTATCTTTAGTTCATTTCACAGCGAATTGAATAATTGAGAATCTTTGATTTTGTAATTTTGACAGTTCTATTTCTTCTATCGGTGTCTAAGCTTTATAAGGCATTGGAAGAGAAGCAAGTGGATCTATGTCCTGGGTAAGCAGGCAAGAACATTTTGGGTTATTTTGTTTGGGTTTGTCGGGGTTGAGGGAAGGGATAAACTGGTTAGCTGGCTGTTTTAAGAAGGATGAATCTGAAATTTGTAACTTGTGTACTTATGTTGAAATAGTGTTTTAAACAAGATAATAGAACTGAATTTCTCCCCTGTGGTAGGAGCCCTGCACTGTGTGTTTTTGCTTATGCACTCTTCAGGGTGGTTTTCTGTTGGTTTGTCCTGAAATGGTGTAGCACTGAACATTATGGTGGTTTAGGTCAAAACTGGTGTTGGGAGTGGGAATGTTGGCTGGACCATTTCTGACTAGTGCAGAGGACTCAGTTCAGTTTCTTAATTTTTCTTGAGGTTCTCTGCTGGCTGGTGGATGACCAGGCCTTTGCTGCCAAGGGAGGACCTACACCAGGACTGGAGCCCAGTTTATGGGTTATGTCTGCGAAGATCTGCTTGAGGAATCATGTGCCTGTTCCAATTCCAGAAGCCAATGGACTCATCAGAAGACCATCAAAGCTGCTTTAGAAGTTCTTAACAACACAGGCAGAGAAAGGGAGGGAGGTCTTTTGTGGGTTACCTGTTGGCAGGAAAGAGGTTCAGGTGTTATTCATGGTACAACAAGAGCTGCATGAAGCTCTAAGTGAATCTCTGCACACCAGCCTTGCAATGGCTGTTAGGACCATGGCTTGTAACTTCAGCACCTGAGCCCCCTGGCAGGGAGGAGACAAAGTGACTTCTGGTGCAGGAACAGAGAAAGAGTTGGCAGTTGGTAACTTTGTAGCTGTTTTGCACATTCTAGGCCATTTGAAAAGCAGAGTTTGAGAGACTCAAAGGTCATGCAATGATTTATTTGCATGGGTGCACACATGTATGTAAATCTTGCATTGGCTGTAGAGTAACCTGAATTGAGCACATAAGGTAGAAATGAATAAAAGGAAAACTAATGCCATCCACTTGGTTTAGCTGAGTGCTGCTCTTTTTGATACCTGCACAGAAAGCCCTTTGTCATGGGAGGGGATTTCCTATAGAATGAGGTAGGAGAAAGATGGGGGTTGCTTGTTCTGTTTTGTGAGAACGGATATGTAGTTATGTGGCTTTTTAAATTCTTTGCCAGAAAATGTCCTCATGTATTGAAAATCTATATTTGTTTTGTTGGTGTGGGATGATTAAAAATGGCTGAATGTATGGAGTCGGTTTTGTTTTGTTTCTTGTATGGTGATTGTGGTTGTACAAGGTGTTATATTGAGTATATACTGGCACTAGATCTGGTTGTCCCTGCATTGTTTTATTTGGACATTATGTTTCTTTGGTTTTACAATCAATTTTTACTACTGGGGGCTTAGGTCACACTCTTTGGGTACATTTATTTGGTCAGGGTAGAGGATGTTTGTTAGCAGTTACAATTTCATTTTTAGTGATCTAAGCATTTTGCATACATTTGTGTATTATGAAAACCTGTGGTGTTTGTGGAGAAAGTAGGGGAGTTTTAAGGTATATATTTTAGACATTGATGGTGTAAAACACAGAATTGAAATGCTGTTTTGGGTTTATGAAAGTGTTTTTAAATTTGCCACTGGGTGGTTTGTGCATAGTGAAAAAGTGTAGAAATGAAAATGCACATTTATTCCTGATTTGTTTATATGCTGGGGTGGCATTATGCAGGGGTGTGCCCAGTGCGGAGGTGGAGCCCTGGTAGAAGGGTGACCCCTTGTTTTTGTAGTCCCAGCCGTCTTGGCTTCCAGCTCATGAGCCACAGCTGGGTGGGTCCTATAAAGGCACACTGGACACCCTCTGAGAGGAGCAGAGCCACCCCCGTATGATGGTGTTTTTACACCATCAGTCCTGATGGGGATTGCACCTGTTTAAGGTTTTCATCTTCTGTTTTGCCTGTCTCTTTATGCCCTTTCATAGGGGCAGGCAAACTCATGCATCTTTTTATGCACAGACTGGACCCCACTGAATAGCAAATGTTCAGTCTGGTCACTGCTGTGCTAGCAGTTTTTTCCCCCCAAACTGGACCCCATTAGGTAGGGTAAGTCCAGCTTGGAGGTAACATGGCAGTCGCTTGCTTTATTTTTTCACCTTTTGTATTGTTTTTGTTCCCAGCTAACCTCACACTGGTGCTTCGGTCTCCTCAGCTGGGGTGTTGACTTTTACTGGTGGTGCCTCCCACTATACACTTTCACTTAAGAGTAATTGCTGTATACTTTCAGTTTTCCATTCCATTTCAAGTGAAAATGTCTGAAAAGCAGTTTACTTAAATATGTCGTTTAGTATACCAGGTTTATTGTATTTGTGGTGAATTGGGCTGCTGGCATTAGTAAATCTCTCTTAATGTAACAGTTGATGTCTTTTAAAGGGGTACAAAAGTGTGGGACCGAGTTAGTACAAGTACTGCTACAGATGAAGCCATTTCATACTGTATGGATTGAGACTGCATTGCAAAGGAAAGTGCTATTTTTGTAACACCTTGTTTGTGAAATATTTATGTAATTAGTGTGAAATTGTTATAGCTGCAGCAGTTTAAGATTACAGAGTAGGCCAACAGCAGGAATGTAATAGTTTATTTATGAAAAAAGGGAGTTGTCAGAATTGTATGGAGCTGTGTAGAGGTTGCAGTTTTGGGTAGAGACAACTGATAGCCATGCTGGCAGTACAAAGGGTTAAATTCAAACGAGGTTAATGGTCTAGAAAATGTAAGTGTTATACAGTTTTAAACTGTAATTAGATTGTTTGGTTGGTGAGGTCTGGTTTAAATGAGTGATAACTGCCAACTAGGAGGTATAAATCCATTTACAATGGTTTACCCATATAGTTCACTGCACTGATGAAGACTGGGTGGGATGCCAGTCCATTCCTCAGGTCTCATCATGCCAAAATGCAATTAACCCACCTCCATGCTCCTGGACTGTGGCAGAAAACCTCATTACTTGGAGGAAACCCACAACCAACTGGGGAGAAAGTTATATGAGCACTCCAAAACTAGTTCTGAACTAGTTTTCATAAATAAAATGTAATGTGTAGAAAAATAAACTGGTGACACAAGTACCATGTGTAAGGAGTGTTTATTTTTATGAGCACTGGGTGGACAAGTCCTTAGAAACCACAATTATGTCCTGGAGGGAAGTCAAATTGTGCACATTGACTTTAGCAATGGTATGTATCATTCATAGGGTACATAAAAATAGACTGTTTTAACATTAGTAATTATCATGTCAAACTGTTGGGTTGCTAGCTGTTTCACAGCAGCCTTTTATTCATCATTTTTAAAAGAACCCAGGATGTTCAGCTCAAGGATTTGCCATGTAGCGTTTTCCAGACCATCACGGCAGTTGTGACATGTCTCCCATTCTTGCCTCCAAAGTCCTCCAGATTAACAAACAATAGGTATGTGAATCTTATTTTGAAGGGGGTGAGAGGAAATGAGAAGGTCAGATCCTGACCCAGCTTAAAGTTCAACTGTTTTTAGACGTAATTCAATTGAAGGAAACGGTGACATACTATTTTCTGAAAGATTTTAAAAGTCACTCTAGTTGTGCGATACTCATATGTGCTATAGGAGATTAGTAGTTATTGTAGTTATCAAGGTTTTGTTGATTTATTACTCTTCTGTTTTTGGTATGGTACCTAAACTGTTCAGTTTATTCAAACTATTAGGGCTTAGGGGTCTTTTTTTCCAATCCCAGAGGTTAAAGTGTGTATTGGTTCAGTCCAGCACAGAATTTAAGGACCTTTAAAATTATAGTCTAGTCCATTTCATTAGTTAAATTCCAGTTTTTCAAGTATCTTGTTTTTTTTATAACCTTTTGAAGTGAATTACTTAATAATAATTGCTTACACTTTGTGCTTTCCTGGACACTCCACTCAAAGTGCTTTACAGGCAATGGGGGGTCCCCTCCATCACCACCAATGTGCAGCCTTACCTGCATGATGCAGACAGCCATAGTGTGTCAGAACTCTCACCACACACCAGCTCTCACTGTGGAAGAGAACAGAGTGATGAAGCCAGCTCAGAGATGGGGGTTATTAGGAGTCCATGATCAAGGACCAATAGGAAAATAGACCAGGACACCAGGGTAATACCCCTACTCTTTTTGAGAAATGCCTTGGGTTTTTTTATGACCACAGGATCTCAGTTCTACTTTTCATCTGAAGGAGAGTGCCTTTTTACAGTGTAGTGTCCCCATCACTATACTAGGGCATTAGGACCTACATAGACTGAAAGGTGAGCACCCCCTGTTGGCCCCACTAACACCTCTTCCAGCAGCAACCTTAGTTTTTCCCAGGAGGTCTCCAATTCAGGTATTGACCAGGCTCACATCTGCTTAGCTTTAGTAGGTCCTCTTAATTAAAATGGAGCTGTTTGGAAGTTTCCACAAATTATAAAGTCAGTAGAAACTTTAACAAGTATGAGTAGGCTATTACAAAAAAGGTAGTAGTTTGGGTTATTAAATATCAAGCCAAGTTGAGAAAGTACTTTTCTCAACAAAAATTTTGTAGTAGCAGCCAAGTGAATGTAATCTAAGCACAAGTTTGTAAGAAAAAGTGTGGGACTAACCAGCAAATGAAAGATTTGTCCTAAAACCAGTAAAGAAACAGTACTCACCACTCTCCTCAGCTCCTGGACTCTTGAATGAAAACAGAGGCACAGGGAGTCTGCTCTTTTATGCTCTGAGCTGGGCTGGCTCCTCCCCCTCAGAATGTACCAAGTCCAGTGAGGGGTGAAACCTTCATAGCTGACAGCTATAGTGGATGGCTGAAAACAAGATTAAATAAACAGATATTCAAACTCAATATTATAGATCTATTCATTTGAAGATGGATTCTAAATTTCTCATTTTTGGGGTTAAATAAAGTGCAACTGATTGAAACTTATGAGTGGGATGCTATTCATTGATTCTTCCTGTTTTCACTTTTGAGCTTCTCTGTGTTTGGTGATCAAGAGATTTATACAGAAGTAAGCATTCAAAGTGCATGTTTAAATATTAATATGGAATTTTACAAATAAAGGGAAATTGTGGTAGCTAAGTACAAAAATAACAGGAGCATAATGTCCTTCAAGATCATATTATCATAAAAGATATTAATATAGGAATATAAACATTATATTTAATGCCCATGGCTGATAGTGTTAGCTTAAATAAAGAGTACACAACAATTTTCCACTTTACAAGCATTTTATGCATCAAAGTCTTTAACCATGTCACTTACTGTGGTTATTTTGGAAAAGTTTTGATGTGCTGTTTCTGACTATATTTGTAGTTTATAATACTATTTTAGTATATAAGTATATATATATTTTCTATGAATTCTTGCTGTTTTTATTCCAGTAAAAAAGTGTACTTTTTAGAATGTGCTTAGTAGGGAATATAATATGGAATCATGTGGTAAAAGAAATTAGTAATGATATGAATAGATCAAAATATGATATATTTATATAACTGATAGTATTACCATAGTCCACTTTCTTTGTAATTTTTTTTTCTGTGACTCATTCACTCTAGATTCCTTTCGGTACATTTTGACCTGTCTGTTTCAGTAATGCTTGCAAGTGCTCTGTTAGTGTAGTGGGTTTGGTGGGTGGGTTCCTCTCTGGGAGATCTGGGTTCAGTTCCTGCTTAGGGCACAAGTTTTTTTTTCTAATAAACAGTCTCATTAAAAAAAGTAAATAGTAGGTACACTATATTAACATTTTTATATAACTTTGCAAAAAAAGACACACAACATTCAAACCACAAGCATGTTAAAAGTGGGTTTAGACAGTAAAAATTCTTAATGCATGAAAAAGGGTAGAGCATGCTACATTACAGTCCATGAACATTTTTATCAGGAGCTGGTTAGCTCAATTGGTAAGCATGTGGTGCTACTAACACCAAGGTTGTGGGTTTGATCCCCATATGGGCCAGGAAATCCCCTTTTCCTTGGGGCAGTGCAGTAGCTCTGTGGCTGAGGGTCTGTGGCTGGCAGAGGAATCCTATGCCATTGGGCTCCTGAGTGAGACCCTTAACCCCAACAGCTCCGGGGACACCGTAAAAATGCCCAACCCTGTGCTCTGACCCCCAGCTTCTCTCCCTGTCTGTGTGTCTCATGGAGAGCAAGTTGGGGTCTGTGAAAAGACAAATTCCCAATATAAAAAAAATCATATATGGCCAATGCAGTGATCTTATCTATTTTCCATTACCTCGATAGGGACAGTTTTAATAATTAAATGTCAAATTGTTTCCAAAACATCACAGTTCCATATTAACATTATTATCAAGTGGTATTAATTCAGTACCACTTTTTTTTATAATAACAGGATGTGGTGTTTTCACTATATATTCTTAGAAAATTATAAAACATTATGACTTTTTATGAAGTACAGTATATAAACTTTATAATGTTAGAAGCAACATGTTTAAACTTTTCCATAATCCACTGTAAGTCACCAAGTTAAAGATTTTGATGCATAAAAATATGTATGAAGAAGGTGGAATACTGTTGTGTATATTTTATTATTTAGCTACCACTACCATCTACTGTGTGTACATTGTTTATATATTAAGTTATGCTTCTGTTTTTAATTTACAGTATAGTATTAAACCTTTTTATATTTCCAACTGAGAAATCTTGTTTTTATTAAATCTACCTACTTTTTTAAGTACTTTAATATTTAACACGCTGTCATACACAGTATACAATTTGATTTCTATTACTGAAAAAATATTGGACATTCCCCTTTGAATGGGGTTCAAAATCAGGCATTTTCTGGTGACTGTCCAAATGTTCCACAAAGTAGTGGAGTCCCACAACTGAGTATTTTTAAAAAGTTTTGGTACCCAGCAGATCCTGAACCTCTTAAGTACCCTTGCATTGTCACCCATGCTTTCTGAATGGCTGGATCTGTAGATGGGCTGGTTAATACTTGTTTAGTCTTTGGAAACTGGTGTGTCGCATTATAAACAATATGGCTTTGCTAATAGATCATTTCAAGGAGATGTTGGGATAGGTTCTTGCTGAATTAGCCACACCTCTGAGTTAATCATGAGGGGTTTAAAGACACAGCATTGGGACCAGTAGTCATTCTGTTTCTGGCTCCTGTAAGGGTAGGAGCTCTTGGCTTGCAGCTGTGGTGGCCCAAAGACTGTGGAGAAAGGCAAGTGGTTTTGATGTGTTTGGGTAGTAATTTGAAAAAGTTTGAAGTTTGAAGGCTGAAGGTGTTTAGAATATTTGTGCACTGTGAGTTTGAGAAGGTTTTTGGTATGTGTTGGGTGGAAAGGTGGCATATTCAGTTGAAACTTAACTTTCTTCTAAAGACTGTCCAAATGTTCCACAAAGTAGTGTAGTCCCACAACTGAGTATTTGTAAGAACTTGTGGTGCAACCCAGCTGTAAGAACCTCTAAGTAACCCCCAGCATTATCACCTGTGTATTCTGAATGGCTGGATCTGTAGATGGGATGGCTAATACTTGTTTAGTCATTGGAAACAGGTGTGTGTTGCATTATAAACAATAGGGCTTTGCAAATTGACCATTTCAAGGAGATGTTGGGATAGGTTCTCGCTGAATTAGCCACACCTCTGAGCTAATCATGAGGGCTTTAAAGATACAGCCTGGGGGCTGGTAGTCATTCTGTTTCTGGCTCCTGTAAGGGTAGGAGCTCTTAGCTTGCAGCTGTGATGTCCTGAAGGCTGCTGTGGAAGGTGGGTGGTTTTGATGTGTTTGTTGGCTTTGGGTTGTAATTTGAAAAACAATTTGAAGGTGTTTAGAATATTTAATGTGAATTTGGGAAGAATTTTGGTACGTGTTGGGTGGAAAGGTAGCATATTCAGTTGAAACTAGACTTTCTTTGAAAGACTCTGAAGAAACATGTCTACTGAAATCTGGAATTTTTTTGCATGTAAGGTTTTTTCTTTAAAGTGAAATGTTTTCACCCATGGGTTATCTTCAATAATAAGATGACCTTTGTAAATGGCTTTCCAATGCCTGGTAGATGAGGATTTAAACCTCTCGGGACCTGAATTTGTTGATTTCCCTTGCTTTTTGTAAGCATTCAAAGAAATAAGACAATACAATCCTGGATGAGTGCTTTCAAAAAGGTAAGAGAATACACATTTTAGGGGTTGACAAGAAGGTAGTATTTTTAGATCAGGGTCAGTGTTCCGGGAAGATTTGAGTTGGAGAAATTGAGATGTATGTTTGGGGTGTGTAACTGATTTTTGTTGTATATCTAAAGTAATTTTTGATGGCAAGTTGACATTTGGAATAATTACATGATGGTTTTTCCTTTCAGATGGGAGAAGAATGAGGAGTTAAAGGGTTAGGGACTAATTTGGTCAAATGGTTGGTGTTTTGTCTGGCATTTAAAGCTTGTTGAATTGTGAATATTGTACTGGAGGTAAAGTATGTTGTTGTTGGTATGTTTTTTTTTCTGTAGGAATGTAGTTGATGATGATGATAATGATGAGGTTTTTTTAATGGTTAAGAGTACTACTTTTAATTTTATACTTGTTTCTATACAGTTTTATAATTGAATATGAATATTTCTAGACATGCTTAGAAGTGTAGGTCTATGGTTGCTTTGAGTTTTCAGTTTTTTAATTTTAACTGTTTGAAAATGTATTGGTGTATTTTTCTTTCCAGTTTGAATGTTACTGGTAACATTGTTTAGATCAGTACTCTGAAGTTGTGGAGGAAGGTATGCTGACCTACAATGAGAGTGGATGTGGATTCTGAGAAGAATTGGAGCTTCACTTTTTAACATTGGCTATAATCTCTTTTTGGTTCTACTTGTAGACAATGAAGATGTTATGATTTGGCTGGGTGACATCTGAAGTAACCTTCTTGCTGTTTGCATGGTGGAAAGCTGTCCTTGGCTGACAGTGCACCTTTGACACCATTCTAGGAGTAATTGTAAGTAGAGCCTTGTATGTATTTGGGTCTGTTTAAGTATGTGAATAGTCTGGTTAGGTTGTGTATTGCAGTGTTACTTTGTAAATTTGCAATTGTTATGCTTTGAAAATTTCATTGCTTTGTATTGTGATTGCTTTTGAGTCATACAATGTAAAACTGAAGTTGGAGCATTTCTTTCTCTTTGATTGTGGAGGTAGTTTAGTTGTTTCTTAATGGGAAACTGCACAATTGCCTTTTTTTTGCAAGGGGTATTCTGTGGGAAGGGAGGTCTTGGTTTTGGGGGAGGGTTTGTTATGAATTGAAGTATTTTATTTTGATGTTTACTATAAATGTAAACTAATCTTAAAGTTGTTTTTTTTTTTTTTTTTTTACTTTGGTCATTTTGTGGGAGGTGGTGGCCAGATCTTTTTTTTTTTCATTGGGTACTTGTATGTCTGCATGGAGTGTGGTGCAGATGTGGGAGATGGTGTCCATCTTCCAAGAGAGGTGTTTGTAGTCTGATTTTTTAGTATTTTTATTTCCTGACTATAATTGGAACAGAAGGTGAAAATGGTGTGCATCTTGAAGAGGCCTCATCAGGAGCAGCTTTTGAGTGGACCTTTTTCCTCTGCCAGTGTTTCACCTTTAGACTTTTTCTACAACCAAGCCATGTGTCTGGATGGAGTTGAGGAGTCTGTTTGAAGTAATAATGGACTTTTAAAAGAAGTAAATAGTTGTGGTATGTTAAGTAAATATGTTGTGTGCATTGTTTTGAGTAAGTAAATGTGGGATCATTCTAGCATGTAATGTGGTGTTTTCTTGGATTGTAAAGAACTTTATGATGGGGGGGAAAAATGGTTTGTAAATTGTTTTGTGTTGTTAAGTACAATCTCCCAAACTGTAAACTTTGTTTTTAATGTTTGTAATGCAATGTACTTGAAATGGTTTAATGCTCACTGAATGTTGTTGCCAATCTTCATGATGTAGTATTGTAATTTGAGCACAATAAAGTTTCTGGGTGTGCTCTTTGAGGATTTGTATTGCTGACAGGAAAACAATGTGGGTATGTTTGTAATACAATATCATTGTTTTAAGCTGTACTGTATTTTTTTGTGATTTAAGAAATCATCCTTTTTGTTTTTTTTCCAAATGAGCTAGAAGGCAAGTTCTTTTTTTAAAGAGCATTGTTTGATTGTTTAGGTTTTGTTGAAATGATGTGAATTGTAATGTTTAACACCCTTTCATTGCTTGAAGAGGCAGGTGGTAAGTATCTTTCTGTGTGGGGGGGGGGGGGTTAGGGATAGCTTTTAGCTCAGTATTTCTAACTTGTTGTTGTTAGCTTGTTATGGGTTAACTTTGCTTCTAACCCTAGAGCCATACCACCATGTTCTGTGCATTGTTTTGAGTAAGTGAATGTGGGTTCATTTTAGCATGTAATGTGGTGTTTTCTTGGATTGTAAAGAACTTTATTAAGATGGGGAAAATGGTTTGTAAATTGTTTTGTGTTAAGTACAATCTCCCTAACTGTAAACTTTGTTTTTAATGTTTGTAATGCAATGTACTAGAAATAGGTTAATGCTCACTGAATGTTATGTGCCAATCTTCATGATGTAGTGTTGTAATTTGAGCACAATAAAGTTTCTGGGAGTGCTCTTTGAGGATTTGTATTGATGACAGAAAAAAATGTGGTTATGTTTGTAATACAATGTCATTGTTTTAAGCTGTACTGTATTTTTTGTGATTTGAGAAATCATCCTTTGTGTGTTTTTCCAAATGAGCTAGAAGGCAAGTTCTTTTTTTAAAGAGTAGTGTTTGACTGTTTAGGTTTTGTTGAAATGATGTAAATTGTAATGTTTAACACCCTTTCATAGCTTGAAGAGGCAGGTGGTAAGTACCTAGTTATTTGTGTGGGGTTAGGGATAGCTTTTAGCTCAGTAGTTCTAGCTTGCTGTTGTTAGCTTGTTATGGGTTAACTTTGCTTCTAACCCTAGAGCCATACCACCATGTTCTGTGCATTGTTTTGAGTAAGTGAATGTGGGATCATTTTAGCATGTAATGTGGTGTTTTCTTGGATTGTAAAGAACTTTATGATGGGGGGGAAAATGGTTTGTAAATTGTTTTGTGTTAAGTACAATCTCCCTAATTTTAAAGTGTTTTTATTGTTTGTAGTGCAATGTATTTAAAATAGTTTAATGCTCACTGAATGTTATGTGCCAATCTTCATGATGTAATGTTGTAATTTGAGCACAAATTTTCTGGGAGTGCTGTTTGAGGATTTGTATCGATGACAAAAAAATATGGGTATGTTTGGTATACAATGTCAATGTTTTAAGCTATACTGTAATTTAGTGATGTGAGACTGTCTTGTGTGATTTTTTTAAATAAGCTAGTGTGAAAAATCTGAATTGCAAAGTTTGATTTGTAATGCAATGTATTTAAAGCGGTTTAATTTCCAATGATTGTTATGTTGCAAATATTTGTGTTTAGTATTGTAATTTGAGCACAAAGTTTTGGGTGTGCTCTGTTAGGGTTTATTAATGATTGGAAAGCTTTGGAATATTTTTGTATAATGTTTGAACTGTATTTTTAGTGATTTGAGCTGTCTGCAAAATGAATTGGAATGTAGTTTAACTTCAAAATGTTTTGTGAACAGGTATGATCAATACCTTCCTGAGTTGAGAAGGCAGGTGGTGTCAAGTCAAGTGTCAGGTTAGGGTCAGGGGTCGGGTTAGGGTGAGGGTTAGGGTTAGGGAACAAAGCTCTTTCTCCCAGATTTTCTCTAAGAAGGGACCATCTGGGACAAGGAGTGTTGGGTTAGGGGTAGGGTTAGGATAGGGGAACAAAGCTCTTTCTCCCAGATTTTCTCTAAGAAGGGACCATCTGGGACAAGGAGTGTTGCACTCTCCTTCCAACGACTGAAACCCTCCCAGTTTATCTTCTGATGTTCAGGCCTTGTGGAAAGGTTGTATGAAGTCTTTTGATCCACTCCGTTTCCTTTTTCTTTCTTTCCATCTCTGTCCAGTTGGGGTTGCTCTCCAGTCCTGTGGCCTCCAGCGCTTCCAGCCCGTGCTGTAGGAAGTGTGCCACCAGGTGAGTCCTCCTTTCCCGCTGGTTCCGGATGTTGTACCTGTGTTGTGCCAGTCGGGTTCGGATGGAGTTACCTGTTTCCCCCACATAGGTCACCCCGCACGTTTTGCACTGGATGCCATAGACAGCGTTATTGGTGTTTTCTGAGAGCGCCCTTTGCAACTGGAAGATTTCTTTGGTTTTGTTGTTTTGGATGGTTGTTTTTTGTTTGAAGTGTTTGGCTTTTGGTGTATTTGATCTGTTTTGTACCGGTTTTAGTTTGCTTTGGACTAAGTAATCCTGTAGGTTTTTGTTTTTTCTATATGCAGATATGATTTTGTGTTCCCTCAGTAGGTTTGTGTTTTCTAATATCGTGGTGAATGTAGACTTTAGTTTTTGGTTGGTAATTACGCTGAGTTGGGAGTATGTTGTGATGAGGGGTATTATTTTGCTGTCATCAGGTGTTTTTCTGTTTAGAAATGTTTGTGCCACATTTTTGAGGAAACTTCGTGTGTATCCTCTCTGGCGTAGAGCTTGGAAGAGTATGTGTTTAGCTTCCTCAAAGTCTTGCTGTTGTGTGCAGATTTTGTGGAAGCGTAGGAGTTGTGATTTTACCAGTCCTTTGAAAGTATGTTTTGGGTGGGTTAGGGTTAGGGTCAGGGTCAGGGTTTAGGGTCGGGGTCGGGGTCAGGGTCGGGGGTTAGGGGTTAGGGTCAGGTCAGGGTTGGGGTTAGGGGTCAGGGGTCAGGGTCAGGGCTGGGGCTGGGGTTGGGGCTAGGGCTAGGGTCAGGGTCAGGGTAGGGGAACAAAGCTCTTTCTCCCAGATTTAGGGTTAGGGTTAGGGGTTAGGGGTTAGGGTTAGGATAGGGGAACAAAGCTCTTTCTCCCAGATTTTCCCTAAGAAGGGACCATCTGGGACAAGGAGTGTTGCACTCTCCTTCCAACGACTGAAACCCTCCCAGTTTATTTTCTGATGTTCAGGCCTTGTGGAAAGGTAGTATGAAGTCTTTTGATCCACTCTGCTTCCTTTTTCTTTCTTTCCATCTCTGTCCAGTTGGGGTTGCTCTCCAGTCCTGTGGCCTCCAGCGCTTCCAGCCCGTGCTGTAGGAAGTGTGCCACCAGGTGAGTCCTCCTTTCCCGCTGGTTCCGGATGTTGTACCTGTGTTGTGCCAGTCGGGTTCGGATGGAGTTACCTGTTTCCCCCACATAGGTCACCCCGCACGTTTTGCACTGGATGCCATAGACAGCGTTATTGGTGTTTTCTGAGAGCGCCCTTTGCAACTGGAAGATTTCTTTGGTTTTGTTGTTTTGGATGGTTGTTTTTTGTTTGAAGTGTTTGGCTTTTGGTGTATTTGATCTGTTTTGTATCGGTTTTAGTTTGCTTTGGACTAAGTAATCCTGTAGGTTTTTGTTTTTTCTATATGCAGATATGATTTTGTGTTCCCTCAGTAGGTT